>NC_092814.1:38945000-39676250 GCF_023375885.2 Dermacentor andersoni
CTAATAATTGTAGCTTTGGATGACAAACAGCGATGTCGCAACGTCAGCGAGATATTAAGAGAGCGATTGCAAAATCTGCATTAGTCCTTTTTGCACCCGCTGACTTGAAGCACTATAGTCGTCCCGGGACGGGGGTGGCCCAGTTTGCCTCCATATGGCAAGCGTGACGCGGCGTTCGACACGGTTTGCACGGAAGGCAGTGCAGGTCTGCGGAGACGTTGCGGTGTGCAGAAACTGATCGCTTGGTGACCAGATCAGCGAAGTGCGTTACGTCAGCTGATATGGCTTTGACGAATATACCGAAGCGCTACGGCGCACCTTTCTTGCAATGCTCAACTTTTGAATGTTAAGTAAAACTGCCTGTTGTACTCGCCGATGAAAGAAGCGTCGGGGTTGATACTTCGCTGGATTGACATTCGCGTGGCGTGTGTAGGGCCGCTGTATGCGCATAATTAAGGCTCCGCTGTTTCAACCTATACGGAATGTGCGCGGACGCGACTTTTACAAGACCATTAGGCGGTACGTCGGAGTTTTAAAGCCGTTGACAGGGCTTTGTCTTTCGAAGACACGACGGCGAGTTGGGTCGAAGTTGGTGCTTCCATGCTGGTGGATTTTGCGAGGAACAAGCCCGCTCATTTTAGACAGCACACGCTTCTGGCCTGTATTACGTCCCGAACGTTTCCTCTCTCTACTAAGTCAACATTATACGAGCCATCGAGAAAACGAAGTGACCACCGCAAATGTGGTAGTTTTGTGGAGGTACAGTGTAGCAAAACCTATAGCCTAGCACGTTAAGTTTAATGTTACTGCATTACTACAGAGAGCAGGTCCTTTATTTTTCTGGCCGACTATCTTGACAAGTACTTTCCCGTCAGTACATTTGGTAAAAGCATCCTAGATGATGATGACGACAACAGCGTCGACATAATTCATCCCCAAAATGGAAATCCGGAATTAACACCTCGGCCACACGCTCATTTACGTATCTGCCGTAGTCTCGCCGAGATGGGCGCATGCAGTTCTTTCTGCTATGCAGCATGGCGCCGCCACATCTGGCCATCCTCGCCGTCGTGCGGCACCATTTTCGATCACATCTCATCTTGAAACTTTCGGGCTCTCCAGCGCTCCCAAGAATGTGTCCGAGCTGGAGTGCTTACTGATCTCTCCCAGAGTCTCGTCTTTGCTGCTCTCAGACACCAACCGCGCGTGTGCACCAGCCGGCCCCGCAGCCCTCTCGCTGCAGCGCCGACGTATACGCTCGTTTTGCCCGCTTGTCCCCCCCCCCGTCCGTTGTCTGCGCGCCGACTTTCGACACGTGCGGCGTCATCGGCGTTCCGCTTCCTTCTGCACACCGCCAGGTCGAGGCCTTGTCGCCCCCCCCCCCCCCCCCTCCTCTTTTTGGCGACCACCGTTGCTATTGCGTTGGTCAGCGGCCAGCCGCTGATTGTCAGCTGGCGGCACGCACTTGGACCGCTGCTGCTGGACGTCCAGCGGCGATGAGTCGTGCCGGGGGCGCCCCGAGGAAGGGGTGTCCTCCTCCGTCAGGAAGACAATGTAAGCGCTCTCGCCCCTCTTGGCTACCTGCCCTCGGCACCACCGCCCCCTCCCTCCTCATTTTATGGCGCTGCGCAACGCAGCGTATGCCTGTCCTCGGCAGTCGCACACCGCCTCCCGTCGCGGGGTCTCTGTGTGAAGCACGCGCGCGCTTCTTGTCGTGTCGCGCAGTCGGTGCACTCGTCAACGCCAGGGAGCTCGTGTATCTCCTGGTGTAGCGTATTCTGCGGCAACAGTGTCCGAGTTGCGAGCCGTCCTAGCATTTGGGATAGCCTGGGCTATCTCCGTCACTTCACCTCGTATTGCACTCGAAGCCACCAAGTCTGAACCGCTCTTTTTTGGACGAGCTATATAATATACTCCTATTATTCTTGATTCTTTTTTTTTTCGGTGAATGCTTTGTTATATGGCATGATGTTTAATGTGCATACTGTAAGGCCCGAGTTCTGCATCTATTCAAGAAGTGTTTTGTGGCGCCTTTTATCGTGTACACGAGGAACATATCTGGATATATGCCATTAATTGCATTGTAGCAAACCGTCGGTTTGCAAAAGAATACGGAACGTTCCTGCTACAAGTTTGGACAGGTTCGTATAGAGTGGCAAGCATCTGCTTCTTTTCGTTCGGTCCTCCTCATCCGCCGCATCTAATGATCGAACCCGGTGATGACGGAGGAGGAAAATAGTTGGTCTCGAGCAGAATTCAAATTCCTTAAAAATATCGCATTTTTCAGCCCTGTTTTCGCGTCAAGTGTGTACACGCATTCAGTGGCTACCCCAGCGCGGCAACGTATGTGCCTGCTCTGGTACCGTACGGCGTGCAACGCGCGCCGGGCAGTGCACTGAACGGGGCATGGACTCCGATCGATGCCTCCGCGTGGGAACGTTCTGTGGGGGAGAGCGAGGCTCGCTCTCCCTCGTCGCTGCCTGGGTGCGGTCCGGTGGAATATTTCCACTTCTCTGCATCTGCCGTGCCTCATCTTCGACTGGCGTGACTCGCTTCGGACTCGAAAACCGCTGCACGAAGAAACGCACTAGCATAGCCGCCTGTCCCATTAGTTATCGCGAGTGCTGGAGCGCCGAACTATGCCGAACGCATCTTGTCACTATGCTGATTCGTTTCGTGCGTATGTGCTGCGCTTCCTAGAAGTATGCTTAATTAACTACGCTGTATGACCATAACAAAGATGCCACTAGCAATGCGTGAATTGTGGAAAAAAATGGACCAATACCTTGGAACGTTTATGTGTGTGTGTGTGTGTGTGTGTGTGTGTGTGTGTGTTCCTACGATTTTTACAGTGGATCTGTGCTCATTGTACATTTTTTGTAGAAGTAGTGCTAAAGTGTACAATTGAAATGCAGCAGTTGCTATCAGATTTGAGCCAAGAACTAGCGATCCGAAATTCGGAGCGCTATCCGTAGATTTAGCGGTTTTCAGTACGTTCTGGGGACAAGAATTATTGATCTAGCTTCATATATATATATATATATATATATATATATATATATATATATATATATATATATATATATATATATATAATGTCACGACGCAAAACACAATGGTGTTGTTGGGATCACACGATGTAAACCCCGACATAGTTACCAGGTATAGTTAGTTTTTCCTTGAAGTTGCAATGAACACACTCGCAAGATCTAGCGAAATCCATCTGCTAGAGTTTTAAAGAATCGTAATAAATCTACCTCCTTTACTCTTTTAAGTTCGTCTGCTTCGACGCCGTATAACCGTAAGCTTTTAAATTCTTAGAAAAACACAGTTATATGTATTCACTTTTAAAGCACATCATAAGCTGAACAGTTGCATCAAAGAAATATTTCAAATTTAACTGCTTGCAAGAAATTTTGAGGAAATGAAGGGAGGAAATTCACACCACACTGTTCTTTTTTTTCATTAATTTTATGACATCTTTGCTCCACAACCTGATCTCCCCTCGTTCGCCGTTCTTCTCTCAGCTGCGGTCACACGCTTTTCTTCCAGCATCCCACCTTTTTCACTATAGTTTGCGAATAAACAGTTAATTACTCAGTAGGCTGACAGAACTGCAGAGCAGCTCCTTGATCCCCCCGGGGTGCAGCAGTTCGTATTGCTGGCTGCTGCGCCTTCCTTCCATCACCAGCTGTGCCGCGGGGCTGAGCCGCAGCTTCTCTCGAGCAGTTGGCAGTCGGCATATCCGCAAATCACGGAGAGAGAGAAATACCCGAAAAGTGACGTCGGCCGTGGCATTGGGAAGCGCCATTAAGCGTGAGGACATCGGAAACCCATTTGGTCCGGCGGCGGCCGCGCGCTTTTTCGGCTAACGACGCCGGCACAGGTGACCGTCGGCCCATTGTCGGCAGCGGGAGGCGAGCGCTTTGGCGCAGCAGACGAGCTGCCTCATTAGCCAGTCACTTTGGATCCCCGCGCGGGGCGTGGCCGATCGCCGGGGCATCCGCCGCTTCGCCTGCTCCCAAAATGCAAGGACGCGCGATGACTGTGGGCGCGAAGGGCAAGAGCTTGCAAGAGCTGCGGCTGGTCCATTCCAGTACGAATGCTGCTGTTGTTGTGACCGTCCTTTGCGTCATTGTCAGTCTAGGAGTTAAGCTCTGGTAGCAGTGTAGGGTGGTCAGTAGTAGTGGCAATAGTAGCGTAGTTGCGGCAGTTTTTACAGTGAGACGCCACTTGACGTGAATGCTAACGTCGACCTACGCAGACCGTCCATAGTGCCCCTCGCTCCCACTCGCCACCCTTTCGAGCCCCCGTATGTATACACCGGAATTTCACGCTGCATTTCACGTGGATGAGCCTTCATCGTTCGAGTCCGCGGACAAAGAAGGAGCGGGGGGTCGGCATGCGTCGACTCCTTTTTGCGTATACGTTTGTCACGCCCTAACTAGGTGCTTTTCTTTCATTTAGAGATATCTATAAGGGTGCCCTTCTTTGCCGGAGTGGTTACCTTGCCAAAAGCGAAATTTATGCGTACGATGTGTAGCAGCGCAGAGAACAGGCAGGAAAAAATAAAAAAAATAAAGGGGGCACCATTATCTTGTTTGTTCCTTGCGCTGCTACATCGTGAGCGTAGTCCAACTGGCCCAGTTTTTTATTCTTGTAGATTTGTGACCTAAATTTCCTTCGGGCCTTGACAAATCTGTTATATAACTCTCCTGTAATAACCCTCCAGGTTAGATTAATCTCTATACCTCTACAGTATGCGCTGCAGCGTCCTCTTTGTTTACAGGCATGCAGCTTGTAGACAATACCGTGGCAACCGAGGACGCTCAGGTGCGCGCCGTTGCAATCTCGGAGGCCACGCGATACGCCGTCGTGCTCGAACCGCTGTGTCAAAACTTGTCTAGCCAGTGCTATAGTTTGACGTGTTCGGCTTCTGATCCAGATTTTACCTGTGCCATTCTTATAATAGAGTATGAGCTGCGCCACGCATTGTCTTATTTACCTTATATGGCAAATTAGTTGCGCGGAAATCGGCAAAGTGGAGCAAGTCTAATGAAACGGTATAATTGTAATCCACCCTAGAAGCGGCTACCCTCGTTTGTTGCCGAGAAGCCACCAGGCTATCTTGTTAATAGCTTCGTTTCACTTTCGGGTGGATGGCCATTATTCCCTTTCCGGAAACTTCCTCCACTTAGCGGATTTCCGCACTGCGATCTGCCATACTCCTGGCCTAGCTCAGATAGCAGAGCGACCGCCCCGGAAGTGCGTCTGCGGGCTCGACCACCGGACCAGGATGAATTTTCCTTCAACAGCGAAGCTTTATTTGTGAGAAACCCGTATTGCGTTTCATTTTTGGCTTCGTGGTGTACTCTCGAGTGGATCACAATTATTCTAGTTTATCTTATACGCATGCTTATCCGCGCATTTTATTTTGTGCCTTTGTGCTGATTTTGTGCTTCCGTCGTACTATCCAACCGTTGCCAGTTTTGAAGGCGCGTGGCTCGCGTTGCCAAGTCATCGCAGGTTTGGACCTCTGCTCGGTGACGGGCTGTGTTTGGCACACAGCTTGCGTGCCATCGCGCGGGCGCCTCTTGTGGCCCGCGCGAATGCACCATTGTGTCGCGGCGGAGGGCAGCAGGATCGGGGTGTGTGATGAGGGCTGGCCCGCAGGCGTTTCAGGTCCGTATCCGGTGCATGCCGGCCGAGCGGCCGTTTCCTGTGCGGGCCGCCATCCGAGGACCGGCGTCGCGGTCGACTGTCCTGCTTCAGCGCGCTGAACGTGCCGTGACTCGCGTCTCGTTGCCTGCTGTACGCTTCGGTGCCTGGACCCTGTCGTCCACTTCAGTATTTTCTTTTTTCTTAGTTCCTGTACGCTCGTCTCTTGGGGAAACCCAACCCTATCGTCAGTTCCTCAGTGGCGCACACGCCCATGGCGCCCCCATGCGCAATCCGCTGACTGCCGTGTTAACCAACGCTCGGGCCCTACGCTCGTTCGCTAGGTGCTCCGTTCCGCTTTACTCTTCCTTTTTAGCCACTTCCGCACCGCATTGCTACAGCTTAAAGCCCCTCTGGCCATTCGCCACCGCCGCTTACGTGTGCGGAGGGGCTTTACTCCAGCTAAGACACCGCGTGTGGATGTGCTTGCCGTGGTATGGGTTGGGGAGCTTGTACATTCACATTGTATCGAAGAGTTTCGCAGCGAAACAGCGGCAGGAACGGATGACTACGGTGCGTGAAGCAAATCGGGGTTAAAAAACAAATATCGAACAGGGTTACCTGGCAGCCGAGGGCACGTTGAAAAAAAAAAAAATCTGCGTAAAGCGCGCTCACCTGTTTCGCACGGATGATAGCACCCTCGTCGCTTTCATCCGCACCTTGTATGTATTTGGCATTTGAACACAATCGTACGGCTGAAGCGTGATCTCGGGCGCACGAGAGTTTCGTTCAGGGCCAGCGCGTCATCCTGCGACGCTAGTGTCTCGCGCATGGACAATATTAAACCAGGTGGGTCGCCTATAGTCTAATACTGACGTTGGCGTGTATGTTATCGGACGACGTGTTACGAAACTTGAATGTAGCCTCCATATTTGCTCTTCTTACCATGGTGCTCTTTTTTATCTTTTTTCCGTCAGTATGATAGACTGTTAATGTGTGTGTTGTAGAGGAGAGTGGAAGGGTAGCGAATTCAGTGCCTGCTGCGAACAGCAGCGACTGTAGTTACCAAGGTGTTATAGTAACGTAAAAAGCAATTTACCCCCCCCCCCCCAAAAAAAAAAAAAAAAAAAAACTAGACACGGGCAATTTGTCACGAAACCGAAATAAACCGAACTTTATGGCTTAAAGTGTTCCAAGTACAAAACGGCCTTGTATGGCTGGGTCTTCATGTCGATCCAAAGCGCATATTTCTTGCCGCTCATTAGCGGTTGTTCATATGTACTGGTGCTCAGCTGACATATTTCATGGGCCTGGACGCGGAACAGTGCGATGCGATTTGGTTTTTGAAATACGCGGGCTCCTCGAGCCACTTTTCCACGTTTTCGTCGAGCCTGCGGCTTCTGCGAAAAAGGGCAGCGCGCCGCCGTTGTGTGTCGGCACGATGCGGGCGTACCGGTCAGGTTTCGCAGCGGTCGTTTCCTTCAAAGCGGTGTTTTATATTTTCACCCCCGAGCTGAGTCCCTCCCTCTCTTCGTGCGCCAACGGGCATGCCCGCGCCGCATGCTTACAGCTGGGGCAGCGTCTTAATGTTCGCGTCGTACCGAGGCTGCGCGGAGTGGCGGGGAAGCCCCCCCGCCGTACTCTCTTGGCAGAGCCAGAGCGCACGCGAGCGCGCCAGGAATGCGTATCTCCGCTCGACTCGGGCACCAGGCAGCGATGGAATTAAGGGGACGGGGCGTATGGCGGGGATTCGGGCGGTCGAACGAAAATGCCGAATTCGGGAGGCCGTCCGCCGGAAACGTGCCGCTGCTTCGTGTCCGGCGCCGCCGTATTTCTCGGTCCAGCCGACAGGCGCCGGTGTCCCCGCCCCCCTCCGAACTGCCTTTCCTCCCCCTCTGCAGGCGCATTGGACCCGTCCGGGAGGGGGCGCCCAGCGGCATGCGAGCTTGCGAGCTTCTCTCGCTTGCGCAGCCGCCGATCAATGGCCGCGCCTGGAAGGGCGGCCACGCCGTCTGCGCTGCGGGCGCCGTCCCCCGCACGAGCACGGCCTAGTGCGCAGTTTCTGTTGTCGGCGAGAAAAACTTGGAACACGCACCGGGAACGGAAGCAGGGGAATGGAATTCAGCTCTCTGAGACAGGAAGGGATGTCTCGTTGTTGTGCTTATTCTCTGCAGTTTTGATGCAGCATTTATAGATAAGCCTCCAATTCAGCCATCAGCGTCGGATGTGCGAGAGAGAGTCTCCTTAATGAAAACTGCGCAGGTTTGCTTGGCGCCACGTCTAGCATGCTGCTTCCAGATGGGATCGATGAGAAATGAACTGATACGCACAGTGCATGTTGCCGAAACGACATGCGCAAAACACAGCACAGCACACAGCAAGCGAAGCTAATAAGTCTCATTTTGAGACCACCCATGAAACACTAGCTTCGTTTTCTGAAATTTTTTTTATTTTGGCCAATCTTTAATAAAAAAATTGACGACCTAACTAAAAAATTCGAATGAAACAGTCACTAGATTTTAAGTCTTCATTGTAAATGCAACAAACCTCGTCAAATTTGGTGCAGTGGTTGCCGAGGAAAATGAATTTTCCTTTTACATGTATTTAGATAGGAGCACTCGAGCTAAAGCTTCCTCTTAACGTCTGCGTCACCTCCGCCGCGGGTCGGTCCGGCATTGCACTAGCTTCGGGATTTTTTCCTGCACGCGGACACGATAGTGGGGAAAGTAGCCCTTAAGAGTTTCGTTGTAAATGCATTTCTAAATCTTATTTGGAGTACACGTCTTGAAAACGTTGGGCTTTGCCAACACCATGCTATTATGGTGCCCTAGAAAACTCCTTGGGAAAGTTTAATTTTTAAGAGTTTTTTAAATACATGTTAGCGCACCAGCTCACTGGCGAGTTTGCGTAGAATTTGAACTAATTTAGGTGAATTTGTAAGACTTCGTTCAGCCAGTAAATATGTGGACTTATTTATCATGTAGTCAGCTGTTTCTGTCAAAGTGAAATAGATAAAAAGCTGAATCATATCATTGTCTGCATTGTGTTTTGTGACGAACACTTACAAAACCGCATGTAAATATGTAGTCAATGAAAAAAGTTACTGTTTGACAAGTTGTATTGTTTTAACCAGCACTCATTGAATTGTAAGCTGTAATTTATCAGTAGAGATTATGAATCGAATCTTTATATCGCGTGAAAATATTTGTAGTGATAGTGTACCTACACGCAGAGAGGGCGAAGAACCCGGACTCTGGCGGGCTTAACTTAATTACTTTGTAGGTGGCATGCTGTGCTTGCAGAATATTGTCGTTTGCCAGCACTCATACTTTTTCCCAGAAGCTTAGTGCCATGTATGTGGCAGTTTCGAGAAACATGCAAAATCTGCAGCGATATGCATTGCTGTTCCCATGGAAAAATGCATTACGGTAGACAGTTAACTGGAACAACAATCTATTTTGAGGTGCACATTTTGAGTTCGTATTTCTGGAAACTTGTCCTGTAGGCTCAGTTATTTCTTTTTTTGCGTGAGAGGCCATGCTTTATTTAAGTGCTGGCTGACTTCAATTCTGCATTTACAACATGCCTTCTAACATTATATCAATTAAAAGAAGTTTATCAGTGATTTGTGTTAATAATATTGCTGCAGATTGTCGCGGAAATTCGCACGTCCGCTATTCTGTGAAGTTTGGTCAGCAAAAATTACCATTTTGTCTCGAAATAACCTGCTTTTTTAACAATCCGACAGTCATCGCAAGAACACGTCGTAATATACTTTAAAAACTAGCTGTAAACAACACTAATCTGCTATTTACTCATGCCCGCCTGTAACTGCAGTTTCGCGGGCGCGATAACAGATGCGAGCCTGCGGCCCTAACAAACTTCCGGTGACGTGCCTAATTATTGGTTTACTATGCCGCGACAAAAAGCGCTTTCTTTTATTTGTTTCGATGCAAGTCTCTTTGTACATTTTCCGGATAAAAAAAAAGCGCTGAGTGCCTCAAGACTAATAGTTATATTTCGCATAACGTATACGACAAACTTGTAAAATTTATCCTGTATACAGGGGAAATGTGTTGAAAATCTGCGGTTTTAACTGCTAGACGCCCTTCTTTGCCCACTAAATTTAGCAGGCTTTGTCAGTGGGCAAAACCGGAAGCCGTCCGGGGCCTATGTTTGTAGGTGTCCATTTAGTTATTCTTAACGTCCGTCACACGAAGTGGCCGATCCCCGTTGATAACAGAGGCGCCCGAGCTCAAGGATGCAAACAATGGAAAATTAAATGGATTGTTACAGTGTAACCGGCCCTTGTTGGGCTGCTTTCATGGTGTACGTTGCTACCTGCAATGAACAGGTTGTGAGAAGCGCTTCATCCGGCACCGGACACAGCGCGCCAGAACTCGCTGTTCATGTTGACTCTCGGCCATGTTGACTCTCTGATTGGCTGTCGAGAGGTCGCGTGTTTTGAAATTTGTGTCGGGAAGAAGCGTAAGTTTTGCAAAACGCAATTTTGCGTTTTCTTCAAGATGGCGAAACGTGACGTTTAGCCGCAACTTTAGCGAATAATGTTTTTGTCTGTTTCTTGGCAGATATATTGCGACGTTAGCGCTTTAAACAGAAAGTGAACTGTCGCGTGCCGAACCCCGTGCAATGTATCTGCAATTTCACGAATATATGGTGGCGGTCTAAGTAAGCCGCCATGTCAGCTTGCTGATTGGCTTTAGGAATATTCCGTGAGGAGCGTCACAGGAAGGGCTGCTTCGTAAATGTAAATTTGACGTTGCACTGGGCCGCCTTTGCAGAGATTTTCCGCCATAATTTTCTGGTGCGCGAAATGTGGCCGCGCGAAGTGTGCTATAAACGGCCATATGCAGTGGCGGCCGAGAGGCATGTGTATTTAAAGACGCGTTTATTTGAAATACCATTGGTTGAACATTAGCAATCGTCCGTTACTTTATACACTTTGCACTGCTGATTTCGTATTGTAATCAATATTAATTACTAGTCACATCATCAGAGCGTATGGCTACGGCTCATTTCTAATTTATATAAAAACTACCTGTACGCAAGGCGGCGCCTTGAAGTTTCCTCAGGCGGATCAAATAAGCAGCGACGTGAACGAGAGGTGGCAGCGCCTCGTCCAAGCGGCTACCTGGGGCGCGCACGTCGCTGTCTGTGATATTGGACTGCTTCTCAGGCAGCCAAGTATAGGGCTGCGTCATTGAGTGTCCTGAGGGTCATTGCCTTCGTTACAGTTTCTTAGGCAAAACGTCAAGTTTGCTTTGCGTCACGTCACGGAAGCGAAATCGGGCCCATCAGCGCCATTTTTGTACGCGTCGCGCCTATAGACTTCACGCCTGGGAGAAAATGGCGGAATGTCCCGAATCGGGCCTCAGGTGAAAGCCTTGACCGTCGCTATAAGCCTTCAAGTTTTACGTGCTAGTCTTCACAGACCGGTTTAGTTTCCGAGGTGTTTCGCTCGCCTGGTGCCGTAACGCACATTGTAGAAGCCATGACTCGTGCATAGGACCATGTGGGGTACCGCAGCTACGCTGGTGTGGAAGTACAGTGATGCATTAGCCAACACCGCTAAGCGCTGCATTCGGACTGGCATAATGTGAGCGCAGTTTCACTTTCCTGGCTTCTTGACAACGTGACGCAGCGTTTAATGAGCAGGACATAGCAGGTGCGTAACTTCGCGTTAATTTTTGTAGCCTCCGGAGTCGATTCCCGGACTGGATGTCATTGCTGAAGTAGGACCGAACAATCTTTGTGGTGGGCATGGCTGTTTGCCTGCAACTTACTTGCCTTATGATCCTGCGCTATGACATGTGAACGCTCTCATATTGTAGTCAGCTGACAGCTGGGATACTATACTTAGCCATAAAGATGCTTGGCTGGACATTTGAAAATTAATGCATTGCGCGTACCACGCTAAAACGGACTTCTCGATGATAACAACACGCCTTCAGATTTTCAGCACCGTGCACCACGTGTACAGTCACATGATGAGTCCACGTGTAAATTATTACTATGATTATTTAGTGCACTTGTAAATAATAATAATATGGCTAGCATTAGGCCGAGCATACACACGCATTAACCCAGAAGCCGCGCGGTATTTAAGATGTGCATGGTAGGCGTGTTTGCGGAAGACGTTTTGGTTGTTCTCTTCTTTTTCGTCCAGTCTCTTGGTTATTTGATTCGTCGTTCGTATCGACAAGGTTCAAGTGTGTTTCGCGGCGATGTTTTCGTTCGCTGATGGGAGGGACCACTCGTCGTGTACTTTCTAGCAGCGCCGCCAATAATGTACGACGAGTCGTCGGTGCGCTGATGGGGTTAGCCAGAGGACACGGCCCGGCAACTCTTTCGCTTCTTTTCCGCCCTTCCGGGGCTGTACACTGACCGTTACCGCGTTAATTCTTTTGTATCCGCGTTCTCGAGCCTTCTTTCGGTAGACCCTTCGCCTCTCCCCGATATACAAGCTCCCTCGCGCCGAGTCAAGCCACGGTCCTGCGAAAGCAGATGCGGCGACCTCCACAGCCAGTCGCGCTGTGGCGCGCCTCCAGCTCCGGCGATTAGGCACCTACCGCTCGAGACCATATTCCTGTACCGGGAACACATCCTTTCCTATAGCGCAGGCCCCCGCCGAAAACCGGCGATATTAGGGTGTCTTGATGCCTGCACCAACGCTGGCATGAGAGACGTGGTATGATTACCACGCCAGCTTACCTCGGACCCTGACGTCTCGGGGCGTGGGCGCTTTTCCATTGGTCTGTCTCCCTCGGAGACAGCGCCTCATTTTTGAGTCGCTGCAGAGCTCATTGGCGACACCGTGGCGGATAACGTCTGAGAGTCAGTTGTGTCTCCCGTTTCTCAGATCCGGGCTTGGGTGTTCTTTGCTTGCTTGCTTGCTTGTGTTTATTTGTGCTTGTTCGGTGTGGATCGGCTGTACAAAACTGCACAAACCCTGGATTCACATTCAGTGAACCCAGTGCTTGTATGACGTGGCCGCATTTGAACAGAAGAGCAGACTTATCGCTATCTTACGTTTTCTTTAGAAGAACTAAAAATTAAATGTTCGGAAAGCACACTGCCCAATTCACTGAAGGATGTGGTGTCAGTGTGTAATTCGCCCTTGTGCTTCCCAAATTGCGATATCGAGGACGCTATTCAGTTTACCATCTTGAGAAAGCGTTCAGGAGAACTTTGAGGCGTGGTCCGATGTGGTCCAGACATTGATTCCTCCTGCGTCCGCGCCTGTCTCGTAAATAAGTGACCATGCACGAGGAAGGCGGCGCGGCGCAAGACGACCCACAATCAAACCCGCGACATTTTGCCCCCCCCCCCCCCCCCCCTCCTGATTTTTTTTCCGCCTCCCTGCAAGAATTGCCAGCCGTACGAAAGGTGACGTCGCCCTCGAGAAAGCGCCGCACAGTGGAGTGACGGAAGCGCACTTCCGCGTCGTCTTCCCGGCTGCTGAGTACAGCCCCCCCCCCTGCCGCGCCTGGATTCATTATCGCGCGCCGCTATTTTCGAGGGCCTCCCGGTGCGCGGCGCCAGCCGCGGCCACTCGTTCTTTTTCGGGAACGCTCTCTGCCTGCAGCAGCCGCCACTACCGCCACCGTTGCGCAGCAGCGAGTGCGTGTCGGTCCTGCGACCCACCACGTCGCCATGCAGTGTAGCGAATTTTCAATTTTGTCACACATTAGCGATCGTCGGCGAACACTTCTTTTCCTAAAATTTATCCCCACTTTCCTCCCACGGAGGCACTCGGGCGCCAACAGGCATGCCAAGATGAGGACGATCCCATATATGGCAGTATTCATCCACAAGTGCCGCCTTCTTCTAATGCGAAGCTTTCTTGACGTGTTCAACCCAGTTTTCTGTGACTGCATGTTGTCTGGTAACTGGCCGTTTTCGCGGGCCATTCCCGAAGATAGTGCGTTCTAAAAATGTGGGCCGTTCCCGTGGGTATGATGTACCACTGGGGGGTACGTGCCGCTCTTGAACCTCTTTGACGCCAACTTGGGTGTGGGCCCCAGGGGCCATTGGGTATGGGCCGATCTTCAAGTGAACCTCCTTGACGCCAACTTTGGTCATTGGGTAACGCAACAGCCGCCACCTATATGTATACAGTGACATCTACTTAACGCAGGTGTCAACTGAGTTGACTCTGTTTAACTTTTTTCTTTCTTTTTCTTTCTTTTTCTCTGCATGCGTTCGTGTAGCACATCAGCAGAAGCATCAGCAGAAGCAGCGGGAGACCCGGAAAACAAAAAACGAGGGCGCATTATGTGTTCGCTCTACGTAGGAGTCGGCAGTTCGCAGAGCGACCGTTCCGCGGCCAGGTCGCCGAGGCTTGCGCATGGGTATATATATATGTCGGAAGGAAGCGAGCACGGTCCCCTGATGGGACGTGAGCAATATCTTTTAAGTTTTATTGCTTCACAAATTGGTTGCATGTTTTGACAGATATGAAATGCAAAATGAGGTCCCACAGTCAGTCTGTATTGGGAGCTATTCGATACATTTCAAGTAGTGTTACAATGTATACCTGCTGTGGCATAGTATATAGCTTTTATTTTTGCCTGTGGCTTACTGGCTGTAGTTCCAAGTGTGAGTTCAGGAATCGCAACCCTATGTCGACGGGATCGAGAAAGGGGAAAAGACTGTACGTGTCCGCGTTTAAGAACCCCAATATGGCAAAAGTTAATTCGGCGCTCTCCACTTGACGTCCCTTGCTCGCGCAGTTTTGGGAAGTTAATACTGAACACTTATACTAACCAGTAGCGCAACTATTTTGGTCGTGCGACATGACATGTTACTTTTTGTTATGCCATCCACGGCGGGAGGAGCAGATAGGCGCGCCTAAGTCTTTTAGCGTTCCTTGATCCTTTGAGGCTTTCGATTGATCATACGTTTCACTATACAGCCTCCATGGTAGACGCCGTCAATTACTGCGTGTGAATGGTGCGCGTCGACCTCGGTAGGGCCAAGTTTTCTGACACAATTCCTCGCACTGATTTGCGGCAGCGCGGGCTTCTAGCTAAATCATGATAAAGTTAACTATAAAAAGCACTTTCGCGTCGAAACTCCGAGTAAGCTTGCTGCGCCGAGCGCTGATCATTTGAAATCAGCAGTATACGATCATAGTAGCAGTGAACACGTTTATTCGGGGGAAAGGTGTGCGCTGTGCTCTCGCGGCTATGCAGGAAGGTGGAATGGGACAATAAAGAAGTCGACCGGGCTGGTGCAGCACTATGCTAGCGTTAGTCGGCCATTCACGTAGCCCGAGCCTGTACTTATGCCGCCGTAGCGTTGGGTCCGTGTGGCAAACTCCAGTGGGCCATGGGCAAAAGCCTGGCATGCCGTCCGCTGCATGCAGGCGGGTAACGTTGCACGCACTGCGGTGTCTATTACGGCGTGCTATTTAGCTGCTGCAGATATGCTTTCCCGAGACCCGCCGTGTGTTATCGCTACAGCACATTTCACATACGATTCCTAGCAGCCGGCTTGTGGAACTGCGAGTTTACGACACTGGCCAGCGGAACAAAACATGTACCAAACTTCCCATATGTTTCATCAGCAGTATAGTATTACCGCAGTCAGGCCATCGGTAGGGGGTTTGTGTTGGCTCAGGTTCGAAAGTACAACTAAAATGAATCGTTCTAATTCGCTTCAGCGGTACTAATAAAACACAGGTTTGGCAAATTCAAGGCCGGCAACTGCCTGGGTTGCGCTGCAGATGTAAAAAGTCTGTAAGCCATCTTTTTCGTTTTATTCGCGATAAGAAGTTAGACTTAGCACTGGTTCGTATACCCTCTTGTCTGAAGGCTCTTGTGTGTCATATGTGCCTCCGACGTGCATAATCACGTAAATATTACTTGATAGCAAGCCATACCTAGTGTTTGCCCTGGTTTGTGTAACCTTTCAGATCCTTTGTGTGCCGCGTATCATCACGAAAAATGGGAGATAGAAAAGGTGAAAAAGGGCTTAAAAGTGTGCACCAAAATTCGGAGGAAACAAGCGTCATTTACCGAGTGCACGATAGAGGGCGCCAAAAGGCTGCGTCGAGGCTTTAGAGCCGCGTCCTTCATACGCACATGCAAAAGGTGCCCTAGCGCCGCGGCAAACTCGGAGGCGTTGCCAGGTTTCGTAGTACCGGTACCCTGCTGGCGGGCACCTGCGTCGGCGATTGATGAGCAAGACCACGTACGCCAACGGCACCGTGGGCAAGACTGAACGGAGCTTGGTATCGCAAGTCCTTACAGTCGGTCTTACGCGAAGTGTGCGTACACACGTACCTGCGTGCGTGCCGTAACCGTTTCCAGGTGCACCTGCGTGGCTTCGTGCTGCCTGTCTCCCGTTCCTCCTTTCCGCCGTTGATGGTGCTATGTACGCGTTCCGGATTTCGCATCTCCCATTGCATCACGCGGACGTGTGTGCGCGTTCCCAGCGCCGCTTCCTTTGTCTGTCGGAGCGGAAGTGTCCGGTGGCTCGTGTTCTTGAGACGACGCTTCCCGGACAGCAAGATCGCAGAGGCCCAGCCGTATACCAGTGGCGCGGAAGGCGTCACACGTGCACCTTCCGCTGCACACTAGCCGGCCGCGTCACGTATCCTGCCGTTGAAACGGATGCCGAATCGCAGCGGCGCTTCCTTTGTTTGACCAACTGAGTGTGCGCCGCTTTTTGCTTGAAACCGAAGCCGTTGGTCGTCAACACTAAAGAATATAGGTGATCTTACGTTTATAATTGGACCGACTACACATGGATGGTCTTACTAATGCCGTCCCTCGTAGCCTATCCCCCCCCTCCCATTTTTTCCCCTTCGTGTTCTTTTTTTTTTTTTTTTTTTTAATATAGAATCCACAGACACAGTTCTGTCCGGGGTTCTTACCGTGACGACTATACGTACGTAGTTAAAAATAACGCTGCCGCTAAAATAGGCTCAAATTGTGCCTGTGAAAAGCATATGGTAGGCACGGACGGGCAGCCGTCCGTGGAATGCGCGGAAGCAAGGAGCAAAAAAGTGCAAAGTAGGAGAAGCATGCGCCGCGTTTGTCTCTGCACTGTTCATGATTTGTGTGTCCCACAGAACAAAGGGACACCATTGCTTTGTGAAGTTCTTCCACATCCGTGCTACTTGCACTAACTGTACTGTGGGCCAACTGTTCCCGTGCTTGGGCTTTGCGAGTCGCTGTGGAAAAAAGGAACGCATTAATTCTGCTGGTTAGTCTTCGCATACCTCGTGTGACAAGAAAGCTGCGAGTACCATGTGCGCCTTCAAACCTTTAAACGAAAAATATTTATTTGTGCGCAATAACACACGTCAGATGTAGCGAAAGCTGCACACTCGGATATCATACTTCCTTCGTAGAGCACTATGTACACATATATAGTTAAAACCTTCTTCTGGTAACCGCCCCTGCACTGACTCACATCCGTGTTTGCAGCTTGCAGAAGCATGAAGTTATCCAAGGGTGATGATGATGGTCGCTTTTTGTTGTATCCAGATTTAAGGTATAGTAGGCCAGAAAGCGGATCAGAATGGCTGATACCCATCTTGTGACTGCTATAGCTAAGCGCACGGCCACCGAAAATAGCCGTATGAATCTGTGTGAATGATATTGGCACTTTGCAAGCTCCACGAAACAGCTTACTGTGCTCAATGTGCAACAAAGGCCAATTAATTTCGCACTGTTAAGACGCACCCCGACAGCTTTATTCTTGCCTTACATTCTTTACGATGAGTGCAAATCTTAGAACACTTTGTCTCTGTGGAACTCCAGGGTGCCTCCCTTTCTCTTCAGTCACATGTAAATGCATGTCTGGAAGATAAACTCATTGAGAAGTCTGGCACTGTTAATACATTTGCAGACCCTGAGCCAGGTTGTTATATGCGGACTCGCTCGCGAGTTGGCAGGGTTTTATATACGGACGATAGCCTGCATCACCATCGTCAGTCTATTTTTATGTCCACTGCAGGACGAAGGCCTCTCCCAGCGATCTCCAATTACACTTGTCTTAATTGCGCTAGCTGATTCAAACTTGCACCTGCAAATTTCCTAATTTCATCACCTCACATAATTTTCTGCTGTCCTCGACTGTGCTTCCCTTCCCCTGAAATCCATTCTGTAACTTTAGTGGTCCACCGGCTATCTTGACTACGCAATACATGCCCTGCCAAGCTCCATTTTTTTTTTCTCTTACTGTCAACTGTTAGAATATCGGCTATCGCCGTTTGCTCTCGCTTTCATCCTGTCTCTTAACGTTATGCCTAACATTTCTCGTTTCATCGCTATTGCGTGGACCTTAATTGTTCTCTTTGTTAACCTCCAAGTTTCTGCCCCATGTGTTAGTGCGGGTAGAATGCAGTGATTTCACACCTTTTTTTTTTCAACGACAGTAGTAAGTTCCCAGTCAGGATTTGGTAATGCCTGCCGTATTCACTCCAACACATTTTTATTATTCTGTAAATTTGTTTCTCATGATTGGAGTTCCCTGCGAGTAATTGACGTAGGTAAATGTACCCATGCACAGACTGTAGAAGCTGACTGAGGATCATGAATTCTTGTTCCCTTGCCAGGTTATTGAACATTACTTTTGTCTTCTGCATATTAATATTCAACCCTACCCTTACACTTTCTCTGTTAAGGTCCTTTTTCGTGTTCCTCGTCTTTCGTCTAGTTTTCTTCGCGCTGTTAAAAGTTTGCTTCAAGATCATGAACCAACCAACTCGCACCAGAGTCCTGCTAACTGTCTAATCCTTGTAGGTATTTTCATTCCTTGTCCCGTCGTTAAGCGCTCCTCCAAATAAGTTTCAAAAATTTACCAACAAGTTCAAGAAGAAGTAGTTTAATGATTGGAAAATGTAGAGAGGTCAGCCGGAAAATGGAGCATCTGGCCTGCTACTCTACGTAAGGGAAGGGGAAGAAGGGAAGAAAAAGGGTTACAATGGGGGATGATAATGGGAGGAACGAAGTGAAGGACACATTGCATAAATATTATCACAAGCGTGAGTCCAGGCCCGTGTCGCCTAAGAAACGTGAAAGAGCACGCATTGTCTCTATCATCTGCCAACTCTGTGGCCAAGCGCCTAGCAAGAGGTCCTCCGACAGTGGTCTATTGTATAAATGTTAAATTTTTAACCCTTCTACCATATAGAGGTTGATTGTACTCCACAGATTTCTCAATTACCTTATTGATGACATGGATGTGATATATATTCTAGAATATCCCTTCCTGAAACCAGCCTGCTATCTTGGCTGACTGAACTCAATTGTTACCGTTGTACAATTGGAAGTTATATTGATGAATATTTTATACGATACCGAAAGCAAGATAATGCACCTATCATTCTTTAATTATTTAACTTCTCCCTTTATGTAGATTAGTATAATGTTGGCATTCTTCCAGTTGTTACGTACACTTGAAGTCGTGAGTTATTGCGTATAAAGGGCCGCAAGCTTTTCAAGCATAATCTCATCCATCTTTGATTAAATAGATTGTTATTCCATCTTTTCCAGCCACTTTTCCCCGGAACATGTCATGCGAGGCACTTCTAACTTCATCACTAGTTATATAAGTCTTAGTATCCTGTTTGACGTAATAGTTTTTCGGAAACACGCAAGGTGGAGAGAAGTAATGAATAAAGGGAAAATCAGACAAATGTTGTCGACAAATTCGACCTCGCCTTGCCATCTGCTAGCCGCCTGGTTAGCTGAGATGGTAGAGCGGCTGCCCCGGAAAGGCGGTGGTCCCGGGTTCGAGTCCCGGACCAGGACGAATTTTTCTTCAACTATGAGGCTTTTCTTTCGAAGAACCCGTATGGGTTTCCTTTGTAGCAATTGCTACGAATGGGTGGATGTGCTTTTCCCTTTATTCTTTAGTATTCTGTTCGTCACTACTTCCAAAGAATGTTGCGTGGGTGCTCTGGTAGAGGTCAGTATAGAAATCTGCTGCTACTTCTACTGTATCATCTAAATTACTGATAACATTACCCTGCTTAGCTTTCAGTACACACCTTGCCTTGTCCTATGACAAGTTTTCTTCTCCCTGATTTCATGCTGCGGCCATTTGTTGCTGCTTCCTTAACCTTTCCGGCGTTATAATTTAGAATATCGCTTTCTTCTTGTTTATCAGCTTTGACAGTTCAGCGAATTTTATATGGTCTCCTGAGTTAGACACTTTCATACTTTATCGTGTCTTTATTAGGTTCTTTAATACTTACTGGTTCCCTTAGTAGTGCCTTACTTCACCCTTCAATTGCTGCTTCTGAAATCACCCTTGTTACGGTTTCATTCATTACCTCTGTTATCTTCATCTTCCTGTTCTAAAGCTGCATATTCTTTTGCGAGCATAAGCCTGAATTCTACTTTTACCCTTACTGCATCTTGGTTGGCCTGTTTCTTTTTGACTAATTTTGCTCTTTCTCTCCAAATTATTGAGAGCAATGTTAGACCGCACTAACCTATGATCACTGCCCTTTACCTTATCTGCCACTTCTATACATACTGCACTATGCTGATATCGGCGGAGAGTACGACATGTATTTCATTTCTTGTTTCTCCATTAGGGCTTTTCCAGGTCCACTTCCTGTTACTGTGCTTCCTCACGAAGGTATTCATTATTCGGAGTCTAGTCCTTTCCGCTAATTCTATTGTCATCTCTCCCCTGCTATTCCTAAAAACGATGCCGTATATAGTTGTCAATTTCTTGTTCCCCCAGCCTGCATTTCCCCTATTTTTGCGTTGATGTCGCCCATGACTACAGTGTACTGAGTACACCTTTCTTATTGATAATTCAACATCTTCATAGAACTGTCCTATTTTCATCGTGACTGGAGCTTGTGGCGTATGCTTGTACTACCTTTAATATATATCTCCTATTTAGCTTTACTACTACGACTGCTATACCGTCTCATTATTGCTGCAGAATTGATCAATGTTGCCCGCCATGTCCTTATGAATTAGAAATCCTACCCAGTATTCCCTCTTATGTGGAATACCTCTGTCGCAGAGAATGTGGCCACTAGTCAGCACTGTATAAGCTTCACCAGTTCTCATCTCACTTAGGCCAATGCCTGGTCATTCCTCAGAGCCCTGCAGCCTCACTCGAGAAGGTTCGCGTGTTAAACGTTGCCAGGGTCAGTTTCCAGTGGTGGCCTTTCCGGATCCAGAGATTCTTAGCACTCACTGCCGCATTGCATAGCCTGCATATGAGACTCCATTTCGAGCCGTCAGCGCTGTCTCCCTGTCCATTGGTTCGTAACCGACACCTGCTGAGGTTGCTGTATTACCAGCAACTCAACGCTGGTGCATCCAGAGGAGGGCATGGGGACCAGCAAGACCTCCCCCCCTTCCCTTTCCCCCCGACAGCACTGATCGACCATTCGCCACTTGTTCAGTGCAGAGCGTCTGTTCTTTTTTCCATGGCACCTAAATTTTTTTTCGAAGTGCCATGGACCTGGCGTCTCGAAACTTTGGCTCAGGCGCCCTGCATTCTAAATGTCCCCTCGGGCTGCCAGGAAATGAAGCATTTTCCGCAGTCAGCTGACTCGCGTTTCGGATCCGTGATTCTTCAGCAGCTTCGCATTCGGTACGTACAGCCTCCGCTGATTTCAAGTCAAGAGTGCGTTAGTTGCCACCAGCTGGTCTGAAGGCTTGGTTTCCGCCTCGCCTGTTCCGGATCTGGAAAACGCGCTTCGAGGTCCTCCGGAGCTTCTGTTGCGAGCGTTCACGCACTCTGAAAGACCAGGCCAGACGCCCCTGGGGCAGCCGGGATGTGCTCCGGCGCGCGAGCGCCGTGCGCGCCCGAAAGCGCGCGGGACGCCTGCGTTCCCACCGACGTGACTGACGCCAAGCGAGGCACGCAGCTGTCCCTCTTGCCATTGTTGTGACGCTTTCCCCTCCACTCCGGTCTTCTCCTTGCTCGAGGATGCGCAACTGGCGCCGGGCCACCGTCGGTTCCCGCTGGGCTCTCTTCAGGTCGAGCGTCGCCCCGCACAAAGGTGTGCCCCCGCCGGGGGCCAGCTTATGCCCCCTCCTCATTCTCTTTTCTTTGCCCCTCGTAGGAGAAGTGGTGATTGTTGATCGTGACTGGCAAGGGGAGGGGGTGCAGACGCTTTTTCGGAGCGCGCACCGGACCAACCCCGAGCCCGTACGGCATTGTCGGCCCGCACTTGTGCCTGGCAGAGGAAGGCAAGACGGGCCTCCCTCTCCGTCTCTCGTCTTGCGCGGAGTCTTTGTATTCTGTCTTTTAGGCGCTTTCTTCCCCGGCCTGCCGCCGCCGGCTGAAAATGGGCCCGTTTTCACGATCAAAGTACCCGCCCTTCCACGAGCGGGGCTGCTTTCCCCTTCGGCACGTCCGTTGTGTCGTTTGAGGAGGAAGACTGCAGGTGGGGGAGGGCGACGCCTGCGCTTCGAGTTTTACCATCTTTTATTGTAGGTTTTACTTGGGGTGCGCGCCTCGAAGGAAGCGCCGACGACGCTCGACCCGGTGTTGCCGGAGGTTGGGGGGGGAGAGAGGACCCGGCCGTCGCGCCGTAGGCGGTGCCGCCGAATGCGGGGGCCATCGCGAGCCCTCGTTTCGACGATGCGGGGCCGGAAGGTGCGAGTAGGCTGTGCGCGCGTCTTGGCTACTCGCACATCTATGTGGCTCGTTTGCTGTTTCCTCTGGGAACGTTCATTTCCAGGCCAGGGTGGGATGTCAGTCTCGCTTCAGCCTCAGATGACATTTGCAAGCCTGACTCGCCCTCATCGACGGCGTTCTCTGCATAGACAAACTGGGCACGTTTCCATGATTTATTTGTTGGCAGCTTCAACCGCGCGCAAGACTTTAACCGTGAAGTTGGTGGTTCTAGGTTTTCCGTTAAGCACCGCAAGTTAAGACTATAATCGTATATTAAAGATCTAAAAGTTTTGCAATTGCTTCTAAACGGTACTCTCGGTGATAATTTTCCAGTTTATGGCTACATTGTTCAGTTGCATATTTTATAAAAGTTGTATATGACACAGCTCTAAGCATATATAAATTTGGTGAGAAACCCCAGTGGTTGAGCTTTGGAGAAGCCTCCCATGTGAGCATGTCTGGACATTACAGCTGAAGGGCCGCTTTTAAAAACATTTCTCAGTGGAACAGAGGGAAAAATTCGAGACATGCACACCTCCAACATGGAAGGCATCATGAACAAATACAAACCATGGAATGCGGAGCAGTTTGCAATTCCCGTAAATGGTGGCTGCTCGATGTGCTCATTTCGTGAAACGGCACAATGACGCTCAATCACTGCAGCATGGGCATCTTCTTGAGGGTAGGAAAGATGCTGCAGAAGCTTGCGTGTAATCACTTTAGCAGTTAGAGCCCCTCTTGTACTTATATAGTGAAAATCAATCCCGACACTAAGAAATAAATGCCATCAAAAGCCGACTGGGCTGCAAAGTGAATCTGTTTTACAATGTTGCATGAACGAAGTGCCTCAAGTCAAGGGTACGTCTTGAAAGTATCATATTTTAAAGAGAGAGAGAGAAAAAACATTTATTTGAACCATCGAGGTGGTTGCTATGAGGTCGAGTGGGTGGTGTCCTCATTCCAGGACTCCACTGGCCATGGCTGCTCGACGTACTTGCTGGACGAGAGCTTCTTGTCCCGCCAGGGTATCGCCGGTCAGCTGTACCTCCCACCGCTCAACTTTGTTGCATTATCCTCGCGCCTCGAGAGCTCCTGGAGCAGTTTCCTGATATACTGTAACACCACATTGGCGGTATGCACATTGTCAGGATTGGGGGCTCAATCCCATCGCTCGTGATCCGTTGTCAAGATTGGGGTCCGGCATGAATTCGAAGGTAGCTGGCCTATGCCGTCGTCCAACTTATCCACGCTGAGGACGTTGATGAAGGAAAGTACTGCTTCTCATCGAGAACGAGGAATATGGGTTTATTTACAGTATTTACATGCAGTTCATCAGTCTAGCATGACTGCGAGAGAAAGTACGTCAGTCTAACACGACTGCTTGAGAGAGTGTCTGTCTAACATGACTGCTTAAGAAAAGTGTATCGAGCATCCGCACAACAGCCGTTTATAAACACTCTGTCCTCCCCCAATTCCAAGGTGGCGGAAACGTTCGTCCAGTCATCGTAAACACGCCACCTCTCCGCGGGACGGTTTACACACACACGCACACACACACACAGGTTCACGGTCCGAAACCGACATCACACGGATTTCGTAGAACTCGGAGCGGACCCTCGCAGTGCGCCCGGGTAGCCATTGTCTTGCGTCTTGGTCGGCGCGTGGGAAGAGGTCTCCGACGACGTTCCCGCGGCAACTCCCCCACTCATAGCAGATCAGGTCCGCGTTGGTGGGTTCGGTGACAATAGTTGGCCCGCCGAACTCATTCAGTCACAACGGCGACGAGGCTAGAGCGTAACGGTGGCGGTTTCAGCAGAAAGCCTGCTTCGTCAAACGCATCCTAGCTGAAACGACGGAGAGTGGAGGACGCGCGTATTGTTCCCGACACAAAGTCGACTTAGTCACGCCGTGGCTAGAGGTTGGCGGCGGCGCTCCAGGAAAGTTGCGGCCACTGTCGCAACTGGCCGGCAAAACTTGCACTGCAGCTGGCCGTTCTTAACAGCGCCTCCATGGCCCGGAAAATCTCGGCTGTCTAGCGCAGATAACCGCTGGGCAGGAAGAGAACGGCTGGTGGCCAGGGGGTGATGCCTTGGCTCGCAGCGACCACTTGTGTAATGATATCACCGCCCCAATACATCCAACAAGGACAGTCAACTGCAAAACGAACCCCACAACACGGCTCTGCGCCGAGATGACTTACCTTGGCTCTCACTTTAGACCCGCTAGGCTTCAAAAAAAAGAAAAAGTGCAGAAACAAAAAATGCTGCATTTCGCTATGCCAATTTCTGAAGCAATTTCGTGCTGACAAATTCAGCAATCATGGAGGGAATCCCGCTAAATGAGAGGGGATCTTCTTTGCTTAATAAAATTAACACTAGTAACCCTAAAATTTAGGCCGGACCCTCAAACGCAGAATTCAAATTAGCCTGCTCAAACCGTCCGCATTGCTATGCAACTTTCCCTTCTTATATCTAACGGAGAAGTTGTACTCTTGGAGAGTGAGGCTCCATCGGAGCAAGCGGCCATTTTTGTGTGACATTTGATTGAGCCACGTCAGAGGACAGTGGTCGGTCTCGAAGATGAACTTCGCTCCGTACAAGTAACACGACATCTTCTGGGCGGCCCCAAACTAAACAAGCGCATTCCTTCTCAGAAGCGCTGTAGGCTTCCTCTCTTACATTTAGTTTACGGCTGGCATAGAGGATAGGATGCTCCTCGTTATCGTCGCCGACCTGACTAAGTACCACGCCCATACCTCTGTCGCTTGCGTCGCATTGAAATATGAATTCCTTTGTGTAGTCTGGCGCACGAAGCACAGGACGAGAAACCTATAGCGTTTTCAAACTTTGGAAAGCGTTCTCTTTGTCTTTATCCCAGTGTACGCTACTCGGTGCTCCCTTTCGGAGGGCGTCCGTTAATGGACTTGCCATTTGCGAGTAATTTGGAATGTACCGTTGATAGTACCCCACAAGTCCCAAAAATGAACGAAGGTCTGTTTTCGTGCACGGCTGAGAAAATTCTCCAATCGTAGCTATTTTCAGCTCGGCCGGCCGTCTCGTGCCCTGGCCGACAACATGGCCCAGATAAGTAACCTGGGAACACCCAAATCTACACTTTTCCGCTTTCATCGTTAAGCCGGCTTCCCTCAACCGTGAGAACACCTGTTTGAGGTGCGATACGTGTTGTTCCCAGCTGTCCGAAAAATTGCTACATCATCCAGATATGGCAAGGCGAACTCCTGCAAGTCTTTTAGGACAATATCCATTAACTGAGAAACAGCGCCTGATATTTACATTCGAAATTTTTATGCACATAAAACCCAGAAAACTGACCCTACCTATAAAATGCCGGCTAATTCTTATGATCTGTGAATGCGAGAGCATTACGCGTCCCTGAGTTATCTCATTGAATTTAATGTGGCGGCGAAAAGCCTCGCTGCAGCCATTGCAGCTCACCGTGCTCGCTCTGCGTTTCGCGTTGTCGGGGGCTTTGGTGGTGAACGTTGTTTCGCTGGGTTGCTATGGTCTCGTACTTCGTCAGCAGTGAACTGGCGCCTTCGGGCCACGCCTTGCTGTCTCGCCTGATGATGCAGACGCGAGCGATTCAACTTCGGACGACGAAGACTCCGTAGCGCCGAGAATGGCGCCACTCATATCATGCGCCATCGAGTGAATCGCCCGCCAGGCAGAGCCTAACCACGTGCACAGCCTCGAAGGCGTTCACCACCTTTCCCTCTTGAAACGGTGGCGCGATGCGACGGAGACGCTGTGATTAGCAGTGGTGGTGGGCCAGAGGATCTAATCATCGTCGTGGTCACGTTTTTTTTTTTATTTAGGCGAAGATGACGAAATTTGTGTGCCGTTTTTCTGCCACGGCTTTGTGATGGAGTCGCACAATGAGCCAAGTAACGCTCCCGCATTAAAAGTTGGCCAGCAGGAATGACCAACAAACTTCGCTCTGCGGAACACCAGGCGACGCCACTGTGAATGCGCTGGCAAAAACGTGCAACTTGCTTCGCCTGGAACTTCATTATGATTATTGCTTTTTTTCTGTCTCGAAGCTTAATTTCTGAAGGAAAAAAGTTTTTTTTTTAGACCAATTTTTATTTGCGGGTAATTAGGGTTTCCCAAAAGTAACTGCTATTTTCTTTATATTCGTTTGAACGTATAACATTCAAAGGCAAAATAACGAAAAGCCTCTCGTGACACCGCTCAACGCTTCACGTACTCGCCGTATACACGGCTGAATAGACACCTTCGCGGACAGCGGCCATCTTACGTTCGACTGGCTACTGCCGCGCTTCAACTGTTTGCAACGATGCGGAGGCCGAGAGCGCCTGCCCCAGTCGAACGTGCTAGCTGTTGTTAGGACGATCGGAAGGTGATCGAGTTTGTCAGACCTCGGTCGTGCTCCGAGATTGAAGGTGGGAGCGCCTCCGAACACCCGGAGCTGGAGCGCGGCGCTCTGAACGAACCAGACGAATGTGCTCAGAGCGCTCCATCTTGACCAGCCGAATCTAAACCGCACTGCGAGAGCACTCGAAAGCGACCAGTCGAATGTACCATAAGTCTCGTTCCATTTATCACGAAACCGGCAAAAGAGGGCTTCGCGAAGACAGCATCGAAGTAAACAAAAGTTAAATGGTGACTTGGCGGCAAATGCGAGAGAAATGCGTTGGCATTACGTCACACATCTTTGATTGAGATCCCAAATGCGCGTTCGCTGCATTGCAAAGAAGTTGTTCAGGAGCTCATTCGACGCACGTCCTGCATGCCTCTTCGAAGAGCGAATTGTGCAACTGACGGTGATCCGGAACCGACCACCCTCGTAGACGTGACGGCTGCGGCACTCATGGCCGCCATGAGTGGTGGCGCTGCAGCTAACACTGTCAGGGTTAGTTCCAGTAGTAACACATAAACACCCCAGAAAGTGGATGGGATGACGGCACCGCGGTCGCTCAATTGACAAGAGTATTGCACGCGTAATGCGTAGACGTTCGTTCGTATATACCACCCGCGACCAGTTGTTTTTTCATCCACTTTCATTCCCATTGTCATCTCTTTAATTCATTTAAGAACTGCAGATATTTTACCCTACATGCTGTATTCGGTGTCATTGTTTGTTGGCTTCTTATGATACGACTAATAAAAATCGGACCACCTCGGTTACATATATATATATATATATATATATATATATATATATATACACGCACGCACACATTGCTATACACACACACATTGCTATTCTTTCGTTTGGGGCTTCCACTCTGGAATTCAGCCACAGGAATGTATGCTCTGCTGTCCAGAAATTTGTATTGGAATGCAACCGAATGCCCTGTTAAAATTCTGTTTTTTTTGTGTACTTTTCAATTAGTGATTACTGATTCTTTCAAGTATTAGTGCTTTCATTTTAACAGATAACTTCATCTTCTACGGCACTTTGTTTGTAGGAATTCACAAATTTTATTTTTAATATATCTATATTTCGTTCATACCTGGGCCAATCTCCCATAGTGGGCAGGAGCCACATATTCGATAGGCAACAGCAACTAATTTGTGGTTTAAACAAGACGGCGGCTGGGCAAAAGGCTTGGAAATACGACGGGAAGCACAGATGGTTTCCAGCAATCAGCGAGCTCAGGCAAACACTTTTCTGGTGACGGGAAGGTCCTCTGCTTACAGCAAAACGTATAGTCGCGTTTTTTTATGCGCTTGATGTAAGCGATGTTTTTGCACAGGTTAACACCCAAAATGTGTTAAAATACGGCGATAAATGTGCTTTTCTTAGCTTTTCCTTGTCGACAGGAAGTAGCGTCAGGTCGTAGAGACCAAAGTCCCTGTTTATTCATTTTTTTAAAAGCATATATAGGGACTTTAGCAGAGACGCCTTCCTGAAGGTACGTAACGTACAGACGGTTCCAGATACGTTCCGTTACTTGGGCTTGAAGCTGTCTTAGTTATCAACGTAGACAGTCTCCAATGCTGGCCAGAATTGGAACACACCCCGTTGTGTAACTTTCGCCTTCCGTATCTTTCACAGACCAGAATCTTGAAATAGAAATCGGGACTGCCTGTAGGTACCAAGGGACTTAAAAAGGAAGAAAAAAAAAAACGTACCTCTTATTACATAATTCTTGCTATAAACGACGTTTAATATGTTTTACGAATGTATCCGGCTGACGAGGGCGTCTCAAAAATTACAATAATTGAAAGAAAAAGTGCAGACGGCAATGTAGGGAAGGCGAGGTTAAGCCGCGTCATTGGTTCCAGACGACATATTTCGCTCGCCTAGCGGTGTCTGTTTCCTCGAATTTGTCTTGGCGAAAACCATCAAAAAGGTACGAGTTCTCACATACTTTGAGAGTGACATTCGATGTGTGTACGAGGATAGAGACTTTTGGAAGGAGTGGCTCGATTCTCTTCAAATGAGCTGGTTCCTGAAGAGTACCGATGGACGGGTACTGTTCGCGTACCTTTTTGATTGATTGTTTGTTGGCTTTGATGGAGGTATTGCTTCCAGCAACGCCTCATAACTTGCTTTTCAACAGCAGCCCTGAGCCCCGGTGCATTCAGGGGTTGTCAATTGGCTGCTAATTGTAGGCTAAGTTACACATTGCACATTTTTTTTTTTAATACTCGCCAATTGCTTTCGAAATGCGTGCGGATTCGCCACAATGAGGTCTTCTGTAGTACTGAAGGCGCCGATACTCTTCGAGAGTTTGCGGCGTCGGGACAAGTTTCAGCCGCCCTATATGTCCGCTGTCGCAAACCGGGGACCACAGAACGAGCAGTTCTTTTCGTCCCATTAGGAGAATGCAATTCTCTCTCGCGTTCTATTTGCGTGTAGACGGTACAATGATTGCCAGAAATTCACGCGCTCCTTTTGTTGCAGCGATGGGCCGAGCACCGGGCTGCTTTCTCGGCGTGCATGGCTGCCTGTCAGCACGTAGTATATGCCAGCTGTGCCTCGCCGATCGATCGCACTCCCCGCTAGCACGGCATGGCTCCTCTGGTGCGTGCATCCGTGTGCTTATATGCGAGAGTTCGTGCCGAGAAAAGCGAGCTGGCGCGCTGCACATTCTGTACCAAAGAGAAAACACCATTTTTGGGGCGCCGCGAGTGACGTCAGCGCAGAACCCTGGCCACTGTCACCCCTCCGCCGTTCCTGTTTTTCGCCGTCCCTTTTTGCCACGGCGAAACTGCCCACGCTGCCCCTTATCTAAATCGGGAATGCGGCTAGATTTGGTACCTCCGCGGTCGGGGCTTTTTGGTCTCGCTCCATTGTTTGCTGCTTTTGGCGATCGCTATGCTGAATCATATATGGGAAGCTGGTTGCTTCATGAAGCTCTTTCCGTTTGCGCTGCACGCTGGGAAGTTCAGTACACGTGCTCGTTGCGTCACGAACCTTTCTATATTTGAAAAAGACGCATCTTGCCATGTTTCATAATGGCCAGGCACCGTGTTTGCGTCTAAGCACATTAACTTCCCGTACACATGTAGAACAGCAGAACACAACGACTGACCTTACTGTAGGCTAATTAATCGCTTGTAGCATCAAACTTCCAATAATGTCGATGAGGGTAGCTATAGGGGCTTGTTGGTACGGCATATCTTATTTTGTTGCAGCGCAAGCTGAGCGACAAGGACAACAGAAAGACACATTTGACGCTATGTTTGTCAAATGTACCTTTTGTTGTCCTTGTCGTTCAGCTTGCGCAACAACAAAATAAGGTATTCCAATAAAGAGTTTTCGAACACACTGATTCCTGTTTTTCAATGGGGAAAAGTTAGACCCCCACACGACATGATGCAGTCTACGGAAAGCTGAACTTCATGGCAAGGCTGCGGTGCCATTGGAGTAGGTCTGAAATTTTTGTCGTACAGTACACCCTTCCTTGGGTTCTTCCCCCCCCCCCCTCTCTCTCAAGGTTTTGCGGTAAGAGGAAAAGAGGAGAAATAAGACGTCATGAAGTCAAACTTTATTTTTAGGACTAAACTTCGAAATATATTTATAGCCAAGATCTAGAAATCGCAGGCTTTTTCATTGTTCATACAAAGTGGCACACGCACACACGCGCACACACACATGCACTCACTCACTCACACACACACTCACACTCACTCACACACACACACTCACACACACTCACACACACTCACACACACTCACACACACTCACACTCACTCACTCACTCACTCACTCACTCACTCACTCACTCACTCACTCACTCACTCACTCACTCACTCACTCACTCACTCACTCACTCACTCGCACGCACACGCACGCACGCACGCACTCACGCACACAAAAGAAAGAACGAACGAAAGTGATTCTATACGTTGATATTGCGGCACCGAAAGGGCACCCACCTTCTTCCTTTCATACGTTCGTGGAAGCTATAGTTTCAAACTTTCTGCATTGGGGACTGTTGTCCAAGAATTCTGTCGTTAACAAGCCTGGTAAACATTTGCTGATTCGCTCAGCTCATCAAAGCACCTTAATAGAGTCGCTAAGAACGAATATGTGAACAGGCGCAGGATCCCAAGACAATGAGCTCATTCGCTTTTCTCCAAAATCGCACCAGTTCCTTTCCGACGGGAGATGCGCCCCTACCACACCCTTAAGATAACGTGTTGCTGGGCTAGTTGGTTCACACTTGCATGTTTTAATAAGCGAAGACAGGACGAAGGAAGCCAGACACGGGACAAACGCTGAAAAAAGACACAGGACACGGTGTATCGCTCTTTTCCCTTCAAGATCGGGCTATTGAGTGGCCCTTTGCGAAACTTGGCGTCACCTGTTCCTGGGTTCCAGCATTCGAAAGTCTCGTGAGTTATCTGAATTTGCGCGTCTCCTGCTTCTGTAGCTGACTTCAACAGCTGCCGTGGCTATTGCCTGGGAACGTTATCCACGGAAACACACTGTTGATGACAAGATTGCCGTCTGGATTTCCCGATAACTACGTTTTTGGTATCGCTGGCGTTGCATCTGAGAGGGAAGGCGGTTTGGGGACATAATGAAGAACGGAGAGAGCGGCATCTATCGGGCAACGGACATTGAAATTGGAGGGAACAAACACAGCCAAAGGGGGTAAAAACGTCATCGACAACAATATCAAGGCCTCTACGAAGGGCTCGTCGAAAACAGTGGCCCTATGTAAAGCGGAACTGTCCGCTTTACATCCTACTGTCCGCTTTACTGTCCGCTGTAAAGTGGCCCTATGTAAAGCGGACCTTGCGCGACCTCAGAACGAACCAGAACCACACGTTCACACACACACTCAGTTGTCCGATGCCTCTGACCACGCTGCACTCCTCGCTTTCATGGAGCAGCTTTAACACTTGTGTTGTCCCCGTCTAAAATGTCCCCGCAAGGAGAGAGGAAAAAGACTGCCGAGAAAGGGATCTGGCTAGGGGACACAATCTCTCCAACGCTATTCATTGTATGCTTGGAAGTATTCAAGCTATAAGACTAGCAAGGACTACGAAAATGAATGAATGAATAAAACTTTTTTGAAACGGCTCTTCGTCCGTGCCGTCAGTAGGACTAGGAGTGAGGATCAAAAGCGAATAGCTCGGCAACCTGCGGTTTGCATGTTCTCCTGTTTAGGAACGCCTGAGATGACTTGCAACAAATGATTGAGGACCTTAGCCGACAATGTATATAAGAGATTGGTTTGAATATTAATATGGTAGAAGACAAAGGTAGTGTTCGATAGCCTGGAAAGAGAACGACAATTTATGAATGGTAGCCAGCCTTTAGACTAAAATCTGTGCAAGAGTATACGTTTATCTAGGCAAATTACTCACAGGGTACTTTGATCATGACAACGAAACCTACATAATAAATATGTTGGAGCGCATATGGCAGGTATTAACGAACCATGATCGGCAGCTTACCGCTATCCTTGAACGAAAAAAAAAAAAAAAATGTTAGGCGTTACCTTAAGAGCCATACAGGAAGACAGCGGTGTGGATAAAGAGAGCAAAAAACGTCGGTAGCGGATATTCTAGTTGACATTAAGAAGGACAGACCATGTAATCCGTAGGGCAGATAACATGTGGTATGTTAGTTACAGAATGGGTGCCAAAGCAAGGGAAGCTCAATCGAGGACAGCAGAGAATTGGGTGGTGTGACGAAGAAATTTCCAGGCATAACTTGGAATCTGCTAGCTCAAGACAAGGGTAATTGGAGATCTCTGGGAGTGGCCTTCGTCCTGCTGAGTACATAACTAGGCCGATGATGACAATGATGATGAAAAGTTTAACACATATGTTAGGAGAATACGGCGCGCACGTCTGCGCTCCCTTGCGCGCCATGACGACTTGTAGCCACCCTTCCGCGTAAGTGTGTACTCGGTGCCACTGTGGAATGCTTCTTCGATTGAGGCATTCGTGGGGCGCGATTGAGGCACTTTTTTCGGCCAAGTTTCCGTTTGCTGCTGTAAGGTTTTAACATGGCCGCCAGTGCGTTTATTATAAAGCGGTATGTATAATTAAGCGTCCGGGGGACGCGCGCGTAGCCGTTTCTTTGCGAACACTCCTCGTCGACGTTCCCTCACCCACCTAGGCCGTAGAGGAGGGGGCGGGGCACTTCTGGCTGCGCATGCGCACTATTGATTCGCGGTCAAAATCTCCTGGGAGCCCCAGCGGCCCGCTGCTGCCACTCTTCTCGCTCGCCTTCTTTTTCTTTTCTGCTGCAGCTCTGTGTATGCGTTGATGCGCTTCCCAGCAGGGATAATGAACGGGGGAGTTTCGGGATGCCGGAGGGGGTTGCTCCGAGGGGGCATCCAAGAAATGACGGCCGCTTCAGGAGAAGGGGCCGCAGTTGCCATGACGCCGTCGCAGTTGAGCCGACGCGCGCTTTGTTGTTTGCACCGCCGAAGGCGCACCTGCGATGAGAACAGGATGCGTCATTCCTCTACGGCACATCGGCTCATCATCCACTTGGCCTGCGCACATCGTGCTGTTTTTCATGAATTCTCGCCCATACAGCTTCATTTGCAATGATAGCACGGAGAAATTACCCCCTGTCTTGCGCGTTGAATGTTCCGCTGGGCTTGGTTTCTACGGCAGCTGTACTCAGTCTTCATGGTGACAAAGGATCGAATCTTGTTCAAGAAATCCGCTGTTTCCTATTTTGTAACGGACATAAAAAGAGCCCAGGCGCCTAGCCAAGCGCAACTCGGGCTATCCCAACTGCGTTTTCGCTGCTATGGCAGCGCAAGGAAATTCTCCGCGCAGACCCGCTGTTGCGAAGTGCAGTAACCGGCGCGTCGTGCTAATCTCGAGGTTGTCGCTGCCGCAAGCCGGTGGCATTCGCGTGTGCTTGGACTTGCTTGGCAGCCTCGGTGCCGGATTGAGAAATCCGAGGGCCCGGGGCTAATGGCGCCAACGGGTGTGCCGCTTTTTCCTGAGTCATTATAAATGAGACCTCCCCCTTCCCAGCTGTAATCAGTTTTGACCCAGGCCTCGCAGCCGCATGGCACCGCGCTCTCTTGATACAACGCTGAGCAATCCGCAACCGTATACTCGGTCGCTCAGGGCATGTGTGTTGTGGCCCTAGCTGCATACACCTACATTTTTTTTTTTTTTTCGTCCGTCATTACTGCTGCATTCACCCATGCCGAACTTCGCATGCTTTCAAGGCGCGCTTTTCAAAGCAGATGCAAACCCTCCAACTATTCCATAGCGAGCAGCTTTAGTCCCATTTAGTTCGTCTAATTGTGCTTGCTTATTTTACACGTTTATTGCGAAGTCCCTTGTGACGGTTGCCAGTGGTGAGAACCGGAAGTGGCGGTGTTCGACGCATGCGTGCTGCGCAGTGACCGTCCCTCGTCGTCTCTTCACGGCACGGTATGTTCCAAGTCCGAGCAACGGAGTGGAGCGCCATCGCGCTCGGCGCCACCCGATTGCACGGTAGAGACGTCGCGTAAAAGCCCTCGCAGCACCCCTTCCATATGGAAGATGTCATTGCGCGTTCCAGGGGCGCCCGCGTGTCCACAGGGAACGTCTTTTTCTCAGCCGCTGCTGAGATTAGCTTCGCTGGGAAGCTCGCGCTGTGTCAGCTGCGTGGCCAACCTCCGCAGAGCGTGGCAAAGACAAAGACGACGAGTCACGCCCGATCGAACTCGCTCCATCCGCCGTTACGGCGGTTCAGTTCGGGGCGTCGCCACCTCGCCCGTGACAACGGGCCTTAGAAAACGGCGCTGACGAGGTAAGCTCCTTTCGTGAACGTTTCTTCCGTCGCGTCGCCACGTACCAGCCTTCGGGGCTGCTTTGTGGAGGGAGGACGGCTGGCGGTAATTTTCGGGCGGCTTGTTCCTCGTGCCAATTCAGGTCTGTGCGCCGACGCAGACTTCCGTTCACTCACTTATCGGCGCCGTCGTTTTTTTCTGAGCTGTGTTATAGCACGCTCCTTTAACGTTACAAAATGACCGCGTTCAGCCTGATCCGTGGCTCTTGCTCCAGCGCGGCCCAGTGAGCGGGAATGGATTGCCGTCGCGCGTGCTCCTCCGCGTTACTTGCGTGCCGCTTGAAGAGGTATATAGCGTACATAATATTGCCAAGTTCTTGACGCATATCTATAGATGAACTGATGCGCGGGCAGCGTGTTGTCGTTAAAGTAACTTCCGTTTCGCCGCTGAAACGTCCGCCGTATGAAACTCGGGGCTTGAAGTCTCCCTTCAGTGTACACGGGAAGCCCCTCATGGGGCGGCGACCATGCATCGCGCGCGCGCGCGCGTGTGGAATAGATGGAACAAGTCACGGGGACTTTCCGCAAATAAACTGCCAAAAAAGGGAAATCAGTGAGAATTCATTCTTTGCGAAGGCGCGGGATCGAAATGCGGCCGCGGTGGCCGCATTTCGATGAGGCCGAAATGCGAAATGCAAAAACGCCCGTGTACCGTGCAATGGGTACGCTTTGAGCAGCCCCAGGCGGTCGAAATTAATCCCCAGTCCCCCGCTACGGCGTGCCTCATAATCGTAGCGGTTTTGGCTCGTAAAACCCCATAACCCAATTTCAATTAATTTTCAGTGAGAATTCTTCACACTATGAAGAAGGCTAAACTTGGAGTCGAAAGCGATAGTGATACTACGGACAAAAAAAAAAAAAAAAGGTATACAAAGAAGAAAACGCATGCACGCTGTGAAGACTGGAATGACACTTGTAATATGGGGTTTCATGTGCACTTCTACGTGACAGTCGGCTTCATCACAAGTCTCACGGGCCACAGAAGCGGCTTACCTTTTGTTTACTTTATTGGCGCTGATAAAGCCAAATTCAAGCAATGTAGTGAAGCCAACTTTCCCTCGAATTAAACATTTTTATGGATGTTCTGCAAATAAACATATTATTCTGAGTGTACTTAGGGCCTTTATTTAATGTGCCCATTCAGTCAAGCACATAGAAAATATTGGAGTTCTGGAAGCGTATTTTCAAAAATAACTCTTGAGGTGAAGGTTTAAAAATATGTGAACTCAAAACAAATAAGTGTAGCCGCAACTCAGAACATTTTTGCCTTGCTTCATTGATAAGCTCAGGCTCTAGAACAATATATTTTATTGTTTCACACCTACTTACCTACAAAAGGGTACAAAGCGCATGCATATTTGGTATAACACATCACTCATAATGAATTAAACGAATGAAAATGAACTAATAACATCACTAATTCACGAGCAGGTAGCTTCACGCTCAGGTGGCTCACGAAACAGTATGCTATGACAAAAATCTGTCGAACGAAGGTGGTGAGTGGCATCTGTAGTGCCTCGGGGAAATGCATGCAGCAGTACGACAATACCTGCGTTCCTGTTTTTGCGCATGCCACATCAACTGATATGAAGAAATTGCGGTCACTGACCAAGTCAAGATGAAAATAACACAGTCAGTGACCGCAATTTCCCCATCATCATGTTACCTAACCAGGCGAACTTTCGTCGAACTCTTGACTACATCAGCTGATTAATAGCGATTAAATCATCTAAAAATTAGTGAGTTATATTGTCCCGCACAAGTCACTACTCGTATCAAAATGACCTCCAGCACATATAGAATGGTTGCCACAATGCTACAGTTGACTTGCCGCGGGGGGGCCGCGCCACTCAAAAAATGAAGGACGGTCAAGTCCTCCCCCCCCCCCCCCCCCCCAACCCCTTTGACTTTAAGTATTGATGAAACGTTATAGTCACGTTCCGCAGGCAGCATCATGGAGATGTTAGAGCTATTCACTAAATAAGTTTAGGCAGGTAAAGTGTTTTCTTTTCCCTTTCATGACTACAGTAATTCATTTGGGAGGGTAAGGTCATTACTTTCGGAAAATAAGGCCCAAGTTCTTAATTTCGCGCCCAAAACTTCAGCGCCGGCGCATCTTTGTGGCGTCTGGGATTTTGAAGTATTTTTGGTATTTCGGCCGTTTCAGCTCAGGAAAATACATCAAAACTGTTTAAATGGAGGCCTCGATTATATTAATATGGAATGTAGTCACTCTTTACCGATGAGTAATTAACGCGCGGTGCTCTATGGCCTCAATGGCCTTTGCGCCATAACACATCAAGTCTACGCGAATAGACGGTGCCAAATTGACGTCATGGTGGTGCGACAACTTCAGGGTGGCGTCGCCACCCTTTTGTTGTTGCCTCTTTTCTGGCGAGCATCATGTCGTGGCGTAAGAGCGGCCGTTTTCCTATTGCAGAACCCTAATTTGCAACATTTTTACATTTTGCAAACCTTTACAAAAAATAAAAATGTGTAGTACAGGTTATGCGCGTGCTTGCAGTCAAGAATGTTTTCCTATTTTTCTATATAGCTGAAAAAAGGAATACGCGGCCGTACGTTCTTTTAGGGACTCTACGTTTTCTGGGTTTCGTGCGCAGACTTGCAGTGGTTATCACGATTAGACCGCAAACCGCCACGGCTCTTCCGAACAGAGTGCCAGTTTCTAGCCGCTAGCTCCAAGAACCGACTTTCCCAACAGACTCGCATGTACAGGTACACCAACCCGCACTAAAATTACTTTGTATGCACAGTAACTTTAACGTGCACCTGACCCTCACTAGGGTGCCTCAACGAGGGTGCCACATCGAGGATGCACTAGGTTGCCACATCGAGGCACCACAAATTTTCTAGTGACTCTGACCCCCACTGCACAAGCGTGCCCGTCTTGTGACTGATCGCGTCGCTATCCCGGGAATATCATGGCCAAGTTCTACTCGGCGTCGACAGTCTCTGAGGCCACCTGCCTGCTGCCCTGACGAAGACAAGTCATTGCTCGCTGACGTCATGATTAGCAGAATGACGTGTCTGACGTTAGGCCGCACTTAACCGTTCGTTCTGCGAGTTGTATACTCAAAAACCGGGCGTGGGCGTCGCCTTTCGGTTCGCGTATTTGCCGGTCTTTCCCCGTCAGTTCCGACTTGGCGACTCCACTGTCGCCACGGTCGCCTCTTCGGCTCACCGTGTCGGCCAACGCACTGCGCCCTGGGCAGCCTTGGCCCACCGGTGGCGGCGGCTGCGAGCACGGGCCACTGGACATGCCGGTCAGGAGGAATGCGGGCCCTCCGTGCCCAGCGTGGCTTCCCGCCCTCTCCTCGGCTGACGTCAGCTCGCGGACCGCGCCTGTCGCTGCTGGTCGCTGAACCCAGATGGCTCTGAGATCGATCGTCGCTGCTACTGAACTTGCGTGTGACGCATCTCGCCCGTGCCGTGGGGGCGGGATGCACTGCACATCGCCTGCCTTAGCTGGAAAGAGCAGCGGCGAGTGCTGCCGCCAAGGCCGTGCTCATCTGCTCGGGGTTACTGAAGCTGAACGCTTCATTCGATGCCGGCACTGCGGATAGCCGTTCGCGGAGTCAAAGCCCGTAGACGTCTTCCGAAAGCCTCCGTGGCGAGAAGCGGTGTGCTCCCCATAGGGATCACTGTAGGCCTCTCCGGCCATCGCCTGATAGGTCTGACGAGCGAACGCTAGGACGGAGACTTTCAGCGAACGTCACACGCTTTTGCCGCTGATGTATTACGTTCTTTTGTCTCCTTCACGAAAAGATATCTAGGAGATCGTAGGACGAAGTCACTAGGGATCAGAAATCACTTTGTTGAGTGTGAGAGCTAGTAGCTTTTATTTGTGCATGTCCTCATTGCTATCAATCAAAACGTGAGAACATGAGTATTTTTGGTTAGTTACCATCGTTAGTTGATGATTCCGAATCATTAGTGATCCCTAGTGATACGTTCCGTTCGATGTCCTCATACATTTAAACAGCATAGTGTCATGTTTATCAAATGAAAAGTCATAAAAATTCGTGGGGCCACAACATTCATATAGGAACGGATTGCCAGCGCAGCTGTTTAGGCAGCACACATTATGAAATCATTTTTTTTTTTCACGCGGCACCACACAAGCGCCGACACAAGCGCCGCCGCGGTCACCGCGCCTCCTATGCATACACGCCGCAACCGCTGCTGCAGCCGCGCCGGCACCTCTGACGCGCGTGACATTATGACCACAGAAGCGCAGGCCACGTGCACATGTCATCAAACAGAATTTAAAACAAATAAAGCGCACGAAGGCCAAATTGCTACCCTAGGTGTACTTTATATATATATATATATATATATATATATATATATATATATATATATATATATATATAAATTACAACGCCGAGTTTGTGGTTATGGGGTTCTATTTGGACCCAAGATATTAAACTTTGGAAGTTGGCGGAGTGCTTGAAACCTACTTCACCTCCGCAAGGGGTCGGCGCGGTATTGCACTATCTCCGGGATCGGCCCACGCATTGCTGTCCACGCGCCGTGATACGGACATAAGCCGGCCAGGGTAACCCCCCCGCCCCCCGGGAACGCATGCGGGGATGCATACGGGGGCTAGAGGTAAACACCTTCGCTGTGAACGCAGGATATACATATAAGCCGACCGAAGTCTTGCGAAGAAAAGTGAAAACGTGAATCCCTCAATTTGTTCATGAACGAACGCCAACGTGCATCTTATTTAATTCAAAGCGAGATTTAGTGCTTATTTTCCTTTTCTGTCATCGCCCGGCTATATTCGCCAAGCTGTGCTCCTTCCTCAATTTAGGCCGCAGGCTGTAGATTGAAAAAGCGGCTTGCCTACCTCCAAAAGTTATTAGGCCTTTCACTGCCGCCTCCAGAGTAATGGAAATCGTAGAAATCCTATCCAAAACCAAGTCCTCTAGTCTTGTCCCGTTGCGTCCGACGAAATACTGCGCGCCTTCTGTCCTTCCCTGAACCGCTTCGCATTCAGTATCAGACACGCTGCGAATCAGCCGGAGCGCCGATACAAACTGTCACGCGTGGAGACTGCGGAGCGGTAACTCCTCGTTGCGAGTGCGCATACTGTAAAGATGGTGATGCGTCTTACTTCTAGAGCCCGAGGGAAAAAACGAAGGTTAAGTTTCTATAGGCAAGACGTATCGCCTTCTTAGCGCCCGTTTTCTCGGCTCGTCTGACCTTCGTCTCGCTTTACGACGTCTTAGTTTTAAGAAAGATAAAAACCTGTATTGCGTACCCAGCTCTCTGGTTATGGCATGTTTAGCTCTGTCGGTCTCTTTTCACTGTCTTTGTGACTGCGTGGGGCTCAAGAGTTGGGCAACGTCTTCAAGCCTGCTCATCAGCATGACGCGCGTGATCCCAGCGAGGTTGATATTACGCCGAGAAGACCAATATAGGTCAGTCCTTAAAGCAGTGCTATGTATGTGTGCACGTATTTCTTATATGGAGGAAGAGCATATACGGCCTTCGGTGTCGCGACCGTCGGCTGGTCAAGGCCTTTGGTGCCCCCCCCCCCCCCCCCTCGAGGCGCCATGTTTCTGAAGTATCGTGTGTAAGATGAATGCAGAAGACATATGTGATTTGTTTGTTTTTACTCACTCCGCTATGTTTCAACGCTCTGAAGATCGAGCGCGCATGCTTGGATCTCGCATCGTGTCTCCCAATGTTTCCTGAACAGGCGCTGCAGTCACTGTCGGACGTTGTTGTGCTGTGACACTTGGGTAAACCGGTTTCATATCGTGCCCTGTACTTAAGCTTTCGCAATAGCCGACGTTCAGAAAGAGGCTCGCCGACCGTTAGTCCAAGAAGCCATGCATTCTAGCCATGACACATTGCAGTGCCTGACCTGTGCTGCCCGTGTCACGACTGCGAATGTGCGAGTGGCAAAGAGCTCAGTTTATTAGTGTCGGGCTCGCGCTTAGCAATAAAATTGTCGAATTAGTTGAATTGTTGAATTGCTTCGCAATTCTCCAACCGCAGAAAAACTAATTAATTTCAGACAGGCCAAGTCACAAGGCAAGAGAACACGTCGACGTGCAAAAAGAGAAATTTGGGATAGGTACATCTCCAGTATAAATTCGTACACCGATGAAACAAGAGTATGGAATAGGGTGAATAAGTTAATAGGTCGGGAGTCACATTCCCTACCTTTAGTAAGTAGCCAAAATGATAGCCTGGAAGATCAGGCAGATTGTCTAGGCGAACACTTTCAATATGTCTCGGGTGCATTGCACTATACAGAAACATTCATAAGACTCAAAGAACGCGAAGAGCAGCATCCCCTAAACCGCAAAGGTTCATCGAGCGATGCTTACAATTGCCCATTTACTCTGGCTGATCTTAAGGCGTCTCTTGCTTAATTGTTGCAACAACTCGGCGCCAGGTGGCGATCGTACCATGTACGAAATCATTGGGTACCTACACCCTGAAACACTGGAAACACACTTTATCTCTTTTCAATGCCATCTTTTCAATGCCATCGTCGTCGTGGAAAGAAGTTAGTCATCCCACTATTTAAACAAAGGAAAGACCTGGCCTTAGCCAGCAGCTATACAGGCCAATAGCGCTAGCAAGCTGTTTGTGCAAAGTTTTTGAAAAAAATGGTAAACCGGCGCTTAATCAGCTTCCTAGAAAGTAACAACAAACTAGACCCCCTTTAATGTGGTTTCAGAGAGGGAAGGTCACCTTGTCCGCATTGAGGCAAACATCAGAGGTGCGTCCATTCATAAGCGGTTTTTACTTTCAGTATTTCCAGACCTAGAGAAAGCGTACGACACGACAGGGGGATTCGGGATCCTCCGCGATATTTCCGCGATGGGCGTCCATGGGAACATGTTAAACGCAATTGAAAGCTGTCTGTCTAACCGCACTTTTCGCGTAAAAGTAGGCAATGCTTTATCTAAAACATTCACCCAAGAAACTGGTGTTCCGCAAGCGGGCGTGCTTAGTTGCACTCTCTTTATTGTAAAAATGAACAGTCTGCATACAGTCGTTCCACGCGCAATATTTCATTCCGTTTATGTCGGTGATGTGCTAGTAAGTTTCAAATCATGCAATATTGCTATCTGCGAACGACAAGTGCAGCTTGGTATAAACAAATTGTCTAAATCGGCGGATGAGAACGGCTTTAAAATAAACATCCAAAGTACCTGCGTACTCTACTCAAACAAAAGAGGGCTAGCACCACTGCCTAGTATTACGATCAAGGGAGACCATCTCTCTGTGAGCAGCCAACATAAATTCCTGGCAATCACTTTAGACTCTAAGCTCACGTTTATTCCCCATATTCAAAATCTGAAAATAAAATGTCTGAAAACCTTCTAAAGCTTCTGTCACGCACTACATGGGGTAGTGATCAAAAGTGCCTTCCGAAATTATGTAACAGTCTTGTCCGCTTCCGCCTTGATTACGGAGCTATAATTTATAATTCTGCAACACCAAGTGCATTAAAAACCCTAGATCCCGTCCACCATCTGGGTATCCGTCTTACGACCTGTGCTTTCAGGACAAGTCCAATCCAGAGCCTCTACGTATAGAATCAAATCAGCGGTCACTTCACCTGCAGCGGTCGTACAGCAGTTTTGCATATTTTCTGAGAGTACAAGCGAACATTGGACATCTTTCTTAAAACGATAACGCCGCTGCTACGTTCTCCCATAACCGACCTGCAGTGAGGAAGCCGTTCGCTTTGCGTGTGAGGAACCTCATTGAGGAAATGGGTGTTCCACTTCTTGAACATTGTCCTGTGACTCAAGCGAAACTGTTACCACCATGGCAGTGGCAGCTCATAGACTGTGATACATCGTTTGTAGATGTCACGAAACATGCGCCAGAGGCACATACTAAAATGCATTTCCTTGAACTCCAGTACTAGTACTCCTGCTCTGAGTTTTACACAGGCGCTTACAAGTCACATGCAGGGGTGTCTTACGCAGCTATCGGGCCATGTTTCTCGGAATCTGGCGCACTGCACCCGGAAACAAATATATTTACGTCCGAGGCCCATGCACTGTTAAGTGAAGCACTAGTGAAGCACACCTGAAGCACAAGTGATGCGCTAAGTGAATCATATAAGGAAATGAAAACTTCGAAAAACAGTCATATTTACGGACTCCCTAAGCGTCGTAAAAGCTCTGAAGTCACTGTGTAAACACAAAAACCTTGCACTTATTGAGCTCTACTCCGTTCTGTGTTGAGCGTGCATAACTAACCAGCATGTCATTATATGCTGGGTACCTGGCCTTAGAGGCATCGAGGGTAATGTTCTAGCAGACCGAATGGCCACATCAATTACATCGCAAGCTGCTCTTACCGCTGCGGTCCCTGCTGCAGATCTAAAGCCTATCTTATGAGGGAAACTGTGAGACCACTGGCAACGCTTGTGGGACGTGGAAACTAATAAGCTGCACGTGATCAAGCCACAGTTAGGTTTCTGGCCCTCCGCAACAAAGTCATGCCGAACATATGTCCTATTCTGTCGTCTCAGAATAGGACACACATTTTGCACCCATAATTTTCTATTTACTGGAATGAACCTCCAACCTGTGGTAGATGCGGGGAGAGGCTGACCGTCCTCCATGCCCTACTGGAGTGTCGGGAAGCCGAAGCTGAGAGAAACATTTTCCTCTGGCATACCGCTATCGTGTCCCACTTCACCCGGCTGTGTTTCTTGGTAAAGAACCGCTTTTTAACACCAAAGTAGTCCTCGGTTTCCTGAATGGTGTTGTCCTACATGTTATTAGTCCCATACATTCGTAGCGCTTCCTCTCTTCAGAGGATGCCGCTGCGATAGCAGTGTTGTATAGCACATGCTTCCAGGCCCTTGTGTTTCAAGGGCTCTGGCGAGGCAGCTGCCTCACCAGAGCCCTTGAAATACAAAGATGCAAAGATTGGCCACAGCACTATACTAGTAGTGCCGTGGCCTTCTAGTATAGTGCCTAAAAAAGGGGCCTAAGAATACTGGCATTTTAAGGCCCCTTTACAGCCACGTTACATCAACTTCATAGAACCCATCACTCCCACTGCGAAATCACTAATACCGAAGTTAGACGGGCAGATATAGTGAAATTTCGACCGAGTGCGCTTTGCCTCGGCGAGTGTCACTTCAACAGCGTTATGGCGGCGTGCACGTGCTAAACAGCAAAATGAAGTGTCATTCGGGATTGATGACAATGGCGATTTAGAATTGTAGAGTTATTGGTGAAGCTTGATATTATTCACAGCATTCTGAGTTTTAGAAGCGGTTACTTTCATATTGCAAAAAGAAATGCTTATTAAGACAATGTGTTGCAATAAAAAAAAATATCATAATCATGACGAGTTGCGGCCGGAGAAAACGCCAGTTGCGTGTTCCTTTTGCTGAGACAGGCCACACGACAAGCACTCACTGAAAAGTTTAGCTTTATTTCCATAAAGACGGGGTACATAAACGAGAATAGAAAGCAAACTTACAAAAGCACCCAAAAAAGGAGGAACGCACGTACCGAAACTCCTTCACAAACTTCCGCGTTGCAGCTTCCACGTACGGCTGTCGGCGTCTTTGAAGAAAAGGAGACACTCTCGAAGATAGCATTGCAGAGGCACAATTGAAGCTACAATGAGCCAAAAGCCTAATGACATACACGGCACGCCGTATGCCCAGCGGCATCGCCTGCCAGGGGTGAAGACGAAACTAATGAGACGCACATGGTGACGGCACATATGGTGCCGGCTTTGGTGGGCTCGCTGAACATATTTGGAGCGGAAACGCAAGGAGAGAATTCTGCGCCCAGGTGAAATGCCGGGAGGGGCGGGAATGGTTTAAACGAAAGGGCGGTTAGTTTAGAGGCTTACTGACATCGTCGAGCGTTCGTACGAAGCAAAACCGGCTTCTCTCTAGCAGACAGCATGGACGCTCCTACGCCGTGACGACGTGTAACCCACGTGATGCATGTTGTGAGCAGTCGTCATGAGCCAAGGCAAGACCATCGCAGCCAAGCGAGTTCGCTGAACGCACTAGCTGGCAAGTGCACTCCGCAGCAAGTGTCACTAGGCCTTTACGTCTGACAGCCTGCGAGTGACACTAAATGCGAAGTGCACTCGCTCGAAGTGTCACTAAATTTGCCCGTCTGACTGGCGTATAACACTGGCATGGCGCTATTTGTCATACATGGCCCTTGCGCCACTAAAAACCACACATTCATTCATTCACTCCTTCATTTCGGATTTGGAAGTATCGGGCGAGATGTACACCGTCGAGATCACGATTCCTGCTTCCGTTTGTATGGCACAAACATCCGCACAGTCGGTGACGATTCTGTTCATCCCACGATCGAACGGTTGCACTTCAATGTTCTTTAATTATATAGCAACATCTGCAGCACGCGACTCCGCCCGGCGATCCCACACGACTCCGGCGTAGCCGTTCAGCTGGGCGAGCGAGTCTGACCACGTTTCCGAAAGACACAGAACGGGTATCTCGTTCAGGATTACATCGTGATTGAGATTTTCCGCATGCAAATTCAGTGAACGAAACATCTGTTCTTACCCGTGTGCCTGGGAGCTCTTTGGGTCCCACGTGTGCCAGACAGGAATAGTTCAAGGGCGCGTTACAGGTTCCCGAGCCCACAGGTGTATGTGCCATTGAGCTTGGACCCTTTCTGCACTATCACCAGGATCGGCCCACATGATGTTTTTTTTTTTGTTGCCGGACGAAAAAAAAAAAAAAACTACGGGAGGTTAGTCATATACAGCTTTCGCTGTAAAACTCCCGATACAGCTTTTTTGTCTCCCAATGCGTGCTACATAAGTGTTTTTCCGAACGTAAAAGAAGCCCGTAAATTCACGCAAAATTGCCACGCGACTGGCCGGCCGCTCGGGGCACTTAGCGTGTACTCGCGGGCTTCTTTCACGCTGGGAAGACACCTTTATGTAGCAGGTATTGAGCAACAGAAAGTTGTACCGGGAGTTTTTCATGTTGCTGTACAACTTTCTAATTTACACTTTCTTTACAAACCTCTCACTTACACTCAGTCAATGTATAAGAACGTCTGAAATTTCGGACGCAAGAACCCTTCGCGGTCTGATTTTCCGGACTTTCTACCGTGACCGCAGGTCCGAAACGACATTAATGAAAGCCACCACCGCCGCCATTTTGATTATCTCGCCGCCTCGAACCGGTGCTCTCGCATGCAGACCCGCTGGCAGCCATAGCCAACACCGCGGCAACGCTAGGCCTAGCTGCTTCGACGTCCGCTATTAAGCTTCTTGCTGTTCGGTGCCGTGTTTTTCATTAAATCAATTCGCCGCTATCAGCACTGGCACCGACTTTGCCTTTGTAATCCTCGCGATTGGCTTCGAAGCTCGGAAAGCACGGCGCGTTGCATAATGCCGGTTCCCGAAAGTCGAATTCGCCTCAGTACAGGAGTGTTACGCGGTGAAGCATACACGAAGTTTTGCGGTGAAGCATAAGCGTGTGAAGGGGCAATTGTCACGGGATACAGTATGTATTCATTAGTTATACACGCGTGCACACGCCGTCTCCTGTCACAGTACGAGCGCCGATATGCCTAATAAGTGTACTGGCAGACCTTCAGAGCCTTTTCGGATGTGCCTCTGGTGATTTGAGCCCTTAAGGGCAGTAAACGACATGCATTCATTTTTTGGACGTTTTCGCGGCACCTAGGGAGTCCGAAACATTGGACGTTGACTGTACAACACATCAAGAGTATGCTTCAAATGGTCCGCGGGGCGAACGCGTGGCGGAAGGAGGATGACTCAAAGGACCGACGAATTGAGGAATGAACGGAAAAGTGTGCCGCCGCCTCTTTGAAGGAGCTTGAGCTCAAGAAACAAAGTGTTGGCTGACGCCGATATGCAGCTGTCCTTCAGTCAAACCAAAGCAAACTCTTTAAAGCATTTACACGCAACGCTGATGCGTTATGCGCGGGCTGAGAGTATGTCAGGATAGTTGAGGTTGACTTAACAGCTGTAGAGAGAGAGAATCTCACATGTGACAATGACAAATTTTCTTTTGTATGCATTTCTTTTTATTTGTGTATGAAAATATTTGACTCGATTTGCAATGGGATTTACCATTCTTTTTCTAAGATATTTTATTCGCTGTGCATTTTACTAACCCGTCCCTTCTGTTTTATTTTTGAGTAAAATAAACACTACTCCTTAGCATTCAAACTGGATTAAGTCATTTTTAAAAAAAATTTTAACATGCATGTCAGCACGTCTTGACATAAAATAAAGTTCTCTGGCACTCGTGCAAAGGGACTCTGGGAAAACCTGAAAAATTCGGAGAATTTGGAAATGTCAACTTGGTAGACACCCTGTTAGTGTTGTCGCTGCATCATTTCATTTCCGAGCTGGGGCGTCTGTGCCGTTTCTGCCTTGTTTCCGCGCTACTCTTTAGCGCCGTGTCGCGTTGCTGTACCAACTCGCCCAGCTTGCAGTCAATGAATGAAGTAAAAGCTGTTCATTATTCTTCTGCGATCCCTGGGGGTCGGCCTAGCAAGTCGCTTCTGGACCGCTCTGGTGGTATACTGCTTTCTTGTGGTCGTAGTTGTCGCGTGGTAACAGCATCTTAATTGGCTAAATTAACAGCGAACTCAGTTTTTTTGTCACCTAATCTTGGCCGTCCTTTTGACGTATTGGCACGATCGCACCCTGAGCAGTTGACCTGTAAGAGTGGTTGTTGTAGCAGCTGGCCTGTTTCTGTCAGTGCCTGGTGAGGACAGCAGCGCGGAGCGATCGATAAGGATTTTTTATCCGCCCCAAAGTGCCCGTTTACCGAAGGATCTGCTGGAGGAAATGTCTGCTGCTGCTCTTGCTACAGCTTCTTCCATTTCCTATGCTCTTGATGCACAGGATGTTCATAAGGTGCCCCGGCAACCATGATACATGCCATTCAGGAACCATGTATGAACATCATGGCGCCTTGCTCACGCGCAGTGCAGTCCTTGTTGATGGCTATGCTGAGCAGCGCCTGCTAGGTAACGAGAGTTGACCAAAACAGTTGGCGAACGAGGGGCGCTCCATCCGTGATCCAATGTTTTTCGACAAGGGGACTTGTCTTCCTCATGAAAGAGAACTCTTCTTGTCGAAACGTTGGTTCTGGCCTTCGGGCTTCCTTTGTTCGCCCACAGTTTTGATCAGTTCGTCTCCATCTTCCTAAATGTCTTGTGTAGATAACAGGAGGCCTAGGCACTCCGACTGGGCTGTCACCTAGACAGACCGACGCACAAGCGTCGCCTTGGTTGAAACGTATATGGTCTCTCGGCTGTTCGACGCGTACTCAAAGCATAACGTTTTGCTAGAAACGTTTTGCCTATTACTAGATTGGACAAATCTAGGCACAAAATATGCGGAAAGATGCATTGCTGCTCCAGTTAATGTGTCCGCACATATCGCACTGCGGAGGACTGTTGAACAGAAATGCATTTCGCGGCATATTATTGAGTCCGTATTTCTTGAAGCTGGTGTTTGGCAAGAACTTGCTGGCTAAAGGTTATGCTCCGAGTTCTTACTTCAATTTCGCAGTTGCAACATGCGCAACGCGCGAGAACAAGCACAGTCTTAACAGCCATAATCATGACCGGAACGATTCAATTCCAATTCTGTTCCTTTTCGCGCGTCGTATGTCCGAGCGGCGCTCCGCCTATCACCATGGGCCGGTCGAGAGCAGTGGATTGCAGGAAAGGAATGGAATCGAATGAACGGAATCTTTACACCGGCCCGGGCTTCGCTATCGCTCTCGGGACCACGCTTATCCCCGCGGTTAATCTGTCGCCCCGAGTGACCGATAGCGGTGACGTGTTGGCTAACGACGAGAAGGTTGGTCACAATCTATCGCCCCTTTTCGCAGCTGCGACAGCAGCAGGGAGGACAGGAGCTAAATGCGATATCGCTTCGCTATTTGCGCGCGCACTAATTGAGCCAATCTCTTCCAACGCACGGCGTCTGCCTCGTTCGCTGCCGTGAAGCTCGCCTAGCAGCGGAATTGTTACTCTGCTGCTGCGTCGTTAGGCGCCATTGCGTAACAGAAGTCGCTGCCAGGTCAGTGCGTTCACAATTACAGCAGGCCACTAAAGCGAGCGGTGAAAGGACGCAAGCGCGGGATACGAGACAAAGAAATGGCAAACGGCGCCTGACCCGAGTGCTCCTTGCGTTTGTCCTTTCAGCGCTCGCTTGTGCGGTAGCAGTCGTGGTAGTGATTCTCCTACCTGTGGAGGGCAGACATATTGTGCCTACGTATTATGCGATCCACAGGCGGCACACAGTGCTTGCTGGAGCCACGTATGATGCATGTGCTTTGATATGACATTCGCTAGAAAGAGCCATGCAAGTCATTGGGGCGAAATGCTATGTCATGCGAAATGGTGGGTTCTCTGTGCAGCATGTAAACGCACTGCCAAAAAGTCTCTCTGATTTGTACTTAAAGATATTTCCTGGCCCCTAACGTTTTCCGACAGCCTATCGCATCCCTTTGCCCCTCCCCCGGTACAGGGTAGCCAACCGGAGATAATCTCTGGTTAACCTCCCTCCCTCCCTCTCTCTCTCTCGCGCACGCACGCGCACGCACACACACACACGCACACACACACGCACACGCACACGCACACGCACACGCACACGCACACGCACACGCACACACACACACACACACACACACACACACACACACACACACACACACACACACACACACACACACACGTGATTTGGGCACACGTGCCTGCCTCTTGGAGGCGGTTACCACTCTGCTGCACTTGTCACTGTACTCCTAGTTCAGCGGCCAGCTGGTTCCTGGAGGTCTCTGTTTGATTCCTGATCAGTTTCATATCGCGCTCGTTTGCCCGCGTGGGGAAAACTGTTGTGAAGGTCCTCACTCTGTAGGCCGTGTTGGCAGCATGAATAGTTTTCACTTGAGGAGCTCTTAAGCATTAGCTTAACGGTGCACTTCAGCTATCCGAAACAACACGGAGCCTTGGCTACATATGTAGAATGTAACCAAACACCTCGTTAGTAGTAATAGTAAAGGCACGTTCGACATCGCAGATATATTTGAGATAATCGTAGCTCAATTTGTTCGAGCATCACACGCGTAATGCGAAGACGTGGGTTCGTATCCCACCTGCGGCCAGTTGTTTTTTTTTCATCCACTTTGATTTCCATTAATTTATCATTTATTTAATGCAATTAGTAAGTACAAGTAAATTCCCCCATGCCATCCTTGGTGTCTTTGTTGCCTTCTTATGACTTGCTTTACGAGTAATTCAAGTGTGCGAAGCCATCACCAGCAGCCGCCTATGTTATGTCCATTGTAGGACGAAGGCCACTCCCAAAAAGTTCGTTTCCTCTGTCCTCCATTAGCTCAGCCTATCCTAGGCCTATATAAATGTCCGAATCTCATCATGCCATTTAATGCACTGCTGCCCTTTACAGCGTTTCCGTTACCTTGGCACTGTTGCTCCTATTGACCGTTCACGCAGCACATCACCTGCCCATTTCTCCACTTCGTCCATTCTCTAATCTATGGCTGCGAATCGCGCTTGTTGCTTGTTCGTCGCTAAGAAAAACCAGCGCAGGACGGAAACTTAAAGGGACACTAAAGTGAAAAATGATTTCTTCTGCATCAGTAAATTGCCGTTCTACAACACCAAAAACACTCTTACAACGATAAGACGTTTGGTAAGCCAGAAAAAGCGCAAGAACGAAATACGGGTGGCGACGCCTACTTAAGTTCCCGCGCCTGGGGGCTGTGACGTCTTGGATTTTGATGGCGTCTTCTAGGGCCTACTAATTACATCATCATCATCATCATTAGCCTGGTTACGCCCACTGCAGGGCGTAACCTCCCATACTTCTCCAACAACCCTGCTCATGTACTATCAACTTATATATAGCGGTACAGATGGACTACATTGTGTTATAATGGAACCATATATTCAACATGGCAAGTTTCGAAAACCTTTATTCAGCCAACGCGGCCCAAATGCGAAAACATACTTTGGAATCCCTGACGTCACGGTGACGTACCGGCGCTGGGATTTCCGGCGCGAAATTCAAATACTGATACTTGGACCTTCATTTTCTCATCTAATAATCAAACTATTTTTTTTAAATGACTGCCCGCAGGGTTCTCAAACAATGCTTCATTAGTCTGAACTGATTTATTGTTTCGCTTTAGTGTCCCTTTAAACCAAGACAACAGGATGTCTTGTTCCTGCTTCCAGTCGTCGTCTGATTCCTACGCTTCTTTTTCCTGACTCTAATCCATACTGCTGTCTTTCTAACCTCATTCATGAACTATTGCTGGCTTCAGACGATATTTGCACTAAAGTGTTGCGTGCTTGCGGCATCCTATGAGGCATGCAGTCTCAAATACTTGCGTCCTTGAAGGCGGGCCTGCCGTGTGCTTTTTTTTAAATTTCTGACCTGTTATCGCAGGCGTTGCTCGTTGTCATAACCGTTTCGCATTTTATCGACGACCCATTTCGTGATCCACTGCCGCCGGGTCCTGTGCCCGGGGCACGACAACGATGGTGCGCCGTTGCCATTGTGCCGTTGGATGGGTGATCACGTGTGGGGTCTTCGCGTCGTCGTTCGACGCTGCCAGTGAGGCTTTCCGGCGACGTTATTGGAGGCGCCGCGTGCGAGAGGTCCGTACCACGTGCGACCAGCAGTCGCCGCGGCCTGCGGGGGGCGTCTTGGTGCAACGCGATCCGGCGATGCGTCGCCATGGCGGCCGTCCTATAGCTGCGCCGTGACGGTTGCCGGCTGCCGTTGTCGGCGGGGTTCTCATCTCGGATGACCGTCTCTGTGACCGGACGTCGGCGCGGCGCCTCGCGCTGGTGTGGCTAGCCCCGGAACAAAGCCGCTGGAAGACGACGCCGTGGGACATCCTCCGCGTCCCTCATGCTCGATTGTTCTTGCTTGTCGGGAGGTGACTGCGTCACTCCCAAGGGCCCGTTTCAGCGGCGCACACGAGCCCTAGTTGGGCAGGCTCACTTGGCGCCGCAACTTGCGACGGTGGTCTCCGTAGCAGGAGCTGCGCAGCCGTGCGGTGGCGCGCGACTTAGCGCGCGCACCCCTAGCCCGTGTTTTGCGTTCACAGCCGCGAATTCTTGCGCGCCTGTTCCGTGCTCGCGGCACGCGTATTGTCGCGGGGACCCGCAGCGTGAGCGAACCGCTCGTGTCTGAGCGCTCGTGTCGCCCGCACGCCGCTGGGCGAACGGTTGCTGGGGCCAACGCTGGGCTTGCCTCCCGGTGCTGCCTGCCCGACGAGCTAAGCGAGGAGTTTCCTTGTCACGGCATGAATCAGGACGACGAGATAGTCCACGACCCCATGCTCAGCGATGTGGCCGGCCCGTCTGGACACACGCCCGAGAGCACCAGCGGGCCTTTCGAGGTGGCCGACGACGTTTTGGGTCAGTCGCTGCTTGCCGCTCTCTCTCCGCGTGCCGTCGGTGTACCGCGCTGTGCTAGCAGCAGTGCACGCGTGCGAGTACGTTTGGTTGTGAATGGCAACATATATGTATATATAGTTTTGCCACATTCGTGCGATAGGAGTCTAGCGGTTGCTAAGAGAATGGGAGGAACTGAAAGTGACGACACATTCACTCTTTCCACTCCCCCCCCCATCTTTGTTACGTGGATTTGTACACATCTTGAGTCACAGATGGACCGCGCGTTCACGTGATTTTGTCTTCCTTTCAGACCTCTCGGCGGGACCGTTGTCGCCCCTCTACTTCCCGAACCTCCGGCCGCCTGAGGACTCCCGGCAGAAGGTGAGCGGCTGCTCCATATTCTTTACCGCCGTGAAGACGACCTGACGATATCGCGCGGCTGCATTGGCGCCTTGATTCCGTGTTGATTTCTACAGCTTTGCCTCGATCTCTCAACTGTTGCCGGCGAAAGCCCGCGTCACGCGAGCGTGTACGCTGGGTTTCGTCGTCTGCATACAGCGCATATAGCGCCGCATTATACCCCGGTGTGCCTGAAAGCTGTGCCACTGCCTTCCAATGCCGGTTGCGCTGACGGTCAGCGTAATTTCTCTCCCTCTTTTTTTAACTTGTGAAGTTGTTATGGTAGCGGACTGGAATGCGTTATGCGGCTCGGGCATCGGGAGCCGGATCCGCAAGGCTTCGAGATATTTTTTTTTTTTATAGATGCCGCTTTGACGAACGAAAATTTTGTGGAGCCAGGGGTTTAACTGCAATGCTTCTTCCTTCTGGCTAAATCGGTTGTGGATGAGTATTCTGTACTTATGGAGCAATCATTTAAAAGCACCAAGTCTGTAAATTGTATAATTTTCTTATTAGCAGCCGCAATAATAACACCCGGCTAAGGCCACGGCGGCCGCATTTCGATGGGGGCGAAATGCGAAAACACCCGTGTACTTAGATTTAGGTGCACGTTAAAGAACCCCAGGTGGTCCAAATTTCCGGAGTCCTCCACTACGGCGTGCCTCGTAATCAGAAAGTGGTTTTGGCACGTAAAACCCCATAATTTAATTTTAACACCCGGCTAAATGCTATGTTCGTTTGCACGCGGAACGTTTGGGAACGCTGAAATCACGGCGCGCAAGCGGACATGTCACGTAGTATTGTTTTGTATTTCGTGGGCATCTGCAGTAAGCGGAAGAACACTAATGCCCAATAGAAAGTTACAAACTTTCTAATCGGACGTTTTGCTAAGCGCTCTACAACTTTCTAATTGGATTTTTTTTTGCCTAACTTCGTTGCTTCCAAAGTTGGTTAATTAATTTTGGTTAATTATGCAATTAAGCAGGATAAAAAAGATAGCGTCGCTTACTCCATACAATAATCAGCTACATGCATTTGGTCGCGTCGTCTTAGAGTGCAGCGGCATATTTTAAAACTCTGGCTAAAGTTAGCTGGGACACCCTGTATATACTCGCACGAAATGTCAAAGCGGTAGTGATGCGGAGAACGGCACTTGTGAAACACTATGGCAGTGAGAAATTGCTGACTCATTGCTTGGCTGCGATGTGGCATTGCAGGCTTTCGTTTTCTTTTTCGGATTTATGAGGGAGGTTCCAGGCGACGTAGTTGGATGTATTGATGCCTCAGGCGCCGTTACGCGTAGCGGAATGGTGCATCGTAATCAATGTGGCGGTGTGCTTGTGAATTCAGGAGCACTCGAAACGCCAGGAGGCGCGCGTACAGCGTGTGCGCCCCGGACGGCTCTTGGGCCATCGCGCTTCCCTGGCGCAAGTGACACAACCATTCCGAGAGCTGGCAGCGGTTCGTTTCCACTGCGTGCCAGAATGCCGCAAGAGCGGAGGACGCGGCGGGTCAGCCGCACAGAGCTTTCTCTGGTTTTGATGTCTGCACCTTTCCGCAGGAGCATTGGCTGCGTGCAGTGCAAGTGCGCGGCAGGAAGTCGGTTCGTTCGTTCCATTCTTTCCGCATATACGCTGCCGTCGAAGCTTCGCCCATACGCCGCGGTTTCCGCCTGCACAGTTCGTAGCTTTTGTGGTGAGGTGAGTTTACGTCTAAAGTATTTCAACGAGAGAGAAATCTGCTCACTATTTATTTTCTCCTCTCCCTTGCGTGGATGTGAACGCGACCTGTAGCCGTGGTCGGTAGTGTTGTAGCACGCTACATATAGCTGGTTGTTTGTTGTGGACTTCCGTGATCTCGCATGTACGATCCGCTTGAGTTTGTGTAGAGAGAGCTCGTTGCCGCTGTGTGTGAGCTAGCATATATGGAGCTGGTTTGTCGTGCTCTGTCGAAGCCTCGATGCGTTCGCGAAGAGAGATTATAGTGATATTGAGAGTGACGCCATGAGTTCAGTGTTGCCAGCCGTAGGAACTTGCCCACGATGCATCTCCGCCACTTTGTCGACACATAAGAGATAGGATGCGGGACGCGCCCGGTTATCATACTAAGAAAATTATCCATTTATTTATATCGGGGGGGGGGGGATTATACGCCTCACTGAGACGCAACAAGTATTTAGATAACTCTTCTGCTTTCATTGCAATTTTTTTATTTCACGTTTATGCATTTATATATCAGAGGGCAGATATATTGCTACGTTTCCGTACAGTATAATGCTGTGCTTTTGCGCTCTCGTGCTCCAGTAAGCTCACGTGAACCACATACGGGCATAAAAATAAACATCGAGACAGGCAGAAGGAAGAAATCAAAATATGAAAAAAAAAAAAAACTAGATATAGTCTGTGCGTGATAGCCCGCTTTTGCACCGGAGAACAGTTTGTCTATAGACATGGGTGCGTTGTGTTGACCACCGCACTGTTTGGGATCCGGCTATATAGTGTCGCTGTAATCGAAGCTGTTAGAAAAGGAGCGCAGATTAACCCGCTTGCACAAAGTATACACAATGCGAGCGCATCGCCTGCTTCATCTGTGTATGGGGGTTAATTTGCGCCCCTCGCCCTAGCCCAACAAGAAGTGCTTAAAGGTTAATGCGACTAGTTCTTGCCAACACGTTCGGATTCAAACAAGGTGTCCTATGGTTAACTAGTCGGCAAATACTTGAATCCGCATTGGTGCACAGGGGTATCCTTGCAACGGTATCTCTTATTTTCGCCGTAGTCTTCCTTCCCTCTCCCATTATTTGTTTTGCTTCCGAGCGTCAAGTTTGTCCCCCAGTTCGTGTGGCCGCCCCACAGCGGCATCATACAGACTGACCATGTTGACACACAAGAAAAGACGTGATAGCTTCTGCTTCTCCTTGCTTCCGTGTCGTGCCAGTGAGGGCAACATTCAGTCCAGGAGGCGAGTACAGCTGTGGACGTGTTTCTGCTGAACACGAGGTCGCCAGCTCGATTACAGACCGCTGCATTCTGATCGGGGCGGAATAACGCTCGAGAATTACTCGAATAAGGCTCGCGGAAGAACGCAATGTGGATGAAGTTTCCCACCTGCAAGATGTCGCCATCCACCTGATCTGTATAGCGGAACGTACATACAGAGGGACTCAGTCAAGTGCTTGGAAAAGTGCAACTCGCATCCTCATCCCCGTCCTTTGTTCGCATGCCCATCCTTATCCTGCATACAGGTAGACTGCAATATTTCCTAGTGTAGAAAGGGCTCATTTAGTTACAGCTGCATGTACGCGTTGAAGTGGTCAAGATGGCTCGAGATAATCACAGAACCTTACTGGACTTTTTGCACGATGCATGGTCGAATTCATACTTGCAAGTTTTTTACCTTCCCGAAATAATAATAATAATAATAATAATAATAATAATAATAATAATAATAATAATAATAATAATAATAATAATAATAATGATAATAATAATAATAATAATAATAATAATTTATTTTCAATACTGCGCTGCTCTCAGCTGAAAGCATAGCAGGAGGGCAATACAATATGTGAAACGTTCACAAAACAATCAAATATGTAAACAAATGTAGGAAATAAGAGGTTACAGCAATGCATTACAACACATACTGGTTACATGAATACAGACAGTGAACATCACTCTAGTGTTACTAAAGTTTAACAATATTGATACCATAAAATAACAATTAAAAAAACAATAATAAAACTTCACGGGCCCAAATTAATCTGGAGCGATCAATCAATCAAACACATGAGAAACTTTATTAGTCCGTGATTCATTTTATATTCCTTTGTAAATCGGGTTTCTGCAGGTAACTGCGCTGTACATACTGCTACGAGTGTAATTCCGCATGCTTTTGAAAGTGGTTTTAGACACGTGCGTTATTATAAAGTTATAAAGTCGTAACTGCAGGGAAGTGCGGATAGACCAGGACGTAGGAAACTATTTACGTAATGTACAGGGAATCTAGGGAAATTTGTCTTCTCGGCTCTACGGGCACATCATGGTCGACATGACAGGGAGAGCGGAAGCTTTGCAGTGCGCGTCCGCTCGCGTGTCCCTGAACTTTGTCCGCACAACGCTTTTATCACCGTGATGCCTCATGGCTGGTCTACACTTGGAATATAAAAGACGGGACGCTTTGAATGGGATGCCCAATGAAAAAAAAAAAAAAAAAAAAAAAGTTGGCACGAGGCCAAAGCGGCCATTCGGTTCAAGAGTGGTCGGTGCACTCCTGTCGTTGTTTGCATGCATATGCAGCGCAGGCGAAGGCCACATAACTGAGGTCGCCGGATGGTCTCTGTATTTGACTATCGCGCGATAGCAGTGTGTCATCGTATTCACTCTAATATAGGTCGACCCCTATACATTGAACTCGTCGAGAAATATAAAATTGTGATTCGAATATAGGTCGACCCATATCGTTTTATAAAAGCGAAAAACTTTGAACATGACATCTTTTCTTACTGTATACGCTCGGCTACCAAACCTTACTAGTCAATGCCACAAGCTGCCTCCTCGTCGAAAGCTTCGCAGGCGTCCTCGGCACCCTATCAACGACGTGGAGTGCGTTGGACATGCAGCATTTCTTAACACCAGTCTGGATAATCTATAGAGACTGGCGGGCCCGACGGAACTGTGTTAGCTCGGTACATTGCTAGCCTTGTTCACTAACATAGGTCGATTGAGATTCTTTGGTCACGAAATAGGTCGATAGCTCATTTTTGGTTACATTGCCGGAATAAAAAAAGGTCGACCTACATATACGGTAATTCCGTCCGTTTCGATCGATGCCTCCTTTGACGTCGCTGCGCGGCTATTTCGTGGAGCTAACAATTCTACTTGGTATGAGTAATTGTAATTGTTTATTTTAAATAACTTGATAAATATAGAAAAAGGAAGGGAAGGAAGAATTGCCACTGACCGCAGCAACTGTGTCTGCTGACACCTGAACCGCGGCCAGCAGCAGTGGAGGAGCGAATTAAGCGAGTAAACGGACAGGAAAAGAAGATATAGAGTACAGGAAAACTATTCGCATATGCACTGTGCGGGGCTGCGAACAGCACTAACTGCCGATACCCTCAGCTTCCGTTTGAGTGTCAATCAAACCGAAATTTATGTCGTCGGTGCTCATTTCTTAAAGGGACACTAAAGGTTAATATTAAGTCAACGTGGACTGTTGAAATACCATCCCAGAAACCTCGAAACGCTTGTTTCATGCGTAGAAGAGACTTATTTTAAGAGAAAATGCGTTCTGAAGTGTACCTCTAGCGCAGTTCAAATCGCCCCCCCCTCCGATCGAGGAGTGGTGACGTCATGGTCTCATAGCGCCGTCAGCGCCGTCGGTGAGTAAAACGGCGCCCGCAGACTGCGCTACGGCTTTTCTGCGCAAAACGCAAACGCGTGGTCAGAAACAGAGCCAAGACAGAGCCGACAGCAGCGCGAAAGCGCAACTATGGTGGCTGGTGGAAGGGAAAGCGCGCGACGATAAGCTGGTTCTTTATTTTATGACGCCAACTTTGACGCTCGTTGCAATGGACGACCTTGACAACGACACATTGGCTCGCTATGCTGGGCTCGATTTCAGCAATTTAAGCACTGATGAACGTGACCTGCCGCTGAGGGCTCGCGCTGCCGGCGTCGTTGCGTACTGCTACGACTGTAACTGTATGTCATGGCTGTACATATTCGCACATTTGTAGCTTTTCCTTCGTAAAAACAAAATGCCGCACTCACCTGCCGCACTCGACCTGCAGTTCTTGCGCTTCGGAGAATGCAGGCAAGACCGACGGAACAGCGCTACGGGAAAGCATTGTTTTGAAAGGCACTCCACGCGACTTCAGTAAGTCGGCGTTGAACTCGTACTCCTCTGGACGAAAGTGCAGCGAGCACACTATGTGATTTTTCGGCTGTTTGCTAACGCGCTGTGGCAGAGGTACGGCACTTCACCACTTCGAACGGAGAGGTTCACTCATTGGCACACGGTGATAAGTAACGTTGGATTCGCCGCTGCAACTGCCCTTGGCCAAGTTCCGCGGACCGTTCGCACATCCCACGACATCACATGGACGTGGCATTCTCGCTGCTTGTTCCAAATGCAAGTTTCGCGAGCCAGCAGAACCAGCGCAGCACGACGCGATAACGAAACAACTGAAACTCCAAAGCGCGCTTGGCGCAGAGTCGAGCGCGCAGAGTCGAGCGCGCAGAGTCGAGCGAAAACGAAACCTTTCGACCACCCATACTACTGAAGAGTAATGTCAAAATGTTGCTTTTCTTAGAATCGAACAGAAGTAGACAAGGGGCATTTTCTTCCGTCTTATAACCTAATGAAATGATATTTTTAATACGAGTAGTTTAGCACTAGTGACATAAATTATGACCAGGAGTGCCTTCGTCATCGGGATAGTACCGAAATGTCGCTGGGGGAGGGTCTCAAATCGTCATGCATTTACCTCGATTTCTCGGTTATTGACGCCTTAGACGTTCTAGAGCATTGCTTTATCACTTTAACTTTACTTCATAGTAACCTTTAGCGTCCCTTTAAGTTTATCGGAATTTTCAAAAATCTCCTGTAGTAGATAACATAAGTAGTCATTGAGCTGGATTATTCAGAGAGGCGGGCATTACTTGCACGAGAAATCGGAACAAATATTCGACTAATTCGAGACGATCGCTAATTAACTTCTTAATTACTTACTTTAGGGCGCATATTGCAATTTACTAATTGTGGCCGGCGAGTTTGCAAGACGTATCCACTTGGAATGAATATTCAGAATGACACCAGTTTTCGAGATATGCGCCATCAAACTCGCCGTCAAAATGCGATTGTTTCACTTACGTTTTTTTTTTTTTAACAAAATGCTCTTCTATGCATTGAGGCACAAAGTTAACTGGAACGCCCATTATTTCTTGTCACACTTTAGGAAATAATATATCTCGGAGCTGGTATATCATCCTGAAGATTCATTTCAAGCGGATACGTCTTGGAAACTCACCGGCTAAAATAAGTCAATTGTAATATGTGCCGTAAAGTATGTAATTAAGATGTTAATTTGTGAATGTGTGTTAATTAGCTGAATACGTGTTTAGATTTCGCGTGCTAGTAATGTCCGCCTCTTCAAATAATCCAACTCAAGGGTAAGAATTGTGCTATCTGCAACAGGCGATTTTTAAGAATTCTGGAAAAATTAAAAGTGATTATCCCGCATATATATAGTCACATTGCTATGTTTCAAACTTAAGCGGGTATCGAGCACACTCAGAAATAGTCAGAAATCGTCAGATATTTCCCATAATGATGCAACGCGAGTTTCGCTAGTTAACCATTAAGTAACGCATTTTTCTTAGTAGTCTCATTACGAATGTTCAGGCTTTCCATGTGTTTGCTAACGCGGTTGAAGCTACCGAGAAGGAAAAACACACGTATTTCGCATGCCCTCTCTTATTTTCGGACACATAAGCTGGAACGCTGCTAAACAAGGTCGCGGGATCAAATCCCGGCCGCGGCGGCCGGGATTTCGGTGGGCGTGAAATGCAATTTAAAAAGAAGCATGAGCCATTCCACTTTGAACGTTGATGACCAGCGAAGCTATTGAAAACCACCACTACAACTGCTGAGGGTGGTGTGCAATATTTTACGGCTTTAGAGTAGTGGTAGTATATAGTGCTACTTTAGAGTAATGTTAGGAATGGGAGTAATCGTAATTTTACGCGGCCTATAGCGGTGCTGGAAGGACGTTGAAATCAGTTGCTAGGCTGGTTATTTTATACACGAAAGGGTAGGGACGTCTCATCCCACGTCGAAAGCTGGCGTCGCCACGGCAGCTTGCGCAACAGTAATCTTTACCGGGAAACGTTTGCGGGCAGCGCTACGTGCTTCGCATTGCTATCATGCGAGGGCCTTGCTATTATGTGGTTCGAATGCTTTTTTTTAACTTGTTCTTTATTGAAACATATGCTGTTCTGTATGCTGTATGCGTGATTTTCAATGTTTCTGTCCCCTCCTTTCTGAAGAGTAGGCAGGCGTTGTGCCCCTCCCGGTGGCAGTTGCCAGCCTGCTCCTCGCTTCCCCTTTCCGGTCAAGTGTATATATGCTTTCGATACAAAACAAAGAATGTATGCACTGTTCGCTGTACTTTGCTGAGTGCTTGTAGCCTCTACGGGGGTATGAGCCATTGATAATGAGTTTTCGACATGCTGTTCTGTATGTTGTATGCATGATTCTAAAGAATCTAAGCAGTGTTCGCTTCCTATTGCTGAGTGCTTGTAGCCTCTGCCTTACGGGGCTATGAGCGATTAGTGTTTGCATGCTTACGGCGGTATGAGCCATTGATGATGATAGTTTTTGTTCACGGAGAACAAAAATACGCGGAACCCTAGCCATATACAGCTTCGCCGTAAAACGCCCGTGTAATGTGCATTGGGTACACGCTAAAGATCTACAGGCGGTCGAAATTAATCCGGAGTCGTTCACTACGGCGTACCTCATAATCAATCGGATCGTGGTTTCGGCACGTGAAAGCCCCAGTGTTTAATTTTTCTTAAACCTCAGATGAACCGCACATACCTATAGCATACATTTATGGGATTGCCTTGATAGTCCTTAACCACTGAACGACCAAGCAAAGCAGTAGATTCACCGGGCACTCATTGGTGGCCCCACTGTTCAAATTGTTCAACATCAAATTGACGCCGTGCGCGCTACTTCGCACTTGATCTCTCCACTTGAAGGCCACAACTTATTCGAGAGATTCGTCGCGCACGGGAACGTATTCAGGTTCTTTAGGCGTTTGATCTATGAAACTGTTTCCTTAAATTGCTTAGCCATTAACAGCAGATTATAGAATGTAAAGTCTTTATATAGTTTTTTTTTTTTTTTTGCTTTAGTGAAACATGATTTATCGAGTCTGGCAACATTAACAGCGAAGCAGTGAACGCGCAACTCTGTACGCCTCTTTTTCGCTCCATGTCGCCAAGCCAGCTAACAAACGGCGTCGCGCTATCGCGTCTCTTTCTGCCACGCGAATTTCGCCGGGAAAGTTCACTCCATGTAGCCCGGCCCGGGCTACATGGAGCGGAAAACCGGCGTCCAGGCGACGAAATACGCCCGGCGGCGAACGCTCGCCCCTCGGCGTCCAAAAATTTGACTCCCGCCGGCTACCCGGTCTGATCGGAAAAACGCCGCCCGGCGAAAATCGCCGTCGGAAGTGGCGGGAGCGCCTCGCGCGCTCACCAGGCGTCGTGACGATCGATCTCCCTCCGACTTCCGGCAGCTGGTTGGCTCTTGCGTATTTTTGCTTTTCCATCGGAGCGTCCGTCGCGCGTCCGCGCTGAAGCGAAGGAATGCGGGCGTTTCGGCCAGTTTGGCCGCGTACTTTCGGGCTCTCTGCGCGTGAAAGGGACACCGTTGATCATTACAGCCGGATATTGAATGTTTAAAGAGTGCAAATTTGTGTAAACTTATTTTTCGTCTACAAACTTAAGCTCACGTAACAGATAATTAAGTGCGGTGCAGTTTTCTTACCAATCCGATCGAAGGTTCCATGGCGCAAAATAGTGTTGTGCATTGTACTGCTTTTCTTATTATTGTCTTTTTTTGTGTGCTTGGTGCCGCCCATATGGGTTCGGGGATTGGGGGACGAAGCGGTTTCTCGTTCGCGGCGCCCGAAGCTGATTTTTTTCTTTTTTGATGTCGACACGCATGCTCGCAAAGTTTGGTTTTGTGCTTTATCGCTCAGAAATCACCCCTACTCTACTACAACAATAAGTCCCTTCTGCTCGAGTACCTTGAGGGAAAAGAGCGACGACAGATTATAGTTAGAAGCCGACCATGCCTGGTCTTGTGGCTGTTTGCATCTGTGTGGGCCCAGGCAGCGCACGGATTGCCTGGGCCATCGAGAACGAGAGCCACTGAGGGGCCCATTTCATGCCAAATACCCGATAATTCTATCCTCTCCGGCTGCAATACTAAACGCTTGTTGTTGGAGCAGGCTTTAAAACAGCAACTGAAACTGAAGTAAACGTGAATAACCAGTGTTCTTACGCAAAGTAAACTAAAGTCACTGTTCACTATGAAAAAAAAAAAAAAAAATTCACTACGAACTCCCACAACCAAATTTTCTGACCCCCTATTGCGAACTTTGCTTTTGTACGTCTCCGTTTTTTGTCGTTTCCCCACATTTCTTCCACCAATCTTCCAATCGCCTCTTACTAATCTCTATTGCGGACATGTTTACTTTTCCACTGCTCTCGCTGAACCCAAGGGCTTCAAGGAGGCCAGTGGTGCCTAAATCGACCGCTGGGTATACGTCTTCACATTCTAATAAAATATGCTCCGTCGTTTCCCTAGCTTTACCGCAGCAAGCACATGCTTCTTCCTTCTTATATTTCGCTTTATAGGCGCGAGTTCTAAGGCATCCCGATCTCGCTTCGAAAAGTAATGAGCTGCCCTTTGAGTTATAAATTGTTTCTTTCCCGATTTCGTTTTTTCCTCTTAAGTAGTTACTCATGGCAGCTTTCTTTTCCATTGCCGCCACCCACGAGATTATTTCAGCAGCTGACTTTCCGCTTGACGTTCTTTATTGCTGTGTTGCCCACCCTACAGGCCGCATACTTGCTGGTAAGCCTCCTATAGTTCTTTTCTTCCGCTGTGAAATATGTTTTTCCTGTACAGATACCTCAACACTTTCCCAGCCCATTTACTTTCTTCCATATTCCTCAGTCGTTCTTAATAATCAATTTTACTGTGAGCTTCCCTCACTTCAAAACTAGTCCAGCCCATATAACCCTGCACAGCTTCATTTGTAGTCTTCCCGTGAGCGCCCAATGCGAGGCGTCCCACTGACCTTTGGTTCCCATCGAGTACTGATTGTACCCTGATTTCAAGCAAACGACCTCATTTCCAAAAGTAAGTCCTGGAATGGATGGACGTTATGAGCGTACCCTTTGGAATGGGGCGGTGGGTTGCGCCACCAAGGTCTTGCTACTATACTGCCTAATGTCCTACCTAGGTTAATCAAGAAAAAAAAAAGTCTGAACTCCCACAACCAAATTTTGTGATCCCCTGTTGCGAATTTTGCTTTTGTACATCTCCGTTTTTTGTCGTCGCGATGCCCTGCCCCCTCGCGACCACCTTCGGCGTCATAACGTCATGACACACGCAACTCCTGAGAAACGTAACCAAAACTGGTTTGTAGAAATGTATTGTAGTAAACTATTTAGGGCTACCCGAGGCTTGCCAGTATCTTTCTAGGCGGCTGGAAATCAAACGTGTGAACTAAAGTACTGCTGCCTTGTTGTCGACGCCCCACTGCGGCAGGGTTGGGACTGAGGCATCTATTGGTATGAGGGGTACGAGGAGGTCACACGTGTCCACCTGATCCGCCGTCCATTGAAAGATGGACCACTGTCTGGTGCTTTATTGGGTGGTGGCAGGAGTACTCAACACTTTATTCTGACACATCGCCTTCCACGAGCCGCTCAGGATACCTTCCCCTGAAATTTTATTCTTCTAACCTGCCACAAACTCGCGTGCGCCCGTGTAGAAGTACAGTACCACGTTCTCATATACATGACTTCATTTTCCAGAGCGCCACTGATTGCTCTTGGTAGAGGTTGAAAGAACGCTCTGCGGACGCGTCCCAGCACACTTCTGCTGCTCACCGTCTTCCAACCGACTTATCTTTCGTTGCTTCCGATCCCTTGTCCGGACATTTTGCATATGCGCATACCCGGCAGTGATGGAGAGTTCTGAAGAAATTTCCCAGGAGCTCTACACTGTGTTCATTGACCTGGGGATAGCGTAGGGCACATTGCAGGAAGTCTGAGGAAAAACCCGTCTAGATAATCTGTCGGGCTGAATCGAGAAAATGCACAGAGAAGGCAGCTGCCTAGATGAAACAGGAAACTTGGAGGTGGCAGTGTGCTGTTTAGCACCTGACTACACCTTCTCTTCGAGCGTATTACAGAATCACCTTGAAACATTCTCTACACAGAGAACAACGTCGAAATTGCCATAGGGAAATTGGAGCGCCAGAGGAAATTTTTACAAGGAAATAATATTAGTAGTACAGATATGTAGTAGATGACCTGTAAAACGGGAAACTACTTACGGCGAATATCTGAAATTTGATGACACAATCGAGGCCACTTCAGTTTCCAAGTAACTTGGTTCTGCCGACAGCATGGAAAGAAGTGACACGTACAAGAATCCAGGCAGGGTGAAAGAACGTTCTGTGGCGACAAGAGAACACCGTCAAAGTTGAGTGATATACAATAAAAAACATACAAGACCTTCACTGTTGCGTAAAATTGAATATATCGAATATGCGAACGGCTCAAATCTGGATGGCGAAATCGACGTGTCGAGCAGACTTGTACACGTTGCAGAAAAAAATTGACTCGCCATCCCGACCTTACGAAAGTAATGTCCAGTTAAAAACCACCTCGACAACATCGTGCCATCACCGTGTGAACGAGAAGAAAGGGGGTTAGCCGCGTAATGCGAAGGTTGTGGGATCGTTCCCCCACCTGCGGCAAGTTTTTTCATCCACATTTATTTCCATTAATTTATCGTGTCTTTATTTCATTTATTAAGCACAAGTAATTTCCGCTATGTTGCCCTTGGTGTCAGTGCTTGTTGGCTTCTTATGACATCACCGTATGAAGCAGCTTATTGCTTTAGAGTAATGGTAGCAATAATAACTTTGGCAGCGCTCGTATTGCCGCTCCTCGAGAGTCCTAACTATGCGTTGCGACCTATAGTGGCGCTACAACAACAATGAAATCAGTTGCTAGGCTGGTTGTTTTATACACGAAAATCTAGTGACCTCACTCCCCACGTTTCAAGCTGTCGTCGCCACGGCAGCTAGCGCAGCAGTAATCTTTACCGGGAAACGTATGCGGCAAGCGCTACGTGCTTCGTATTGTTGTCAGGAGCGCCTTATCATCAATTATGTGGTTCGGATGCTTGTTATTTATTGAAACGAATGCTGTTCTGCATGTTGTATGCGTGATTCCAAAAAAGTATGCACTTTTCGCTTCACTTCGCTGACTGCTTGAAGCCTCTTCCATACCGGGGTACGAGCCACGTGTTCCTGCCCTGCCGCCGGGATCGGCCCACATTTTTTGCTAACGGACGCGGGCACGAAAAATGCCGGCCACTGACAGGCTAACAGCTTCGCTGTAAAGGCAGCCGATTGCAATTACTACTTTGAGAAATGTAGTTGATTACAGTAACCAATTACTGCCCGCGGAAGTATTTGAACAATTAGTCAAATATTAATCGATTACTTCAGCGTTACATTCCTCCCTACTTTAACATTACACTAATACAGTAACTAGAACTAGCCGGGCTGGCACTTTCAGTGCTCCCTCTGCAGCCCTTCATACGTTACCTTCACTAACAATTGTTTATTGAAATTTTCTTCGGTTACCTTCCTTCGTTTTCTCGTGAAGGCATCTGCAGCGACACTGAACATTCGCTTAATGTGCACGATGGAGAGAATGGCTGTGTGTTACAAACACCTTGCGTTGCGCACAAGATTGCCTCAATGCCAGGATGCTCGAGTCTGTGAGGCGCAGCGCTTCACTGTTGCTGGGGCTGGGTGAAGGCGCTTCCGATAGGCCCAGCGAAAAAAACTGAAAATCGTATGTAGGGGATTTCGTGGCAGCAACGTCCGAAGTGTCAATCACTATTGAGCCATAGGAGCGCCGTTTCAATTTGTCGGTTGATTGTTACGGGCACCAGCAAACGTTCATGTTCTTTAAAAGGGTGGCCAAATCTGTAATCTGATTTAAGATAAAGCTGCATGTTATAATTGCTACTCAGCCCTAAAAATACCGTTCGTGTTTTACAATCACAAAAATGTGTATATGAGGCACGTAATATCTTAACAGATAAAAACTTGCGTGTGACGGCCAAAAACTTCTGTCTATATCAGAGAAGTCATAGACCTGACTGCACTAAGCGGAGAATTGAGCAGCAACTCTTACCGCCTATGAAGGCCGCTTATAAACGCTTCTAGGAGAGAGGGAGAGAAATTTATAAGAAAAAAAGCTCAGACGTCGGACTTCCAAGAGTGCAAATATGCAAGCCTGCCATATTCAGGTGGTCGAGGTGTAGTTGCAGGACCCTGGTTGTGGGTAGGAGATAACCCATGTACATGTTTTCATACCTTTGTTCTATTACCTAGTTCTCAAGTGCTCAAAGCTGCATCGCCTGTCATCTTGTTTCGTCGAAAATGTAACCGGTTACATGGAATTTGATTACTGAAAGGAGTAATCGAATTACATTGAGCGTTACCGAGTAAACAAAGTAATCGTTAAAATTACAAAATTACCAAAAATGTGATTGATTACAAATAATCAGTTACTTGTAACTCGTTACGTACAAGTCTGGTGTGTAGTGACAACTGCGCATTCCACCTAACGATCAGTGGAAATCGCAGATATTGCAGGCAAGGTTCGTTTTGAAGTTTGACGAGAGCTGCGGCAATAAGATTCTCGAGAGCGATACGTCAGATTACTATTTTGTGAGTGAATTAAGAATATGAAGACAAAATTACTGTCTAGACTGGGTGGACAAAAAACGAAAAAGGAGCAGCGTGGCTCGTACGGACTTCCGTGTTTCATCTACTTGACTACTAACTGTACGACGCGTGCGGCTTCGTCCTTGTTGGCGTCGAGACGTCAACCGAACTGGCGAACGTTTTGAATCTTCGTTCACGTTTATTACTTCCAGTTCTGCACCTTCCCACTGCAAAGCAGCATGTCGTACCATTGCGTGTAGTGTACACGCACCTACTTTAGAAGCTACTGTACACTGCACGGGCGGAACGATGAAAACTTGCACTGACAAGAACACGCGATTCCTAGCGTGCGCGCTCTCCATGCCTTTGTTTTGCTGAAATTTCACTCGGGCGGCGAACGGAATAGGTGGCGCCATCTAGATTGCGCTTGCGGAAATTCCACGTGCGCTTGTTTATGTTTCGGTATCGTTTGTTCGTCTCGTAAGTTAATACGATCTTTGCTCCGCGATCTTCTATTGCACTTGTTATTTACCTTGCAGGCCAACTTTCCAGCGCTTCATGAAGCATCGTTCGTGTTTCGTCTGTTATAACCAATAGGCGGGAACAGCCCCATTTACAAAGCAGACGTTAAAGCGTGTTAGCTATACACTGTCCACCGTAGCTATCGATTAGCTGTTTTGGTCTTGTCTGCTGAGCTTATACATGAGATGCACTGTTAACAGTTCTGTGTGGTCTCAAGTTATTTTTTACTGTTTTCGTACTTAGGTACTGTCGCTGTCATTTACGTGTAGTGCTTAGTCTTACGTACGTGTGTGCTGACAAACTCCACAGGGTATGTTCGAAATTTTTACTCTATTTCGAGCGGTAGTGCTTGCGTTTTTTTTTTTTTCGGATTTGGGCGCGGCGGGTACAAATTGCAAGAATACGTAGCGCCGATATTTATTTATATCCTCACCATCTTCCCGGTCACAGTATGAGTTACCTATGTGATGAAAACTGCTTTGGCGGCCGTGAACATTTCTTCCGATATCGTGATGCTTGGTTGCATTTTTTTCTGTCAGGCTCTCCAATATCGAATTTGCTGTCGCCGAAATTGGCTCAATAACGACCACTGGGCGAGCGCTGCTGCGCCTGAAAGCAGACGAACAAAGCACGCTGGCTTCCTTGTGATTGCGCCGGCCGCGTTCACATGTTGCACTGCGCGCATTCCGGAGGCATCGCACGACGGCAACAGCCGAAGACTCGTGTGTGTATCTGTTGTTGCCGCAGGCGAGCGAGAGCCCGAGTCGGAAACGGCTGAAGCTGTCGCTTGGAGCAGCGGCAGCAGAGATCGCGGCCACCCCGGCGGCTGTGCCGATCGCTCCGCCCGGTGCCTGGGGCGAAGGCTCGCCCACACTGCGCAGGCGCAGCGCTTCGCATCAGCAGCGGCGCATGGATCACCCGCCGCACCACTCCGCTAGGTGCACCAGCAACACGGCGAGGTGCCGACGCAGGTAAGAGTGTCCCTCGTCCATTTTGGAGGCCCCCAGCGCTTTCGGGGCCTCGCGGTTTGCGAGGTCGGTCTATCGCACCGGCAGTGTGCGCCGCGTGCGGACTCCCGCGTGGCACACAAAGCACCGTTAGACGCGGTCCGCCACCCTTGCCCCGAGGTGTCGTCTGCTGGCCCCCCCACTGCGATCGGCGTTCTTACCGCGCGAATGCTCCCTGCGTTTTCGCTTGTCCTTTTCGCCGGGTCTGCGTGCCGTAGCGCTCAGACCCGCGTGCCTCTGGTGCCCCGCGCTTGTACCCATTTTTTGTTTTCGTTTCCTCGTTGCTCTCGTGGACTGCAGTCCGCGCGCGCAGCCAGCTGACAAGGCGCTCTCGCGGCGCGCGCGCACAGCCAGCTCCGGGATATGACCTTCACCTTGTGAGTTTATCGTCGTTGCAGCGCGATCGCGATGCGTTTCCACTGGTGCGCGCGACTGTGTTGCGAAGATGGTGTACTCCGCGGCTTTTTCGCCGCTATCTAAACCGAGCCTCGTTTAGTATCCTTACTTTTGTGGGCAGCGGACGCTTTCGTGCTCGCTAGAGTGTCTGCGTTTGCGCGTCGCTGCAGAGCAGCGAAACAAAGCCGCGCCGTTGACAGGTAGCGATGGCTGCTTTCGCTTCCAAGCTTGACCCATCTCAGCTTTGTAATAAGCAGCCTTTCTTATTGTGCCGTGTAGCCGTGCGTCCGCTCACTTCGGCGTCGAAGAAATCGATTGAGCAAAATGAGGTTAGTCGCCGTGAGGCTAGCGAGAGATCGAGAAGTTCGCCCCGTTTACTTAGTCCAAGTCCTGCGCTCCAGTAGCATGACAAGTAGTAATTTGGCTCAAGCGTTCCATAAGCTAATGCATCCCGCACTGTTCACGTACGGAAGCGCGCACGCATTTGCCCCCTGCTCGTAGCTTGTTTTCGCCTTCGTGTGAGTGTGCGCGCGCCGAATGGTTTTAACCTCGCGAACCATCTTGCAGTGTGCAGTGGTGCGACAAACACCTCTTTTTTTTTTTTTCTTGACAAATAAAATCTGCAAGCCCCTCATTTACAATAATGGACTGTATGGACAGTTAACCAAGGCTATCCAGAAGTGCTGATTGGCCGAAGTGCCTGCGTACTTTGACGCGTACCCCAGCTCAGCCAATTTGCACTTCAGCCGCAGACGAAATGGACATGTCCTGAAGGTGGACTCTTACAGAATACCCCCCGCCCCCCACCTCCCCGCACTGGTGACATAATTGGGAAGTTGAAAGGAACGTGTCCACTAGGTGGACTCTTACAGAATACCCTCCCCCGCACTAGTGACGTAATTGGGAAGGCGATTTTTATAGGCTAGTAGAAACTGAGCTTGGGCTCCTCTCTTGTTATGGACTGTATGTTGTGGTCTTACAAATTGTGCCTGGGAGTTCAGCAAATGTCCATTTTTGCTTGCTGCTGTCAATTGAAATGACAGTCTGCATAACCACTCATTGGCAGTTTGTGCTTGTGAACAGATGTGGTATAAGATTTTGACACAGGTCAAAACCTTATACTTTTATGATGAGGGGAGACTGTATTAGGGAAATAGCAATTTTGCTAAATGTTCGCTAATTTGTGTCCTCTTCAGAATCTCATATTCTAAATGTTTACACCCTTTGGGACGTATCTTTGTCCTGTGCCTTTCCTTTCTTTAATGCTTGTGCACCTGGCACTTCCAGGTCATCAATGGCACGTGTGCATTATCAAAAATGTGTGACATAGCATTCTTGACAGGAAATTAGCATGTTGCAGAGTTTTCAAGGAAGGAACCACAAGCTAGATAGATGAACGGTTATTGTTGTGGGACAAAGATATGTTCCAAAGAGAGAAGTGTTTTTAGAGTTTACAATTGCAGCAGTTGTCAAGAACCACTTGTTATTAGGAGGTTGACAAGAATATTTTCACGAGTGAACACCACAGGGACAACCTTAGTTCTAAATATTGAATGGTAATTGTAATTAAAATGTAGTAATTTAACTATGTGTTAAATAAGATGGGAAATTGGGCGAGCTTGCTTTGCATTTAGCAAAATGCAACTTTTAAGACAAATTGCACGAAGGGAAGAAACTTAGTGGCTTGTAATCTGTAAGATTATGCACACTTCATGTGGCCTGGAGTGGCAAAACCTACGTTGTACGCTGTGGATAACATCAGTGATAATTTTGTGGAAAAAAAGCACATGTATAGACATTTTAACATGTCCCTTCCTTTCTCTTTTGCAATAGTTTCAGCTGTTTGTTAGTGTTATACCTGTGCCATATGGGCGAGGTTAATGCCATTATATTTCGATCGCAGCTACATGCGCATACTTAATGGCATTAAGCGTTGCGATGGCGATAGCTGCACTGAAAAGGATAAGTTTGCTTGCCAATCGTAATACAATAAAAATCAGTTATCTAGCTAGCAGATGTTTAAGAAAATGCATGAGAAACATTAATCGGCGTGTTGTATGTAGTTTCATACAGGAATGTCATTGTTGCGCCCAGCCGTAAACTGTTTGACGCCAAAGCTAGCTCGGCGGCCAATCCATAGCGTAGCCAAAGCATTGAAATTTGAAAAATAGCGCTCACAGCTTCGAAGCTCAGCGATCCTGAAGAATTTGACTGTGTGCTCCAGTTTGTTCTCGCGTATGTGCTTCGAGTCAAGCATCGTCGAGAAATTCGAAGGCTTCAGTATGAGGCCAACAAGGGAAGGAGCCGCCGCCGTGCAATCGAACAGCTTCTCCTGGCTAACGCGCTCACGATTAGGGCTCTAGCCGTGAGTAGCGGCAAGATCGCCTGCTGATCTCAACGAAAATAAAGGGCTGCTTTTAAAAAGTGAAGAATATATTAGTTGTTTTTATCTACAAGTTTGCTTAATATCGTGAGAATATGGTCACTACAGCCACGGCGGGGACATTGTAAACGAGAGTACGGATTCGACGGCCAAGTGAGTTGTAATAATTGTAAGAACGCACTACGCCGCGAGAAAGAGCATTTTTTCAAAGAAAGTGAAGAATATGTCAATTATTATTCACTAATAACCTGTTTAGTCTCGTCAGAATGTGGAGACATTGGATCGAGAGTACGCATTTGACGCCTAAGTGAGTTACGAGAATGCATTACGTTCCAAATGGCATTAAGCTTTAATGCCATTAAGCATGCCCGTGTGGAACCCCGCCAATGACATTAAAGTTTAAGGCATTAGCCAGTTATGTCATTTTCTGTGCCCGTGTGGCAGGAGTATTAGAGCTCTTGAATTAATGTATTGGTGGCAAGCAAAGGTGCATAGTTGCTTAATGCTCAAGTATTAAGTAATTATTGTGCCATCATCAGCCTGGTAGAAAAAAGTGATATTTATATGTGTATAATTTTTTGTTGCTTCTCAAGTTTGCCAGATGTATAATTCATGTGAATAGATTTTTAGTGTGTAATTTGCACAAAGAAAGTATGTTGCAAAATGTGACTATAATGCATGTAAACATACCTATATTATAGGTAAAATGTACAGGCGCCGAAAAAGTGGTATACTCCATGCAGCGGGAGCCGGAGCAACGGCAAACTGCATCGCAACGCCATCTACAGGCAGCATCTGGGATCATGTCTGCCGATAATAAAGGGCACTATTGGCTGTCTCGATCCCAGATGCCGCCTGTAGATGGCGTCGCGATGCAGTGTGCCGCTGCTCCGGCTCCCGCTGCGTGGACTGCGTGGAGTATACCACTTTCGTCGGCGCCTGTACCTGTATGCTGAACGTCAACAGGACAAGAGCCTCTGCCAGGCCACGTTGCCACTAGTTCTAGCTTCTCTTTTTTATAAGAATGATAAACTGAATTTGAATTGAATCAGCCTTATATATGTTGCATTAAAGCTGAGATCATAAAAAATTTTCTTCTTCACATTTTTTGTGTGACAGTATGACATCTATAACAGCGACGAATAGGTGGATTACAAAATTTCATAACATGAAACCATGGAGGAAGGAAAAATTTTTCCTTCCTCCATGCATGAAACAGATACAGTGTCCGTTGCTGAGCAGCTTGTGATGATGATCTATGCATCCCCCTTTGCATCAGGTGATCAACAAGAGTTCAGAGCTGGCATTCATAAGAAGAATCCAGTTTAAAAAAAAAGGTGCATATAAACACAAAACTAACAAACAATCACAGAGAGGAAAAAAGAGAACACAAAAACGGAGACAAATGGCTCATCCTATGTTTACATAAGCGTTGGTTCAACAACACTGAACTGGTTCACCGTCACTGATGGGATTCTCTGGAGCGCCACCGTAATTCCAATTTCAACTTAGTCTCTTCCACTGCTTCCCACTGTGGGTCCTGCCCCTCCTGGCAAAAGCCCATTGCCAGTGCTTAGCTGTCATCCGCGACCCTGCCAGGGCCAGCGGCTCCGGATCTGGCAAGGTTCATCGGTACTGGAGGCAGAATCCCAGGACACTCAATATTAATTACTTCTTGTTTCCTTGGAGCAGTTGCACAGGGGGCAGGTTGGGTCAGTCCGCCGTGAATTTGGAGCGCAGTGGCTGTGTTCGGAGGGCTTCAGGCTTCACTCAATAGGCCACTGCCTCTAGAATTATCATATATGGACTCCTTCTCTATTTTATTTATTTTGAAATACTGCGGGCAGCTAGTGCTGCTCAAGCAGGAAGGAATTGCAGTGCACGAGTAACAACTCTTAAAATTTTTTCAAACCTGAGCATTCAGCAATACAGGAAGGTAGAGAGTTCCACTGTTCACTTGTGTGGGGGAAAAATTATTTCTGAAAAACTGTGGTCCTTGCAAAAAAGTCTTATTACTGCGAAATGATTCAACCTCGCGGACCTAGGCGGTGGTGGAAAAATATATTTATCACATAAGCCTATGTTGTTATGGAACAATAAATGAACTTTAGCCTGGCGATCTGTCGCCACACATGTAAGGGTTCTAGTTTAAGCTTGTTTAACATTTGATGACGGAAGAGGACATGCTATAATCACATAAAATAAATCTGGCAGCTAGGCGCTGAATGCACTCCACCTTGGCAATGTCTTTTGCGAAATAAGGGTCCCACACAATGGATCCGTACTCTAGAACTGGGCGAACAGCTGAGCGGTATGCTTCCATCTTTGCAGTTCATGGCGCTCTCTTTAGTTTCCTGCGCAGGAAGCAGAGTTTAGCAAATGCTTTAGCAGAAATGTTATTAATGTGCTTGTCCCAACTAAGGTTACTTCTGACTGTTAAGCTTAAGTACTTCACAGATGAGACTGAATGAATATGCCGATTTCCAGTGTGAGAGGAGTAGGACAATGGATTTTTTCCCCCTTGCGATTGACACAGAAACTGTTTTCTGGCCATCTTTCGGGCACAGTAGATGGACATTATCATTTTCTGTAGTGCAGTATCTTTCAAGGGACCATGCTCGACTTTGGCTACATGCTTCCTTAGTTTCTGCCGCTGGGTCAGCTGGTGCAGAGCCGAGAGCCTAACTGGAACTATTCAGTATCCTTTGGTGAGCCTTCTTGTGCACGCCACCCACTTGGTGCTGAGGTGCCACAGATCTACATATTTGAAAGCTTCTCTAGCCCACCTGCCTTCTGGCATACCATCAAGCCGACACTCGTAGGATAGTTTTGCCACTGCCTCTCGGGCCTCAAAGGAGCACCAAACAAGGTCGCCTTGTACGGCTTCGTTAGGTGTGAACATGTGTGTGCCTAGAGCTGCACAGCCAACTTCACGCTGCCTGGTTTTGAGCACTTGTCTCGTTGACAGTGAGAGACAGGTGACAGAGTTGCTGAAGGTGAGCCCAGGCACCGCTACTGCCTTCCAGAGAGGACATATGGTTTCAAATTTGTTAAGACCACAGAGCCCGACTTCCCTGAAATGCCCTGCAGGTGACAGCCATTTCTCGTTGCTCTTTATATCTAAAGAGGTAATTATGGGTGGCTGCTATCTTTACTCTGAAGTATTTGTAGCTGTCGAACCATTCAATGCGGTCTCCCTGTAAACGGACGAGTAGTTCTTCGTCGTTCTCATCTGTGTGAAAGTGCATTGCCCCTGATTTCTGTGCATTAAAGTGTAGCCCGAGAGATGTGCCCTCTTTCAAGCAGACATCCAATATGGCTTGGAGGTCAGACTCTACCTGCCAATGCCACAATGTCATCTGCATATAGCAGAACTGGCAGAATGCATTTGGGATAAGCCCTTTCCTCCATGTATGACAGATCGAAGCCTTGGCTATATTCTGCCAGCCGTCTCTCCAATTTAGAGATGAATAACAAGAAGAGTGTTGGAGACCTAGGACAGCCCTGTCTCAATCCCTTCTGATCCTCTATTGGCCGAGTGTTGGCCCCGTCCCAGTTTATTACTGCACAATTGTCTGTATATACAGCTTTGCGGTATGTGGAGCAAGCTCCCAGCTATTGCTCGTTACTGCAGTTTTGTCCCAGTACTTCGTGCTCTATGGACTCGTATGCTTGAGCGATGTCCAGGAAGGCAATTACTATCTCTCTGCCCTCAAGTCTGCCAATCTCTATTATGAGACACAAAAAAAAGGTTGTCCTCCACGCAATAGCCAAACCTCAAACCATTCTGGAGTTCTCCAAGGACATTAGCCTCACGCCCCAGGTGCATGACCAAATAGATTGTATAAAGCTGATGTCACTGTTATTGGCTTCTAACTCTCAAGCAGGCCTTTGTCAGCGCCCTTCTGCAGCACAAGTATGATCCTTGATAATCTCCAGCTTTGCAGTATAGATCCACGTAGCAGTATTGCATTAAGTGCATCACCTGCATTCCCTGCCATGCCTGTATGCCACATTTCTTCAACAACAAAGGAGGTACACATCCAGCCCAGCTGATTTTCCCGCAATGCGCTTTAAGGCCCTCTCCGATTCCCCTTGTGCTAGTGGTTCCTCCAGCTCCTCATTAAGTTGAGGTGAGGAGGCACCAAACATTTAGAAAGGGGTGGGAGGGAGTGGGATTTAAGCTTGTTAGCCATGTATTCTGCTAGCAACTGCAGGCATTCCTCACCCTTGTAGCCGGTTGCGGTGCTGTTATCTCTTGGCTTGCTTGTGTGCGAGTCGGCTGTACGCTGAAGTCAGCGTTGCCTGGTCTTTAGGAGAAAAAGTAGCTGAAAAATTCCGAAAGGTAGCCATAAAAGTCACCAATTGCGGCAAAAGCTTTCATTGGTAGCCAAAAAAGTAGCCACAGTGTGACAATCCCATAATTGCCATTTTTTGACACAAAAGTAAAGAAGAAAAGGCTGACAAAGACATGTAGTTTCCTGCTTCACTGATGGCAACCAAAAAGAACAAATGTTATCGCCAATTTATCATAATGACCAGCTGACGTTCTTTGATAATTTCTGCCATGCACTTGCGCGCTTTCTCATATGCGAATTGATGCCCAAAGTTTCAGTGCAGTAAACTCTCATGACTTCAAATGTTCCTGTGCCAACTGTATTACGTCACACATATTCTACTCTCCCTGGTACACAGTCGCATAGTCACATAGACACTGGCACCTGTAATGTCATGGCTGCCATGACGTGTTTTCAGTTGCTGCAGTCTCTTCTGGCGCCAAGAACCATGGTCTTTGAGATTCTCAGTAGAGGTAACTGTCGATGGGGGTGATATTTATTATACCACCTATTGCTGCTGCCCTACGAAGGATGCACAAGCATGACTTTCAAGATCTGCTGTTTGGAGCTGTTGCTTCGAGGGGGTTGACAGGGGGAGGGTGATTTGGACACTGCCTACCAATTATTTATTTATTTATTTATTTATTTATTTATTTATTTATTCATTCATTTCCTCAAAGGTCTCTGTTGAGACATTACATGAGGGAGTGGGGAGTTAGTGACAAAGATAGATACTACAAATTACAAAGGGATATTTTCGATGAGTCGCTTGAATGCAAGTGGGTCGATGATAGTGGCAACTTCGGAAGGCAGGCCATTCCAGTCTCGTGTTGTGCGCAGAAAAAATGATTGCTGAAAAGTAACGGTATGGGCTTGTGGGGGATATACTGTATTAGAGTATCTGGTGCGGGCAATGCGATGTGCTCTTTTTATGTACGGGTTGTCAAAAGGCAAGGAATGAAAGAATTTATGAAAAAGCTTAAGACGGGCTATTCTACGGCGTGAGGCTAGAGAGGGCAGGTTTATTTGGGCTTTTAGTGCCGAGATACTTGAATTGTATGAATAAGTTGACAGGATAAATCGTGTCGTGCGGTTCTGAACTGACTCGAGGGCTTTAATAAGGTTATTGTGGTGGGGGTCAAAAATAGCTTCGGCATACTCAAGCTTGGGCCGCACAAAGGTTAGAAAAGCAAGTTGTTTAATAGAGGGAGGAGCGAGGAAAAGGTTACGGCGTAGATAACCTAGAGTACGATTAGCAGAGTTTATTATGTGGTTAACATGACAAGTCCAAGTTAAGTCACGTGAGATGTACACACCAAGATATTTGAATGAATCCGTTGTTGCAATCTGCGTGTTATTGATGCTATAATTAGAGATATCGTAATTACGACGACGATGAATAGACATTAACACGGTTTTAGCTACATTTAATGACATGAGCCAAGTGGTACACCAGTTTTGTATGCGCGATAGGTCATTTTGTAACGCCAAATGGTCGCTGGGTTTAGTAACTGCTCGGTAAACCACACAATCATCGGCGAAGAGTCGGATATGAGAGGAAATATTACAAGGTAGGTCACTGATGTATATTAAGAAAAGGAGGGGACCAAGTACGGTACCTTGAGGTATGCCTGAAAGCACGGGTGTGAAGGATGAAGAGTGTGAGTTAGCGTATACGAATTGCTCACGGTTAGTTAAAAACCCTCGAATCCAGCTTGGAACACAAGGATGAATGTTAAGACGCGATAACTTTATTAAGAGACGACCATGAGGGACCTTATCGAATGCTTTTTCGAAATCTAAAAATATTGTGTCAGTCGGGATGTTACGATCTAGGTTTAAATGTAAGTCGTGCAAGAAAAGAGCAAGTTGAGTGTCACAGGAATAATTTTTGCGGAAACGGTGTTGACTTGGGTCCACCTACCACCTACCTCCAAGAGTAACCAAGTCACCAACCACGATTTTCGGTCGCAGGCAGTCTCTCAATGTAGCCAATTTATCGAGAAGTCACTGAACCGGGCAACCCTGGCTGAATTGTGTAACTACTTTCTTTATTGCCAGAATCCTTTCGTCATATCGCTAGATGCAGCAGGCTCACAGTTGGTAAGAGGACAAAGAGCCTTGAACAATGAGTGGGCTTAAAAACATGAAATGCTTTTAGTCCCGCCCCAGAGTTTCTTGCAGAGGGTAATATATCCATGTATGTCCATCTACAGGGATCTGAACTACTCACGTGTGCATTTTAGAACTTAAGAAAAACAAATTTGCCACCACAAAGACTGCTCACTTTACGGAGTGGCCTGCATGTACAGGGTGTCGCAGCTAACGTTAGCCAAGCTCTTAAAAATAAAATATAGAATATACGAGGACGCAACCAATGGTATTCTGTCAGCAGTGAAGTATCACACCAGAAGGGCTTCTTTTCATAATTGAACAACCGATAATTAGATTGAGATTAACAAACTTTTAATTGCAGAGTTGAGGGCGCTAATTTTGATAGAAAACAATTAATTGTGGTTTAAGACACCCAATTCAATTGCTTTCAGTGTGCTATGTCCTGCATAATTATTTTTTCTGTGTTATAAACGTGTGAAATACGAAAATAGCCGCTTTATTATGCGTCCATGTGCCACAACACCAGCGGTCCCCTCTGATACACAGAAGAATTAACTCTTCTCAGTGCCTGGCTCGGTAGCCATGTGAAAGAGGCGAGGCCTCAGTTAAGTGTTGGTCACTGCGAACTGCCTTTTTCGCATGAAGCACGAAGCCAATGCAGCCTGCAGCAGCATTGAAGAGGAGTACAGAGGCATTGAGCAGAGTTGATTCTTCACTGCGAACTGCCTTTTTCGCATGAAGCACGAAGCCAATGCAGCCTGCAGCAGCATTGAGGAGGAGTACAGAGGCATTGAGCAGAGTTGATTCTTCACTGCGAACTGCCTTTTTCGCATGAAGCACGAAGCCAATGCAGCCTGCAGCAGCATTGAGGAGGAGTACAGAGGCATTGAGCAGAGTTGATTCTTCAGAGTAATGTTTGGGATCGCTGGTGTTGCGGTGTGTGGACGCTGTTGGGGTTGGAGGTCGTTGTAGGGAGGACCTGGCTCTTCGTCAGGACTAGGCGTACAGGATTTATTTACATATTTACATTAAAACAAGAGATATATTCGACAGTCTAGCGTGACTCCCAAATGGAGCACGCAAGACGAAGCATACAGCACACCAGCACACAGCTCCAAGCACACTGCTTCTTGAGCACGAGCACACTCTTAGCAGCCGACAAACTGCTGCTTAAAAAGCCTCTGTCCTCCCTAGATCCCTAGGGGAGGGAAAACTGCTGTCCAGCATTCGTCCAATTGGACCGTCCGCAGTAGTTAGGGCGTAGTCAACCCACCTTTGAGGGGGAGGGCTCACACACACACGTGCGCACTTTGGATTCCCAGAACCCGAGTTGAGCGGGTCCTTGTAATCAGGTGGTCACGCCTGACCCCAGTCGGCGCCTCTTAATTCCAGAGCTGAATTTCTCCGGTAGTCGCCACGAGTGTCAGCAGACTGCGACGAATCCTGGGGCCCGAGGAAAAACTTGCCGCAAAGCGCCCTTTTGTTAGAGAAGCTCTTCTTGCTGCAAAAAGACAATGAAGGCCATGGCAAATCAACCAACAATACACGGTCCGCCAAACGTGGCCAGCCCTGCTGCTGTCGCCAACTCTGCGAAGAAGGCGCATGGTGGATTAACGCTGCTGTGGTCTCCAATTCTCTGAAGGAAGTTCATGGTCAGTTAGCGCTGTCGTCTTTGCCGGTTCTCTGAAGGGTGCCACCACCGCGGGTCGATCGAAGCACCTGCAGCGCGCTGAGATAGCTTTGCAGAGCAGTACCCCGGCAGGCCGATCATAACACGTAATCATGCAGCTGTTCTCATATATTGTGTATTTTCTTTAGAACGCGGAAAAAATAATTACACGAGACATAGCACACTGGAAGAAACTGAATCGGTTGTTTTAAAACACAATTATTACATCTATATTAAAATTTGTGCCCACAACTCAGTAATGAAAAAGTTTAATTAATCTCATGTGATTATTGATAGTTCTATTATGAGAAAAATCCTCTCAGTGCGGTACGTCACAGCTGAGAGAATATTATTGGTTGCGTTCCTCGTGCATTCTATATTTTATTTTTAAGAGCTTGGCTAACGTTAGCTGCATACCCTGTGTAGCTGCTCTGCATCCAGTCAAAAGAAGAAAAAGTCTGGAGTAGTGGCGGAGCTAAAAAATGTGTGTGTGCAACACACACACAGACAGAGGGGGGGAGAGGGGGAGCAACTAGTATGAGCCTCAGAGTGACACTGATGTGCCATGCCTACAGAGGCATCACACATATTACCATGTGACATGTGCTACCAGACCTTAGAAGGAATGCATGGTCTCGGCATAAGTGTTTCTGCTTGCTAGCAGCAACTTCAAAACAATCATTCTGAACTTGCCCTTATTCTCCTTTGTTGTCTGACTTATGGAAAAAATACACTGAACTGCTACATGCAAAGCATGACATGCTTAGACCTGCTGTATCTTTGCAGAAACTTATTATAGTATTTAGCCTTGTAGGAGTGCAGTATGCTGCTTGCCTTCTGTCCCAAGTTCTGCACTCCATTATAGCAAAAGTTTGAGATCATGGCATTGATGCAGACTGAACACTTTAGCACATTGATGCCTTAGCAGAATCATCTTGCTGTTAAATTGATGTGCATATCTTGCATTAGCCAATTCTGCTTCTACACTGAGTGCAACATTTGTTTTTTCTTGATAACTGAAAAAGAATCTGCATGAGCTCAGAAAAAAATGGACTGGACAAGAAAGTTTTGCCTATTCCATCCGTGTTTAAAAGAAATTGCATGAACATTGTGCAGAATTCTGTTTAAGAATTGTTAAAGTTATCTGCTTGCCTCATTTCTTTATAGGCTGTCTCTTCCAGCTTTGTTTCTTGGCCTTGTTGTTTATAGGCTGTTTCTTGCCTCTGTTTTGTGGGCTCTGTTTCTTGTGCTCATTGAGCTGGAGCTACTCTCCTGTGACGATTTGCGACTGCATTCTGGGCTTTTGCCACTACACTTTACTCTTCTGTCTTCCTCGCTTGACATTGGTACCCTGGCATGCCCAAATTTCAGTTACCTCTGACAGCTGACAGTGAGAAATGAGTGGGTACACTCAGAAATAGTGCAGACCTGAGTCAATCCCACAAGAAGGGCTGATAAGGGCTTCAGGCACTAACATTTATCAACTGAAGACCAGGCCTGATGCCAGTACTCCTATACAAAGGGAGGCACTTTAAGGCCCCACTTTGCTCATATCCTAGAGGGCAATAATGACAAAAAGTTTCCAGAGTGGCAGATTTTCTGTCCATGTTATAGGTTTTTTTGAACAGGACTTCTCACCTACACTAGAATGGCTGAAAATCCTGCTGTATGTGTGACTGGATGTAGTTCTGTGACTCTATGGCACTGGACTGCACTTCTTGGTGCACATTCATTTAGGGTTCTACATGTGCTCTTGATATGCGTGCATTCACAGCCCTAGTATGCGCCGGCCTCGGTACCGTGAGCCGCCGCCGCCACCACCACCACCACCACCACCGCCCGTGGCCCAGCACGGCTGGCGGCCAAGCCCACCATCGCCTGAGCAGCAGCGCAACTTCCAGCCACACCTTCATCACCCCATGGCTCACCACCACCATGTGGGCCACCATCATCACCATGGAGGAACTGGCGCTGCAGGCGGGGCACAAACGCCATCCCGCACTGGGGGCACCAGTGGTGTGCGTGTGGCCTGGGAGCCATCGGTGGGCACCTTGCTCAGTGCTGCCAGCCCTGTGCAAGCTTTCCCACAGGCGCCAAGCTTTGTCTTCGACTTGACACAGGTCAGTTTGGCTGGAGTCGTTGACCCCTTTTGGAGCCTGTGCACACATTTCCACTTTCAAGGACAACCCCACCCCTCCCAACAGCGTGTACCAATTGTCTGAAGCAACTTGAGGGGTTGGGCTGCCTTTGTTGTCTTATGGGCATCTATGCACCACTGGCCAAAACCAGACTTATGTCGCACGGCACCTGAGATTCTGCACACATTACAGTATTAGATGCCATGCAACGGAGTACTTACAGTTCCAAGTTCTAATAAAGAAAGAAGGACAGGAAAGAAAGAACCACATTTGCAAAACACCAGTGCATTAAACCTTTTGTCTAGTTATAAAGTTGTGATTTATAGAAGGGACAGTGGAACAGTGTAAACACTGCAAAAAACAATAGACTAAGAGGGAAATGTGCACACACATTTGTGCATGTAGATGCTGCTTGTGCCTTCCTTTGTCCATTGTTTTCATGCTGCTTCCCCATCCATTATGTTACACACAGTAGTCCAAGCTTATATCCTAGATTTAAAGAATAAGAGGGTGTGACCAGTGCACCTGAATTTTTCATCACAAGTGAGCAGAGCCAGCCCAGCCAGTTCTGACTATTAACATGCACTGCTGGCAGGCAGTTCTAGAGATTATCAGTCAGGACGTGGGCTGAAGCATGGATTCTGATTACTCTGAACTCCTACTAGATCCACCAAAATAAGGTCCATGAATGCCTGGACAAGCCTGATAATCAAACTTGGAAGGGGTCTGGTTGGTACAGTCATGAAAACTTCAATAGGGGCAGTATATTAAGGAATAGGAAACAGCCCCCTCTCCCCTTTTTTTTTTAACTTCACACTCGTTAAACATTTGAGAGTAAGCTGTGAGACCTAGTAACACGCTTACTTTATTGGCAGCAACAGTGCAACAGCATCCTGTTTCAGTAACAAAAATTCTAGTTATTCTAAAGATGCTGGTCATGTTTCGTGCGTCTTATTTTACAGTTTGTAAATTTCATTTGACATACAATAATCATATTCAGGAAAGCAGCTGTGAGCTTTATATTGTTGAGTGCTTGAAGTAAATGAAAGTGATCAGAACCTGCAAGCAATGTTGCGCCACCCACCTTGGTTGCTCAATGGCTATGGCGTTGTGCTGCTTAGCACGAGGTCACGTGTTTGATCTCGGCCACGACAGCAGCATTCCAATGGGGATGGAATGCAAAAACACTTGTGCATAATGAATTAAACGCATGCTAAAGAACCCCAGGTGTTCAACATTTATCCGGAGCCCTTCACTACAATGTCCCTCATAACCCGTTGTACAGTTTCTGGTTAAGCTCCACAATTTAATCTTTACATAATACTAGTGACTGTCCTCTATTGGTTTTAATCAGCTACTACCATTCATGATGGAGCAAGGAAAGGTTCATTGGAGAGCTGTTCTTGAATGTAGTAGAAAAAAGAGCTGCTGCAAGTTGGCCAGTAGGTTTTACTGTCAATGCTACACCAAAATTTAGTTCGTAGTATACCTTAGTAGTAATCTACAAGTGGAGTCTAAAGCCTTCTTACATGGTGCACTAGCTATGACTGAGCACACAAGCTGTGTTGTGGTAGGTGCTCCACGAATTGAAAGCAGTGAAATTATGTTGCTACCAATCTATTGTCAGCCCCCTGAGAAATGAGCAGTTTGTCCTGGATCATTGGGTTAATTAAGAATGCTAAAGATAAAAATAAATTGAGCTTGTACTTGTAAACTACCCTTCTACTAACCAAAAAAGCCAATCTTGCCATGAGAGGAGGCTTGGCAAGGTAGAAAAGATGCCAAAGCGAAATACAGGGGACATATTCTGGGACAATCACTTTCAGTGATACTATCGCCTTGGCCATCAGGTGTGCACTGACTTGCTGGTTGAGCAAAACCGGATGAGCTGATTGGCTGGTTGATCACTATGTCATGCAAAGGTGGTAGTATCGCCAAAGGTGATTGTCCAAGAATATGTCCCCAGGTGGCGATGCTCCCTTGAAGTTCCTGCACCAGCTCTCTGTGGCGTCAGATTTTGACATGGTTTACTCTGGTCTAGCTGATTTCGTATTAAGGATGGACTGATTGCATTTCTAAAGGGCCGAAGGGTAGCAAGTTTCTAACACTTTGTCAGAGACAGAGTGGCTCAAACATGACAAAATGCTTTGAAATGAGTGATGCCGCACTGACGTAGCTGCACTGGAGTTTTAATATGGGGGAAAAAACAACCGGATTTTGACCTTGATAGTTTCTTCCAAAAACCTACCTATTACTGTAAAATTAATGAAAATAGGGCTTTGAATGAATACTTTACATAAACTGATTTAGTGTTTTCTTTAGGGTCCCTTTAATAGCTGTTTTGTTCAGTTCATAAATTAAACCTTACTAGATGAGCAATGCCTGTTAAATTGTTTAGTATCCATTACCATTCTTCACAAGTGCTTGTTAGGGTGTTTGTACATGCTGTTGCATGCCTAAAAGCTGCATGTGCTCAAAGCAAATGAACATGGCTATGCTGTGTGCCAATGATATGTTGTTAGGTCAGCAGGCTTACTCTCCCAAATGTTTTCTTTACGACATTTTATCACAAAGCATGGAGTCTTTCAATTGTGATTAAATATTAACAAACTTGAAGAAGAGACATCTTTCAATACTAAATAATAATTATAAGTGCCTGCTATCTATCAATAGACTCTCTTGCAGTTGTGCGAAAAATTTTTCAGTGCTCCTGGGAGGCTTCACACTTTAGGGCAACCATAATGGAAGGTGGCGGGAAGTGGCGATGTGTGCATTTCTCATATGTTGTGCGTCACAAAGGGACACTAAAGACAAACACTAAATTGAAGCAGACTGGCAATCGCTCTTTGTGAGCCCTGTGTTAGGACTTCCCCTTCCCAGGTTACCCTGCATTTAAACTGTGGCAGTGGTGACATTAATTTTTGACATAGTATTTCAGTCCTATGGCTTGGGTCTCTTTCTGCAGTTAAATCACACATTTATTGGGTTCCATTTTATTTCTAATGTAACTTTGTCGTTTACTTAATAATCAATGATTGGCCATCTGCGGCAGACTGTAGGTGCAATATATTGCTTCAGATAGAGCTACATGAAGAATTTAAAGGTAAAATCGGCCCTTTCTTTCATATTGTGAGAACTAAAATATACTCTATCGCATATGAAACCTTGTATAGAAGTGGCCTGTGCACTTCAGGAGTACCCATGTAGCTCAGCATAGTATTATCCTATAACTTGGCCTCAGTGGCTGCTGCTGCATTCTCTTGCTACGCTGGAGGTGACAGGTTGTGACCTCCCCTCCCCCCTGTCTTACTCCTCCTCCTCCTCCTCCTGGGTGGTAAAGGGATCCATGGGGGTGGGAGGGGACCCATGAAATCAGTGTGGTGTCATGAGCATCCTCTACTATGCTATATAGGACACATGCTGCTGCTTTGTGCCCAGGTGCCTGTGACCTTGGCCTCAGCGGTGCCGGCACAGCCCTTTGCTGTGTGCAGCACAAGCAGCAGCATGGCGAGCAGCGGGGGCCCCCTGGGGGCAGCTGGTGCTGCGGGGGGAGCTGCGGCGGCACCTCACTACCACCTGCCACTGTTCACGCCTTCCTTCTTTGCCACGCCGCTGCTTGCCGCCTCGGGCCACCACCATGTGGCGCCTTGTGGGTGCTGCTTCCATCACCACCAGTTTGCTGCACCAGCCTTCCTCCACCCGACTCAGATGATGGCTGCTGCTGCGCCAATGGCCGCCCACCAGAGGGCACCACAACATGCCACACTTTTGTCGCAGGTGGGCATATTCTGGCATTTGTATTTGTTCTTTCCTGCCTCTGAAACTAAACTTCTTTTGCAACATGTCAGTTGCAGTGCACCTTAATGACTCTGTGCTTATGGCATTCTGCTGCTGCGGTCATAGGTTTGTTTTCTAGTGGGGATGGTGGCAGAATGTAAGGTTTCGGGTGTGCATTGAAGAACCCCATGTGGTTAAGGTTAATCATGAGTGCTCTACTATGACATCATGACTTGTTGCCAACCGCTTGCCGGCTATCAGCAAATTCTTGTTACAGCTGTACTGCCTCCACTAGGCATAACCCCTAACCAGCACTAACGTTACTTGACTAGGTTCAGTTGTCGAACTCTCTGCAGGCGTCGGATGCGGGCGCCTCCATGCCTTGGCTTGCCGCCATATGGCGGGAGCGCCGCAGGTAGCTCTATGCGGGTGCAGCTCTGCGTTGGCGAAGGCGCTCGTCCCTCTGACTTCGCAACTTATGACTGCAGCAAGTGTTTTCACCGATGTCTTTTTAATGTTTGTATAGCTTCGCGTTTACTAGATTGATCGAAAAACTTTACTGAGCTGTAAAAAGGTTGCTGCACTCCTTTGGAGTATGCTGTTGGAGTCCTTAGTCCAGGGCCCCAGCAGCCCTGGCCGTCCGCTGTGCTCTACTAATCAGTTGTTGGTACATATAGCTTTAACGAAAGATTTGAGGTGCAACGTAAGTGACGGGAAACACAAGAGGGACAGCATCCTATCCTGTCTCTCTTGTTTCCTGTCACTTACTTTGCTCCACAAATATTTCACTATCGTACTAATTATTAATTAATTAATAAGTATTGATAATTGCTACTAATCATAAGTTGTAGCTGTCTGCAGGCCAGTCGTTGCACTTCCTTTCAAATAGTAGGAGTAAATACAAGGCACCTTCCCTTGATATATACACCCCCTAGTACTTTATTTCAGGATGAAAAAAATGATGCTAGCACTATTTTCTTTCATCAGAGCACCACATTCACAAGTGAAATGTTCAAACGAACATGAGCTTTGCTCGCTTGCGAGCAAACTTTACTTGCGCATTCAAGGCCTGTTTCGCTGCAGGAACCGGGCATGAAAATGCATTCGCATCACAAATAAGATTTGATGATACGGACAGTTAACTTCTCAAAATGCACACGGCATCTAACACATGTAAGGGTGTCGAAAAAAGCACCGAGACTGCAGCAGAACACTCGTGTATACACACTGCCAAACTACGTAAACAGCTGCGGACAGTGCTTTGCCGCGCCGTCCGTGCCGTGCTGACCGAGCAAAGAGCGACAGCAGTGCCATGAGATGTGAGAATTGGTGGCAGGTCCACACAGTCACAGAAGTTTGACAACTGAACCTAATCTAGTAACGTTGACTAGCACTGCCTCATTAGGAGTGTGCAACTGAAGTTTGCTGTTTGGTGCAAAGTCAACATGGCAATAACTTAGTTCGTGGCCACCATGTTTGCAGCACCATGCTCGTAGATAATGGAAAAATTGAGCGGCGCATTGTGCAGTGTCTGAAATTTCGGTTTCTGTTATACAGTAGACTTCTGTTAATTTTGCTCCAGTTAACTTGAATTTTTGGTTAATTCAATCCTGACCGAAGGTGCTGGCCGGTGTCCATACATTTCTATGGGTACAAACTTTCGTTCTTTCGATCCTAAAATTGGTCTTCTCTGGATAATTAAACTTGACCGTGCGCCTGACCCCTATGGTGGGCGCAATAATGGCCCCTTTAGTGGCATAGCTCAGCTCAATTTCATAGTGGGCCTGTGTTTTGCGGCAGTTTTTTATTTATTGTAAAAAAATGTTTTGCTTTCCCAACTTTATGGCAAGTGGCTTATTGTAGGGCCAATTTGTGCGGCGAATGAAAGGACCACGCATCACGTGACTCACTCAGCGCACCATGCGTACCTGGCACTGATGGTAAAGAGCATTATGAGATAACATCCTGTGGCAAAGAGCAGGTGGCGTCCGCACGTTAGATTCGGTGTGATTTGCCAACTGTCAAAGAATCTGAAATTTGGAGGGTGACAGCAAGTACGTGATGCCCTTTCCCCCCTCTCTCTCTCTCTTTCTCTCCTCGTCCACTTCCTCATTCATCCACAGTCTCAGGCTTTTGTTTGCGAGGCGGTTTGTCGACTTTCCGAGTGTCGTGCAGCTGCTGCGAATAGATCTGCGTCGATTCGGCACCGAATTATAGCTTTAGTCACCAACCCCCGATGCAGTGCCAATTAGGCCTAATGGCCGAGGCAGTGTGGCCGTGATGAAAATTCGCCGCTGGCCAATGTGGTAATGGGCCACAAGCTGTTGCGGAATGCTTGCTGCTAATATGCTCATAAACGTGGTTCGTTAGTGATCGGTCCTAAAATAATGCGTGCAGGTTAGAGTGACCTTTCTTCAAGTGGCATCATTGGCATGCGTATCCAACGCGATCTGCGTGTCTGTTGGTGGATAATTGGCCCTATCTTCGTGCATGCTTTCGCACTTTACCAAGTGCAAGCTACCTTTGTTGAGTTTCCCTCTGTCTAGGTGTCCTGTTAGCATTTCGATCATTTCGAATGAACCTTCGACGTTGGGAAGCGTTCACAGTGACTGCCACCGCATAAGCCCAGGTGGACTGGCATGGTCCGTGGTGCCCTCAGCGCTCATTTTATGCCAAAAATGAAGTGAAACACTCTCTTTTCAGGCATCGATCATGAGGGGCTCTGTGGCACACTCAACATGTGGCACTGTGCAGGTCTCTGCACTGAATATATCAAATATTCGAAAAACCGAATAGTAGATATCCAATTTGTGAATCAAGTTAATTTAACATTGACTATTCGATTTGATTTGATGGAATTCGATATTCGCATACCCCTAATAAAAAGGTTTTGCAATGTCATGCTGTTTAGTGCTGACTGTGAAAGTGGTAGTTCTGAGGCAGCAAAGCTATATTTAGCAGGGTATGATATATTGCCAAGAACAGTCTCCACCCACTGTACATGGTGTTTCTTCCTTCTTTCTTCTCTTTTATCGCATGGTCATTTATGTTCTGCAATTGTGATCACTGTATGAAGAGCAGTGATCCCTGTATAACTCTGGAACTTTTACCATTTTATTACACCAGTGGTGGAAAGGGACATGTCATGTATAGTAATCTCTTATGTCAGTATTGCAGTTGCAATGAATGTGTTTTTGTCCGATGAAGAATAAAAAACGAAAAAGGCCGAAAGGAAGAAAAAGAGGACAGGAACAGCTTTTGCAGGGCAGCACTAGTTGGAGAGTTTGAGATCTCCATTCTAGAAGCACTGAAAGGTGAGTAAGTTTGGCTAGTTGGTATAGATTTGATTCAAAAGGCACAAAAAGAAGGAACAGGAACTGTGCCATTTTCTGTGTTTTGCTGTTCTTTGGACCCCACTGTTTCATTTTAATCATGGCAGTGATGTCCAGCTGAATCACCTGTAAGGTTTTAGAAGTAGATTGGCCAAAGATCTTGCTGAATGTGTGACTATTTGCTGGAGGTGCTGTTGTGGTTACGTTAACTAGTCTATAGGTAATTGCCGGCAACTGTATAAATAATATAAAACTATACTTTTCCTATACTGTTCCCCTAAAAGAATATTATATCCCTCTTGTTCCCTTAGAAGTGATCTGTTGCAAGGCTGCCAGTTCTGCCTATGTAAACTGTTAACTGTAAGTTGCACTTTCCTGTACTGTTTCCAGTCCCAGGAGCCAGACCTAGAGCTGCTTGCAGAACAGCGGCGAAATGGTGGTGCCTACGGGGGCCTATCGCCCCAGCTGAGCCATCACGCAGCACCAGGCACACATTCACCATCACCACCGATCTCCCACCTCCTGCCAGACACTGTGACCACCATGACTCCTCAGTCAGATTTCATATGCATGGTGCGTTATTCTTTAGGCTTTTTCCACAATCAACACTGCACCTGATTGCATTCTTAGTGTGTGTGAGTGGACAGGAAATGCTAAGGCATTTCGATGCTGACATTTTGGTGAACTGGGGAGATATTGCTTAAGGGGCTGAAGTTTGGACTTGCCAACATTTTTTTAACATGCATAGTATTACGGAGAAATACAACCCAGAATTGATGCTCATGACATCTTGATTCAAGACAAACAAAAAGTGTCCACACCCCCATTGTACTAACAGATTCATCTGTTTCTTGAAATACAGTCAAGTCTGTGTGCATTGAACTCATATATAAGTGACAATGTGGCTATAGTCAAGAGAAGCCACTGTACCAATTTAACTCTCATGCAGGCGTGATGAACTACGGGGATAATGAACATATTAATATGACTGATCTTTTTTCTAATCCCAGCAACTTGAAGTGACCTACAAATGGCAAGCAGTGTGCAGGAATTGTGCCAGACTCTTCACAATTCGTTTATATCACTGTTTGTTGCCATATATAACTAAATGAAGTCTGTTTCTAAGGTCACAACACCGTGAATATTCCAGTTGTGCCATGCTACCGACGTGTTCATCTCATGTAATCGTCACATATAGTACATATTGAATTGGAGCGGCAAGCTAATGTTGGGGTTCTTTTAACTTTGGGCATCATTATCAATATCTATACTAAGGTTACGGCTTAATTTTTTGTCTAGGCCACCTCCCTTTTAATACCTGCCAACCTGAAGATTTGGAAATTCGTAAAACTGTCGCAGCAAGGGGGATGTGGGGGAAGGGGGGCAGGGTGCACGGCAGCACTTTTTTTTTTTTTAAGGAGATTTACCTTTTGTGACAAGCTTACTTGTGTTTTTCACAACCGCAAGTGAAATCCGTGTCTTGGAGAGTAAAGAGCGAAAACTCCACTGGAGCACAATTTATTTTTGCAATGATTTTGCTGTTGCCGACTTTGCCTGCTTCAGAAACTTCTCCGTGTAGGTTTGCTCAAAGCAAGTACCACTCTGGTGCCCATTGACCATCAGCAGACTTTTGAGTGTTTTCTCACATAGAGATGAGTCAAACTCCGCTCGAGTTTTGTTCACAGGGCTGAATATTCTTTCACATTCAGCATTGCTGTGGGGAATGGAGAGAATACCCAACATAACCACTGACATTCTGTGGAACCTGAGCGATCCGTCGACACTCCGAACGCTTCCTAATTGCGACCATTGCACGTCGCACCTTGGCTCATTCAATATGTCGGCTGGAACCTGATATGCTTCCAATTTGGCAAACTCGACTTCAGGTGCGTCGATTGCTTCTTCTTTTAATTCACCACTCTGCAGGGGTAGGATAGCAGGGAATGCCATAATAAAACGACTTACGCTGTTGAATGAAGCAGTTTCCAGAGCTTGTACTTGAGCAACTTCAGCCATATTGAGATTGACGTCTTCTAGTGAGAATTTGTGGTGAATGTAATTGCACGCTGCCGTTAAGGACAGATGTACAGCAAAGAACTGCTATCTCTCAATGCACCTCAGTGTCTCAACCACAGAGTAGGTTGTGCTGCCATTGACTGTCTTCATCACCTTTCTGGTTCTCTGCAGCCCCATAGTCAACTTCCAGCAATGAATTACATGCCTCGACAACACCTGGGCGCACAAATCTAGTCAGGAGATCCTCGAAAAGGCAGTTCAAGAGGCGCCTCAGTACATGAGTCTCAGGAGCCTGTGTCTGAAGAAGGCAGTTTTCTCAAAAAGCGGTATAACATTTTGGGAGAAAAAGACAGCATGCCCTGTTTAGCTCCGGTGACAAAAAAATAAAACAGGCACTCCTCACGGGTCACGTGGCTAGTTTCCCCAGAATCCTTGGTATGAAGTTTGTTTTTTTTTTGCTTGAAGTCCAGAATGAGCTCCTATCTTTCCTCTTTAGCAAGAGTTATCGCTGTCGGTGCTTTTTTTCCCCAAGGCCTGCAGCAGTCTAGTGAAGATGTGTAGCAGACTTTGGGTTCAGTGCAGGGTTCTTGGGGGTTTATGAGGAAGTCTTCGGAATTTGGTATGACTCCAAAAACAAGCTCTGCTTGTTGCACTGCTTTGTTTCAGATAAAACAATGCTGAGTGGTGGTTTCCACTGGTCGAGCAGCCTCTTCAAACACTTTCCCAACGACAGCCAATGTATTGGCGAATGCTTCAACATCTTTCTTACCTCGACATCATGCATATTTTGGAACTCTTTAAGTCGATCTTTCCGTTTCGAGCTTTTCTCTAGGTAAAAAAATGTCAACCAAAGCCTCATCAACCTTTACAGGAAGACATGAAGCTCCTTTTTGGGCGGCCAAGTTGATGAGATGGCACGGGCAACTAACCCCTATCAAACCTGGTTGAGCCTCTCTCAATACAGTAGAAACACTGTTTTTCTTGCTGATCTTGACATTGGAATTGTCCGAACACATAGCCAACAGGTTTCCAACAGGCAAATTCCGAGACTTCATCTCGTCCAGAACCAGATTTTCAATCTTGTGACCTGTCGCTTCCCCTTGGATTGTCCCGAGGCAAAGAAAGCGGCTTTCGACTCTACTTGTTTCTTTAACAAAATATGTCGCAACAATATGGTAACGCTGCATATCCCTATTGTTACTGCCATCCACAGTGATCGAAAATACTTGCAGCTTTAGGGCATCCAGCAAAGGAGTCTCCGCGTTGGCGGCCATTTCCCGAACAATTGACCTAGTCTTCGTTCATCTACAGGCATAACGTTTCGCTTCTCTGTACTTGGGAACATCTTCCGAAAAATCGGTCCCACATGATCGCTGACACTCAGCGGGATGTTGTGTTCAACTAAAAACGCCATGAAGAGGCATTCTGCATGAATCACACCGAGGTCGTTGTTGGCGCGTACAAAACTTGCTGGGCTCGCCTGGCTGTCCGTGGCTCGCATGCATCCCTGATGCTTTTTCAAAGCAATGTGGACCTTGATGTCAGACTTGCTGCCATGCGAGATGTTCACATCACAGGCACACATGGTGCAGAATCCGAACTTCTCCCCTTTCTTCGACGGCACGAGGCATGGAAATTCTGCCGTGTACGATTTCAAAAACACTTGGAAGTACTGGCGGGGCTTTGAGCCTGCCATTGCACTGTGAAGCCGCTACAGGCTGGAGTCGCAATGCGTCCGATGTGGCGGCTAGTCACACAAAAGGCGAGGCCAACACTGTAGTGACTGAAGCTGACCGAAGTTTAAACCCATGCACCCGCGCGAACAAAGACAACAGCATAGCAACAGGTTTGCAGAGGCGCTAGAGGTGCTGTCGGCACTATCGAGCTTTGGATATGGATTTGTGACCCCGCCCAGTAGACGACAGAAGTCACTAGAACCTTGCAGCTGCTGCTGATGATACCACGCATACGTATTGCCCTCTCGTGGGGGCGCAAGGTATCAGGGTGTAGTTTTACATTTTCACGCTTCTTTTTTTCGCAAATCTTAACACTGCTCGAAATTCGTACATTTTACGGAAAATTCGAATGAGTTGGCAGGTATGCCTTTATCATGAATTTGATGCAAACCAAGACAGGCACCATCAGTGCCATTGTTTACAACCAATTAACAGACTTCGTAAACTGTGACATAAACACGACTATCACAAGCCTACTGAGTAAGAAAGAAAGAAAAAGTGAAGAAAACTTAACCATTTCCGGATGGTCACATTGTTCCTTTAGCATTGCGATTTGTTGGGCGTGTTGGTAAACTGAAAGCATATTTAGCGCCAGCAAACAAGGACGGAAGGGAGACGACACCACAATGCGCTAACTTCAACAACTTGATTTTCAGGAAATACACCTATATAACCCATGGATGGTTAAGATTTGGATGAGGTGGTGCCACTGTGCATGGATTATATAGGTGTATTTCCTGAAAATCAAGTTGTTGAAGTTAGTGCATTGTGGTGTCGTCTCCCTTCCGTCCTTGTTTGCTGGCGCTAAATATGCTTTCTGTTCCTTTAGAATCAACTTGTGCTGAAATATTGCGTGCATAAGGTTGGTCATTTTACACACACACACACATACACATACACACACACATTGCCAATGGGTTCTGCTAGCACTCTCCTGTGAATTTGTTGCCAACTTCCTGGCGTGCATGCTGTAAACCTTCCCTGTGTATGTATGGTGTTGCACGTGTGCCGGCTGTAGCTCCACTGCACTGAAGTTTATTCTGTTCACTGTAACGAGGTGTTACAAATGTGTTTTTGCAAGTGTAATGCATGTCATGAGTTTCTTGCAAAATATGTTAGAAGGAAAAATTGTTAAAATAATAGATAACTTATTTTAACACCTTCCTGCCCATGGAAAAACCGTAGTTTTCAGCTAGTCTAGTGAATATCTTTTTTTTTCTCTCGCAGCGCATGCTTGATACTAAAATCTATAGTATCAAATTGTAGAGGGAGAAATTCTTTCCAACAGTACTAGCCCCAAGCAACCTGCTTATTAAACATGATATGAAAAAATACCTACACAAACTTTTTTAAAAAAAAAGATAAAAGGTATATCAAAACATCAGTGTTCCTTTTTACAGAAAAAAGATTCAAATAACTTCAGCGTATATATTTTTAAACACAAAGGATCCGTGCAATATTCCAGCAATTATCAGTGTTCTATGTAAAGACTGTCTTGAAATTTATAAGAAAATGTGTGTCCTAGTAGCTAGCTTAGCGCAATGCCGAGGTCAACTCCCGGCCATCCTTTATGCAAAATTCTACTCCCTGTGTGGCGACCGGCAAGTGATCTTGCCTGAAGGATGTTAACGCTGGCAGAGAAGAACTGCGACCTTCAGAACGCACAGGATATCTTCATATCAGTGCACGGTGGCAACGAAACAGTTCAGTGATGAAAGTGAAACTCTGGGCTGAAATCTCGCAAATCAGAAGTTGTCTACCGTGTTAGTGCTGCTGCCATCATTCAAAAACTCTTGTGCAGACGTATAAGAATTGGTAGAAATGCTACGCTTTCATGGAGGAGTGGCGCACTACGTCAATGCCATCTTGGGAACTATAAGCGCTCATCGCCCCAACTATGCCCTGCCCCTGAGGCACTTTGAATCACTGCACAGTGGGGAAAAAACAGAAACGCGATACTAAAGAAAGTTTCTATTTCAACCATTAGACGGTGCTAGTTAATCGAGAAAGCTAATGGAATGAGAAGGGATTCGCTTAGTGAGACCCATAGGTAACATGCACCTTTTAGGAGCACTTTGATTTAAAGTGGATGGAGGCATCAACTGGTCAGCAGTCGAGATAAGCAAGCGACATTTAGAGTATTGGTGGAAAAAAATGCAGGGAACAGATTGATACGACCGGATCCAATACAGGCATGGGTAGTAAGTAGCAGAAGGTAGACTGAGAAGGTTTGAGGAAGAGAAAAAAAGATTAAGGAGATGTATACAAAATGCTAGAATGAAAAGCATGTATTGCATACCTGATTGACTCAAGTAGGCTAAGTACCTATTTGTGATTGCCCCGTTTCAAAGAGATGCTAATAAATATCAGCTCAAAAACCGGCAAAATACAAATTTGCAACCATCGATAGTAGGCTATCGATGGGAATAGGCATAGGCACGAAGATGTAGATGTCGAGTGGGGCAGTTAAAGTGGGCTTGACTGTAGTCAAGTGCCATGTACCTTTTACTCCCTGCTTCTGACTCTACCTTCAAATTTGGCCTCACCATCCAGTCATATATCTATTTGCCATTGTGCTGTTATTTGGTAACTTTATCGCATTAGTATTTTGTGCCTGCAATTACTTTTCTGTTTGCACTTCTTGTGCTTGTATTTGTGTTAGGCCATAAACATATATTCTAACATTCTACAGTCTTTTTTATCATGCTCTTTATTATTTAAATGTTCAGTAGCAGGTTGCATAGTAATGATAGACTGAAATTAAGCCTACTACAGCTGCATGTGCTACTATTGTGACACATTTACGGTAACTCAGCGCAAGTAGAAGACTTAGCATGGCGGCTGCGGCATCCAGCCCAGCCGAAAACGAGAGGAGCGTATTCTGATGCTCGTTCAGGGCTTGAGCCACATGCAGGTGCTTGGCGCTGGTGACGACGGCATCTGCTGTGCAAGTGCTTAAGCCAAATGGGATGCAAGCTTAGTAAACAAAGTAAAGATGCAGAAAAAAACAACTGGGAATTTTCAGCAGTGCAGAACGACCGAACATCAATCTTCTGTTGGAAGTCACTGTTTGCTATTATGCGTCCCGCCATTTAGAAAAATTGAGTAAGTACTCCAGTGTTGGCCTTTCCTTCGCCAAAATACCTCCTTTGTGAAAATGAAGTTTTTAATACATTCATTCATTCATTCATTCATTCTGGATGTTAAAGTAGTGTGCTGGATGTTTAGTGTCATACCCTTCTTTTGCTTTTATAGGTGCATCCACGGCGCCTGGTTCATGGACGACGCAGCTCTGGTCGCCGTTGGCGCACTCCTCTGGTGGCTGCCACGCCTCCTCCACCACCGCCACATCCTCATCCAGGCTTCCTACTGCACCTCTTGTGAGTGCGCCTGTTGCTGATTGCCATGTTGTTAAGCACGCCGTAGATAAGTGGGAGCATGATGTCTGTGTAATGTAGCTGAGCATGGCTTCTGGTCTTCTTTAATTCTAGTGCAAAAGTTGGCATACGTACATCAACCCTTTAAGTGCTGTGGACAAGCTTCCAATTTCTCCCTCTCTTTCTTCAATTAGTGCCAAGGACGAGCCTGTCTCATCCACGTGTTTGAGCGCTCTAAGTGCTAGTAATGGGCCCGGCTGGTCGTATCAATTTCGACGTTTTGGCAAGTTCCCTCTTTGGCCTGCTAGCAGGCCTACAGGCTCCGTTTGTCTGTGTTCATCCGGTAAAAATTAGAAAAATGGGCGGCTGCCAGTCGTGTGTTGCCACACTTGTTGCGAAAACGCAGCTTTCATTTGATTGAGTTTTCAAGCTCCTAAGATGATTTGCTTGTGCATGAAAGCATTGATGGTGATCGCAGTGTTTTCAGTGCTATAGACACGTCCAGTGACTGACGTTGTCGACAACGATAGTTTCGATATGGCAGCATGGCAGTGAATGAAGTTAGATGGACAGAACCCTCTGCCAGTGCCTCCTCGTTTTAAAAACATTTCGTGTGTTTTCATGCACAAGTTGTGAACTTACTGATTCCCATGTCAATATATTTTGAATCTGCAAAAAAATTTGCTATCCAGACAGAATAAAAACAAATGTAATTTTCTGAACACATTTTTTGATTTTGGACCATCGCTTAAAGGGTTAAAAAAGCATAATTCAGATTTCACAGAAATATTAAAAAAGTGTGGATTGTTCGAAAGTTGAATAACTGAACGGATGAAGGAAATGAGTGACAATTTTATTGTGTAAGCATACACTTATTTAAAAAATATTGTTTTTTTTTTCTTTTTGCACAAGAGCTGCATTGCTCTGGTGCATGAAAGCTGTTTAAAAAATCCATCTGAAACTCCTCGAGAGAAATGTGTCAGCAGCTTCTTACAAGCACCTTCATCCAATGTATAGACTTAATTTACAACAGTCATTTCATCTTCATTGAGCCATACAGCCAAAGATAGTCTTTCCTGATATAGACAGTGAATGAACACTAGCAGACAAAACACATCAAAAGCGCCTTTTGTGTTCCATTCGCTGTCATCTAGTGATGTCAGCCTTCTTTAGTTTTAGACCTTGTACTTTGTAATTTGTACTTTGTACCTTGTAATTCTTTGACCCTAAAGATGCCGCATTGTTGTTACGTGCATGACTCAAGTTGTAGAGCAGGAGCAAAAAACTTCTGTACCCAGAAATTAGCGTGGCGTAAAGTTGCTGTAATTATATCAGCAGATTATTCATTTTTCTTGCGCCAAGTACTGCAAGACGCAACAGGGTGAAACGAACACTGGATATGAAGAGGTGTCCACTTCATATCCAGCGTTCATTTCGTCCCCGTTGCATTTTGTAATATTTAGCGCAAGAAAAATGAATACGCACCAACTGGCCCAGTTCATAGCTCTTCAGCAGATTATACTGGGTGATCTATTTTAATAGAAACAGATTTTTCAGAATTAAAATTTAACTGATGGTGCTTTCTGCACTAGTCATTCTTTCAGCGCATCGGACACTAGATGATCGAGTAGCCATTGCAGTCTTTTTGTTAATTAACTAAAATTGAGGACATAACTTTTTAATTATTGGTTTTAATGCGAACGTTGCAATGGCTGTATTGGAGGAGTGTGGCGCTGCTGGAGGCTAGCAATTTACATAAATTTCGAAGTGCCATCCATAGTTAAGGTATTCGAGGTTGCCTTTTCCCACTTCGATACCAAAACTGGACGCATTAAGAGAAGCACTGCCCACATGATGCTTCCCACCTCGTTTGATTTTAATGCATAAGCATTTTTGGCGAGTACCCTAGCAAAATCTGCCTGTCCCATGACGCCTTATACCTACAGAATAAATGCATAATTGGTCAACTTAACACATGTAATCGTTATAATAGTGTAATAGTACATGATTGGTTGTGTTAGAAAAATGAAAGAAGATACTTCTGACTGGGATTCGAACCATGGACTGCAGTGTACATAAGCATTCTTTGGTGAGTGCCCCAGCAAAATCTGTCCCTGCCGTTATGCCTTATATCTGCAAAATAAATGCATAATTGGTCAAGTTAACACATGTAATTGTTATACAGTCAAACCCGCTTATAATCATATCATTTTTAACACTATATCGGTTATAACAATGAGAAGCTGCTGCACTGTCAACTTTTGTGTTTTCTATGGTGAAATAACTCACTTACTACAATGCTCCCATGTCACATTATTGGTTATAATGAAGTCTGGCTGCTAGGTATCCGTGCTGAAAGGTAATGGAATGTGAAATTCTTGAAAGGAAAATGTTCACCAAGGATTACGATGTTCCTTAATGTAAAATTTGAGCGTAGCTCTATACGTGTTTTCGTTTTGCGATTTGTTGGCTGGTGCGGACAAACTTTCTTGTGCGGCACATTGCAAATGGAGCGAAATGTGGCATGAATGCCTCGCTAATTGAGAGATTGCAAGAGGCAGCGCGTGGGTGACCCGGTGAGCCGGTGCGTGTAGCTGCCGCAGAAAGACCTCCGCTCATGCAGTGCTTCGTTTCCATATATAGCGTCATCACCGATGGCGTCATCGGTGAACAAATGATGCATGCTCCTCTGGCACGATCTCATACCCATCGTCGCTATAGAGCCGTCTTGCGTGGCACTATGCTTTTCTTCTCACACTTTCGCCATGCCCTCCTCCTCCTTGCACTCTTTGCTATCGCTGTCTTTCATCTCCCGCTGCGCTCTGCGTTTGATCTGTCACCCTTCACTGTGCTCATTCGCTTAGTTAAGGGGGACGCCGCCACTCGCTGCAGGAACGGGCGCCTAAACGCTGCGCTCTAAAAAGAAGGGAATGCAAGCCATTGCACCTTCCCCACCACCCCAATGGCCTCCGCGCACTCATACAATAGACCTGTCTTCCAGCCTTCTACGCTCTTCGGCCTCGCGCGCCTCTCTCCCATCGTTCTCCCACCCCTGTGAACACAATTGGGCTGCGCCCATAGCTATATGCTGTGCCACCTTCTGAAACACAAATGGGCCAACTGCGCTGACAGTGCTGTTCTCGGATTGTTCACTGGCCCGCTGGCCCCTCATTTTGCGCAGTTCTGCCATCGCAGTAAGTCACTTATACTCTTTGTTGGTTGCGCCGAAGTCGTACCTGGCAATGTGGTTTCTCTGCCTCGTTCGACTTGCTGCCAAGACGCAAGATGGTTGATCCGCCCACTGATCATCGGCAGTGCATGACGTTGCCGGTGAGAAGAAAGTGCACTGCTATAGATTTGGAAACAAAGTGCAGTATAGTGAAGAACTACAAAGACTGAAAAAGCGTGCTACTTGGTGAAGAAGTATGGACTATTGCAACCGACAGTGTTCACAATAATCTGCGTGGCAGACAAGTTCGACAAAGAAAGCTGATAGGTAGACAGTGGGCACAAATGCGTTCAAAAAGGTGCCTATAAGGAGGTAGAAGAGGGCCTCTACAAGTGGTTTCTCGGTGCACGTGCCATGAACTTCCCCATCACTGGGTCGATTCTGGCCGCAAAGGCGAAGTAGTTAGCCCTTCTCATCAACTGTGTGAACTTTCAGCCAGGTGGCGGCTGGGTACAGTGCTTCAAAGAAAGGCACGGCATTGTTTACAAAGCCGTCACTGGTGAAGAAGCTTCGCTTGACTGTGAGGCAGAAGTGGGCAGAGGAAATGCTGCTCCGCATCCTTGACAACTACGTTGGCGGCGAAACAGGACTGGTGACGAAACAGGACTGTTCTTCCAGATGTTACCGTCCAAGATGCATGCACTTAAAGGAGACACATGTAAGGGCTGCAAGAACAGCAAGCTGCAGCTCGCTGCTTTTTGCGTCAGCATGGACGGGAGTGACAAGTGCCCTGCATTTGTCATTGGGAAATAAAAAAATCCCTACTGCTTCCATGGTGCTGCCAGGATACCGGTGCACTACCGTCACAACCACAAGACATGGATGACGCAATAACTTTTTCGGGAGTAGCTCTTGGAGTTCGATCAATGTATAGAGTAATCTAAGGAAAGTGGCATTCATCCTTGATAATTGTAATGCCCACTACTCTATGCCTAAGCTCTCAAGTGTGGAAGTTTTTTTCCTGCCACCGAACAAGACTGCAAGCTTGCCGCTCACGGATGCCAGAGTGATTGTCAATTTTCATGTATCGTCGCTGTGCCCTGAACAAGTTTGATTGACATGGCCATTGACACTTGTTGGCACATGACAATTGTTGGCGTTGTTGCATGGTCCGAAGTAAGCGCTTCTATGATGCGGAACTGCTTTAGGAAAGTGTGCCTTGTCTGAGGCAGCAATGACTTGTACGAAGCCTGCAAAGCTCCCTCCGATGAAGTGGGATGCCTGAACTTTGGTCCACAGTCAATGAGGGTGTTTTCGGACTTGGAAGTTTCTACATGCAAATGACGCATTAGAAAAATCAGAAGTTCTAACCCATGAGGCAATCGTTGCGAATATGCTTGCATTGAATAGCGACAATGAGATTGATTACTACAGCAGAGATGATGCGGTAGGGCAGGCTGCCTCAACGTTGTCCTCACAGAAGGCCCTGCAGATGATTCAGTCCCTCCGGGGCCTCGTTTTCATCAGGGACCTTCCGCTGCACTACGTGGAGCACCTTGGGTGCCTTGGAGAAGGATGCCGACAAGCTTCGCTTAAAGCAGGCAAGGCTGATGGACATGGGGTTTTCTTGTGCAAGCCAGTGAGAAGTACATGGCAAGTTGAGTGTGGCGATCTCACCCCAGTGTTTCTTCTGGATTTCTCAAGCTGAGAGGCTGTTGCGGCAACTGTCTCGCATTTTTTAAAAGGCCCCTTTATGGGTCACCAAAGCGATGCCGCGGTGGAGCTCGCATGTCACTTGCCGTCCGTAATCCCTTCTTTGCAGTTGTTATAGCAGTGCACTTCTTGAACACCAACAGCCGCGGCTTGTTGCACACGATTAGAGCATGCAGGAAGCAGAGTTAAACAGTTAGCACAATCAGCAGCTGGATAGAGGAAAGTGGTGGTGAGGGGCACTGGCCTCCCCACCATTATAGCTTTCTCACAACACCTCTGCCATTATTTTGCTCTTTTTCACACAACCCAATTATAACAATTATCAGTTGTAACAATGGAATTTTTGTGGCGCTTGAATATTGTTATAAGTGGGTTTGACTGTAATAATATAGTAGTAGATGATTGGTAGCATTAGAAATAATAATAAAAAAAATCTAGTTGTGTCACTGTCACCATGTCAAGGTTGTGACAAAAAGGGGGGGGGGGAAAGCTGTGGTGGCCAAAAACAGGTTGTGACGGCGTTTCGGCCCAGTTGCTATGATATATAACTGCAAAATAAATGCATAAAAGTAACCCAAGTAATCATTATAATACTGTAATAGTAGATGATCATTAGCGATGTGTAGACATGCATAGGCTAGCTAAATAAGCAAGCCAAAGTGAAGTAGCAGCCGAGCCAAAGAATGCCTATGCATTAGTAGACAATTCTCAGAATTTCTGTAGCTATGTCTTTACACCAGGCTGACTGCCTGCGCACAGCTTTTATCATCTCATCTCATCTTGTGAAGGTCATGGATGCATCAGCAGGCCACCGCAGTGAGTGGTGGTATGTCAGGACAGCATCTAGAATAACGTGGGCAGTGCTTTTGGTGCTGACTGGGCACCTTGTTCCGTAATCAAAGCGAGAAAAAGGTACCTTTTCGCCCATACATAAACGGATCACATATTTAAAATTGCGTAAGTTGTTCTAGCCTCCTACGGAACCATTCTGCAATACTGACATTGTGACATGGGCCTTGAAAGCAGTAACTGAATGGTTAATTAACGAATTTTAGTTACTTGGTAAATGGGCTGTGACGCCTACTTGCCCACCAAGTGTCTGCTGCACTGAGGGAACGAGTAGTAAAAAAAGCATCCTAGCATCGGTTAAATTTTATTTTAAAAATATGTTTTCATTAAAATATATCACCTGATGTTTGTTGCACTCTGTCTTTCCGTAAGTTTATGCTTGCAGATGATGTTTTAAAAGGACACCAAGTCAAGCATTGAACCAATATAATATGTTAGATGACCCTTCCATAAAACATTTTTGTAGATGGGTAACTCAACTGCATAGCAAATTTCTATAGATTCAGCGTCACAGTTATTTCACAATTCAAATAGCCTATGACAACTGGGGTTTCTTCATTGTGGTGTCCTAAACTGCACTGGCAAATATCGGAGTTTGTGCTCTGCACTGACAGAGTAATGTAAGATGTAAAATGAAATTGACCATTTACAATGAAATCACAGAAATTTGAACAGCAAAGCTGCGTGCAATTAAAAAATGGAAAACCTTTCCTGAATTCGAACCTCTAAAATTAACAGAAAGACTCACGCATGGCAGTATCGCCAATTTACAAGTGCCCATCTGTTAAACAAGTTATGCACCCTTACGGAGGAGTCATGCGGCAGGCATCTCACAGTAATGCATTGACTTATAAGGAAAGAGATAATAAAAGTCAGTTTTACCTACTCCTGCAACTCGAAACTCGTGCAAGTGCGGGCGTGAGCATGTGGCAGTAAACTAGGCGAAGCAGGAATACTCCTTAATTACCACGATGGCATCTATTATAGAGCTAATTGAAAGAACAGTTCTGGCAGAAGTCAAGGAAGGACAGCACAATAAATTTTTTTTAGAAGTCTGAAGGTTGCAACACCTCGAACGTTGAAGTGATGCTCGAAGTGATGCTCGAAGTGATGCTCGAAGTGATGCTCGAAGTGATGCTAGGTAGCGCTTCACTCGGGAACGGCAGGTTGTTCCAAATGTTCGATCCTCTCTGTGCATATGTGGTGATGACTCTTCAGGGATTAAGTAAATTGTCTGTGTCCTAATGGAGACTATTGTTCATGCTAACTGTTCGTGAAAGTTACTGGGAAAATCACTAACTTTGGGCTGTCAGATAACAAAAGCCCCGATTTCTCCCCGTTTTTCTCTTTAATAATAATACAAGATCTTCACCCAACCCCCATTTACCTCGAATACTAAAAAAAAAAAAAAAAAAAAAAAAAAAAAAAAAAAAAAAAAAAAAAAAAAACATAGAAGCTATAAATGAGACCCTACTCAAGGGATCAGCTTTTGCATGCTGCTTAGAGTTACATGTATGTTGGTTTGAAAATTTGAAAACGAGAAAATAGTGATCGGCTTATTTTTCAGTTTTTCCAAGGCTTTTTACTTGGTGAATCACAACGTTTCGCTGGATAAGTTGAACATTTATGGTATACGTGGGTGTGGGTTAGATTTATTGCGGTCATATTTATCCCGTTGGTGACAAGTTGTGCAAATTAATAACTCGTGATCACAAGTTTTTCCACTGCTTTGTGGTGTCCCACAAGGCAGCATGTTGGGACCCTTGCTATATATAAATGACATTGTTAAGATTAATCAGAACGCCAAATTTATTATACACGCAGATGACACTAGCATATTTTTTTCTGGTAGTAACATTGATCACCTTATCTCTAATTGTAATGATACTATAGTTCAGCTACAACAGTGTTCCTCATATAACTCTATGAAGATCAATGAAAATAAAACAAAACCAGTTATCTTTCGGGCCAAAATAAAGCCAGTCCCTCCCCATGCAGATATTAATTCAACTCTCGTTCTGTTGCTATTGTTGACCATTTAAAATGCCTTGGTGTTACATTTACTGCATACATGTCCTGGGAATCTCATGTGAACTTACTATTGATAAATCTAGCTCGAATAAGTAGAATAATTTGTCGTCTCAGATGCATTCTTTCTGCAAAACTTAAAGTACTGATTTATAATTCTTTTCTATTCATATGTTAACTACTGCTAACTTGTTTGGGGTACGACTACATTCTCCAACCTACAAAAAATTTACGTTATGCAGAAATGATACCTACGCCGTGTGTACCAATGCTGGTTATAATGCGACAACTGCAGATTTTTTCCATAGAACGCATGTTATCACGGCACACAAACTATACGACTATTGTTTGAGTACTACGTTTAAATATGAAGTGAGATATAATGTAAACAGCCTGGGTACACTGGCACATTTAGAAAAAAATTAGCATTATGCTACCAGACATGGTGAATATTGGAATGCTGTTGCACCCTGTTTGAACTTTGGCATGGAATGCCTATGTTATTCTTTGCCCTCACTGTTAAACCATTATCAATCTGTTAATTTTTATTTATTGATCTGTTCCACTGCTAAACTTAGACCTATGTTTGAAGAAGAAAACTGATTTTACTTATCCTGGCATTTATTTCGTACCATTGTGTTTTACTTTTGTTCTGCGCCGATGAAATGTTTGCATTTGTTTATTGCATGTGCATTTTTTTTTTTTTCATTGCTGTTGCCCAAACTCCGCTCATTACATGGGACTGTGGACTTGTCAAGCTGCCTACTGGCAGCTTTTTTTCCGCTGTTCTCCATCTGTAATGTACATGGTGGAAATAAAGATTTGATTTGCGTATACCTACATATAGCTTTCTGGGTGCCAAAAAAAAAAAAAAATTCTACATCAAATCAAGTTTCATTTGAAGTTCTTTTTTTCTACCATTAGGCATGCTATGCAAGTATGGTAAGACAGCTTGCTACAGAAAGTGTATACTGCTTATTTCTTAACCTGTATTACAGGCTGTTCACACATTGAGAACATGGGCTTTCAGTAACTCGATGTCACTTAGTGTGCCTACTTGTGAATGCTGAGTGTGGCACAGTGCCCACACATTTTCTTGTTGGCCATGCTAAGGCTCAGAACAATTGCAGAGTATAGGGGTAGGGGAGTAAGTGTCCTTTTACAGCTGTTGTGCACATGTACATTGTCTGCCCGTGACGATGTGTTTAGCATGCCTTGTGCCACTTTGTGTCTTTTGTGGTCATAGGTGTGCTGCATGCACATACCCTGGAGACATTCCCAACTGTGCTGATACTGTTGAGGTGCATGTTCACTGATGCAGCTGGTGGCCTTATGATGGTTCTAGTGCCATGCTGTCCAACAACCCAATGCCAGCGTATGCACCTGAAATGGCAAGTGCCGAGTCGCCAGCAGCTGAGAACTATGAAGCCCTGTTGAGCTTGGCCGAGAGGCTGGGAGAAGCCAAGCCACGTGGCTTGCCAAGAGCAGGTATGTTCTGAGTCATTTTCATTGTGTTGTTTAAAGCTAAATGTCAAGGCCTGGCTTTCATGGGGCATGGTGCAGTGTGGTTTAGTTGTCAGCTATAAAAGTAAAAGCATTGTAATGGAGGCTGGACAGAATAGCCAGACAGCATTAGCTTTGCATTCCAAAGGAAACAATGCATCAGTGTTCAGCCTTGGTGGTTGTTGTAGCTTCGACGCATTGCGTCGAAACCGAAACCAGGAGTTAACACAGGATACCACAGTGGTATTTTTGCTATATAGTCATGCTGTGTATCCTTTACAATCTTTAATTGCTTTCTGGTGTTATGATAGATTGTACTGTTCTCTGTGCAGAGATTGAGCAACTGCTGTCGTACCGCTTCAATCCTGAGACGCACGAATCTGAGCAGACATCATGTGTGGTATGCATGTGCGACTTTGAGGCCCGACAGGTCCTGCGTGTGCTTCCTTGTGGGCACGAATTCCATGCTCGATGCGTTGACAAGTGGCTCAAGGTGGGTGCAGTATGTCATGACAGAGTGCATTGCGATATGCTGGGAATATTTATCAGGTCACACCATAACTTTTCATTGCCATGCTTAAACTCCTCCTTTTGAATTTCTCTGATATATGTTTGTAATGCTTTACCCCTCTTCATTGTGACCCTATAAACATGCAAAACAGGAACATAGCATATGAAGCAAGAGCTCTTGCAGCATCAACTTTTACTGGAGGAAGTTATATAAAATCCAGCATAGTAGGTGTAAGCTTTTGTAGATTAGTCTTTGGCCGTTATATTTACTTCGTAAGGAGCGTTGCTGGTTTAACTGTTACACAGCTAAACCCTTTCATGGCACCAACCTAAAAGAAAGTTTGGTTTGCTTTTAGTCTTTTTTTTAATTGTTTAGATACAATGAACTTTATAATTCCAATTAAATTAAGTGGTAACTTAAAGTGATAATTAAATGGACTTAAGTGGTAATTAAATTGGCAACTTAAATTAAGTAAAATCTCATTATAACGAAGCTTAAGGAACAATTGAAAGTACTGTGTTTTATCCATTACCTTATTGTAACAGTTGTCTGCTCTCACAGTCAACATTGCCTAGAAGGGGGGTGGGGCTGTTGTGTTATTGCAGGGTAAGTCACAGCTGTGCTAAAGCCCGCAGTATGCCACTAAAACGGCCGCATATGATTGAGATTTCGTCATCAAAATGACTGCTCTCTCTAATGCAGCTGTCAACGCTACTCCATCCTCACCATTGTTGCGTGTCTTGATCCTTTTGTTAGCATGCTGCCAGAACATGGCAAGCCTGTGGCTTCGTACGCTTGCCACTCTACGCGATTAGACACTTGTGCTCAACAACAAAAAGAGGTTTCCTGATGCTGGCATCCAGTGACGAGTGTTGCAAAAGCTTGAAAAGCATGAGCTCCATTGGCTGCATTGTGCAGGCTTGCTGAATGGATACAGTGGGGCTCGCACATTTAAGTGGTCGTTAAAAGGTGCGTGTGAAAATATTACGAAAGCTCTGGAAGACTGCCTTTAGACTGTAATATAATGAGTGTCCCTTGCAAAACATGTGGGACATTGTGGCACTCTTAGAAGCTTCTATGCAGCCATAGTAGCTGTAGGTGGTGGTGAAATGTAGAAATTCTTATGGTACTTGAAGTTTTTGTATGCAAAGCTTTAAGTACCTTTGGTGGTTGAAAGTAACCCATTGCTGCATGGTTTATCACAGGGTTTTTCAATCTTTTTGGCCTTGGGGAACCCAATCGGCCTTCCAAGAGTGCTGTGGAACCTCTCCCCTCTTTCCAACGATGTGCTTATGCACAGGCTCGTATAAGTGTTGCTATGAATCAAGTGAATGGCTACACGCAGTATATTATTCAATGGGCACAAAAAAAAAAAAATAACAAATTACTGGATCATTTAAACAAGGTATTCAATGTGTGGCTCCTCAACACTGTCTGCCAGATGGCCCATAATGCCTGCATTATGTTGTGTTTGCAGTTCGAAAATGCATTGAGTGAAGTTCCTGTGGATTGAGGTTTGTGTGTTTTAAAAGTAAAAATAATTGTACATGACTTCATAACCATCTTATTGGCTATCATGTTGTGCCAGGAACATGTTTAAAACTTCACCAGAAATTCGGGCATCAGGTAAACATAGCTGCGTGATCACACGTGCGAATGCTGAGTAGCATCCAGGAAGGGGGATAAGGGCGAAGTAGCACTGCCGCCGTGTCTGCGTGTGGCCTCTGGTGTTGGCGATTCGGAGTGTTATTTTTGATCTCACATGTCCATTGCTTTTGATAAACTTGTGATTGTGCATAACAAGCTATTTTCTTGCACATTGCTCTGCGCTCTGTGATGCAGCGCACGCAGACCATGCGGCTAGCTATTGCTATAAGCACCGTGCATCATAAATGGCATCTTGACAAACAAAATGTCGGGCACGCGAAAGATTTTTTGCATGCAGATGTCACAAGGGACTTTTTTGTGGAATAGATTTCGAAATATTAATCGCCACACTAAGCCTAAATGCTTATGTCACCTGGCTTGTTGCGGTGCTTCTTATGTGCATTGAAATGCCTGTAGCACATTTTTATTCCAGTTAAAGTAGAAATTGAAGCAGTGTAGTATCGAACCAGCCTGTATCGAAACTGTGCCATGCCGACAGTGACATGCTAAACTGCAAATCACACATTAACATGCCCCACATGCCCGTTACAATACAGTAAAACCTTGTTAATTCGGATTTCACGGGTCTAAAAGAAATGTCCAAATTAACCAAATGTCGAATTATTGAGGGTATCAAGAAAACAATAAACAGATGCTTACTATGTCAACATGCCCTTATTTACTGAATAAATCGGCAAATCCTGTTTCTATTTTGCACAAAAGCAGTACGGAAGCTGCAATTCTCATCGTCTTGTGACTGATTAGCGCTCGCTGTGGCAAAGGCCTCACGATTGATTTCCTTGGCAGCACGGCCGCAGTACTCGTCTTCATCTGAGACCCGCTTTTTTCTAAAGCGCGCATATCTTGATTACATTTAGGGGTGTGCAAATATTCTAATATTGTTGAATATTACATTATTAATGTTCGTATTCGATTCGAAAACTAACTATTCAAATATTCGAAATAAATCGAATATATTGTTGCCTGTGCGGGAGCCCATGTGGTTCTTAGCGTTTATTTCTATCTGATCTAAGAAAGTGTGCGTCATTTCGTGCTGAATTTTGTGATAATTTCAGGCTGCTGGTGAAATTTCACCTGTAAAATATGCTTAGCCACTTTACATGTGAGCTGTGCAGGAAAGCCAGCCTCTCAGTAACAAGGGGGACTGGTTTGCGAACGAGGGTGCACTCTTTTTTGCAGGTTCCAACCCCAATCGTGAACTTACTGCTTGACAGCAAATGCTATGAGTGACAGGTGGTACAGGGTCAAATTCCTTTGGGTTTACGGGAAATTGATGTGGTATAATAAGGCACAGGTTGGTGAGAACAGACAACTAGTGGAAAAAACTGAATCTTCCAAGTACTCAATCTTTTAGTATGACTGCTTACTAGTTAAATTTTTTTACTGATGACAATGTAATTCCATTGTTCCAACATGTTAAAATAAACGAACTTACTAATAAGTGCATGTGCATATCATTATTCGATTCATACTTGAAAATTTTGATATTCGCACACTCCTAATTATTTTTCACCAGTGTCGCCACCCATCGTGATGCAAACAGTGCTCTTCATCCTCACCAGCTTTGCACTGAGCAAAAACGAAGTTACTGTTTGCTGCAACCGCTGCGGACGAAATCGCGGCTGCTGCAATTATGGACGGCGACCTTGCGGTTCTGAAGGCACGCGGCCGATGCGAAACTACCATTTGTTGCAATTGCGCATGCAACCGCGGTTGCTATCGCCGCAATCACGGATGGCCACTTTGCAGTTATGAAGGCACGCGGCCGACGCACGTACCTAGTAAAAACGAAATCACTGATCACCGCAGCCGCTGCGGACGAAACCGCGGCCGCTGTCGACGCAATCGTGGATGGCGACTACGCAGTCCTGAATGCACGCCGCCATCCCAGTGCTATGCGTGGCGGTAAATGCAAGAATAAAGGCTTTAAAGGCGCAAATAGGCATACAGCATTTTGACATTGCTGTCATTCACATACAATTTCCACTGATGACTATGGCGATGCGAACTCCGCTGTTTGATTTCGGTGGATGCTAACGCCGTTTTCGCTCGTTTGTGTTTTGTCTACAAATGGAATGCAGGTGATTCTGGATATAGTAAACTCGAAGGGGATTGTGAAATCATTTGATATATTGATCTTTTGAAGTATAAATTATGTCTACTTGAAGTTTATCTGAGATTTCCGCACATCTCTGACAGTTTCCCGAGATTTGCCTCACCAATTGATGCAGAGGCGCAGTGTTCCATCCTTCTTATTCACTAAGACCACACGAGGTGCCCACGGACTTTTCAATGATATCTTCGCGCAGCATTTCGTTGACTTGTTGCCTTATAGCTTCTCATTCTCACGTCGACACTTGTTAAGGGCTCTGGCGGAGTGGTCGAATGGATTCTTTGGTTATTATGCGATGCTTTGCAACTGGTGTTTGCCTAATTTTCAATGACATTGAAAAGCAGTCTTTGTATCGTCGAAGAAGACTTTCGAGCTGTTGTTCTTTACTTGTGGGGAGGCTTGGATTTATGTCGAAGACCAGTTCGGGAACTATGGCCGTTGAGGTGGATTCGTCAGAATCCGAGAGGAAAAACACATTGCTGGTTTCCACAATTTTCTCGAGGTATGCGATCGTCATGCCCTTGTTGATGTGCTTGAATTTATGGCTGAAGTTGGTCAGCATCACTTTCGCTTTTCTTCCATGCAGTCAGGCGACCCCTCTTGCGATGCAAGTTTACCGATCAAGCAGTAGACGTTGATTGCCCTCGATGACACCTTTTACGTCTGCAGGTGTTTCGGTACCGATGGAAATGACAATGCTGGAGTGAGACGAAGTGCTTACTTGATCTTTAAGCACACTCAAGGCGTGGTGACTACGGGAGCTCTCCAGCGGTATCGCTTGATCTTTGGACAGCATTATCGACTTCGACTTCAAGTCGATGATTCCACTGTGTTGGTTCAGGAAGCCCATGCTGAGAATGATGTCTCGTGAACACTGTTGGAGTGTAATGAAGGTGGCAGGGTAGGTCAGGTCATGAAAGGTAATTCTTGCCATGCAGGTTCCAGTCGGCATTATTACGTGTCCTCCAGTAGTCCAAATTTTCGGGCCTTCCTATGCAGTTGTAACTTTCTTCAACTGGGCGGCGATGGGTCCACTCATGATTGAGTAGTCGGCTCCTGTGTCCACTAAGGCGGTGACAGCGTGGCCGTCAAGAAGCACGTTGAGGTCGGTGGTTCTTTGTCTTGCGTTGCAGTTAGGTCTCGGCGTTAGATCACAGCTGCATCATGTTGACCTGTGGCTGGAATGTCACATTGTTGGGTCTTTGCTTCTAGGCTTCGTTGGGGTGGCGGTGTTTCGTTGACATGTTGTCGAGGTAGTCCTTTCGCCGTCTTCGATGGCAGCGGAAAACTTTCGTCAGTTCAACAAACAGCAACCGCACCTAGATCGGTTGCTGCTTTTAGTTTTCCAGATATGGGCTTGCAGACTGGCCTCCGGGCTGGGCCTGTGTATGGTTGGCGTGGGGTGGGGGGGGCAAGTAGTGGCCTGGTGACAACAAACGTGATGGTCGTTGAGAGCTCCATTGAGTGGCGGTGAGGTATTCAACGATGCCACGAGGTCACTCCCCAAGCTGTGGACGCAGCGTGTTGACTGCAAACCCTCGCAGTCCCAAGTCGCGGTATGGGCATTGGCAGTATACATGGCCAGCTTCTCTGCAGTGGTAGCAGAGCGAGTGGTGGTCAGGGGCGCGCCAAATGTCTTTTCTTTCTCGGTGCGTTTCGCTGGCTGACAGGTAGGTGGGGTGGTGGCAGTGGCTGCGCCTGGCGACGGAATCGCGGCGTCATGGGGCCCTGGTGTGGGCGCGAAGGGGGAATCTGGCAGCAGGTGACGGCGATGTATGTCAACACATCGAGCTGTGGCAATGGCGGTTGCACTTCAGTAACCCCAAGTCATTGCTGAACCTCTTCTTTGGCAATGTCGGTGATTGAGGCCACTAGAGGCTGCGACCTTGGAAAGAGCTGCAGTTCGTCACTAACGACTGCTCTGATGGTCTCTCGCAGCTTGTCGTGGTTGAGCGCTTGAACATCGGTGTAGTTTGTGGTCGGCGTTCGGCGGTTATATTGCTTTGTCCGCTTATCGAGTGTCTTCTTAATGGTTGTGGCCTCAGACACAAATTCAGCAACAGTCTTGCGTGGGTTGCATATCCACCGAAGAGCTCTTGCTTGACACCCCTCATCAAGAAGAACTGTTTTCTCTTCTCGCATATCGAGGTCGGCATGTCTGAACAGGTGTGTCATCTCCTCCATGAAAATCGCGATGTTCTCATTGGGTAATTGTACTCTGACTTCTAGCATAGCTACGGCCCTTTCCTTGCGCACGACCCTCATAAAGGTCTGCAAGACCCAGGTTTCTGGGCCTTCAGCCAATGATCCATGGGAGGTTGGTGGCTCCTGAGGTAGTTGCAGTAGGGACAGCCATCGGGGTTGTTGACTTGGCCTTAATACCTGTGGTTTTCTTGGGAAAAGGTCCGTACTCTAGTAGCAGTCCTTGCAGCCTACGGCTAGCACGCTGGTCCTTGGCGATGTTGATGTCTTCAGGTGTCAGACTTGGATCGCTGCTTTGCGAGGGCGTTCCGTATATAAACACACTAGCACCTCCACCAGGTGTCGCATGGTAGTGACGCTGAATAATACCGCAACACAACTGTGAATGACAAAACTAACCTTTTATTGGGCGAACTTGCGCCCACAAAAGCAAGTTACACTCAAAGCACAGCAATAGTGGCGAACACGATCAGCAATCGGCAAAATTTGATCAGCGGGTGAAGCATGTCAGCTTTTATACGCGAGTCATTGAAGGTTCCAGAGCAATAATCGATGTCGGCATGTCTTCCAGAAAGTACTACACAATACGCGTCGCGCATACAATCAGATTACACTAGCTTCGGTGACATCAGACAACGGGTAGAACCATCAATAACATGTGAGATACTTTCGATACATGCAGGTGCATTCTGCACCAAGAGATTATGTTTAACATTTGTTACCGGTGAACAGCTTTCACCTGTGAAATATAAACAAGTACGCATGTCAATATTACGTGTCCACACCTAATCAGTCTACTTTGCCACTTCTATCTTGCTCCATGAATATGAATGGTGTACAACATGGACACAAAAACTTAATATACAACAATGGTTAGACTTTCACAAGAGGGAAAGCTAAATTCTGAATTTTAAGTACAAACTGCTGAAGTTGTCCTACACTTACTTTGTGCTCCAATTAAAACTACACAGATTTCACAATATAAATGGTCTCTGAATACATTAATGTGTAATTTTTATTAAATGAATTTAATCAAGTTCATGTTGAAAACTTCGCATTTCACAGTGTGTTCACTGAAACATATTTCTATCTTGAACCATCTGAAAACACGTCTCAGATGGTATTTGCTCAAATTTTCCTTGAGTGTTTTCACCTCTGAGATAAGTGAGCCTTGTTCCAAAGATCTTTGTAATATTTTTCATGTGATGGTTCGAGCTTTATGATTGCTGTATTTTCTTCCAGAATAACCGCACATGCCCGATCTGCCGAGGCGACGCATCTGAAGGTGGACACAGCTCTGAATGAGCATGCATTCATGCTGCCTGCCAGGATGACGACCAGAAGTGGCACCACATCGTTCTTCTCCTTTTTCACTTTTTTTTCCTTGGGCGGGGACTTTGTTGAGTGTGGCTGTCGTCTTTGCATGCTCTGGAGTCTGTCAAGAGGTATCTGCAAAGCTGACAAAATGCTTGGTTGCGGAGCTTCAAAACCCTGTGTGCGCTCTTGGGAATTCTTCTGATCCTCTCTTTAATGTGTGTGACATTGCTTTGGGCCAATTTTATGTTCACCAAAATTGAGTTCTGGGATTGAAAGTACTGATTGGGGCTTCTTCTTTTTTTGTGCAATACAAGAGGTTCTTTATTCATTTGTGTGTATCTGTGTCTGCACTTGACCTTGTAGCATAAAATGGCTGTTGCTGTCTGACAGCTCTGCAACCAGGTTGCTTCACAGTGCAAAGATCAAGTGCGAATGTGCTCTCCGTTTCTTCTTTTTGCATGCGTGTAAGTGTGTCGGTAAAAAAAAAGCATGGTTGTCAATCCATGGTGCCAGGCAGCCGGTGAATGAATGAGCTGTGACCTCCTCATTTTGGGCGTTGCCTAGGATATTCCCTATGCCAAGGCTTAGTTGTTGCCCAGAAATGTGCCCAGTGTGCTGCTTACTAGGTTTGTCTCATATTACTGGAGGCCTTTCCTGTGACTCCTTTTGCAACCTGGCTGTTGCCTCTGCTATGAGAATTATTTTTTTTTTGTCCAGAGTTTGTGGCTTGCCTGGAGCCAAAGCCAGGTTGAAAACGAGTCAGAGGCTGGCCACAGTTGTCGCTCAACTGCTAGTGGTCCCTGTTGTGCTGAAGTTGGTGTGTGTTGCTCCAATGTGCTGGATGGAGTGTGACCCTCCCCCCTCTCCCTTCAAAGCTTGAGAAAGTACGCCAGCAAAGTGACTGAAACTAAAAGGAGCTGTGGTGCCGCTGCATGCTGTTCATATGATCTTCCACCATGGGCCTGCTGCACGTTGGCAGCCATCAGGAGGAGTGGGGGAAGCAGATGGTCCCATGTCGCCCTCTCATTCATGCCCACTGCACATATTTAAGAACCAGCATCTTCATTTGAGCACTTGCTTGCCTTAGGCTTTGCCCTTTAATGACGCTGTCCCCTGCAGCAGCTTGGCTTTTCCCCGCTTGGCAGCAGTGCTGATCATGCAGGAATTATGACTGTCCAGCTTGATTTTGTCTCTTGAAAATGTATTTATGTAATGCTATTCATTTGTCTAAGTCGTTTTTAAGGCTCATTGCTCACATTTGTCATGCTGCATTGCATTGTTGTGTTTGTTTCTTGTTGGTACAGTTGTCCAACGTTTTACACATGCCACTACACTTCCCACCACATATTGCCGTGTCTTAGTCAATCTTTGCGGCTTACTTTTTGCTGTTGCATTCTTTTAATCGATTATTATTATTTTTTTTTATTGGGCTGCATGCATTCAGTCGTTATGGACAGTTGTCCCACTTATTTTTTGTATTCGTTGTTCAGTTCAATTATTGTTCTTGCATGCATTGTTTGACAAAGGTGTTGTCGATAATCCTTTGGGGTGATAACCTGAACTGTACTGCAGTATTTGACATACCATAGCGACAGCCGTTCTGTTTCTCATGGACATAATGTGGGTGTCTCAGTTGCAAGTAGGGTTTTGCAATGCTGTTAGCTTTCCATTTGGGACGTGTCTGCATCTTTGCGCTGCACAATAATTGTTTGTGGCACACATTTTACTCAGGGGCAGTCACCCTCAAGTTATTTGTTACCTTCGCTGTGCTGTGCTTAGTTTCTTTTTTTTTTTTTTGTGTGTGTGTGCATGTGTGTGTGTGTGCGTGCGCTTGTATGTATAAAGGAAACCCGTCAGTTGAGCACCATCCAATTGCCAAATTTCTTGAGGCGGCTAAAGTGAAAAGTGCAAATTTTAGTGACATCATTCACCTCTACTCGGTTTGTCTGCTTATTGAGGCAGCAGTGTTTTCTTTCCTCCCTCCAATCATTCCAAGGCAGTGGCTCACTTCCCTGGCTTGGCACCTGTGCACTGAAGCCCACAGTCCAGCGTCGGACGGAGAAAAAGATATTTTCGAGCCTATTGCAGGGCAGCCGTGATGCAGTCCCCCTTGTTTTTACACTCGCTGCCCCTACGGCTTCCTCACCAGCAGTGCAATAAGTGTGCTCCACTTTTCTTTGCCAGCCCTGCCTAGACAGTTTGCCTGATCTCAGCCGAGTCTGCCTGTATATACATATGACACACCGCTAGGGAAGCCTGTCGTCCTCCTGCTGTTCACTGCAGTGCTGTTTTGCAGAATAGCTGTGGCTGCCTCTGCTAGCCTGCATTGCAGGGTGCTTGCTTGTGCATGTAGCCATTTCCATTGCTGGGCTGCACGGTTGTTTGTTTCGTGCACCCTCTTAGCATTGGTTTCTTTTATTTTATTTGATGGGCATTATATTTGCTGTTTTGTTACAAGTGGTACAAGGATGTCGAAAGCAAGCTACTGATGCAACAGAGCTTTGGCCACGATGGTTTAGAAGGCATTGTCAGAATGTCATTGGCTTGCTTGTGGTACTGCTAATTTGTTAATAATACTCTTTGGAAAGCACCAGTAGCTTTTGCTGCAGCAGGGATTCTGTTTATAGTGGTATTTGCTAGTGAAGGGACAGTTGTCAGCATCGGCAGAGCTGTCGACACTTTTGTACCACACCATTTGTGACTCGTAAATTAAAACACGTTCGGGAAAGAAGTGTGGTTTGCTCTGGAGACTTTTCTTTCTCTTTTTATCATAGGGGTATTTCTCCCTCTGAAGCTTGATACTTGCTCCATTTCTATGAGAAGGGTGACACAGAAAACACATTTTTTAAAGTTGTATCTTCCTCAAAGTAACTTGTGTAGTTCTGAGACTCCCTTGCAGTCTCTGGTGGCATTACGTGTAGCACGCATGTGGCCGATCTTGCACCAGCCCAGTTTTTTGCCTTTCCGTAGACGGCAGGAGTCTGGCCAAGTCGGCAGTGTTTGTGTGTGCACCAAAACACGCGCAGCTTACACATTTGTGACATTCCAGTGTGGAGATGTGCCCACTTTCTATGCAAAGTTTCTCTCTGGACTCTGCAGCACCAGTTGAGTTTCCGATTGTCCAAGTGGCTCCTTCGCTTTCTTACCAACTCTGGCTGTCACTTGCGAGTAATCCTTCCTGGATGGTCATGTTCGAATTCTAGTGCAAGTCCCAAAGTGCCAATAAAAATTCAGTACCACATGTGTGTGCATTTACATGTTTCAGGAGATGCTTGTTTTCATTTGACTGTTTTATTTCTTGTGTGTTTGTACAATAAAGCATTTTTAATCACTACACAACCTTTGGCTCCCTGTCTAGGTTTTCCTGCTTAACCAACAGCAGTGTACGGTACTGTAAAATTGTTTTCAGTGCAAATCGTCCATTTCTGCACAGGGAAATTTATGTAGCTTAAATGTTACCTCTGCAACTTCAGATGCGTTCTCGATGGAAATCTGGTATACCCAATGTCCTTGGACATGCGTATGTATGGCTAAGAAAGTTGGCTATCCCTTCATGGATATCAATTTCAGTTGTGTAAGCTTCGGCTCGTGTAAGAAGACAGTGCAGCTATGTCTTTGTAAGCTGTCAAAAAGACTGGCAAAATTTTAATTCCTGCACACTTATGTCTGAAGGATTTTTAGAGCTGAATCAGCTTGAATACTCGGTGTGGGATTGGCCACGAACTTTGTGGTTAAATTGGGTGGAATTAACAATTTGAACATTTAGGACATTAAAAAAAACTTAACAGTTAACTAAGACTTGTGGGGAGGGGGATGATCAGTCTAGCGTGGTAATTGATTGATTTAATCGGGTAGTTTCAATAGAGGCTCGGAAAGATGGGATCACAGGCACAGATAAATCTAGGCCAATATTGCAAAGCAGGATTTCCAGTGGTCCATTTCTTATTACAAAATGCCTACAAGACAAATTATCTAGTGTCTCCGCTTCACCACAGAATCTGCATACTGGTGAGGTACCAGACTAGACATTTGTAGATGGGAAGTTTAATGAAGGTATATGGTAGCGCAGAGTCTTGATGGACACTTCAGTTTTGTTTCGTAAAAATTTGCACCAAGTGTACAGAAGGCATCTGTATTTCACAAAGCTAATTGATGCAGAGCCCGACACTGCCTTCATAACACTCCTGCGAAATTTGGCAGCAGTGATACAAGCAGTCGAAGGACAATATGGGAGAATCTGGCCACCTTATCGATGCCTTGGCTAGAGAATCTGCAATTTCACTGATAATTAGTCCTTTATGGCCAGGCACCCAATAAAACGCGCGGTATCCAGGTACGAATGAATGAAACATCCTCATTATGCTAGAGTAATGAGAAGGGATGAGTACAATAACAAATCATGGCTGATGTAATTGATGGGCCTAATTTGTGTAGAACCAGCACCACTGCCATGAATTCCGCCAGCAAGATGGGTACGAAATCTGGCAGCCGAAGAGAAAACATCCAATGATTCAGGGACCTGACTTTTCTTGACATTGCGAAGCATCTGTCGCAATTACAATATTTGTTTGGAGGCTCTGCAGATTAAGACCATCTAGCATACGATGTTCAAGTAATTTTGCATTATCAAAAATGTAATCGAAGATCGGAAGTACATTGCAGATGCGTACGTCCAAAGGGTCAAGTAATTGTTGCAGAGTATGTAATCATGGCCAGCCGACACCAAAAAAAAAAATGCAGGCTGGGAAATAAATAGTGTTCGAGAATGTTGCAGCGGCGATTCTTAAATTCTCAAGAATGTCTGCAATGTAAAAAGAGTGAACCTGTACAAAAAAGGAGGAACTCAGGATTCTAGATGAACAGAATTTGTAACAAATTTAGGGAGTCCTAGACAGAGAGAATGCTTCTCTTTCTAAGAGGTTCAGAGGGCGGGACTTGTAGGCTGAAGCTCCCAAGAGCACACAACCAAATCCCAATACAGGAAGAATATATATATGATACATATATATATGATACATGTTCCCAGTGTATCTCTACTCAATCTTATTCGACGATTGCTCAGTCTAGGGAATATGCCAATTGCACGAGTACCTCTTCCAGTCACATTATCTGTGTGTGGGTGCCAGTTGAGAGAGGAGTTATAAATTACTCCAACGTATACTTAATAGACTTTACCTGTGGCCTGTCTTGAGGGTGGCAAGACAATGAGATGTGCACTGGGTCATGTATTGGAAAAACGAGATTGGCACATTTCCTGACATTGAGCAAAAACTGATTAACATCTAACCACCTCTCCAGGGCACAAAGGTAAGTTTGCTGTTGTTGATGTAGTGTGAGGATGTCATTAGCAGATTTGAAGTGCAAAATCATCGTTATACTAGTGAGTTTCTTTACCTACTTTTCATAGCATGGTACTGTCTTTCGGGTGGCACTGATGTAGATGGGGTAAAAAAAACTGATTGGGTAATAATTTCTCCATAGCAATAACGAATGCCAAGTTCTACTCTGTGGAATGGCCAGTCTTGTGATGTTCAGATAATGCAGGTAACGTCGTAATTACCAAATACACTTGCCAGAGCCTCGCTTGTGCCATATGCATACAAGATAGGAGTGCAATTGTTTTTCTTTCGCACTGCTTGATGGATAGCTGTTGAGGCATGACAATCTTGCTCCCTCAGCATTTGATGCGGGGAGCCGTTACTGGCGAGGTCCATCTGCACCAAGACCAACTCACTTTGCACCTTGTAGGACTGAATCCTTGCAGCATGTTCAAAATATGAGTAGATTCAAGTAGATTCTGGCAAAAATTGCAATTCCCTTGCAAACTTCGGAGAGGGTTTGACTAACTTTGGCGTGGATACGTGCAAATAGATGTAGTAAAGAAGTATTAAAGAAACTGCTAAATTTGTTCGTATAGTTTCAGCTGACTGCAATGCAATATTGCGTGCAGCAGTACTCTTATTTCGTATCATAGTTAACCTCGATAACGAAGTCAGCAAAATTAGCACTTCGTTATGCAGAAATTTTGTTAATGTGTTGCCTACAATGGGACTCCACACAGTTCGACCAATGCAGCATCAAATCTTGTCGGACCTCACAGCGCAGGCGGACGGGAGCGATGCTTCGCATCTACCTCTCGCTTCAACGCATCTCCAAAACTCAAGATTATGCAACCTCCAGGACGACACACAAAAACTGCGCGCATCAGAAATTTCGTAGCGTGGGGTATGTGCCTGGTGCGCCACCCCCTCACTACGCTACTGGTATCGCTTCATGCTTAAATACATTTGCTTAAATACATTTGCTTAAATTACAGTTCTAGCCGTCACATTGTCCAGTTTCTTTAAAAGGCGCTGTTCCCATGCATTTGAGAGGGGCTTGCGAGGTAAAGCTTCCTCTTAAAGGAAAGCATTAGCTCAGCAGCTATCTAAATACATGAGAATGGAGAAATAGATTTTCTCTGCAACCACCGCACCAGTTCTTATATTTATGTTGCATTTAAAAGTTATAACCTATAATATAGTGACTGCAGTAAGCAGATTTGATTTAGGTGTTCAATTTTTTTTACAATTGTTGAAATTTGCAAAATTGAAAACAATTTCTCTATCGTTTTTAATTCTAACTCAGTAATAAAGAATGATACCACAATTCTGTAAACCACACCTAATAAATACATCTAATGTGGACAAAACTGGTGCATTATACACCACTCTGAAAAAGTCCTATTTGCAAATTATTGGCATATTTTAAAGCCCTCGTAAACACCGTAACAATTTCATGTAACCTGCAAGTTTATATATCGAATTTGCCCACTTTAGGTGCCCTAATAGGTGCAGTTTACAGAACTGTGATATCTGTTTTTGGTGTAGAGTTATGGATTTGTAAACTTTATGCTATTTTTTTAAACTTGCCAATTTTTGAAAATTTTTGTAAAAAAATGTCAGGTCAAAAATCGAATTCTGCTTCCTACTGTCACTAGAATTTGTCTAAGGGAACAAACTTCACTAAAAACCATTTCAGCACTTCACATGTATTTCAATACGCAGAGTTCGCCCTGAGCTAAAGCTTCCTCATAACTCCTTCATTAATTGCCTTGAGGGCAGGTCGCAGTACTACAAACTTCTGTGGACAAGCTGCAGTGTGTGGCATAACGAAGATGTGCTAGCACGGTTGCCACATTCCACAAAGGCAGAATGAATTTCGACAAACTCTAACGGCAAATTTTTTTGGAAAGCAAGATAAATAGTCAAAGTTTACAAATTATTTGGAAATTGGTATTGAAAAAAAGTGTTAACACTGTTGCCTGCTTTCTACCTGCACAAGAGGGCCCTTTTTCAAACACTTCAAAGTAATTATTAGACAACCATTTAAAATCTTGAATGTTTGTATAGACCTAGTTAACATTTCAAAAACTAGACGCATGTTACAGCACTGCATCAAATGACATTACTTACAGTACTGCTCTTCATATAATGATCAGGGCTGATGTTGTAGTTTTCCTCTTTTTCTGGCATCAAGTGCATTCTACTGAATGACCTGAATGACATCAAGACTGCTGTGGCAATGCCCGTTTATGGATGACAGCAAGTAAAACTTCCAAGAACATGAGCCAAAAAAGTTAGCTCCCCAAGAAAAGTGCCATTAGGATGAACCAAAATATGAACAAATTTAATTATATGTCTGTGCATATGTATTCTCCAGTGTGCAACACTGTCATGCTGAAGATAGTTCTCCAGTAATGCCAATGCATTTATTAGGCACTTAAATTATTAAGTAGTGAAAAAATAGTAAGAGCTTGAAAGTTTCAACCACATCTAGAGAGAATCGGGGGAATAAAATGGCCGACTATGCACTCGAGATGCTCAATACACGCAGTTCTTTCATCAAAGTGCTGCTGCCAAAACTATTCAGATGAAAAGTGCTTCCGCGGCTCATTCAGCAAGAAGCTGTACAGTGAAAATTCTAGAGCAAAGCTTTTTCTTTTCTTGCAATGTGTAGTTTACAGAGTTACCACTGCTTTTGTGGCTCCGTTCAGGTTTACCTTTTGAACCAACATATTTCAGCTTAGCTGATTGATACCAGATGCCATTGAAAAGCCCCTAGTGGTGGTAGTTAAACATGCCAATGAGAACCAAGAAACAAAGCAATTCAAGCTGTACAAAAATATATGTCCAGGCAAGAGTAACATTCCACGTCGTTGCGTGGTCATGTTTATTTGTCCAACCAAATAAAAATTTTCATACATAAAAGCGCACCGTATATTCAGACAACACACTTGTAAAATGATAAAATGTAATGATGCAGCAGGAATGACCCACTCTTACAGGACGATATGTAGTGAAATATGAAATACTTAAAAAAAAAAAAGTTATTCGAAGTCCAGTTTCTTAGCCACTTCAGTTGGTTTTGTAGAAAAATCAGCTTCAGACAGGAGAGCTTCAACATCTTCATCAAGAAGAATGTCAGCATCACCGAGATCAGGACTGTTAAAAAAAGAAAGAAAAAAGTTAGTATTTACTGTGCAGATACAAAGGCAGCTAAAACAAAATCACTTGTATAACCATTGTTCTATAAACAATTTCAATAATGTGTCAAGATGAAATGGCTCACTTCCGAAAGCGACATTATGCTCTTGCAACCTTGCATAATGTCACTGATGCAAAGTACTGCACATGTTGATATGCGGAAACTCGAGCCAATTTGTGCGGAGATATTTAATATTGGCTCTAAGCATTTATAGCTGCACCAAGGAATCGTAAGTCAAGAAACGATGAGTCAAAAATGCAGCAACAAATGCACATGTACAAATGTGCCAGCAAATAACCTCATCCTAGACCATCTCTCCTTCGTTATCCACATCCCTGGCCTTCACCTTGGCTCGGGCACTTTCTTATGAAACTCCTCATCGTGTAGAGAAGCTTTTTTTGCCTTCTGTTCATCAGGATCGTATTGTAGTACATCTCCATGATGACATGCACCTACACATGGCGGGAGGAAGTAATCTTGAGGAAGGGATTTTGACAGGAGGTCAAGAAAATTCCTCTCGAATCTCTTCTTGAATGGCTCCTTCGCGCTGCAGTTTATATTCTTCATCCCCACTGATTGTCACTGTTGTACAAGCGGTGCCCCACCAAATCATGCCGATTGTTGCTAAACATCCAGGGCATGTCCTCATTGTGCCAGTGGTACCTGTAAATAAATTAGTGCTCAAGTGTGGAGGGATGAAGGCCAGCTATATTTTGGGGGAGGGGGAGGCCCTCGCTCAGGCTTCATTGCAACCTTTACAGAAGTGATCCAAGGGTTTTCAACGATTAAAACACCCTGATGCCTGACAGTTGTAAAACAAAACACTGCTGTGTGGCCTGGTGAGGGGGTCCTTTAAGACAAATTCTGGTTATATGCTGAAAGTTGTTACATGCCCTCTAAGGAGTGTTCTACCATAATAATTTTTCAAATTAGGTCATTAATAGCAGAGATAGAAATATTTGATGTGCCGTGAGCCCATGATTTCAGGAGGCGAGCATCACTGCTAACATAGACATTCACTTCACTTGCCCCGTCTAGCCTCTGCTAGCGAAATTACTTCCCTGCATTTTCCCATACATGAGCTAGGGGATCACATGACGGATAGTCACCCTTCCCCTCTCTCGTGCATTTTCGCTGTGTGACGCACTTACAGTGACTGTCACGCGTGCAAGCTGTTGCGTTTGTCTTGTTTCGTGCAGTGCACAATTTTGTGTGCTCTGCAGAAGAACATCTGATTAGTGGTATAAGTCAGTGCCACAGCAATGAGCAGTGACTCGAACCAAGTGGATCAAAGTGCTTGATCGTGCACTAGAACCCGGTAGAAAATGGCAGATAGTTTCATTTTCTGTGCACGTGACTGCACTATGTGGGAACAAGCAGGTGAAATGGAAATACGCCACTCTTGCTGCTGTACAGAGTAAAACAAAGACCTGCAAACATTGTGTTTGTAGGTTTTATTATTTCCCAAAACTTTCAGTCGTCTAATGAAGCAACAGATAAATAACTGATGTTGCCTTGAATAATCCTCAAAGTCGCATGAGTGACATCACAGCATTGCGATTTATGCAGGCGCAATTGTGTAATTGACGTTGACTCTCCAGCTGAGAGCACAACGTCCAGAAGGAGAAGGGCATAGAGCATTTAGTTTTAAATTACAGCTCTTTTCGTGGCGAGTGGCAGTGTAATACTTTGCAGACACGATCGTTAACGCGCACTGTATGCACTGTGCTTGTCAGCTCAAAATGGTCAGACCTGGTGAGGGACCCTTTAAACAATGAACAAAGTTTTTTTTTATTGCACTTTATTGCACATGGAATAAAAAGTGCTTGCTAAGCCTTTCTTTTACATAAACCATTAGCATTCACCAAAAACAAGATGGCGCCTTACCAGAAAGCATGCAGGAAAGAAAAGGGCTAGGAGGGTCCATCATGTGACAATTTTGAAGCCTATAGTCATAAAAGCAATGGCTCATGGAAAATAGGCCCTCACCATGTGATGGGCAAGCAGAAATTTAATTCATATTAATTAACTTTCCAGTTTTTGGTTTTATTTGCCAAAACCATAATCTGATCATAGTTAGAATCAGAGTTCATAGTTATAGTTCAAATTAATCAAAGCTTATGGCTAATTTTGACCACATGGAGTTCTTCAATGTGCACCCAATGCATGGCACATGAGCGTTTTTGCATCCTGCCCCCATCGAAATGCAGCCTCCGTGCCTGGGATCAAACTTCCGACCACCCAAGTGGCAATTTCTGCCACTGACTGAGCGGAGTGCAGGTGAGAGCACAGCAAAGAGTGGGTGGCAAGGGCATCACTAAAACTACCACAAACCAAACAATGCGTTAAAAAAGTCAAGAAATTTTGGAGGGCCAATTTTCCAAGAGCGAACACGCAGATAAGCCCTAGCGACATCAGAGGAGGTTGGCTGGTCCATGCTAGCAACCTAATGTGATGCTCCCTATTAGCTTTTCCCTTCCTAGATGTCACAAAGATACTAATAGGATCAGATTGGCTGGACTCTTGGCTTTGATAAACCTTAAGGTCAAATACACCGAGAGCTTAGACGAAGGCAAATTTCAAGGATTTTAAGCAGTCTGTGAAACTTCAGGGCTTTCAGATTCAAGAGTCAAGGGTCACTAAGAACCATGCTCTCCTGCACTGTTGACTTGTCACTGATTATAGGATTGAATGTTGCAGGAAAAAAAAAAAAAAAAAAAAAAGTCACAAGCAATTATACAGAAAAAATACAAAAGCAATTATGTTAGGAAATGAAGCCATGTTGAAGTGCATTCATTAAGTGCGTGCACAACACAGACCAGTTTACTGAACATGCATGCCTCAGGAAACAGTAAGTGATTTGAGTAAAATTAGTTTTGTAGATGAGCTAGGATGACCAGACATCCTGATTGAGGTACAGGACATGCTTCAATTTTATATTTATCATACCATCGGCACCACGCTAGAATAACTTAGCCAACACACTAACAGGAGTGGCACACAGCTGCAACAATTAGATGTAGGTACTGACATAGAATGCTATAAAGAAACCAGCCATGCTTTCCTGTGCAACTGCTGCCAAGGCGTGTATGAGCAACCGTCGCATCAAATGAAGAAAGTACTATAGTAGGAACAGAGCTTATCCACAGCTAAAGTGGCAGCCAGCTTCACTAGATTATTATACGCTCAGAGTTTGATTGAACACATTACTTTGCACTCTAGAGCCATGACGGAAAAAAATAAAATAGTGACACTTGTACACATGCTACAAAGAGCACACATTCAATGCCTTCTATAAACTGGCAACTTTGACTCTTACAACCTGGACCTGCCTTAGCAACATTCCGTACAAACAGAAAACAAAACTGCAAAGCAATTAGCTTATGGCATTTTAACCCACCTATAGCGCTTCTTGATCACACCGATTATTTTGAAGATTGTTTCCTATCTTAGTGTCTTTTTTATCATTCTTGGTGCTGCTGCTCTGACCATGTACTCCATTTCTAGTGCGCCACAGGTTGGTGGACGATGCCTGCTTTGGTGGTGCATAAATGCTAATATGCAGAGTGCTCCTTATAATATTAATTTTCATAGCGTCAGTTCCTATCACACAAACTAATGTATGATTGTATAGCAATACATACTTCATACTTTTCTTTTATGACTCTCTATTAAGAGTTTTTGAACTGTTCTGTTTATGAGTGTTGTGATGCCTTGTCACCTTGCAAGGAGCCAGAACCCCTTGTCAAGACAATTCCTCAGCTTTTAGTTCTAGCTCCTACTTTATAGAAAAGGAAATAAAATTGTATTGAAATTATATAAACTGAACCCAGATATATAGAATAATTCTTCATAACAAAGGCAGCAATTATCCCCTTGACAATTCTGTGTTAAAGAATAATAAGTCGTATGCCTGTATGGAACTCCCGTTCACGGCCAGGCTTAATATATTGCACGCCATGTCATGCTCCTGCAAGTGCGCTTCTACTGGGATCGCAATCACTTTTTGTGCCATCAAAATTGAGACAGCCCTGTTTGGGCATATGCTCTGAACTTTGGACATTGACTCCGAAGAGCAGTACACACCATGGAGACAATATGAGCAGGGTGTGTCTCAGTTCTGCTCGCTGCACCCATCGATCGCTCCTGCTAATTGCAGTCGTTAATTATCTGCAAAGGCAGATCACCACATTGCTTCAAGAATGCAAAAGGCCTCCAGTTTGATACACATTCCACAATAAAGTATGGATGACATTTTATCTTTTTAATGAGTGGCTCCAGGCATGGGATGCCAAACTGGGGATCTCTGCACCTCTGGGTTGATTTCTTGTAGGCTAGACATTTTGCAAACATCATTTTAGAGTTCCGCAAGTGGCCAAAATGAATTCAACTCTAACTCCCACTTGTAGGGATTTTTACATAGTTTGGATTCAACAAAACCACTGCCCGCCAGATCAATGTGGGTTGAGTCAACCAGATGAATACATTTCATTCGTGCTCACAGGGTTACAAGGTTACAGGGTTACAGGGTCAGAAGAACATTACTTTATTAGTGCAAGAATAAAACTATTCCCTATAAAAAAGAATGCAGAAAAACCCGTCTTTAAGGCAATCATGGTGTGCAGAACATTTTATTGCGCCTGTGCGTGTCCACTTGTTTATCCGCCTGTGCTTAGTGCCTGTTACTTATTTGGTCAAGTACCAGCAAACCCAAACTTCTCAATTCACTTGTCTTAGTTCCAAATGTGTATGATGCACTTACAAAATATATTAAAATGATCAAAGTACGCACGGAAAAGGTTGTTGCCCGTCTTCGTTACACAACTGCACTAATTTCGCATCACTGGGCAAACATCGCCCCTGATCTGTGCCTGCTCACATGGCAGGAGCATGATGATGATGATATGTGGTGTTTAATGGCGCAAGGGCCAGGTTTGGCCAAAGAGCGCCATGACTAGTTGTGATGTTGACGATGTATTATGGAGATGTGACTTGGCTGTAAACTGGCCTAAAAATTGTCGCTGTAAAGTGCGTAAAATCTACGTGCTATAAAATTATGGCGATGAGTCGTGGCGAATACTTTGAACATTAAAATCCATCGTAAAAGAATGATGCAGAATAAAAAATATATGAGATAATAAAAATACCTGGAGCACTGTTGCCTCACCGGGGCCCTTGAAACACAAGGGCCTAGAGGCACGTGCTACACAAAAGAGCTATCACAGCGCCATCCTCCGAAGAGAGGAGACGCTACGAACATGTGGGGCTAACAACATGCAACACAACATCTTTCAGGAAACTTAGGACTGCAATGGCGTCAAATAGCGGTTCTGGGCCGAGTAACATTACGGGATGAAGGGGGATCTGCTGCCGGTATGCTAAGGGAAAATGTTTCTTTCTGTCATATTCGGCTTCCCAACACTCCAGGAGGACGTGGAGGACGGTCAGCCTCTCCCCGCATCTACCGCAGGTTGGAGGCTCATTTCCAGTGAGTAAAAAGTTATGCGTGCCAAAAGTGTGTCCTATTCTCAGGCGACAGAATAGGACATCTGTTCGCCGTGATTTTGTTACGGGGGGCCAAGAACCTAACTGTGGTTTTATCACGTGCAGTTTGTTATTTACTTCTGCGTCCCACATACGTTGCCAGTGGTTTCGCAGTTTTCTTCTTAAGAAAGGTTTCAGGTCTGTGACAGGGACTGCAGCGGTAGAATTAACAGTGTGTGATGCAGTTGATGTGGCCATCTGGTCCACTAGGACGTTACCCTGGATGCCGCTATGGCCAGGCACCCAGCATATAATTACATGCTGGTTAGATACATATGCTTTACATAGGACGGAATAGAGTTCGATTATTATAGGATTTTTGTGCTTACAGAACGACATCAAAGACTTCACAACACTAAGGGAGTCCGTATATATAACTGATTTTCTGAGTTTTGATTTCCTTATATGCTTCACGGTCGACAATATTGCGTAGGCCTCAGCCGTGAAGATACTAGTTTCGGGATGCAGTAAATCGGATTTCGAGAAGGATGGACCGATGGCTGCATATGACACCCCCTCGCGTGACTTCGATGCGTCTGTGTAAAACTCCGTGCAGGAGTGTTTGTATTGCAGTTCCCGGAAATGCATCTGGATTTCAATATCTGGAGCGTGTTTTGTAACCTGCATGAAAGATATATCGCATTTTATCGTCTGCCACTCCCACGGAGGTAGCAGCTTAGCTGGAGGCATTAGGCGGAGCTCGAGGAGTGGAACATGCATTTCATCACTAAGCACCCTCACACGCAGCGAGAAAGGCTGTCTTATTGAGGGACGATTGCGAAAAAGTGTAGCATATGTCGTGTCATTAACTGTATTGAAACACGGATGTTGAGGATTTGAGTGGACTTTCAGAAAATATGCTTGGCTGATGTATGTTCTCTGCAGATGAAGTGACCACTCATTCGATTCTACATATAAGCTTTGTATGGGACTCGTTCTGAAAGCGCCAGTGGCCAGTCGGATTCCTAGATGATGCACTGGGTCTAGCATCTTTAGTGCGCTCGGGGAGGCAGAGTGATAAACTACGGCACCATAGTCAAGTCGCGATCGAATGAGGCTTTTATAGAGATTCATTAAACACTTCCTGTCACTACCCCATGTAGTCTGGGATAGAAGTTTCATTATGTTCATTGTTTTCAGACATTTTTCTTTAAGATGTTTAATGTGGGGGACGAAAGTGAGTCTGCAGTCAAGTATAACACCTAGAAACTTGTGCTCTTTGTTTACAAGTATTTGTTGTCCGCCCAGTTCTAAGCAAGGGTCTGGGGTCATTCCTCTCTTGTAAAAAGGACACAAGAGCTTTTGTTAGGATTGATCTTAAATCCATTCCTGTCTGCCCACATTGACACTTTGTTCAGGCCATGCTGTACCTGTCTCTCGCATACAGCGAGGTTACAGGATTTGAAAGCTATTTGTATGTCGTCCACGTAAACAGAGTAAAAGATTGCTGGTGGTAATGAAGCGCGAAGCGTGCTCATCTTCACGATGAAGAGTGTGCAGCTGAGCACGCCTCCTTGGGGTACACCCGTTTCTTGCGTAAAAGGACGCGAAAGTACATTACCGACTTTTACCCGGAAGGTACGACTGGACAGATAGCTTTCTATTAAGTTTAGCATATTACCATGGATGCCCATTTCTGACAAGTCTCTTAGGATTCCGTAACGCCACGTTGTATCGTACGCCTTCTCCATATCAAGGAATATGGATAAGAAAAACTGTTTGTGAACAAATGCGTCTCGGATATTTGCTTCTACACGTACGAGATGGTCAGTTGTGGAGCGCCCTTCTCGGAAGCCGCATTGATAAGGATCAAGCATTTTGCTCTGTTCAAGGAAGTGAATGAGTCGCCGATTAATCATTTTTTCGAATACCTTACAAAGGCAACTTGTCAGGGCTATCGGGCGGTAACTTGCCACTGAGGAAGGATCTTTGCCTTGTTTCAAAACCGGGATCACAATGGCTTCCTTCCACGCGGTTGGAAGGTACCCTGCATCCCAAATGGTGTTGAAAAGTGTGAGTAGTGTAATCTGCGTGTCATTGTGTAATTTTGATCATTTCATATATGATTCTGTCAGATCCCGGTGCAGAGCTCTTGCATGCGCTCAAGGCGGCTCTCAACTCGGCAATGCTAAAAGGACAGTTGTATGGTTCATTCTGTTGACATTTTCTCATGAGTGGCTTACTTTCTTCTATTTGTTTATATTTCAGAAAGGATTGCGAGTAATGGTTGGCACTTGACACGCTCTCAAAGTGCTCCCCAAGTGAGTCCGCCTGATCTTGTAGGGTATCGCCTTCTGTGTTTACCAAAGGGAGTGCATGTGCTTGTCGCCCTCTTATCCTATTGACCCTGTTCCACGCTTTCGCCTCATCTCTGAACGAGTTAATACTCGATAGAAACTTCTGCCAACTTTCTCGTCTGGCCTGTCGGCGGGTTCGCCTACCTTCGGATTTTACTTTTTTAAAGTTAACTAGATTCTCTGCAGTGGGAGAAGCGCGTAGCAGCCCCCACGCCCTGTTCTGTTTTTTACGAGCGATCCTACAATCGTCGTTCCACCATGGGACACGCCGTTTGCAGGCCAAGCCTTTTACTTCTGGTATGCATTTAAATGCGACATCTATTATGAATGCTGTAAAAAACTCGACTGCAGCGTCAATTCCTAACGAAGACAGGTCAGCCCATGGGATACTAGTTAGAGATCGAAATTTCTCCCAATCAGCTGTCTCAATCTTCCACCTAGGAGCGTGTGGTGGATATTCGTTTTCTTTATGTGATCTTAGCAGTATAGGGAAGTGGTCGCTACCGTAAGGGTTGTCGGTAACTTCCCATTCAAGTTCAGGCAGTACAGACGGGGAGACTATAGTAAGATCTATTGACGAAAAGGATCGGTTTGCAAGAGAGTAATATGTGGGTTCTTTCTTATTGAGAAGGCACGCTCCGGAAGAAAAAAGGAACTGTTCAACAAGACGACCTCGCGCATCTGTACGAGAGTCGCCCCACAGGCAGCTGTGCGCATTGAAATCGCCAAGAACAACATAAGGTTCTGGCAATTCGTCTATAAATGACTGAAATTCATGTTTGTTTAATTTGTAGTGTGGGGGTACGTAAAGTGAGCAAATGGTGACGAGTTTATTAAGGAAAACAGCTCGAACCGCTACTGCCTCAAGGGCCGTTCGTAGCTGTAAACGTCGGCAGGCTACGCTTTTTTGAATTATAATTGCGACACCGCCCGATGATGCGAAAGCATCATCGCGATCTTTCTGAAAAGTAACATATTGTCGGAGAAAGTTTGTGTATTTTGATTTTAAGTGTGTTTTCTGTAAACACAGCACTTTTGGATTATGTTTGTGGATAAGTTCTTGCAAATCATCAAGGTTTCTAAGGAGACCTCTGACGTTCCATTGTATGATTTGTGTATCCATATTTAATGTAAATTAGTGCTGTGTGTACGGAAACGGAAAGATGCCTTAGATTACAGAGCCCTTTCGAGGCCCTGTAATAGGTGTTCTGTTCTTTTTGAAGCGTTCAAGCGATTCTCGACGCTCCTTAGGCGCTTGGTGCGCCTTGGGGACAGGTGTAGTGTCCATTGCCTCGTGTGAGACGCCGGACAAGAGCTCTTGCGAGCGAGAGGTTTTCAGAGGGAGTCCCGCCTTGGAGGGCAAGACCCCTGCGCCCACCAGCCCGGAGGTCGATGGGGCTCCCTGAGGGATTTGGCTGCGCTGGCCGTCGCCAGCGCTGGAAGGGGCCTCGGAGGTTGGGGCAGCCTCGGCTGCACCCACCTTCGGTGTGGATGGTCCCTTCTCCTCGGTTGACGGAGCAGCGCTAGCTGCAACCGCCGCGGGGGCAGATGGCGTAACTGCCGACTCACTGCCTGTGGGTCGGACAGCCGCCGGAGGCCGTTGTGACGCTGCCCCCTTACGCGCCACATCGGCAAAGCTGCTCTTAGACAGGTATGACACCCGCCTACGTGCCTCCTTGAAAGATATGTTTTCTTTGACTTTGATTGTCACAATCTCTTTTTCTCTTTTCCAGGACGGGCAGGCGCGCGAGTATGCGGCGTGCTCGCCATCACAGTTGACACAATGTGGAGTCTTCTGACATGTTTCGGAGGAATGTTCAGTGTCACTACACTTGGCGCATGTCAGCCGGCCTCGACAGTTCTGTGAACTGTGGCCGAACCTTTGGCACTTAAAGCATCTCAGAGGATTGGGCACGTATGGCCTAACACGAAGTTTGATATAACCGGCCTCGATGGACTCGGGGAGGACACTTGAACCGAAAGTGAGTATCAGGTGTTTCGTATTGATCTCTTTGCCGTCTCGCCTGATCTTAATTCGCTTAACATTTATGACATTCTGTTCACTGAAGCCCTCCAAGAGTTCAGCTTCAGTGAGCTCTAGCATGTCATCGTCCGAGACAACGCCGCGGGTGGTGTTCATGGTACGGTGCGGAGTTACTGTTATTTGGGTCTCCCCAAAAGAGACAAGTTTCGGCAGTTTCTCGTACTGCTTCTTATCGTGGAGCTCTAAGAGAAGATCACCACTTGTCATTCTCGACGCCTTATATCCTGTTCCAAAAACTTGAGTTAATGTCTTCGAAACAAGGAACGGTGAAATGTTACGCACTAGTTTGTCTGGGTTTTCTGAGTGAATCACATGGTATTTAGGAAAGTTCTGGACTTGTCGTCCGAAAAACTGAAAGAGATCTTCGGTGCGCCCTCGTTTGTGAGGGCGATCAGGGAGTTTGGGGAAAGAAGTTTCCATGAAATATATAAAATTCGGCAACAGCGCCGACCGCCCACCACGGAGCCCAACGAGGGGACGCGGCAGAGCTTGCACGCAAGTCTGCACGACGCCAGTCGTACGCCGTCACTATAACCGAATATGGTGTACCCAAGGTTGGATAGCCACACAGGGTTAACCCTTGCCGCCAGGAGAAAAGAAGTAAACAGAAGAGAGAAGGAGACAGGAAAGGTCAAAAAGTGAGGGATAAAGACGAAGATTCGAGGAGGGAGAGACAGGAAAAGGCGACTGCCGATGTCCTCCAGGTGGGTCAGTCTGGAGGTGCCGTCTATGTGAAGCCGAGGCCGAAGAGGTGTGTTGCCTCCGCCGGGGAGCCTTAAAGGTCCAAACACCCAGCATCGGCTCAACCCCCAGGATCCCCTTTTCCCCAGACACGGCTAAGCCGCGCACGGCTACACGCGGGAGGGTCCAACCCTCGTGTGCTCGGGTCCGTGGTGTCGCAACACACCAAACGCCTGCTGACGCAGACGCCCCTGCGGGGCATGGCAGGAGCAAAGAAGAGTGATTGCACGGAACAGACTAACAAGCAGGGGTTGAGCTGAGTCGTGGCTGAAGTTATCAAGTTTAATTATCTTGTGCAGGTCAGCACTGCAACTCAAGACTACTTAACTTTGCCTGCTTTGCCCATGTCCTACTATCACATGTTCCAGACATTTCATTACTGCCGCAGGCCTGCAGATGGGCGGTTGTTGGAATGCATTGAAATACCGATGACAGTGCTTCAATATGAGTTTGTTTAATTTTCTTGTATTGAATTTAAATTTCTCTGCGGCAAAAACTGGGGTACACCAGTCCGTTCTATGATGCAGCTCTACCGGGTACTGTTTCTCGGACTCCTACGTTACAGTCTACCAGTGTTATCAAATGCATGCAAGACGAACTTTCGCGCCTTGGAGAGCATACAAGGTCAAGCCCTGCGCACGTGTTTAGGGCTGCCTCGGTGCACGTCAACCGCAGCAACAATTGCCATCGCTGGGGACCATATGATCCAGACACACATAGTGTTCGACTCTCTCAGGGCGCACATTCGCCATCTGTCAAGGATCCCCGACCATCATTTGACCTCCCTACCAGCCGAAAGACCTCAAGCGACCTTTTCACGAGTGATTAGCGCTCATCAAGAGTGCATACCGTCATCTTTTACACCGGCGACAAAGCCTTCATCTCCCCTGTGGTGCCTACGACAGCCTCAAGTGAATTTTGATATTCCTGGAATTACAAAAAAGTCCAATCATCCATCGCCGGCTCTGAAGCAACTTACGCTCCTATTACTAGACCAGACGTATCATGACCGCATACATATATATACCGATGGTTCGACCTCACGTGCCAGCTCAACTGCCGCATTCGTCGTTCCAGCCAAGAAGGTTACAGTTAAATTCAAATTGTCACACACGACTACATCGACATCGGCAGAACTTGCAGCTCTCCATGCCGCTATGATGTACGTCAGCGAAGAGCCCACAGAGAAATGGGTCGTATTTTGTGACTCTAAGGCAGCCCTTCACAGCATCAAGTCTGCATTACGTCACAGAATATACGAGCAGATGATATCTGACATCAGGGAAGTGCACCACCATGCTCTGGAAAGAGGGCACACCATTACATTTCAATGGATTCCTGCTCACTGTGGCATTGTCGGCAACAACCTAGCAGACAAGGCTGCCCGGTCTGCCCACGAAGATACCCAGACGCGTTCAATACCTTTGGCGAGGTCGGACGTTGCCAGGGAGCTTCGCCTACATGCACGCAAAAAGTCGCAAGATCTATGGAGTTCAGGTGCCTTCAACTGCCGATTATATAAACTGGACCCCACGCTACGGCTACAAGTGCCATCTAGCCTTTCCCGCGGTGAAGCAACCTTGCTGTACCGCTTGTGGCTGGGAGTAGCGTTTACAAACTCATATTCCTTTCGTTTGGGAATGGCCGAGAGCCCGATGTGCGATTCCTGTGGGTGCGAGGAGACCATCGAGCACCTATTGTGTACCTGCCCCCGCTACGATGTACAACGCCTCCCTCTGCGGGAAACTTTGCACCGACTCGACTTACGACCTTTCACCGAGTCAAAGATACTCGGACCGTGGCCCCACCCGTCACTGGCACGAAAAGCGAATCGTGCATTACTGCAATACTTGAGGTGCACCGGTTTAAGAGACCGCTTATAGTGTCCCTGTGCATAGTGTCCCGCCCAGACGTACTCAGTGCTCACTCTCTCCCTTTCTCCTTTTTCTATTCCCCTTTCCCCCACCCCCAGTGTAGGGTAGCAAACCGGATACTCTTCTGGTTGACCTCCCTGCCTTTCCTGTCCTTGTTTTCTCTCTCTCTCTCTCTCTTGTATTGAAACCGGCCTTCTAAGAGTCTAAGTTGAAGGAATTAATAATATACTCCCCTTATGCATGATTTTTTAAATTTTATTTTATTTTTGATGAAAAGCAGAGGATCTTCCTACTGTAGGTGAAAGATGCGCACTCTGCCACAGAATTCAGCTTGTGTCGTGCTGGACCATATAAAGCTGCTGGTCCATCACTTAACGCCAGATTGTAGCAAAATACTGCACTTTGCTGCAATGCCACTAAAGCACTGCATGCATTAATGCACTGCCGCAACCACTTTAATTTCTTGAGAATGGCATCACACCTTCTTTGTGGAATGCTTAAAGCACTGGGAGGCAACAAAATACATGTAATGTCTGTGGCCAGTAGAGCAAGCGACTGACAATGCAGGGTAGACTGGAGACATACAAACACTTTACTACAGCATAGATACATCAGCCGAAGACCAAAAGCTGCAGTTCATTATAAGTAGAACAAAAAGCAGTCATCAGCATACCACAACCACGGAACAGTCTTGACAAGAAACCCACGCCATACAGGCCCTGACAGCTAGCAGATGACACCAGGAGCAATCCAAACTAAGTGTAGTTCCAGTAGTGGCTCTGCTAGATTTCACCAGAAAGAGCATTCTGGAGTATTTCATACATACTACACTAATACAAACTTTCAGACCTATGCCATTTCAAAAACTCGAGCAGGGCAGGTCTACCGACCGCATCAAGCAGCCTCCACGTGGCGAGTGAGCACGTGGAAACAAGGTTTCCCAGCTGACATACGATGCGAGAAGGCACCATTTGAATTATCTCAGGGCTAATAACAATTTGTGGCCTAAGTATGCAAACTGAGCAATGCATATTGCAATTGAGTGGGAGAGTGTGGGGCCTATGAAGTAAACCTGTGTTTTAAAAGCTGCATTCTTAAATAACTAAGTATACAGCTATTCCACAAATTATGCACTCCTAAGAAATGTGGGTAGGTGTAAACTTTGTAGCAATATATACCGTATTTGCTTGCATAATGAACGCAGTTGCGTAATCAATGCAGCCTCCACTTCGTGTTTTTTTCTTTTTCTAGCATAATGCTCGCACCCTGAACTTGCTGCCATTAAGTAGGAGTCACATGGTAAGATTCGGCGTCTGATATGCGGATGCGATTCAGTCCGAAGCCATGTCAGACGGAGAATCGTACCATGTCTCCTACTTCAATTGCGATAGCAATTATATGGATGCATCAGGCACATTTTTGCCGCCGTCATCGTCAATGTCGCCACATGCCACACGGTGCGAGTGAAAGCACGCGAGGGAAGCTGACGACCGCGGCTCAATCTTGCGCGCCGCATTCGTTACGCAAGGCCTCGGGGGGAAGGGGATGGAGGGGGGGGGGGGGGCGCGTTGTACCCTGGCAACTACGTATCGCACAACTGCGCCCGAGGGGTGCGGACGATCGCGACTCAATCTCCCACGTACAAGGGAGGAAAGCGGGAAGGAAACACACCGTCTTCTGTTGTGCGCATGGCGCCGGAGAGAGGGGAGACAGGGGGGTGGGGGTGGCGAGGCGTTTTATTTTGGAACAAACTGCTCATTGCGCGGCCGCTCACTTTGCGTTGAAGTGAATGTAGCGACTGCAGATCCGGATCATGAGACAAATAATCAGAAGAATAAGAATGGGCTGGGGTGCATTTGGCAGGCATTCTCAGATCATGAACAGCAGGTTTCCATTATCCCCCAAGAGAAAAGTGTATAACAGCTGTGCCTTACCAGTACTCATGTACGGGGCAGAAACCTGGAGGCTTACGAAAAAGGTTCTACTTAAATTGAGGATGACGCAACAAACTATGGAAAGAAGAATGATAGGTGTAACGTTAAAGGATAAGAAAAGAGCAGATTGGGTGAAGGAACGAAGGCGAGTTGAAATCAAGAAAAAGAAATGGGCATGGGCAGGACAAGTAATGAGGAGGGACGATAACCGATGGTCATTAAGGGTTACGGGCTGGATTCCAAGGGAAGGGAAGCGTAGCAGGGGGCGGCAGAAAGTTAGATGGGCGGATGAGATTAAGAAGTTTGCAGGGACAACATGGCCACAATTAATACACAACCGGGGTAGTTGGATAAGTATGGGAGAGGCCTTTGCCCTACAGTGGGCGTAACCAGGCGACGATGATGAATGTCTGAAAGTTTATGCGGCCGATAAAACTACTATCCTTACTTTGTGTAGCTGTCTACACATTTGCTATCGCAATCGATGGTTCGCATTCAGTGCGAAACTGATATTTTTAAAGGTGGCCACGTGGATATATATATATATATATATATAAAACACGCTCAATTTTACCTTGCATACTGAACGCACCCAAGTTTACGCATATTTTCCGGGAAAAAAAAAAGTGTGTTCTTTATGTGATTAAATATGGTACTCCTGCTCCAGATATATAACAATTCTAATTTGATTTCTGCTACTAGTGAAATTATCTGATTGTAAACCAAAGTAGTATGTACAGCTCTTTGACGCATGTTCTCCACAGCCCAGCTTCACAAGACTACATTTACTTCTGCCTGTTCTGCTAGAACACTGCATACATGTGCATGTCTTGTGAGCCTTTATACTTTTTGCTGGCTAGTATTCAGAGGCATCAGGAATGTCCTTACAACCAGCATTTTCTGTATGTTGCAACAGTGCTCACTTCTGTTGGACATCAGTGGCAACATCTTCTAACTTGGCATGCAACTTACACAAAGAGATGAAGCATGCATACAGGTAGCAAGTGTTCAGAATTTCAGCCTCTATATGAGAGGTTAACAAACTCGGCTCTGCAACCAAGCTGCTCTATGGTAACATTTCTGGGTACTGTAAGCGGCCTAATAGACCTCTCCCTGTTTGCAAACAGCATGACATCACTGCGAGTGCCCCTCCTGTCAGCTGCACCTTTGAAGTGGGCGCTTGCTGGCAAAAAAATGTTCATGCGACCTGTTCTCTCTGCATAAGAGCGCTACTTGCATATTGACACATGGACTTGTTTATCTTTTTCGGGTGAGCGCTTTTCACCATCTAACAAATGTTATCATTCAGCGTGGGACAGTCCTGCATGTATCAGAAGTTTCGGGGACGTTATCAATGGTTCTATCCACTGTCTGTTGTCGCCGAACCTTGCGTAATCTGATTGCATGTATGCACGACGTGAATGGTGTATAACTTTCTAGAAGACACGCAATTACTCTGCGATTACTCTGGAACGTTCAATGGCTCGTGTATAAAAGCCAACGTGCTTGACCGGCAGATCAGATTTCGATGATCACCGACTGCGTTCGTCGCTATCGTTGTGCTTTAAGTGTAGCCTGTTTTCGTGGGCACAGGTTCGCCCAATGAAAGTTAGTTTCGTCATTCACAGTATTGCGACTGTGTCACTAACCGTCACTACTACGTGACAATATCAATTGCCGCGATCGTAATTCCGACATATTGCTACTTTTCGAAGTGACAGCATCTACGAACTGTGCTTAGAAAGTATAATCGTCCCCGTTTTATTGCCACCACAACGTAGCATTGTTGCCAAGTGCATGGTTCCCTTAAGTCAGGATGTAGCGATTTCATAAGTGTGCCTCCTCCATAAACCAACAGCCACAAAAATTTATTACTCTTTCAAAGCGAACATTTTATCAAAGATGATGCACATATTCACGGTGCCGAAATGATGCTTCGCTTAAATGACTGGTCTTCAGACAAAAATTTGTATTGTATTGTCATGAAGGTACTCATTTGCACCCCATTTACAGTGTAGCTTTAAACAATATGCAAGATGAACTTTGTTTGCAACTATCAGCCATACCCATCACAGCGGCTAAGTGGAGCCATACCATGGCGCCTAAATTCAGATCAGGAAGGAATGCAGAAAGCCTTGTTACCGTGCTCCTAAAGCATGGTAAGATACTCCAGGTGGTCAAAATTCATCCGGAGCCTTTCCTTACAGTGTCCCCTATAAGCTGCTGTGCAGCTTAGGCATGTAAACACCATTATTTATTTTAGTTATTAGTCATGGTCACATGAATGCACAAAGCAAAAGCGTACATATGTACATACTGTATTTTCGCGATTCTAAGCACCCGCCTCTATTTTCGCGAGAAAATTGGGAAAAAGTTTGCATGCGAATCTAAGCACCCCCCTATTTGTTAGGAAGAGCGGTTAGCCAAGGCCGCCAAGCGCACTTGCTCACACTGTCATCGAGCCGGAGCCGTCGGAATCCCAAGGTGGCACGGAGTCCGCAGCGCAAGTACGCCGTAAAGCCGGACTGTACGGCTGTACGGCGAAAGCTGCAGAGAGCGTCCCCATCAACCATGGCAAAGTGGATTTCGGACGCGTGGAAGCGGGTCCAAGTGGACGTTGTGGTCAAATCATTTAAGAAGTGCTCGATCCCAAACCACTTCGACGGAACGGAAGACGACCTGCTGTGGGATACCAAGAGCGGCGGTTCAAGCGGTTCGACGAACTCGAGTGGCAGTGATAGTAACTGAGCATCCGACACAAGCGGTAGGTTCACTGTCTGCACTGATTTTTCCTTTGAATGTTTGCAAAATAAAATTTCATTTCTTGCACCCGTCTCGTCGTGATGTCGCAGCGAAAAGAGGGAGGGGGGGGAGGGGGGTCATTGTAGATTTTTCAAATCTAAGCACCCCCCCTCACTTTGGGCATCGCGAATGTGAAAAAAAGGGGTTGCTTAGAATCGAGTAAATACGGTAATCCGTCGTGCTGTAACTTCGCTGTGTTTGCTACCTCCCTTTGTTGCTCTCAAGTTTATAAGACCCAACTTTTGCATGTTTATGTGCATCATCACAGCACGAAGCCCATACTGTAAAGGTAAGTATAAAAGGTAAAGGTAAGTATCCGTGTTAAAACGCGATTTCAACAGTTTTCCATTTGGGCATTCCCCATGGTAAAATGTGTAAATGCAGCTTTGGCAGTGGTCAAAACATGCTCGGAGCTCAGTTATAGTTGTACCTTTCAGTTGATTGGTTATGCTCAAATGAATTTTTTTCTCTTTTTCTTCTTTTTGCTCCTTTCTTTCTTCCTTTTTTTTACAGCACATATGGCACTGGGATACATGCACTGACTATTCATCGCATTTAATCTATTCTCACCTGTTCAATAATCACAGGTCCTGAAGTTGTATAGGCACTTGATCACTACGACTGGCTTTCTTACACACAACACGCATTCAGCCATGCAAGCGAGATGTATTGCTAATTGGGTAGTATACACAAACACAACTAACATGGTCCGTTTCCCTATGCAAAGATAAGCCAATATCGTCACTATTTTTTGCCAGACGTTTTACCAGAACGAACGCAGCACACTTCCATGGAAAAGCAGATATTCGTCATCGCACAATCCATCACAGACCCCCACATGGTTCACATTTGCAACTAAAAGACGCCAGCATTGCCAGATTTTTATCACACAGTTTACCACACGCCAATGTTCTCTAAGACAATACTGCTAATCTGGCTGGCAAGAGAATTGTAGATTCACCTAGAAATAAGAGAAAAACATGTCCACGTTGCGCCCACCTGCACCAAGGACTGCGCAACTGCACCACGCAAAAAGCCTGCGGCGGTCGCCTTTTGCCAACCAGGGCCACTGCACGTGTGCCGGTGACGTCACGCTGTGACATGGCCAGTGCAGTGTGACAAACCCCATGAGAGGTCTATTGCTTCTGTACCTCCGCACATTTCCCATTTCGGAAATAATCTTGCTTTGCAGTTTGAACGCAACTAAGTCTCTGTATATCACATACTTCTGCAATCTTCACCAGAAAGGCTTAAATGGAAGCAACGTCTGGCATTTTCTGACCAATGTCAGCCCCCCCCCCCCCCCTGTCAGGCATATTTCATGCTTGTGGGGTGAGGGGGATGCTCCATAACACAAGAAACGGATGAGAGCTTGCAGAAGCTGACAAGAGTTCGATCATTGACTTTTGTGGTTAACAAACGATAACGAAATTCAAGGAGTATCGTTTAACAAACATGTGGACCCATTTCTGCATGCAATGTGTGCACTAGAGTTTTCACACTAGTTCTCATACAAGAAATTTTTTTTGAAGCATCATTGAAATTTGGGTCAATCATTTTGATATGCACGAGACACACCATGGCTGGGCAGTGTGTATTTTTATGAGTAATGTCGCCTATAATAATTGAAGATGTCTTTTCAATGCAAGAAACTAGTTGCAAAATTTTTATGCAAAATCTAAATCAGTATTGTGTTACATTTTATAAGGATCTTATTTTTGACATGTGCTGCCAAGTGTTGTAGCTGCAGGGAAAGAAATGGTACACACCTGCTACTTGGCATGTCATCTGTGGCATCCTCTGGCTGTTCTTTCGGGGGGTCCCAGAGGTGCAATTGTCGGCGCCAAATGCGAATCTGGGCATCCCACGACCGTCGGCTGAACTTTAGGTAGCGGTTTGGTGTGCGAGGGTGGTGCTTAGCTCGATTTTTCCTGTACCATAAAAACATGCTCTTAGCACAGCCAGAAATCATCTGTACACATTTAAAACAAACTCACTAGCCAAAACCGGGAACTGAATTTCAATGTAAAAGCTGTGCTTGAATGCAAGCATAAAGACCAAGTTGATTTTAAATCCATGGTATTTTAATGTGCTGTCAAATAAACGTTGACAGTTGCAGTATATTTCTATGAGCATGTTCACTTAGTGTATAGCTCAGTTTTGCAGGGCCTGTACCATGGCATCTGCGCTGAGTGTTTTTTGGTCCTTCATGCTTGTGATGGCTATGCTCAAGTTTCTAGCAAAATTTTATTAAGGGAGGACAAGGCAGTTCAAAAAGCTTTCTTATGTCTTAAACAATTCGAATGAAATTTGCACAGTTAATGTATTTTTACCAGCCCATTGCAAAAATGCATATTTTTCTATGATAAATATTTTTTATGATATCCAAAACAGGAAGTTTTTTTTAAAGGCGTAATTAGCTAATTAACAACTTGTGGGTTTTTGGAGGCTGATGGGTTTTTCTAAGCCAGAAAGCGAGCACCCCTGCCTTATGGACATTCGGAATATACATATATATATTTATAAGAAAGCTGTTTGCACACTGCACAATTACTCTCCGAGGCTGTTGTTCACAAGGAATTTGAATACTACATAGTCAGGAATCAGAACTCTAAGGCCGACCTAACTTCTTCACAACAGCATCTCGAAGAAGTATGTTTGGTGTGATGCATTTACAGTGTGTTTAATGTGTGAAATGAAGATAGGTTCTAATTTTTCATCGATATCTGTAGGCATCCAAGCTGATATAGCACTCCAGCATGGTCTAAATGTTTGCATTAGTTAAAAAGTTTCACTTTTTCACCTCTACCGAGAGCCAGAATCGAGACTAACATTTCTGAAAATTTAAGATTGTTCTGTTGTCATAGGGTGCACAAAACTGAAGCATTCTGCAGCTAGCAGCTTCATAATTAAACACTTAAAGAGCCCCTGAAACAGTTCGTGAAAATTTTGTACACGTGTAGGATACAGCTAAAGTTAATCATTCGCACCACAATCTGTGAAGCGTTTCATATTAAGAGAGCTACAGATGATTACAAGTTACCCTCCTTCATAGCCATGCATTTTCTCCTCAACTCATTCGCCGATTGATCGGGGCTAAGCTCTGCCTTCATTGGCTCTGCGTCATGATGGCACATTGTGTCGTCTACTTCCAGTTCTCTAGGAGCAAGCGCGCGAAGCCTCTCCAACCTGTCCGCCAGCAGCTTGGCAGTCGACTCAAGCGACAGCTATCGAAGCAGCGTGTGTTGCGAGCATTCCGTCGCAGCGGCGAACGTGTCTGGTATTCCGGTAACCACAGGTGAGCTGGGCGTTTCGACAGAATGGTGGAGGCATAAACTCAAGCTGATGAAGGAACTGTAGTGTAGATGTACGAGCTACCTGATCGGTCTCCAGGGTTTAGCCACCCGTTGGCGCAGAGCTTAACCAGCCAAACAAGCTAATATTGCTCTAACCAAGTGTAAAACGTTTTAAACATTCACAAAAACGTGTTAACGATTACGCTCCTGCGAAAAATTAACTCCAGCAGCAAAGAAGAATACGCTTCGTTACTGCTACTGTGTTTGGTCGAGCTCTGTGCCACCAGGTGGCTGCACCATGCAGACTATTCATGTTTGCGCTTCTGCTCATCCCATGAAACGGCACGGTCAAATGGCCAGGCCCTGTCCCCTTGCTCTTGAGTTTACCCAAATACCGGACTCGCGGAACGCTCTTGTGGTAGTGATCTTCCGGTGTAAAGTGACGGCCGCAAACGCAAATCCTGGCGCCGATCGGATAGCGACAGTAGGATGCGCTGCAGCCACTCCACTCGTCTGCTGCCTTGCAGAGGGACACGATGTCGCAGCTTGACATATTGCCAGTTGTTACGTTTGCAGACCACAACGCAACAAAGTTGAATTATGGTGCTCATGAAAAGACTGAAACCGACTTCGGCCACGGAGCTCTTGTCAAAATGGACCACGTTGTAACAAAAGCAGACGCCTGCTGTCTGCCGGCAATGCTTAAGTGTAGCGAGAAATCGCTCTTGTGCATTCTCTTTCTGTTACTTTCTTTTTATAGAAACAAATGAACTAACATTCCAACTATTACGAAGAACATTTGCTCACCATAAAGTTGGAAAAATTATCGATGACGCACCCTGGGCAGCCAATCGGATAGCTTGCCCTACTGACGTCAATTGGGTGATTTACGTCATATGGGTAGGGTCGGCTGAAAATTCCTCCGAGCAGTGTGCTGCGATGGGCAGCGATGTACATTTTTAAAACCTTATAATAAATTACACGCTTTACGCGGAGCACATAGATGCGTCAATTAATGATCAGAGGGACCTAGTCTAACGACTTTTGCACGAAATCGTCAAAATCGTTTCAGGGTCCCTTTAAGTGCCCTCTCCACACGCCAGAAAACCATGTAAACCAAGGCACATCTTCATATTGATGTCACTACAGGTATGTGTCTAAAGATGTACATACTCCCTAATTAAGAGACTACTGAGGAAATTATTATATCAGGTTTATTATATTTAAATAACTTACCTGGGTACAGCAGCAGAGTAACGCTCATAGCCTACAGTACTCTTGCCATACTCTATTTGCTTGAGACGTCTGCCGAGCACCTGAGGGTCGGTCTCATACAGTTGTACATCAGAACTGCAAATGCATAGTTAAGCACATTACCAATCAGCAAATTTCACATGCACATGTAAAAATTGTCAAAAATACAAAACATCAATAGAGAAACACAGACAGAGAGATTACTTCATGACAGAAGTAATCTTTACAATAATTAGGGCACTTATTTTTTCACTACAAAATGTTTGGATATAATCAGTTGACCCAAGAAGGTCAAGAACTCAACACATATTCTAAATTGCGTTTTCACATTTCTCCACTACTGTTCTACGAAGCACCTTGACAGTACAAGCAATCTGCAAACCCTTCCATACAGATTAAAAACAAAAGATGTACATATTATCCTATGTGAAAAACTGCAAAAGCTTAGTAGTGCAGTGGACTCCACATTACATAGGCATTATTTTACAAGTTTTAAATTAAAATGACAAACAACTGCTGGGTGGGCATGTAGTACAAGGAATTGCAAGCAACTTGGAAACTTACGTGCGCCGTGCTAATGCGTTCTGCTTGTCTGCTGCTGCTTTGTCTCTGAAAAAGGGAAAAACAAACATAGTATTAACCAATAATATCACCAAGTGGAACAGTCATACCACATACACAGTGAGCATTGTTCAATTTGGTGTGTCACCCATAAAAACATTCAGCATCCTCCATTGATCTCCAAATACATAATACAGTTCAGACCACTTTATTATCCAAGAGATTGTTTAACACACCTGTGCAGGGCTCTTTTTAGACTACTTTTTAGTCTATACAGAATTTTAAAAAATTGCCTGTGGCAGATAGCACAAACAGAAGGACATTATATGCACAATAAATCGAAATGCATGAATTAAGTTAGCAGCTAATTACATACTACATATATTTTAATTTTAGCTAGCAAGTTAATTTAATTAAACCAATGAGAAGCTAAAACTAACATTTTTTTGCTCCCAATTAATTCCTTAATTGTTTTGGATGAGCTGAGCTTGTCAACAGCAATAATCCTGTTTTCAAAGTGATTTGGACGAACTCAGCATGTCCACTTAGTTGTTCTTCGACTGCATCGACAACTAAAGTGCCAGTGTTTGAAATTTGCGGTTATTTGGCTGTTTTTTGTTTTACTGCATAGATGTCTGCACTTTCAGTGCCTTGTAGGTGGCGTCGATTCAGTCTTGGTGCTCTCCAACATAGATGCAAGCCATTTCGTTAGCATTGGAAGGAAGTGTTTATAATAGCTTTGTTTTCTACTACATAAATGACATCACTTTTTCAGATCTCAAATAGCATTTTGGAATCATGCGCTTTTGCCAGCTTTGGAACGATGGCATCTGCCACTGACAGCTTGCACGCGAGTCAAGTATGCAAAATAATACCCCTGCTCTACTGTGATGATGAAAGTGAGAAGTAAAGCAATGACCTTTCTTCAGCGAAAAACTTTTCTTCGCAGAATAGTTGATTTCAAAACAGGGTAAAATAAAATAAAGCATTTTTCGTTTATAACTGTACCATTTGTGGCAATGAGAAGTACCTATATATTGCATAGTGAAGAGTTAAAAGGCAGTTTTAGTTTAACGTTAGCGTAATAGCGGGCTAAAGGGAAAAAGCATTACCATTCCGCAAACGAACTTTTAAGAAAGCGAGTTTTAGTATAGCATGATGGCAGAGTTACGTGTTGGACGCTATTCCACAATGCTTTGAATTTCGTATACATAGTACACCAAAGTGAGTCTATCTGTGTGTGCATCCTGAAAGTGTGAGAGGCAGCGCAATGGAAGCCAGTAGCGCATCGTACTTGTGCTTTCCAAGTCCGCAGTTTGCAGCAAAACAGTACAAGCAGTAGAAGCTGCCTGCCATAGCCTCCGAAATCTTCCGATCTTACAGACCACATGCCGCCATCGCGCCTATTTCACGACTTCACCGGTAGGGGGTGCTGGCATCTCGAAGAGGGCGTCTACCAAGTTGACATTTCCAAATTCCTCGAGTTTTCCAGGTTTTCCCCGAGTGCCTTTGCAAAATTCCCCGAGGGACACAGAATTTTGTTCTATGTCAAGACAGGCTGACACCATGTCACCTGATGCTGTCACCCTCTAGAAAGCACATTAAAAAAAAAAAAAAAAAAACTTAATCCAGTTTTAAAAGTAAGGAGTACTGTTTATTTTATTCAAAAAGAGAACGGAAGTGAGGGGTTAGTAAAATGCCCAGCGAATAAAATATCTCCGAAAAAAAAAAATGGTAAAACCCATTGCAAATCGAGTTGAACATTTTCAAATACGAATAAAAAGGAGATGCGTACAGAAACAAATACTTTCGAATATGAGCTATTTCTATTAACTAACAGCAAGCTCAATGGTATGAGGCCTGAACTTTGCCACAAATGAGATTCTCTCTCAGCAGCTGAAAAGTCAACCTCAACTGTCCTGATATATTGTTAGCCTGCACACAATGCCTCAGTGCTGCGTTTCATTGCTTTAAATAATTTATTATGGTTTGGATGAGCGACACCTGCATCTTGGCGTCAGCCAACACTTAGTTTTTTGAACTCAAGCTCCTCAAAGTGGTGACACACTTCTTTCCCGTTCATTCCCCAATGCTTTGGTCCTTTCTGTTCTCGCTCTGCTTCGACCACGTGTTGTCTAAACCCCATGAGCGCGATTTTCTGCATGACAGCGATGAGCGACGAATCGGTCCGTTGCGTGAACAGATCGCTCGGTCTTGTCGCGCGATCGCTTGGTTCTGCAAATCTAGAATTCGTCGCTCGTCGCCCGGAAGTGCTATGAGCGACTAGCGAATAGCGCGAAGCCGGAACATAACTCAAGTACTTCCGATTGTCGCACGGAACGAGCAAACAATTGAATTTTTATACGTGCAAGGATAAGAACCTACTGCAAAACTTTCAGAAATATTTTATGCTGCTTTTAACAGTAAAACACATCAACTTAAGTTAATAAAGTACGTGTCACGCTAGTTTCGGCGCCTACATTGCTGCCCTCATACCGGCAACACTGGGGAGACGTCACTCGAAGTCATCGCTTGCATGGGGTACAACTTGTAGGCGACGATCGAACGCGACAGCCATCTCCATCGCGTCGCTTGTTGCTGTCGCGTGCAAGATCGCTTGCATGGGGTTTATACTTGTTCGTCCCAGGGACCATTTGAAGCATCCTTTTGGTCAGTTGTACAGTCAACGTCCGAAAAGATGAATGCATGTCTTTTACTGCCCTTAAGGTCTCAAATCGCCATAGGCACGTACAAAAATGCTCTTAAAGACTGCCAGTACACTTATTAGGCGTATCGGTGCTCGTACTGTGACAGGAGACAACGGGTTGAGGTGTGTATAATTAAGGAATACATACTGGGTACTGTGACAATTGCCCCTTTCCACACTTGTTAAGCTGCACTGCAATACTTCACGTATGCCTCACCGCGCAATGCTGCTGTATTGAGGCGAAGCTTAATTTCGGAAACCAGCATAATGCAGCGCGCCGTACTTTCTGAGCCTCAAAGGCATTGGCGAGTATTATAAAAGCTGAGTTGGCGCCATTGCTAACAGCAGCTAATCGCTAACAGTAGCGAACGCCGAAGTAGCTAAGCGTAGCGTTGCCGCAGTGATGGCTACATGCTATGCTGCGGGTGCCAGAGGATCTGCGTGCGAGAGCGGCGGTTAGAGGTGGCGAGATAATCAAAATGGCAGCGGTGGTGGCTTTGATTATTGCCGTTTCGGACATGCGGCCACGGCAAAAAGTCGGAAAAATCCGACGGCGAAGGGTTCTTGCGTCCGAAATTTCATATGTTCTTATTCATTGACTCTATGGGGTACATGTTGGTGCCGCGAAGCCGGCCGAATTATCGGGCATGTCCTATAAATCGGGCGTCCGGAAAATCGGTCGTTGCCTGTACACTGGAAACTCCTCCAACCGATGACACTGCGTCAAAGACGATTCGTTACAATTCCTCTCTGTTACTTCCGCCAAGATTAGCACGACTTTCGTTCCCTTTCAATAAAATTACGGCTAATTTTCACTGATAGAAGCACAAATTCCCCATGTTTTCCCTGCGTACTTCCAGACTATTCAAAATCCCCGAGGATTCCCGGTTGGTAGACACCCTGCTGAAGGTTTCTCTTGTTAGGTTTGGACGCAGAGGTGGAGAGTTTTTATTTGTCCAAGGGGGGGCTGGGGCCCGACTAGCTTTCTGAACCCCATATATATATATATATATTGCACTTGAAGAAACTTCGCGTGACCTTGAAGAATTGAGCGCTGAAGTGATGGCGTTATACGGGTATACACAAGACCTCATAGTAGGAGACAGTTCAATTTCACAGCCTGAGTCTTCTCGGTGGTGTAATCTTCCTTCATGTAATTGTTGCATAATTGGCTATCACTAATACTGCTTCGCCTTTCCGGCAAAACTGCAGCCTCTCTCTCTATCTTTATCCATGAGCTCGAGTATAAGCGCTGCTGTGCATGACTGCTGTTGATTCTGATTTCGAGTGAATCTGACTTGGCCTCATTTCGGTTACTGAGTGAATTGTAGTGTTCCCCAACTATCATGTACCAAGACTTAAAAAAGAAAGAGCAGTTGCGTTACTAGAAGAAAACCTAGTGCATATTGTTTCCAATACAGCGGAATAGCCGCCAGTAATTCCTTCATTACCGAGATTTCATTCGGTAATCGCAATTAATTATCTAATTCGAGAAGTACTGTCCTAATTATGAAAGTATCAATGAGGCATTTGCAGGCACAGCTAAGGTACATCTAACTGCGGTATTTTCAGCGACCTACTAATCGCATACTAATTTTTTCCGAGTGCTAAAGAAACCCCACGAAAATACCATGCGATTGCGCTCCCACTCACATAATAAAGCAGCGCCCTCAAATAAGCTGATTGAAAGCAGCTGCATTGCCTGTCGCAAACCCGAAGAGACAGCGCATCACCTTGATAATAGTACAGAAGGAGCACCAACAGCAGGTTTCGCAGCTTCAGAGCTATCCCTTCCTCTCATTTCTAAGCCCCACTTATTATCCGTCTCCCAAGGCCGACTGATCCCACTGATAACAAAAGCACCTTCATAACGCGACCGAAGCGCCACTTTGACCACGCACGAAATGCGAAAAGTAATGTAATAGGCATAGAATGTTTCAAAATCCCGGCTTTTCTCGCACCGAATCAAAATAGTGCGCACATAGTTATATTTTGCACAAGAAACTTGATTCGGACTAGAGCCAAATTAAAATTACCGTTTTATTTTTCATGAAAGTGTATAAATGCTGCAAAAACAGGTTCATGTCAAAAAATAAAAGCGAAATAAACAGACCGGGAAGCAACCAATGTGTAGAGAAAAGGCAAAATCGATGTATTCAAGAAAGTAAATATACCACTTCTAAATGAGCCGAATTGGCAATGAGAATGTTTGAAAAAAAAAAAAAAAAAAAAAAAATTCATTGTGCCCTTATTATCTATGAATTCGTAAGCTCTGTTGAACACCAGCCTAGAGGACGTGTTCGGATAGGTCTCTTTTTGCAGCTACGCAGTACTGTGTCCGTTTTATCACATCTTCGGTGGCTTTCTTGATGACTGATGCTGAAATTCTACGGCAGACATCTAGCTGTTATCCTTGCCTTGAACTAATCTGACGTCCGTCTTGATCATGTAAGCACGATCTTTCACATAATCCCAAAGAAAGAAATCGAGTGGAGAGAGGTCAGGTGACCTAGCCGGCCAATTTACAGGCCCGTGCTTTCCAATCTATCGTGCATGAAAAGTCGCATCCAGCCAGTTTCGTGCTCGGCTGCTGCTGTGTGCAGGTGCCCCCTCTTGCTGATACCTCAGAAGTGCAAGACTTGACAGTGGGACATCGCTGAGAAACTCATCAACCCCTCCTTCAACGATTTCGTTCACGTAACACTGTCCAGTCAGCGTGTGATCGAAGATGGGACCAATTATAGCACCAGCGTAAATTCCGAACTACACATAGACCAACCACTGGTACTGGTGCTGATTGCACTTTACCCAGTGTAGACTGGAGTCCATCCAATAGTGTGTATTATGCAAATTTATCTAAGCATTTCTGCAAAAATTGGCTTCATCTGTGCACACAATGCTGCTCAAAAAGCCTGGTGACTCATCGGGTTTTGGGAGAACCCAATTTGAGAAATCTAGACGATTCTACAGGTCCCCATCTTCTAAGCAGTGGTGCTGGTCAAGGTGATACGGGTGAAAGGCCGCCATTTAGAATGCTCCAAACTGATGACTTGGAAATTCGTACACGGGCGTCAATGTCCCGTACGCTAGCATGAGGATTTGAGGCCATAAATGCTAGATCCATGTGTAGGCTAGGACTCAAAGATGGAGTCCTTCGTCATTTCTTGAAGCTGCCGGCTCGTTCGAGGTTTTCCTACTTTCTGATGATAGTTGATGCGTTTGGTCTACCACCACACTTCCATGACTAACATATATCTATATATTTGCGGCCCTCCTCTTGTTGCCATTTGCAGATCCCAAGGCAAGGATCATGTTTACCTTCTGCTCATTAGAGAAAGACATGGCAACTGGGATGAAACAAAAACACTCCTTTAAACTTTTGCACTGGCGTTGTCAATTCGCATTTGCGGTGACAGGTATTGTGGAAAAAAAGAAAAAGGAAAATAAGAGCAACATTCTTGCACTTTATCTATGTTAAGACAACAGCTCGATCACAATGTTTTTCTTTATTTCCTTTATTTCATTCTGGATAACTCGGAGGGAGCCTATTCGAACGCGTTGCTTTATAATCTGGGTGGGTGCGCAGTCACATGGTATTCTACATATTTCGCGAGGTTTACTTATCAGTCGGAAAAATATTAGTACGCAATTAGTACGTCGCTGAAAATACCGCAGTTAGATGCCCTTGGCTGTGCCTTCAAATGCCTTATTGATATTTTGATAATTAGGATAGTATCTCTTGAGTTAGATAATTAATTACAATTACCTAATAAATCTCAGTAACAAAAAAATTACTGGCAGCTACTCCACTGTACTGTAAACAATATGCACTAGGTTTTTTTCAAATAACGCATTGCTCTTTTTTTAAATCTTGGTGCATGATAGTTAATTGGGATACCCCGCATTTATCTATGACCTTTTCATGCAACTGACGATGTTTCCATCCCTAATAAATGTTGTAAATTATTAGAAATGTTTTTTTTTTTTCATGAGTCGCCCGCGTTTCTTACTGTAAAGAGAAGCAATACTGAGACACACAACATTCACATGCATTTCACACGCCACTGATAAAAGACTCTGCCGAAGGCTTCACTGAAGTCTATGTTTCTTTCATGGTCAAAAAAGCAAGCAACCAATTTGAAGCGTGGTGAACATACAGCAACATATTTATTCTCTAGGTATAGGCTATCCATACCTTTAGAAATAAATTTTAACTGGCTACCGCCTTCTCTTTCAAAAATATAATAAACTTTGTCCTGCGTGTATATTTAAATATATTTATATATGCATGGTGTTTACAGTGGAAGTTTAAAACATTGTTGAAGTGAGAAAATATGGATGAGGCAGCCACCGCTAGTGCGTCTAACGCGCGTGTCCTGCTATTGTAAGGATTTGCCGAAATAAAGCGAAAGTATGAATTAAAAGCTGCGTACGTGTGCGCCAACAACAATGCAGTAAGCTATTAGCGTAGTAAAATTTCAAGTGAAAACGTCGAGGAGATTCAAAAGAAACCTCGAATGATGTGGGTGACAAAGCTCTGGTAATGATGTTTTAGGTGTGTGGGGGCTCGGGCCCCACACACCTAAAATAATAATCCGGCCAATAATACAATGCAATTTACACACATTAAATCTGCAAGACAATCATAGAATGTTAGCCAATGATTTTCACAATAACCGACATCATGCGTCATTAGCACCACCAGAGTCCTCCAATGCTTTGAAAGACTCTGGTACCACACATGAACTATATTTGGTGCCTTCTATTCCACAGTCTCTTATTCAATGTGCCAGCGGTGCCTTTGGTGGCAACGAAGATTTGAGATTCAGTTTCACTGATCAGACAGCCTTTGCAATGGTGATATCAACTGCCGGAGATGCTGCCAACAAAAGTATGTAGTAAGACAAGATGCAACACAGGTTACAGAGAAATACTACGTAAATGTTTGTAGACCACATACCTTTTCTCCACAATGTTAGCCCATGAATGTTCTAGGCGTTCATGAAGATCCCAGAAGTTGCCAATTTCTTTCCTGGTGAGGAATGAATAGCACTTATTGACTCAAGTGCCATAACATGCCTAAACATGAATGAAGTCTACAAGCCAAAGTCAAAGAACAAATACTCTCAAAAGTTTCACCTCTCTGAAGGCATGCCCATCTAACTAAAAGAAAAGAAACTCACATTGTCAAGCTTGGGGAGGCAAAGAAAAAAAGGCAGAAGAGGTGGGAGAGCATGTACTTCAGCATTATGCTTAACATGCTGAAGATAACAGCTGAACTTCTGTGGAAAAAGTAATGCTGAAATATATGGTGACGTGTACCCATGCCACATGGGCACAACAAAATGAAATTTGTTCGTTAACGCCTTAAGTTTCCTAATAACATTTTCTTTTGGGGGGGGGGGGGGCAGAGCTGCCACACGTCCGAATTTAATGACATTTGATGCGGTGATGTCGATGACAGCATCTTCTCAAGTGAGCAATCTTAAGGTACTAAATAAAAAGTAAACATGCATCTACAAGTTTACTTTGGGCATAATGAACAGTGAATCAAAAACAAGCATACCATAGTACTGTTAGCTTGAGTTAGTTGCTGTCTTTTACAACATTGCAACTGATCATAGCAACTTCAGGTATTCCAAGTGAAATCTGAAGCCCAAAATCAAAATGGCGCTTCGCCCGTCGAAGCCGTTCCAACACTGACCCAAGCAAGTTCTACTACTCGTCGCAAGAGTGTTCTAGTTGAAAGTTATGTATAAAATATTTTTTACATGGTAGAGGCTGTTTCAAATACTTAAATTATACTGCAGTGCGCAAACTATGGAGCTAAGGGTATGCATTTCTCAGTCAAATAAGTTCTGGTAAACGCATTAGATAACGAATGACAATAAAACAAATGGTATTAGGTTTGACCATGCGACATCATGCAAATATCATTAAAAGTTAAGGCATTAGCAAGTAAATGTTATTTTCTGTGCCCGTGTGGCATGGGTATAAACACAATTGACACTATTCATAAATGTAAAGCTAGCTTTCCTACGAGGCAGTTAGCCCAACTAATGGCGGCACAGTCATTTTTACAAACAGCATGTACAAGCACAGCTTGTATTAAGACATGGGAAATGTAGACGTCTCTTGTGATGAAACCATGAGCAAAGACAAGCCCTAGCATGTGCAGCTAGAACTTCATCATCATTTGAACGATGACCTGTGCTACCATTAGTCAGGCAGATGTGCAGTGCAGAGAAGCACACTTGCAAATTAGGAAAATGGCTATTGCTTATTGTGGAGAGGCTTCCACAATGAGAGGGGCTTCCACCCATGTTTAATGTGCATTGGAATCTGAATACACTGCAAGGAGGGCAGGCTACATGAACGCATACAAGGGCTGCCAGCAATGTCTTTTACATTGAGGCCATATACCTATAAGCAGCCCTTACTTCAACGGTCATTACAACACATTTTACTGTGCTAAGCAGGTATGAGGTTGGAGCCCTTGGTACCTTGGTTAATGTCATGTAACATTAAATACATTTACTGTGGCAACTCAGTTCTGTGGAATCCCGCAAGGTGAAGGAAGTATGATTCGTTATATAAGTGCTGTCCTGGGTGTGAGCTATTTGGAAAGGCAGCAGCTGCAACCACGATAAGCAAAGTATCATGAAAGGGAAAAATTGTCATCCATCCGAATGCAGCATGAAGCTACAAAGGACTTTTCCTTTGCGATTGCAAAAAAAATTTCTCTACAAATATTTCAATTCCATACATTCATTGTAGGTGAATGGGAGTAAAGATTTTAGTTGAGTGTTTTGATCTGAAATTCTGACACATAGTTGATACAAATAAAGTCAATATGCCTGTGTTGAAAGAAACGTGTGCAACTTATACTGAAAATATGTATTTGACACAACAAACTTCCATATGTGACAAGGCCACCAAAAGGTTAGGCAGGATCCAACCCTAGGGAAAGTTCCAATACAAGAATCCTATCGGTCCTATACGACATACATAGGTCTGATAGGAAAACCTACAGGTCCCATAGCAAAACTGTACAGGTCCCATCAAAATGTTTGCCTGTCCCATATCAAGGAAATACAATGTTCTATAAGACAAATAAAATGCTTTATGATTTCCAATTGAAGCAATAGAAGTAGTGATATAAACTGGTATTGGTCAAACAAAATCCTTTATTGGTCCCAATAGATGCAATAGAAGCAGTGACCATGATATGTTACGTAGGAAGACGCAGACGAGGGCAGTCAAGGGCGTCATCAATCCGAGGTAGGGGATACACGTCCTTTTTGGTAACCCTGTTAAGGTGCCGATAATCCACGCAAAAGCGCCATGAGCCATCCTTCTTTTTGACCAGTACTACAGGTGACGCCCATGGACTATATGATGGTTCAATAATGTTCTTGGCAAGCATTTTGCGAACTTCTGCGTGAATAACTTGACGCTCAGCTGGTGACACTCGATACGGGCGGCGATGAATAGGAGGGGCATCGCCGGTATTAATGCGATGTTTGACAGCTGTAGTTTGGGCTAAAGGACGATCGTTAAAGTCAAAAATATCGTGGTAGGAAAACAGAACGCGGTAGAGTTCACGAGCGTGCTCGGAGGGCAAGTCGGGGGCAATCATTTTCCGTAAGTCAGCGATGGTACAATTTGCCGACTGCGATGGTAGAGGAGTATCGGATGAAGTGTCGTCTACTGCAATGGATGCTACTGAGTGATCCTCGAATGAACAAAGCTGGGCCAAAGACATCCCACGTGGCAGCACTTGTGTCGTCAAGCCAAAGTTGACCACTGGCAGGCAGACGCAATTCGCCGTAATAGATAAAACTGTATGGGGTACTGTGATCCCATGTGTAAGGAGGACGTCTTGCATAGGAGCCGCGATGTAGTGACCGTCGGGGACTGGTGGGGATGACACTAGGTCAACGTAGGTCAGTGCCGAAGGTGGCAAGCGAACGAAGTCGGCGGAACTGAGGCGACTGGGGTGTGGTTCAGCAGGATCCAGAACAGGCAGGTCAAGGCGGAGAGTACTGGCGGAACAATCGATGAGAGCAGAATGTGCGGAAAGGAAGTCTAAGCCGAGGATGATGTCGTGGGGACAGTGGGCGATGACTGTGAATAGCACGATTGTTGAGCGATCGGCGAAGGAGACGCGGGCGGTACACATACCAATTACGGGGGCTGTTCCGCCATCGGCGACACGGACAACAGGCGTCGTGGCGGGCGTGATAATTTTCTTGAGCCGGTTACGAAGGTCAGCGCTCATTACGGACAAATGCGCCCCAGTGTCTATGAGAGCAGACACAGAAACACCGTCGACTTGCACGTCAAGAAGGTTCAGATGAGTGGGCAAAGTCAGTAGAGGATTTGGCGGCGTAGGGAGCAATGCAGCGTCACCTCGAGGCGCTGCATCGTCTAGTTTTCCGGCTGGGAGCGGCGTCCGAAGGGAGTCGGCGAATAGGCGCGACGGGGCTGGGGAGAGCGAGATTGTCGTCGTTGGGGCGAAGGCGAACGAGAATAGGGGCGGTTCGTTGCAGGAGAATCAGTGGCGGCATTATCGGAGCGTGCGGCATAGGGACGAGAAGGGCCACCTGAGGGGCGAGAGTAGGCAGTATAAGTAGGCCGGCTCGGGGAACTCCAGCGACTACGACAGTGCCGAGAAATGTGCCCGATTCGATGGCAGTGGAAACAAATAGGCTTGTCGTCAGCAGTGCGCCATTCAGATGGGTTGCGGAAACGTGGTGGGTAAGAAGATGCGGGACGGGGCGAAATCGAAGAAGCCGGGCGGGTATTAGGGCGATGGGCCGAGCAGATGGTGTGAAGACCCATGTTTTCAAACTCCTGGCGGACAACTGCCTGGATCAGTGAGACCGTGACTGCAGATGTGTTGGTGGGACTGGAGTCGAAGGCAGCCGGATAGGCGGCCTCGATCTCACGCCGGACGATCCTGGTAACATCGGCAGTGTTGTTGGGACGAGGAGCGTCGGCACAGGAAGATGTCGCTGGGGTGTTGGGCAGACGGGCAAACTGCTGGTCAATACGTCGGCTTTTGGCGAGTTCCAGGCGGCGGCACTCTCTTATAACAGCATCCACCGTCGCTACGTTGTTGCAAACGAGCAAGTTGAAGGCGTCATCGGCAATGCCTTTGAGGATGTGGGAAACCTTGTCTGACTCAGTCATGTGGGTGTCAACTTTGCGGCACAGAGCCAAGACGTCCTGAATGTACGTGACATAGGGCTCTGTTGACGTCTGCACACGGCCGGAAAGCGCCTTCTGCGCGGCAAGTTGTTGACCGTAGGGGTTGCCGAACAAGTCTCGAAGCTGTGTCTTAAGTGAATCCCAACTGGTGAGCTCATCTTCGTGCGTGCGATACCAAACTCGAGGTGTGCCACCGAGGTAAAAGACTACGTTGGCGAGCATAATAGTAGGGTCCCACCGGTTATTGCGGCTGACGTGTTCATACAGGCTGATCCAGTCATCGACGTCTTCCCCATCTTGGCCCGAGAATACGCCAGGATCACGGGGAGCGGGGAGAGTGATATAGGTCGTCGAAGTGGCAGCAGGTGTCGGAGCCGGCGGAGTCGGGTTGTCGTCGCCGGGAGCCATGAAGGAAGGCTCGACGTACCGTCCACTGCGAAGCTCCGTGACGAGGTACAGGGAACGTCCACCTCCACCAGATATGTTACGTAGGAAGACGCAGACGAAAAGCTATGTACAAATATATTTACAAGGAAAATACGCTGCGCTTGGCCAAGAGGCAACAGCCCGCGCTAGCTTCTAATCGTCGTCGTCGTCTTCACACTGCTGGCCTTTCGTGATCGCGCATATTGTGCCGTAGCAATATAAACTTGTATTGATAGTATTGCTTGGCAAGAAGCTGGCAAAGCAGACGCGCCAAACATAGAGAACAATGGCACGGAAGGTGTAGCTTTGATAAAGGAATTTTGTGTTCCAAGCTGTATATTTGTTGTACTGAAGATATTTAGCTACCGTTAGTTGTTCACTGCCTAATTTCGTAGACATCAGAGCTGGCTGCCACCACATCTGTAGGGGTAGTGCAGATTGGCTTACAGGCCATGATTTGTTATGTAAGTGCTGTCCTGGGTGTGGGCTATTTGGAAAGGCAGCAGCAGCAACCACGATAAGCAAAGACAGCGAGAGTGCACCTAGAAAGCTTTGCTTTAAAATGAAAAATTAGTGCACCCTCGTAGGGAGCAAACCACTTCGGTACACAGTGCTCCTATGAACAAACATACACTTGTAAGCTTATACACTTGTAAGGTTTATTGTTTCATAATGAAACAAGGTTAAACCTATCGAAACCAATAAAAAAATTTCTAGTTGAACTTTTCCTGGGGATGCTGGGTTAAACTTCACGCAATCTCTATAGTGCATTCACCAAGGTGCATCTGTGGTCTCAGGGGGGAGAAAAATAAGGGGTCAGGGTCTCTGCCCAAGGGCAAAGCTGGCTTTGGAGCCGTTGACTGCCGAGTGCAAGTTTAAACTAATCCAAATTAAGATAATCGTGAATATGTTAGCTAAAACAACAATTTCGTATGGTGTGATTCTTTTGATGTGTAAGCTACACAAGTCTAACTATGAATACGTAGTGCGACTGGTAAGTAAAGAAAATATAACATTCTTGTGAAAAGGATTGATGATCCTTGACCACTATCAATGGTGACTCGTGGTACATGCACTGACAGCCACGACGTGAATGAGTAGTGCTGCTGAGGTAAGAAGTTGGAACCCAAATCTATCTAATCATCACTGTCAAACGTAGAGAATGTTTTTCAGAAAATGCATTTGATTTCATTTCACTTTCTGTACTAAATGTCCCGTCCTGACAACCATTGCTTCAAGAACCTGAAGAATGCTCAAAGCAATCAGGTGCTTGCAGCAAAAAGCGAAAACGAACGCCCCCTAGACGCATAACTGTTTTACCAAATGCGAAGCCACGACTTTCGCGCATACCATGGGCAACACTATCGCTTACATTTATTTTCTTTTGCTATTAGTACTTTCAGTAAAATCATCAATTATTTCATTCACGCTTCAAGCGGTGCTACTTTATAAAATTTCACATAAGAATAACAAAAGTTGTCTGTGCATTTCTGTATTATATACATCTAAAACAAAAACGACGATCAACAATTTTGTGTATTACTGTATGTTGCGAAGTACCAAAAGTGCGACTGAACGCTGGTTTTAATTACCTTCAACAATATACAAATACAAGCAAATATCTGTCACATGAGTACTTTAGAGCGTGATTGACAAATGCCCACTGATTTGAAACTGTATGCTTCGAGCGGTCTTGAAGATGCAAGATTCCCCAACGTGCCTTTGTGGCTGCAAGAAACCATGGTCCATAGCCAGGCCTTTCGGTACAGGCCTCCGCCTTTGCCCCGCATCTCAGCTTTCCCAGGTTAAGAGATTATCATATCCAACGGAGTATGCTTGCAAAAACAAAATGATCATGCACACATTCACGAACTATGCAATAACGCCAAGACAAAACTTAATCGTGATATATTACTGCGCACAAAGGTCCACATACGAGACCGCCAAGTCGTATCAAAGACTAAAATGAAAACCACCACGAACGATTGAAGTTAGCACATAAAAGCGAAATGAAGAGGAAAACACGAAGCAAACTAGCACACATTAGAAAAAAAAAGAAACCTGCCCATTACGCGCAGTTACATGAAGAAGAAACATGCTTTTCAGGCGAAAAAAATTTCATGTCTCACATCTGGGGGCCTCCAACGTCGGCCGCAACATCAGTAGCCGCCTCCATGTCCTATCTCAAGATATTTACACTTTCCTGAATTGCACGATTGGTCGAGGTGGTGAGTCAAACAGTAAACGAGTGTCGTAGAGTTCAACTGCGTGATATCCTAACAAATAACCTTCAGTTTTGTTAATACAAGTGATTCGTACAAGAGTACGCCTGAAGCGCTCAGTCCAGCCAGCTGTCTGATTACGCGCCAGATATTTCGCGCCAAAACCAACGCGTCCTTGTTTTGTTGTTGCCAGATGCCGTAAGTGAATTTGGAGACTGCACAGCCCTCTAATGCAGATTGTAGGAACCACCGATGCAGCGAAAACTAGCTTTTGTCAACTAAAACCGAATTTGACGTTTTTATTATCCACTTTATTTTTTTGGCGAGCTGTCATTTTGTCGAGCATATGCATTCAATGGTATTTAAGGGCAGAATTTGTATTTCCTGAACAGTTTGCTCCCGCCAACGCGCCAACAAAACGAACCTCGACGCCGCGCGCTCCGTGCGTGTGGAATCTGGTGCTAGCCGCACTGGCAACCGTTCCGCGATCCGGGCGTCCTTTCGAACGCCGCCTTGTTCTCTGCTCACCGCGGCCAGTTTGAGTGGTCCAAAGAGCTGGGGGCAACATGCTCGCCAACTTTAACCACCGATAATCCTTTTGACGCACGGGGGGCAGGGCTTCCATCACCTGGCCGGCTCTGGCTACATCTACGAAAGGTAAACGGCGCAAGCAACCGGTATACCCGAGCAACCTAGCGCGCCTTTCCCATGTGCGTTGTTCGTTGACCAAAGCCCGCATCTACTTCTCCAGTAGAAAATATTGCTTACGTTTCTTCTGGGACACATGGTAGCACGTTAAACATTGTCCCTTGTGAGCTGTGGAGTTGAGCTTTTTAATTTCACCTTAGCCTGGATTCGGGGTACATGTATGGCACCCGCCCTTTAAAACTGACCGCACACGTAGCCGCGTTAAATGATTAGTGCATTTAATGATATTGGCTTGGATTCCTATTCATTCACCATTGTGGACATCAAATATGAACTAATTAGATAAGAGGTGGGTTTAATCCTTGTAATTTCTCTGTAAACTCCAGCTGCATGCGAATCTGGCTTGAAGTACATCGGCCGGCCCTCTCAATGTGCGAGAAGACGATCCTGTGCTTAATGTTTGAGTTCACGCGAGCGTTAAGGATAGCACATTCAGAGTACAGCCACACATTAGATAGTATCGGCTCCCCCCCTCCCCCCCCCCCCAATTGTCTGCATTTGTTTCACAACCCCAATGCTACTATTGTGGTTATTCTGTAAAAAAATAAGAAAAAAAAGTTAACGGGAAAGTTATAATGCACGCATTCAACAAATCATTGTGGGTCATGTGCAGTTTGGGTGTACCCGCCGGCCTTCTTTATTTGAAAATTCTATTAAACTCGTTTGCACACTTGTGGTCGCAGGCTCACAACTGTGTAATTAGGATATTCGATTTGACTTGGTTTTGCTCGGAATTGTTATAATGACACAGTTTCCCTATATGACTTGGAAAAACAGCAGCTACAGAAACCTCTGCAAGTGTTAACCATAGTGGGTCAAGGTTGACGTTTGGGCGAAAAGTGACGGTAGCGCGAGACACAAGGACAGAAGTACCCACAAGCGCTTGTGGTGTCTGTTCTACTTCTCCGATCATGTTTCGCGCAACTTTGTCAATCTGATTTTTTGCTAATTACTTCTCATCATTAGCATTACAGTCGCTCTATTTGTGGTGGAACATCCTTCGTTCAGTGCTGCATGAATAGACAACTTATGGCGATATTGTAGTGCTGTATGTTGGAGTATCTTGTTGACACACAATTATGTGTCACACTTACAAAGAAGGTTCAAAAATAGAAGGGTCACAGGAAAATCCAGATCAACAGCAGGCAAACAGGGGAAGCCTCAGCCTAAAGCCAATGTTTTGATGATTGTCTACTTGAGGGCAAAAACTGCTTGTCAAGGATGAGGAGAAAAAGTATGGTGAGGGCTGGGAAAATTGGTATGCTTGGTTTATTTGTATTAAAATGGAGGAGATACTTGCTTATTTTGTGATGCCCCTTTTTTGCCCTTCCTACCCACTTAGGCTCCTTGAGAGAGAAGGACTATAACCTTACCAAGAAAAGCAATTGTTTTTCTGAAGTCCTTGTGAAAACACTAGTTCCAGGCTTCCCTTGTTCATTCACTCTTTATCAACACACAAAGGACAAGTCATGTCTTTACTTGCATTACTTTTACTTTCTTGCTATGGAACTTCTCAAGTGGTTGCTTCAAGGTACAAGGCAAAATTTTAGCAACCTTTTAACATAATCACACACAAAAAGAAATTCTCTCTCTCTCCTGCTGGAGCTAAAACGAATTTTCACCCACTTTGGGCTAGGGGTGTACAAATATTCAAACTTTAGAATAACGAATTGAATAGTGTCTTATTCAATTCAGTCTTCAAATCAAATAGTCACTATTTGTAAATGCTAATACTTTTTGAATACTTTTAGAATACTTCAAAACGTCAACTGCTCCCAAATAAACGTAAAATTGGAGTAAAATTATGGTACATTTTCAGCCTCGTGGGCTCGGTATAGACATAATACATGAGAACTTGCTTAGTGGAGCTGGCTACATCACCTAGGTAGCCATACTTTACAGGCTGTACAGCAATCGTTCACAATCTCTGAAGAGCCCTGTGCATGTGAAAAAACTAGTCTGTTCCTAATGCCCAGTTTGTGCTTTTAATAAACAGCGCTTCATAACATACCATGTAATGACAGAAACTTGCTAACTTTAATACTGGGGTGTGAACATTGTTTTATATTAGTCGTGATAGTGGCTGTTCATTATTCGATTTGGTCTCAACAATTGCTATTCGCACACCCTTATTTTTGACAGTTGTATTTCAGATATAAAGCATCGTAAAAGTTATGTATTTAATTATCATACTTCAGTGTGAGGAAACAGCATGCAAAGTTTATTTTAAATATGTGTGCCTGCATGTAATTTTACTTATGGGTACTCCCACAAGAAGTTATGCGAGACCAAATTTTAGGAAAAACAAACATAAAATTTTCCAATTGCCTTGTGAGCTTGAAAGCTAAGTCCTATTTACTTTGAATTTATCATGGTAATAGCAAGTCCCTTCCTTATATACAATGATCCCTCCTTTTTTTTTTTTACTCATTTTAACCCTTGAGGGGCAGGAATAAAACTGAAAAAAAACTTGAAAAAAATCTGCTATTTGTTAAGAACAATTCAGATTTGTTAAAAAGCATATCACATCCATGCATGTAATTTACATTAAAAGAGAGTTTATTAAAAAACAACTATAATGTAACAGAAGGTGCACTTCACTGCACAACATGCCCCTTTTTTAACTGCTGTTTTGATAGCAGAAAAAGCTGTTCTTCACAAAAGAGCAAATGAAATATTGTTCACAAACAGAGAAGGCTTTTTTTATGAATAAAATAAACTGCCAACTGTTGCCATCTCAGTCCTCGGAAGTTTCTTCTTTCTTTCTCTCTCTCTCTTTTTTTTTTTTTTCGTGGAGCACACTGAAACATAGTATTGCACACAAAGCCACTCTGCAGACAGGGCACCATGTTCTTGTTTCATTGCAGCAGTGTTTAGCCTTTGTGCAGATGCTGCAATGTTTAGCTGGCTTCCTCTTTTTCTCCATTGCAGACAAGTGTTCTGGGAAGTGTCATGCACAGGGCATAGATTATGTGTACAGCACTGTTGTCCTTTCTGTCATCAGAGCTAAGATACAGAACCCATGACTCGCCAGTCCTTTGAGCCCAGTTCATTCCTTGCAGTTGAAGACTATGAAATTTAAGAAAGCACACCTTTCATTTTTCTGTCAGCACCATGCAGTAAATTACTGATGCTTTTCCTACTAGGGCTGCTGTACTGAAGTGGGACGTAACTGGTGCAGTAAAAAAAAAAGAAGAGAGATAGTTTCACCCATACAGTTTATCTTTGGCAGATGTCTTGTGCCATCAGTCAAACGTAGTTGGATAAGCTGGACTCATCTTCCATCTGTAAAGGGTTAAAATTCTCCTTACTTGTGCATTTGTTTCAAGTCGCTGGCCGACTGATGGGATACATTCTTTACACGGTAATGGTCTACAATGGGGCATTCCGTACTTTGAGAAATACTGCCAGCATACACTAATCTTACTATTTTTGCAGGTATTAATTCCAGAATAGATAAACTAGGCAATTTGCGCAGCGGCAGCAGAAAGCTATAGTAATAGAAGGACATTAAACCAATAAAGCATCAAACATTCAGTCTCCTCGTGGCAGTTTACATCATTAAATGCATAGCCTTGCATCAGTTATGAGAGGAGTAGTTTTACCTCTTATAAGTATCCTGAGAAAGTGAAAGAGCAGCAAGGTAAAAGTGAGACATGCCAGAGAGTGCAGCAGTGCTGTTTCTTCGTTTCTAGTTATGAATTGGGGTTCTTCCAAGCAAGCAGCAGTTTTCTGAAACATATGTGCCTTTAAAAGATTGCTGGTAGGTTTATAAATAAGTGCAGTGGTAACTGTAACAATGTCCTAGTTCTGATCTTAATAGTGTAAATTAAGTGTGGTAGGAAATATCAGTTTTATGCATGGGCCAGTGTAACGTAAACTATTCCAATCTGTTTTTATACCAAATCGGCCATTAGCCTTCCGTGATGGATCAAAATGGCTCGGGGTATGCCCATATGGGCGTGGTGCCTGCCCATATGGCCTCGACCCAAACCATTCTGATCTATCACGGAGTGCTAATGGCCGATTTGGTATAAAAACAGATTGGAATAGTTTCACGTTATACCAGCTATGGGCTCATGTGCAGGTCATAGGACATGGCACCCCATTCACTGTTTAAGGTCTGTGCTAAAAAGTGAAATTTTGTTACTGATTTTCATTGCTTGCAAGTGCAAAATTCTGCAGATAAGCATTTGTCAGAGGAAATAATAATCTGAAGTGGCTTGGCTGGTATGAATAACACATTGGCTGGTTTCTTATATTACCCAATAGAAGACAAAACAGTACTAAATGCAAATGTAACAAATAGTGGGTGCATAAATGCAAACGAGATGAGGTTATAACAAAGGATGATTTGTGAATTAGCATCTATTGTGTGTCATTGCAAACTGCATTCGTTGTGAGGAGATACAGCTCAAGCGACAAAAAATTCAAGGTATATGACGTAAGGCAGTTGTCATCTGTACATGCAGGAGTGTTTTGTCACAGTTGCTTTTTCTCATGCAGGCTTGCCATTTTTGTTAAACTTGTGACCCTTGTCCTTTTTCACTGTTTAGGCAGCTGATTTAAGGCATGTTTAAGTATTGTGGCTTAGGATACAAAAAAACATGTGGAGGACAAAAGAAATTACATGGAGGAAAGTGCTGCAGTTTTGCCAGTGTAATGAGCAGTGCAGTGATGTTACTGCCAAAGAAAATTTCTGGAGTTTTATGTTTATGCACTGATATCAAAAAGCATGTAGAATTGCAAAATAAGGAAGGATGTCATGCTTTGATGTTTGATATATTTGGTAGATTTTGTGAATTGCAGGCTAGCAGAGTGTGGGAAGCAGTTTTACATGTAATGTGGCAGCTTGCCAACATATTCAGAAGTCAAGGCACTGTATTGTACTTGGCAGTTCAGGAATGCAAAGCTGCTGCCTTGGAGAATATCCAATTCTTTGTTCTAGTAGTTGCCAGTAAACTTAAAATTTTTTTCTGTAGAACCAAAGCATTTTATTGCATTAAGCCTTTTGTTTTCTTGAAAGACTACACAACTGTGCATTTGCAATTAATGTATTTGTAAAAGCTAGAGAATGTCTGGAAATGCATAATAATTAGCGCAATTCTCATTATTCTTTCAATACCCCCACTGCATTTCATTGAACTCAGTACCTTGTGCCAGGTAGCTATATTGGGTAGCTTTACTTTGATTTGACTGCTGGTTTTAAGGTTTAAAAAAAATTGTACATTCTCCTATGAGAATTTAGGGAGATATGTGTGCTCATTTATAGCAGAGAAAGAAATTTGAAGAAGGAACCATGAATTCACCCTCCAAGAATGGCTCACCCCTCTGCGATGGAGAATTAGAGCTGTCACCAATTGACGGTCTGACAAGAAATCTTACGGACATGGCATGGAGGCAAGTTCTCTGGGAATACAAGATGCAAGCTTTCTGCGTTATAAACTTTCTTTAATAAATCTGGTGATGTTTCAAGAGCATGCTGCAGGCAGTTTTGCACATTTAGTTTGTTGCTTTTCTCATGCTTGTACTCTTTCTGTCTGTTTTCTCTTTTCCCTGTTAGCTGGCCAGGGCAATCTGCCACCAGCCTACACCTCTCTGCACTTGCTTGTAAATAAGTTCTCTCTTCTGTCTGCATGCTGGGTTGCTTCTCTATTGAAGGAATGGGTTTATTAGCTTTGCACATGCTTAATGCATTGTTTCTGGCCTTGATTTGAGTTTCACTTTGATGTTTCTTCGCAGCCCTGCAACATCAACACAAACACCACTGTCATCACGTCTGGCTGGCGAGGGTGCCGGCTTTGCCCTACCGTTGCCAAAATTTCCAGCTGGTATGCATTCTTTAGTTAGAACAGGCCATTGGCTAGCATCTATGTTCTCTGATGCACAATACCATGTCGTGACTTATGAATGTAATTCTAGTTTTTTCTGTTACTGGTAGCACTAACTTTGATAGAAATATTGCTTTTTTATAATGTTGTATCAACCATTCCTGGTGTGCAACAATTTACTAAATGTTGTAAGGAGCTATATAGATTATGCTTTAACTACGTTAACTTCAGATGAATATGTGCAAGCTGTGTTTTTTAAATATTGTAAATAAAAGAAATTTCCTTTGGTAGAAAATGTAAATCTGCCTCTTTGGGAAGTGGAAGATATTAGCTGAATGGCAAATCACAGGGCTTGCAATTAAAATTTTGCGAATTAGCGTTTTAATTAGTTGAATTACAGTGCATCTTACATTTGTGGATTTGAAGTTCTCTGTGATCGAGGCACATATGCAGTAGACAGTCTGAGACCAGCACCAGTTTGAAGATATCTACTTCGAAATGTTTGTCAGATGCAATGGTGTTCTACATATTTTCCCAAATAGTCATCCTCGTCCCTAGGCACTCTGGGATGGCCACAAGTATGATGTAACCTTTATGTTTGCCCACTACAAAAAGAAGGGTGCCATGCCTTTATCATCGTGATCGACTTCAGGGCAGCAGACAACTGCATGGAAGGAACCCCATTGAATTTTACCGCACATTTCGGGAACTGATGTTCTAAAACTAGTGGTAGTCTTTGGATCCCCAGCAAAAATGTACTGTCGAGGACAGAATTGCCTAGGATGTGCGAGTGGTGACCAAGTTGAATAAACTTGAATAAACCAAGTGTAACTCCTCTCCTGGGGCGGTATTCTCAGACGATCACTTTCGCCTGATGTAGCACACGGCACATTGGATGATTCAAGCGATTTTGCTCAATGTCCCCTGGCCTCTTACCACTCACCTTCCCAGTTTGCGCTACGTGATCGTGGTGCTGTGCAGCACCATGGTTGCCAGATCTGCGATTGCGGGACTGTGACCATGATCAAGATAACTGTCATGGTGCAGGTGCAAGTCAAAACAAAAAACACGAGAAGAAAAGGTGTGGCTGGTAGCACACTGGGCACGTGTCCTTCACAAAATTTCTCTATACGAGGGTGCTGCCTGCCCTGCCCCACTTCACCATTCCTCTCCCCCCAAAAATTCTTCGCTACGCCACTGGGCACAGCTAAAGGCACACCCCACTTTCTTTGCATGCGTGTGCTTTTTCTAGTTTACCTTTGCCATGAAATGCAGCGTAAAGTTGTGCCAGTTTCTTATTTGTTTTTCTACTTTGATCTCTCATCATTTCTATGACGTAGCCTTTACAAAGGGACGCAAAGCAAAAGAAAAGGCACCATGCCATTGTTACGTCACCAGGTCATTGACTTCAGGAAAACGGACTGCTATAGTGCTTCTGGAGCACCTTAATGGCTGAAAATTTATGGCGAATTTGTTGAAGCACGGGTGATTTGCCGAATTCACCATTACGTAACTTTGAAGTTTACAGTTACCTTGTCTAGTGTTTTTTGCATGCAGCTAAATCCTGCATCTCTACTGGCATATGCAAATCCTGTTGCTGGAGATAAATTGATTGAAACCAATATAATCAAGTAGACATTATCATATACTTCAATGTCAAGAAGCCGCAAGCATGGTTTATGATAGCAGCGATAAAGCCCTGACCAAGCTCAGTAAAAATAGGTGACAGATGGGCTCAAGAACGAAGGCAGTACCCGGGACCAACTTTTATTTAAAATGCCATCTCGCATCGCATTGCTTGGCAGACTTGATGTCGCAGGCGAGCTACAAAAACTGAACAGAGGGGATTGTGCATGCATGTTTCAGCAGTCTCAATCCCAGCTAACAGCATGGATGCTTTCGGCAGATAGCACAGCGGTGCAATTTGGTCGCCACTCGTGCGTCCTGGGCACTTTTATCCCCAATGGTACATGCTTTAAGCACTGGCCATCTTCAACTCTACTAATTCCAATATGTACTTGTGAGTGCTATGTCTGCTACTGTCTGTTAAAAACTAGCCAAAGACATCTTGAAGCAAAGGCTGACATTGTGACCTGCTCCTGGAAACCACTTTGTGTGATCCTAGTCTGGTTCCCGTATAGGTCAGGGCTGTTGACTTTTTTAACTGGTAAAATATTTGAAAGGTTTTGTAATTATATGCCAGATCTGTTGCTGGTGTATCTGGTAATCAGCTGCTTCAATGACCGGGGGAAAAATGGGGGGTTAGCAGGGCAGTGATTGCATACTATTATTAATGCTTGAATTAACCTATCAGAACGCAGTACTTTGTCCCTATAATCCTTGAGGGTTTGCATCATTGCCTTGCCCCCTGCTATGAAATGCAGGATGTCACTGTGCTCGTGCTCTTGTACATTCTGCACTTGTAATTTAAAACCTTACTGCAGGCAAAGGCCAGAACCTTGTTTACTTTGTTTGCTGTTTCTGTCACATACCACAGTTAAACTGTAATTTTGATAAATACGCTATGCTAGCTACACAAAATCTGCTTGCGCAGTTCATGTGCTTTGGCTGACACAATTTTTTAAACAAATTAGTCACCAAAAACATAATTAACATAACTTAATTTTCTTGCTATTGCGATTGTGCTGTATGTTTATACTAAAAACTATAAGACAATTGTATTTGAAGACAACTTCACTTTGATTCTCCTGATATTCATAATCAAATTTGAGGCTCACTCAGCTATTTTCACATAGGGGCATGAATCTCGAGACAAGCTCCCATTGTGACGTAGCTTACTGCATGTGGCATATCGTTCGCATGCTGGGCTAAGCTGAAAATAGCTCTGCTCTTGCTATTAGCTGGCAAAAACAAGCAAACTGATGCTTCCCTTTTTCCTTATGGCTTGACTTCGAGATCCATGCACCTGAATGGGAAGCCGACTGTCAAATTTGATGAATATCTCGGGACAGAATCACTCTTAGTGAATCGAACAGTGAAGTCTTCGAATACAGGTGTCTTGATATTTCAAGTAAGAACATATACCATAATTATGAGAACACTAAGAATTTTTAGTTAATTTTGCATTTGGTGGTTAATTGTTCCTAAACACTGTCTGCTAAAGCGCACAAATCTGTGCAGGCAGATTTTGCATTCCTAGCATTGCCTTTTTATTAAAATTACTCTAGTTTAAATATAATGCATAAATGTTACATATATGTGTCTGTTGCATAATTTTCCACGTAACATTAAACTGAGTTGATAACTATTATGTTGATGCGTCGTTTGTTTTGCCACGGTCACAAATGGTTTCCTTTGGGGGCAGGCGTGCAACTCATGTCTGGCTTTATTAAGAGATTTCAATATATTATTTGTGTACTAGATGTACTCCTAACATCTGTAACTTTTCTGTTTTCAGCGCGTATTATGAAAGAAGAGGAGCCCTCACCATCCCTACAATGTTGGTATGTGGTCCTCGCACCTTTTTGAAATTCATAGTATTGAAATTTGTCTAAAATAAGGAATTTAGTGCTTCGCGTGATGTCATAGCGATGTGTGATTTCACAGGTGACGTTGTAAGCACGGAACGTATTACCTTATTAGATAAGTGAACAGGCTGTGGGAACTCATTAGATTCTATGGTTGGCGTGGCATGAAAGGGATTGCGCGAATGCCAGTAACGGCGAAACGCCTCAGTGCGCAGGTATCTTGGTGCAGGATAAAACGAAACTTCATGTGGCGGTGCCGTGGTGGGCGAACGCTCACTTGTGCGCCGTTGCGCATTCAGTTGCTCGCAGTGCGGGAAATGCGAAATTCATTGGCGCACACTTTTCTCTAAACCAATGTGTGAACCGTAGCGGTCGGAATCCCCGCGCCGATGTGAATGAAGCGCTCTGTGCATCCCGGACGACGAGCACTGACCTCGTGGTCAATGCTGGTCAGCGGCTGGCCCGGGAGGGAAGACCGGTCGACCCGGCGGCGAGTGGGCCACGGTATCTGGCGCGACCCGCGGCCCCGTGACACGCTGCGGCGCGGACGCCTGCGCGGCCGGGCGCCAGATGGCGCGAGCGAACTACTTTCTCGGCATTGCTGCCGACGGACTTTGCGCTTCCCTTTGGGGCGGGGGATAAAAGTAGGTCGTCGGTGCGCGCGGCGCCGGGCGCTGGGAGCCGTGGCCGCAGAAGTGTGACGATGTCGTCCAAGTCGGCGCTGTTGCTCGGCCTCTTCGGTGTGGCCGGCACGCTGTGGTCGTTGAGTACCGCGGCGCTCCTGCTAGCCGCGGCTTACTTGGTCACGGGTGGCTGGCGCACACTGCGCCTGTTAGCGCGAACCGCGCCGCGCGATGTGCTTGCAGCCATCGGCTACATGCGCCTCAACTGGTACATGCACAGGCGCGTGGCCGAAGACACGACTGTGGCGCGCGTGTTCGCGTCGCTAGCACGCCGGCAGCCGGACAAGCCTTGCCTGGTGACGGCGCAGCGCACCTGGACGTTCGCCCAAGTGCAAGACTACTCGGAGCGCGTAGCTTGCGCGCTTGCGGCACTGGGATTGAGACCCGCCGACGAAGTAGCTTTGCTGACCGAGTCTCGGCCCGAGGCTGTCATGCTCTGGTTGGGCCTGTCCAAGTTGGGTGTCGTCTCAGCTCTCATCAACTACAATTTGAAGCAAGCCTCGCTTGCCCATTGTATCTCATGCGTGCGAAGTCGTGCTGTTGTCTTTACACGCGCGCTATTGGAACCGTTGCGCAACGCGCGGCCCCTGATTGCAGAAAAGCTTGGCACCGAGCCGCTCTACGTCTGCCTCGACGCCGACGTGAAAGACCTGGGTGCGCCGGTGACCTGGCTGGAACCTCTACTGCAAGCTGCCGAGCCCAGTGCTCCACCGTACCGCGGCTGCATGGACGACCGACTGCTTTACATCTACACGTCCGGCACCACGGGCCTTCCCAAGGCGGCGATCATCAAGCAGCGGCGGTTCTTCAGCATGGCCAGTGCTGTGCGCCACATGATGCCCATGCGAGACGACGACGTTTTATACGTGTGCCTGCCCGTGTACCACGTGGCTGCCGGCGTGCTGGCGCTGTCGCAGACGCTCCTGTTCGGCAGCACGGCCGTGCTGCGGCCACGCTTTTCGGCGTCCGCCTTTTGGGAAGACTGCGCGCGCTACGGCTGTACCGTGGCTCAATACATCGGTGAGACGTGTCGTTACCTGCTGGCGCAACCGCCCGGTCCGCAAGATCGTGCGCACCGTGTTCGCCTTATGTTCGGCAACGGGCTGCGGCCGCAGCTGTGGCGCCCGTTCGCCGAGCGCTTCGGACTGGCCGACCTGCGGGAAGTGTACGGTGCCACCGAGGGCAATGCCAACCTGGTGAACACTGACAACCGGCCGGGGGCCGTGGGCTTCTTCCCTGTGCTGTTCATGCTGTGGCCCGCGTTGGGCGAGCGCCTGCTACCCATCAAGCTGGTGCGCGTCGACGAGACGACTGGGCTTCCGTTGCGCGACAAGTTCGGCATCTGCCTCGCCTGCGGGCCTGGTCAGGTAGGAGAGCTCGTGGGCAAGGTCGAGCGCTCTCACATGCATCAGTTCGACGGCTACGTGAACAAAGAAGCGACGCAGAAGAAACTGTACCGCGACGTGTTTCGCAAGGGCGACATGGCGTTCGCCTCGGGGGACTTGCTGGTCACCGACGAGCTGGGCTACGTCTACTTCCGCGATCGGACGGGCGACACATTCCGCTGGAAGGGCGAGAACGTCTCCACAGCCGAAGTCGAAGGCGTGGCGGCACAGGTACTCGGGTTGAGCGACTGCGTCGCGTACGGCGTCTCTTTGCCGGGCACCGAGGGGCGTGCCGGCATGTTGGCTGTCCAGGACCCCGAACGCCGCACCGACCTGGACGCGCTGCTTGCTGCGTTGCGGCGCCAGCTGCCCGTTTATGCAGTGCCCCTCTTTGTGCGGCTCACGCGCGCCGTCGATACCACGTCCACGTACAAGCTGAAGAAGGGCGAGCTGCAGCGGCACGAGTACCACCTCGACCAGCTGGGCGGCGACCCGTGCTTCTTCTTGGACCACGCCGCCGGCTGCTATGTGCCGCTCGACCGAGACCTGTATGATCGCCTGTGTGCCGGCGCATGTCGCCTCTAAAGTAGTGCACGGACTCGCCCGGAGCCGCACTCGGGGCCGCTGCTTCTGGCCGGCCGGCCGGATCATTCTGCCTTAACGTCTTTGTACACAACGCGTGTTAGAATGCGCAATCTTCGTGTGTGTGTGTGTGCGTGTGTGTGTGTGCGTATGTGTGTGTTTTTTGTTTTTTTACGCCAAAGTATGTTTATTGCGCGGGACCATGCGCGAGCGAGAGATGTTACTAATTCTGCCTGTTGATCGCTTATAAAGGCATGGACTATGCCCAAAAAATGCGGAGAACGTGTCAATGCGTTAAACCACCCTCTACGCGAATAGACTGGTGATTGTGGTACAATAGTGCTGCGGGCTGTTGCTTTAGCCCTGTGGAGAATTGGACATGGCACGAGGAAGTGCAGGTTATTGGAAGGCCACCCTCTTCCAGTGGCTGCTATTTTCCTTGTGCCGCTCCTTACGCCTCTTGTCATGCTCCTTGTGCGTTGTGCGGCATAGTTGACGGGCCCTTAAAATTCCGCCCGCGAAACCCGGTAGAACTACACGTGGACTGCGCCGTCCTGCACAGTCGCGCGTTTGCAGTTGGGCCACTTTGAGAAGGAACCGTTTACGGTTTGGTGAACGCCCGTGTCCCGTGCATTGGGGGAACGTTAAATATCCCCAGGGGGGCGAAATTAATCCGGAGTCCACCCACTACCGTGTGCTTTATAATGATATCCTGGTTTGGGCCCGTAGAACCCGAGATTTTTTTGTTTTTTGCCGCGGTTTCATTCTAAAAAGAGCTATGACGTGCGTTTTCTGTGGCATTCATGCACGATAGCGCCCGTCAAGCGATTGCCTAACGCAGCGGACGTAGCAAGTTCAAAACGACCGCTAGTTGGCCTTGCCTAGTTAACATGTCTTTGTTCATGTCGACAGGTCAATCTCGCATAAAACTGAAATTTGTAATTTGACCTTAAGTTTCGTTTAAGAAAGCAGTAGGTCAGACGCGCGCTGTGTGCGGTGGCGTAACGCGGGAAGGCTGGCAGCTCGTACGCTTAAGCGTGATAACGTTTTTTTGTTCTTTTTTCTTTTTATTTATTATTTTTTAAGTGGGAGCGTCGGCCTTCCTAGGTGACTTCGTAATCGGTATGCAGGCCTTCTGTTTTCTAGAAGGTGCTGAGTTGACGCATTTGGTGAGCACACTGCTCGAGATTGTGCTTAACATTGAAAGTCCCAATTTGCTTGCTCTGTACTGCAGTCTTGAAGGGACACTAAAGAGAAAAATAAATGCAGCTTTATTAAGTTAGCGTTCTGAAATCCCGCACTCGTACCTTGAGAGGAGGCTATGCGAGGAGAGGATGCGAGGAAGAACGAGTTCCGCACCACGTCACTGATTCTGACGGCGTCTGTTCACGCCTGGTTCATCGGTAGCATTGGCTGCATTCTTCTCCAAAGGAGCCAAAGAGTTGACATAGCAAATTTTGAGAAGCTTTAATGCGCCACATCGACTAAAATTCGAGAAAATACTTTGAAATTAGTACACACTGACGTACCGTCGCGAAATCCAAAATAGTCAAGTTTGGCCTCTAGTTTCTCTCCTCGTAATCTACCTCGAACTGCGAATTTAAAAAAAAATTAAGTTTTAAAAAAAATACACTCGCAGCAGGAACTGTTTCTCGCGTGTCCCTTTGTCATGCCTAGAGTGCTCTGCACGTAATACGCTGACGAACTACCACGGTGTTTTAAGTGGATACTTGGGCGAGAACGCAGTGGCTGGAGTCGAGACCTACGTAGTCTTCTCACCTTGCCGCTGTTCGTTTCTTGCTGGGTCACAAAGGCACGGCTTGCCTTCCCGGGCTTTATGGTGTGTTTCAGCAGTGCTGTGACGGGCTGTCGCCATCTACTTAGTCCGACGCGCTAGCTCGCTTATGACGGAGGTACTTCGGGCTATTTAGCGTACGCGTAAATATAAAACGTGTTGTACGCTTGCTTGATCTGTTGCCGCAGCGAACTGGCAGAATGGAATATACTGTATAATTCTGAGCAACGTTCTTGTGACAATGTTTTATTATTATTATTATTCGCAACTTAGAAGCGTAGCGTTAAGTCGAGTGGTGCAATTGATGTAGCGCGCGTTCTTTCCCATTTTCGTTCCTGTAATCAGCGGCGCCAATTTGGGTTCCGACAAGCGTGCTACCTAAACAGAGAGAGAAAAGAAAAAGGCGTTCAACTCACGATAGGCACGCATAATTTTAAGGGATCGCTGCACGTTAGGCGGCGTTTGTATCCAGGTTGCAATGTAGCGTCTGCGTCGCGGCCAAGGAGTTGTGCAGGCGATTCAGTAGGCGAGCAGCAGTGCAGGGCGTCCGCTGGTTGGCTTGCAGAATACAACCGGGTGTTTAGTCATGAAACGCGGCGCACAAGCCGGTCAGTGGACAGGCGTTATTTCTATTTCCGGCTGTTTCTCCTTCCACTTACCTTTTGCGCGACAAATATCGACAGCTGTGCGCCAAGTAGGCCAACATCGTGCTTAGTAAGGCTTAGAATTTACACATCCCCTTGCTTTTTTGCAACAAGGAGGCTGACGGCGCTTTCCCGAAAGCGCGCCGAATGAAGGTCCCGCTTGCCTCCGCTGTGTCCGCTCTCTCGCAGAAGCACATGTGGAGCACTCCTCTTGGTGAAAGCTGCGATACAGGCGCTCGACAGTCGTTCGTCGATTGTGTGATCTCCCGCAGTGCGGTGCAGCCCTTCGTTCGCGGCAGCGGTGCGGACCTCGTTGCTTGTGTGGCATCAGCAAAAAGCGCAAGGGTAGCGGCGGAAGAAAACGCACGCGTTCATTTATCTGGCGTGGCGTGGTTTCTGCACATGAAAAATGACCTGCGTGCTCATGGAGTAGTAGTACTCTTCACTGGTGGTGTTACACCAGACGACCGCCGAGAACATTGGCGCCAATCTCGCTTCTTATGTTAAATCAACGCGCCACGCCTGAGGCATGTTGCACGGGCGTGTAACTTCCCGGCAAAATGGAAGTCGTATTTGAAAACGCCGATAAAAAAATGTCTTGCGTATAGTCGACTTATGTACCCTGCGCCATCTTGTCACTTATGTAACGTGTTACTTATTGGTAAGCTGGGATAATGCACTTGTAAAAATGGTATATGGATGGAACAAACAAGCACAAGTCCATCACGTGCTTGCTTTCGCACATGCTATCGCGCAGTGATGAATCGCGACTGGTTGTCGAGCGCACTTCCTTCGGGCTAGTTCATTTTAGTGTTTACTGAGGAACTGCCACTTGGCTCATTGTCTTTGACAATACTTGAAAACTGCTGACGCGAGTTTCACACGCACTGATCCTCGCCAGTGCGCAGAACTCGTGTGTTTTTGTTCTTGCGGACAACTACAATGCAGGAAAAGCTGCGGGGGCGGAGTTTCTGCACGTGTTACCTTGCCAAGTGGTCCGGCAGCGTTTGACAGCGCTTCCGATCTCTCGGGACACGCTGAATCGACGCAACTTCAACGTGCTACGATTTCGCGTTTGCCCAGAGGCGGAAAGGAAAAGCCGCAAAATAAGTCAACACTCAGTCGTGTGTTTTGGCTTCTTTTGCTGTTGTAGATAAAGCGCTTGTTTCCGCTTCCCCAGCTTAAACTAACGCGGGTGAAAATGTGGCCACAGTGGTGGCCCAACACGTGACCTCTTACGTCGAGATCACGGAGCAAGAATCAAGATTTGCCGAGACGTTTGGTTCCTATTAGTTGTGCCAGCAGTTTGTATTCGTTGCGCGTTTGTTCGGCTGTCCTGGCGTGGCTCTGCCTGCAGAGCGGGAACACTAAAACCACCCGCGCATTTTGACGTGCGATCACGTGTTAGGCCACCAGGTTTGGCTTCAGTGGCGTTGCGATTTGCTCCCTCCTATCCTTTTCCATACTCCATGTTTTAGTGTGTACACTATACTCCGAGATCGCTTGTCTCGGCTTGAACTGGTCTTGCTATCCCGGCCAGCGCGGCTGGCGCATCTTCGCGTAAGGGTGCTTATCGCGTCTGAAAGTCATATTTGTGCGCTCTTCGAGCTCAGTATTTTCTACAGTTGTGCATCATGTTATCTTTTATTTTGAGCACAAGTAGAGCAGGTGCATCGAGTCGGTTGCCCTTGCCGATGTCCAGTTTCATCTCGGCAGCCAGTCTCCTGGAGACCGTGCCCTATGGCTGTGAGCGCAGTTTTTGACAGCGTAGTGTGAAAGCCGGCCACACTGTGATGACTTCGCTCGTCGGCCTCGGTTATCTTAGGCGTCGTTGTGGGCCCATAATGTGACAGCGTCATCCTATTGCAGAATTGAAAACGCGCGCCCAACTGCACTACCAAAGCGAAAAGAATCTGCATATAACTTGGTATACCGTGGTGCAGCTGAATACAGCGGAAGCCCCTGCATCACGTTTAGCATGGCGTGTCGTATCATAAACCGAAACGTTTACACCCGCTTCAACCACATGGAACGCGTTACAAACTTTTCCAGCCGTTTCAGCCGACATTTCGGCGGCGTACGCGGTGGTGTGCCGCTCGACTCGGTAAGAGAGTTCGTTTCTTTGGCTGGAAAAATAACTTCGTACTTCATAACACTGTATGCTTCACCCACCACTAGTCACCTTGTGAGATATATTTTTATTTTTCAACTGCGAGTTGGTCGTTATAATAAACCATCGAAATCGGAGAATGTCGAAACTTTTTTGCGGACACACGGGTCCACTCGATGCCAAAAGTCTGCTGTGAGCTGTGTGTTCAAGGCTCTCGCCTTCTCCACGCCCACTTTTTTGTACCGCGGTTGTGCGTGCAGATAGCAGAGTCGTCTCGTATCTACTTCTGGATTGTTTAGCTATTCTCGGCGACCACGACGGGCAAGCCTAGATCTCCGCTCTGCGCCGCTTAGACGTCCGCGCTCATCGGTAAAAGCTTCGCGTCCTAGAATCTTACGCGCCGCTTTTCTTTACGACGATTTAGGTACGCACGCACTGAAAATGAGTGATGAAAATTATGCGGATTTCACGCGCTGTGGAATCGATGTAATCGAAGCTTTCTGTCCCGTTTGCTTTGATTGGCGATAATTAGCGGTGATGTTGGCAGCGGTTACTTAATTTCTTCAACGTTTAGTCTAACACGAGAGTGGTGAGTTAATGTTAAACGTTACCTTGCGTGCACCACTGCTGTTTGTCTGCGTAGTACTCAGAACACACAGGGAGAGGCGTTTGTTGAGGCGTTGTTGTGCGCCATACTTCATAACCTCTCAGAGGGTTGAGCCAGTTCATTATCTCATATCGCATCGTGGCAAAAGTATTAAACTTGAATTGGATTATGGGGCTGCACGTGCCAAAGCCACAATCGGATTATTAAGCCCACCGTGGTGTTGTTTACCGTAAATCGAAGTGCACGAGCATCTTTTATTTCGCCCCATCCGAAATGCGTCTGCCAGGGTCGGGATCAAACCCGCGACCTCGAGCAATGCCCATAGCCGCAAAGCTACCGCGGCAGGCACAGGAGTGTTGATTTGACGTGCGACCGCTTCCGTAGTGTCGCCTAGACCCTACGGTGCGCTATAATGCGGCCTTGCTTCAGCACGCCCTGCGTAAGTTTACCGCTGGAAAAATTTTCGTGGTGCTTACAGGGAAGGCGGGAGATGGAAATTCAAGACGATGAGCAAAGCGAGAACAAGGTGAAAGCAGGAGCCAACGTTTCGACAAGTGGACTTAGCTTCTTCAAGGCGACATATGCTTTCCTCGCCGCAGGTGGGGTTCTTCTAAAGGGGAGAGGGCCTAAGGTGGGTGGGTGCGGCAACGAGCGAAGGTGTGTTAGCGGCGAGGGGGTAGAATTGAGAATAAAGGAGTGCTGTGCACAAGGCCGGTGACACGGCCGCCTGTCGATCACGTGTCAACGCCCGTGTGTCAGCCGGCGTGTCAAAGGCATACACAGCAGCCCTCTATTACCTGTTTAGGGCTGCTGTGCTGGGAGGAGCTCGTCTCGGGACCCGAGTCACCGACTTTCATCTAACTGCATTGGCGGCTGGGGCCGCAATGTATTTCCTTGCAATGCAAAACTTAAAGGGACACTAAAGCGAAACAATAAATCAGTTTAGATTATTAAAGTATCGTTTGAGAACCCTGCAGGCAGTCATTCCAAAATAATAGTTTGATTATTAGGTGAGAAAACGAAGGACACAGTATCAGTATTTGAATTTCGCGCCGAAACCCCGACCCCGGTACGTCAGTTGACGTCAGGGATACCAAAGTCTTTGGGCCGCGTTGGCTGAGTAAAGGTTACCGAAACTTGCTATGTCTAATATTTGGTTCCTTTAGAACACAATGTAGTCAATCTGTACCGCTGTATAAGTAGGTAGGCCCTGGAAGACGCCATCAAAATCCATGACGTCACAGCGACCAGGTGTGGGATCTTCAATGAGGCGTCGCCACCAGTCTTTCTTTCTTGCGATTTTTCTGGCTTACCAAGCGTCTTATTGTGGTAGCAGTGGTGTTTTAAGTGTCGCAGAAAGGTAATTTACTGATGCACAAGAAATCATTTTTCTCTTTAGTGTCCCTTTAATTTTAATAGTCCACGCAGGATAATGGTGGTGCACAAATACGATATTACCTCGCCACGCGTGTGACGGATGCAGTTGGCACATGTTTGTTTAACAAACATTTTGACGAAAATTGACTTAACTGCAATTCATACGTCTATGGAATGCGTACTCTTACTGTCCAGTCCTTAAAACAGCCAAGTAACATTTACGTGGCCCGATTCTATATCAAGCACAACAGAGTGCTTATATTCATAACTTGCAGCCAGCTTAGGTTCGTATAGGTATGAACTTCTTACGTCGTAGCTAATTCTTACTACCTGATTTGGCACTGGCTTCCTAGCGAGTGCTTTGCATTTTAGGCTACTTTGCTGACTGCGAAGAAAAAAATTAATGCAATTTTTTAGCAGAATTGTTCATTGCATTTCGATGATACTGCAAGTATCGTCACTGCATACGTGAACTGAAGATTGGGCTAGTTGGTATTGATTCATAATTACTACAGCGCAAATGATGAAGGGGAGACACGAAACGACAGGATCATGCGCAGGACCAGCGCACGGTCTTGTTTTGTATGTCCCTTTCGTCTTCGTTGTTTGCTCTGTAGTAACTAGGGTCGCTGTATATACAGATTCGTTGCAAATATTCATTGCTGTGAGCGTGGGAACAGTCTCAACGGGAAACGCCTCGATGCAAGGGCCGCGCGTCAGCGGGCCCGTTTCTGCGGCAGCGAGCCGTGCGCCCCCGGCGGTGTAGCGTGCCGAGACGGGCCACGGCCGGATTCGGAAAGCTGCCTTCCGTCGAACAAAAGACGCCTCGCCGGACACTGTGCGGTCGGCGAAGGAACGGAGTGGCGGCGACGCGTGGGAATTCCGACTCGTCCCCGTCTAAGAAGAGCATTTGGCACGAGCCTGTGGCGGCCGCTGAGAGAAGGGGGTGTAATCGGTGACCGCGCGACAGCAATGTGCGCGGTGCCCGAGACCAGCAGACGGCGAGTAACCGAGCCGATGAGCAAGGCCAGCTCATCATGTAAGGCAATATCTAATGTGATTTTAACGTTCGTATACAATGGTATTGTACTGAGACAGCGGGATGGTGCTCCTCTGCTGGCTGACAGGCGCTATCGGAAGATGCTTGTATACCTGTCTGATGTAGTTTTAGAAAGTGCCACTCGCCTGTTGCTAAGCCATCGACGTTTCATTTGAGCACTGTACTAATGGGTTGGCAGATGTCTAATGGATGGGGCAGCGGCTCCTCCTCGCATTACTGGAAATATTCGCACTGAAGTAACGTTTATCGGTGAGATTTCATCGGACAAGCTACCATGTGCATTACATGCTTGCATGTAACTTCGGCGCGAAGCACTGCTGTGGCTACAATTTGGCGGGCGCACGCATCGCAGTCACTTCGCCGACAAAGCGGCTGGAATCGAAACCAAATTACTGATTCGTGGCGTACGTGCTTTCTCCGCGAGTAGTGGTAAGCGCAACGGCGAAAAGCGGGCAAGAGTGGCGCGCGTGAGCTGTCGTCCGAGATTCGTACGGTCGAGACCGGTGCTAAAGCACCGGTGTTAACGTGTTCCGTTGCCGAGGGCTCTCCGCACACTTCCTTCGCGAGTGAAACCAGAACCAGCCGTCTCGCATACGTGAGCGTCGCGTGCTCCCTTTGTCTTCACTCTCGTCCTTCCTGCCGTGAAATCGCTTTATCCGCATGGCGCGCCGCTCTCTCGGGAATGCGGCAACCGGGCGCGCGAGGTGTCGCGTCTTTGCGAGCGCCCTCACTTTCGCTCAGCTTGTGCACGCAGCAGGAAGCGGGTCCGGTAGCGTAGCCGTGGCTACTACGATGATGGCGGTTTAAGATAAGGGGTCCATGTTCGATGTTTCTGCCCCTGTGGAAGTTAGGAGAGAAAAAAAAAAAAATACTGCGCGCCCACCACCATTGTTTTGATAAGCGTTTCCAGTCTGAACAGGCAGGCAGGCGCCCTATGAATTCGTCAGTGGCGCAGTTGTTTTTCGGGAAGAACACCTTCTGCTGTTTTTGTTTCTTTTCAACAATGGCAAACAGCTTACGGGCAACGTCCACCCACCTCCCAACTGGCAGTCACTGAAGTTTTTCCCAATGTCGTTTAGACCTGAGCGTGTCCTTTGCGGAAACAAAACGAACGCGTTTTATGTTTGCAAGAACCAGCAGTGTTATTCAAGAGTAAGCTTAACTTACGTGGGCCTTGCTACCCTTCCGTGCACCGCAGCAAGCCGCGGCTTCGGTTCATGGGCGTCAATGCGTGGGCGGCTGTGAGCGAAAGTGTAGACCCGCGCCTAGGCCGTAAACATAGCCTTGGAGGGTGCGCTTTCCGCGCGGGGCCGCGATAAGATGCGCCTTCAAAGCCAGCCACGCCGTTTCTCAAGTGTCTGTTTGGGGGAGGTGGTCTCCGAGGCTGCGGGGGTCACGAGGCCCCCTGGAGCGAGTGCGCTTCCGCGCGCTACTACGCACACATGCTGCGACATGGAAGACGCGGCTAAACGATTCGGCGGCCCTTCAAGGCCAAGAGCCGCCTTCCGCGCGCATGCTTTGAAAAACGTGTTGCCTCATTGGTGGGTGCCAGACAGCGCAAGATTTGGGTTTTATGGGTTTCGTCTGTGCTTTTGTGGAGAATCGCCACATTTTGTGGTTGGCATGCGCGATGGTGTTAACCTGAATCGACACGTCCTCGCTGCTTGTCGGTTACGTCACCTGTGGCGGCAGCCGCGCTTGCGTCGTGGTGGCGGTTCACCGCGGCGGATCGAGTTGCTTCTGGCGCCGTGCGTACTTCGCAAAGCGTTCGAGTGGGGAAATATGTATCCGGGTGTGCGGAAGTTTTCAGTCTCGAAAAGAACGGAGTGCGCGGGTCGCAATGACCTAGTTTGGTGGATAATTAATACGATGCTTTTCCCACATTTCAAAATTTTGTTTGAGCAGTGGCGCATACGCTGCGCTCTACCATAGTCACTTCCCTGCCAGCGCCACGGGCCGTAAAAAAGCTGAGTCAGCAGCGTTCTGCCGAAGCGTAGTATAGCATACACTGGCACCAGCAATCTCCGAATAAAGGCACTACGACAACAATAACAAATATGGCGGTATATGACCACGATAGTGGCGCGACCATGGCACTTCGTTCGCTGCGCTCAAAGCCACGCTGCGAACACCACGCTTCACTTGGACAAAGATGTCCAAGTTCGTGTCATAAATTTAATCGACTATGACAAGGTCAGTTTGTCGCAAGACCCTCACATTTTACAAATCTCTTCTTCCGTTCATAGGCTCTCGCAATACCGGATTTTCTTTTAGCTTGCTCATGAGAATGACTTAAAGTGTGCACTATGAGCATTACGTCCGAGCTCGGTTCACGTTACTTCTTTGCGCAGCTAAAGAGACAAAAAAAGAAAAGTCACGGCCTCCCATCAGCGAAAGAAGCGCGTCACTGCGAGTGCGCGCTCTTGAAGAAGTTTGCTTTCCATCTTGGTTTGCCTGGTTTACCGCATGTCTTTTCAATGGTGGTGGATTAATAGTGCTAGCGTTAGCGAGGTGCTCATGTACGCATCAAAAGTCAAGCTCTCAGTATTGGTCCATCCGTTCACTGTATTTGTGCATGTGTACGAGTGTATCCGTGCTTATTTCCCTTCAAACACCGGCACTCAGGAAATGAGCAACTGTAGGCGAGCCGCCCAGGGCGGACAAAAACTGTGGCACAAAGGTTTCCCCGTGCTTGACTGGTCAGTGAATCTGCCCCTTGAAACTAGGCACATAGAAGAATCCTCTAGGGCGAACTGGGAGAAAGAGCGCGCTCTGGTGATTGGCGTGAAATGTGTACCGAATGGCGCTGCGCATCACTTCCATCACTCGGAAGCGCAGATGAGATCGCCCACGCGGCTGCGGATGCCGCCGGCAACTCTGCGCATGCGCAGGCCGTCTCCCGTCCGCTTCGCTTTCCGCCTCGTGGTTCCGCTGCGCTCTCCTCCTGTCCTGTCGTCTTTCTTTCATCTCCCGCTGCCTCTCCTCGTTCGCTTTCATTTTTCGCGGCGCTCGTTCGTGGTAATACATGTCCACACCTTGTTCAAAAGCACGGATATCATCTGAAGCAACGACAGACCTGTGCAAGTGGTTCCATTATTCAGTCTCATGTGTGAATATAAGGATCCAGCTGTGCCACTATGAGTATTATTGTATGGCTGAAAAATGATTTATTCGTGGTTTTCGTCTTGCTGAGGCTTGTAGATATTTACCTTTATAAACTTTAATTTGACCTTCGATTATCTGAAACCGGGTTTTTATTTTGTATTTTTGTCTGCATACTTCCAATAGATCTAAACTACAAAGCTTTACCATTTGTGTTACTGAATCTGTCCTATGATGCCTGGAACACATAACATGCGCAGCTAATCGCAGAATTCTCCCTAACTTCCATTTAAGGTACCGTAGGTTAGGACTCCAGACTACCGAGGCATATTCTAATACCGGTCCGACGAATTTTTTGTATTCAAGAAAGCCTGAAATCCCGCGTTGCTTGCCCCAATTCTTTTTTACTAGGGAACCACAATTTTTGATCAGCAGTCTTTCATATTATAACTCCTAAGTACTTAAATCGGCTTAAGTGGTTGCCTATGCAATAAGGGAAGGCGCCGTGGTTCCTTAGTGGCTTTGGTGTTGCGCTGCTAAGCACGAGGTCGCGGGATCGAATGCCGTCCACGGCGGCCGCATTTCGATGGGGGCGAAATGCGAAAACGCCCGTGTACTTAAGATTTAGGTGTACGTTAAAGAATACCAGGTGGTCGAAATTAATCCGTCACTACGGCGTGCCTCATAATCAGATCGTGGTTTTAGCACGTAAAAAACCCATAATTTTTTATGCAATAAGGGAAAGTATTGTCTATCTTGTAATGATGTCAGTACTGATCGACTTTGTATAATTCATTTACATGTTCCATTTCACACACCAATGCTTAAATTCTGTAAAATTTTGTTAATTTTAAGCTTGTCCTCCCCACTAGCAACAGGAGCGTAAATTAGGCAGTCATCAGCAAAATGTTTAAGCTGCAAGTACACTTCTGCAATTCTAGAAGTATCATTAATACATAAAAGGAATAACAATGGACCCTAGTACGGAGCCTTGAGGATATACTCCAGGATGTGCTTCCAATTTACGGGACGTATATCCATCCATTTCGCTACTTGATTTACTTCAGTGTCTTAATAAAGTTTAAGTTCTGTTAAATAGTGCACTCGATAGGCAGCTGTTTTCAGATCTGTTATCACTCGAGATAATGCTAGCAAAATATCATGGATACTGGTTTGCAAGGAGCCGGCATTTGGCCATCTTGAGCTTGTCATTGCCTAATGAGGAGCGAGGCAGTAAGGCAATCACTCGGCTGTGCGTTGGCATTTCTTAGCACTTGCTGTCGTGACACAGCCAGTATACCTGATGTCCCAGCTAACAGCGAGCAAGTTTCTTTACGGAAGCCTTATGTGCAGATGAAAGCTAATTGTGTTAGCAGTCTTCCGCAGAAACCGCGGCAATCATTTTTTTCTTACTAATAAAGTAATTTGTAGGGATTAATTACCTTGCATTTAATGGTTAACTTGACATGTATTCACGCAATGTCAGTACAACCTTTGTAGGGCGTATTTGAAAACAACACTTTCAAGTTTCAGTTGTTTGCGACGCGATACCCATTGCGTAACGGCTTATTAAAGGTTTCGCGCGTTTTCTTCTAAGCGCGGATAAAAGAGCTACGCCAACCGACTGACAGTGATATTTTCAAATGTGCCATACAAACCTTGTATTGACATTGCGTCCATAAAGTTACTTAAGTTAGGTAATTGTTCACAAATTAAACGAGTACAATAAATACTGAAGGCTTCTTTAGGATGTCGCTAAAATACTTTTATTCACCACGTACAAAGGATCTTGCTGTTTTCTTTCTTTCCTTTTTTTAGTTTTTAGAGCTTCGGCTTAACAGGCACACCCAGTACAAGACGTGCCAGCCGCGACGGATAAATAAATCACCCTGAAAGCACGCCTAATATCTCATCTTTTTGTCGTAAGCATCAATTGCGGCTGTCGTTGCTGACGGATGTCGCCGCGAGCTAAAACGCGCGCGCACACGCACTCGCACGCACAGTGCACGAAAGCTGACATTTATGCACGAACAGTGCACAAATGTCAGTCACTCTTCCCTGATCGCGACAAGCACTTTTTTTTACGTATAAGGAAATGCAGATGAGCTATGACCACTTTCACACTTTTCCAGGTGCTCTCTGGCGCTGTGGTGCGCGCCATCCCATCTTTGTAGACACGATTTTGTGCAGTCCTTGCCAGGCGTACGCATGTCGGCGCTTGGCCCCGTCGAAACACGAGGACGTATTCTCGTACGATCGCTTTCGGCGATATCAAGTGCGCGATTATTGGCTGGTTGAGCACTACGTCACGCAAGGGCGATAGTATGACTGAAAGGGGTCGCCCAAGAATAGGTCTCCTGGCTTCACCAGCGACGTTGAGTATACGGAGAACAGATGTTCCTGCGCAACGTTATAATGTATTCCGAATCACAGGGCAAGCTCAGCGTACTGAATAAGGGTGGGGCACGGTGCCCCACAAGTCTGCACGCGCCCTTTCGGTATAGCAGCGATCTACGGTTGTGCTTTAGGCCGGATTCCACCAGCGGAAGTTTGCTGATGACACTTGTGTCTGCGATTCACTGCCGTCTGTAATGGCTAGCCAATGGACGCCCGCGGTGACATGACGGTGATGAGTGGTTGGGTGTTGCTTCCCAATCGTCACTTTCTTTTGAGACGGCGAGTGAGTTTTGAGGTATTTGTTTTTATAACAGCAAATAGGAAACAGTGTCCACATCATAGAAGCCTCGTGTTTGCGCCCTCGTTGCCCTTGCGTTGTTCTATACTTTTTTTAGGAAGCTTTAGCTCGGGAGCTCCTATCTAAATACATGGGAACGGAGGAAGCGTTTTTCTCGGCAGTGACTGCACCGGTTTTGATGTTTGCTTCATTTAAACAGATAAGATATACTGACTGACAGAAGTAGATTTTACTTTTGGCCGTCATTTGTTTTGCAAAAATTCTTGAAAACTGCAAGATCAGAAAAAAAAATATACCGAGTTTACAACGATCTAACTCGGCAATAAAAAGCGATGTCACAATTGTGTGGATTGCATGTAATACATCTGAAGCAGACAGAATCCACCTTTTTCATTTTCCTGTGCTGCCCTCTGCCGCACGCCGCTGGAAACGTTTTGGAAGGGTGCCCGGGCACTCGCCGGTTGATTTGTGTACCTGCGCCCACGTTGAGTGCGCGTCGGTTGTGCGTTTCGTGGATCGCGAATAATTATTAATGGCTTCTCCGGGGAGCATGTCGTTCCTGGAAGTGTCACTCGCCGACTACTGGGTGAGCAGGCCCGAGTGCGCTCTGGTGCTAACAGTGCTGCCCGCAAGCGCACGCCCAGTTCCGTCTGCCGATGCGGCTGCCTTGTAATTTGCTGTCGCTGATTTCCGCACGTGGAGCTGGCTTTCTTGTATTCCTTTTACACATTCTTTACACATTTTTCATATTCAAGTGTTCGAGCGCAGCCTTCCACGTCGGATTTGCCGAAGGGGTACATTTGTCGACATCTACAGCCACACATCGTTGTTAGCTTCAAATATTGTGGAAAAGATGCGTCGCTGATATGAAATGTCAAAACGTAGCAAAGCATACATATCTGCGCATATGAGCCGCACTGTTCCACCGTGCATGAGACGAGTCGATATGAGCGGCTGAGCCACTTAAAACAACGGCAACTGTGATCCAGATACGTATAGGTTACAGGCTCTTCTCGGTTTTCTTTAACTTCATCACAGTTACAGTTTGCGCGTGACATAAGGTATTACAGAAAACTGTACTCGCATAAGCGCTCATTTACGGGCCGCGTTGTTCACTCACGAAAACGCGGATGCCATCGCAGACACCGTTGGTATAGCTGAACGAGGCGGTTGTTTATGCTGCTGTATACCGAATGCACCGTCTCTTGTTTCCCGTTTGACGCAGAGGTAAACAGCGAACCTGGAAGTGAGAAATATATCAGCATAGTAACACGTACAGGCCCACCCATCTACGCAGCGAATGCGACCGGCAGCCTACGGGTACGGTGACGTACAGATATTGGCACGGGGCCATGTCGTCGCTTGCCGCTTATTGTGTACGCGCCGTGCGAAGCGAAGTGTAGTTGATTTCAAATCGCTAAGGCCAGAACTGAACTGCAAGAGTAGTTTCCTTCGTCCTAACTGCTTACATTTAAGTTCAGGTCCGCCGGTAGCGGATGCACAAACTCGACGGCGCCAGGCTTAACCTTCGCCGAACAGGATCAACATTGCCTAAAACTTCATGTGCACGGATAGAGGGGGTTGAAGCTCGTGCATTGAGCGCGATTAAATATGTGCTAGCGAAGGCGCTGCGGCTGTCGCGTTGTCGGCTTGACGGCCGATCGCGCGGCGTTCGGTCGAACGATGGTCGGCACGCTGATTTTGTCGGTGCCGTCGACAAGGAAGCCCTTCGCACTGCGACAACTCGCGCTGGTCGGTTGCGTCGTTGTCGGCTTGGTATGATAAGATGGTCTCGGCGACACACTGCGCTAAATAGTCGGCCGATCGTTGGCGTGAGCGTCTTGTCGCTGTGGTGTCGACCCAGTGTTACCGTACCCTAAACGAGTACGCGAAGTCAGGCACACGCTGCCACCACCAGCAAGTGAGCGACGATGCTGGAAGAAGACTGTCAGCAACGTGATGTGTTTAAGTGTCGCCCAAGTGTAACGCAAGGGTTTTTCGTTAAATTTGCTAGCCATCAATGAAAGGCGGCAACTACGTGGCTCACGGTGCAGTCCGGACCACGCCCTGGTCGCTTTATGTCTTAAAGTTGAATTGCAGTCTTACGCTACGCACGTTTTCGGCACCGCTATACGACGTCGAGCTACCAGTGGAGTTTCAACGCGGTACACGGCACGAGTGTTTGCAGCAGCGCGCGTCCGAGCCCTTTCTCCCGAGGTCGGGCCGCGAGCGCACCCCTTCCAAAATGTTTCGAGACTAATCCGCTAGGGCAGGGCGCATGCGCCATCGCGCCATGAGAAAGCTGGATTGATGTATTATACACCGCTCTGAAAAATACCACTAATTTGTGAGTGAGACTTCTGCAAAATCCTCGTGCGCACTTTGACAATTTTATGTAATCTGTCAATTCATATATCAAGTTTGCCGGCTTTAGATTTTCTTACATATGCTGTTTACAGAACTAGACCTGTTTTTGGTGCGGAGTTACGAATTTGTAAACATTGTGCTCAACTTTCTTGAGACTTGGCAATTTTCGAGACTTTTATAAGAAAATTTCTAGCCCTAAATAAAAATGTTGCTTCCTTGAGTCACTATAAATTAGCTTTCTCTCTCACATGCAACAAATTTGATTCAAATCGGTATAGAGCGGCTGTCCTGTGAAAGCATTACTGCGTTTTACATGTAACTGAATTGGCGTCATCGGAGTTTGTCCCTCTTCTAAAGCTCCCTCTTACAACGCGCCTGAGCAGAGAATATAGCTAATGGGCCAAGAAAGACGAAACATTTCCTTCAGTGTTCCACTGCACTTGCACTGAACGCCTGCAACAGACGAAATCTACGCAGCCATGACATAGGGGGGTGGGGGGCGTAGAAGCTGTACGGTAATTAAGCCGCACGGATGATAGCCACGTGCTCCCTTGTTGTATTCACGCTTTCTACCTACGTTCACGCATGCCAAACGAGAAAGAGAGAGAGCACGCGAAGTGACAAAGGTTGGTGACGTTTCGTGATGCCGCACTGTTCGCCTTTGAAGCCGCCACCTTTGTCACTGCTGCCTTGCAACCTGCATTTGCGATTTCGAGGCTTGCATTGTTTCTTCCCCCGTGCTGTCAGTTAGAGGCAATTAGTTCATACATTTGCTTTCTACAGTGGAGCTGTATATGGCTTGGGTACCGTACAATTTTCGTGTCCGCACACAATCATCATCAGTGGCTCATAACCCCGTAAGCAAGCAATGGCACAGATGCCCGTAAGGCTTCAAGCACTCAGCAAAGTGAAGCGAACAGTGCTTATTCTTTCTAATCACACATACAACAAACAGAACAGCATGTCGAGAACTGTCGTCATTAATCGGTTGTACCACTCGCTTTGCGTGGGTTCATTGCTCTGACACTACCCCTGTATTTGTTGTCGGTGATTTCAATGTGGATGTGTCGAGACCGAAAAGGGAGTGGTTTACGCGTTTCGTGTGGCAGACATATCGCTTGCGATGGCACACCTATCCGGCCCAGCCGACCACCCAAGCGGCGTACGGGCATCGATTTGACATTATCAAAGAATGCGTTTGCATTGCGAGTGTGCCGATCAGTGTATACATAGCGACCACAACTCCATTGGGACCGTCGTTACTGAGTGACAACGAGTGATGCCAATAGTCTTTACTACAAGTTTTCTTGCCCCGATGTTTACAGCTCCGCTGGTCATCCATCTTTGCAGGATAAAATGGCCTTGTTTTTTTTCTTCTGAGCGCCAATGATTGAATACGCGAAAGCAGAGACGCAGTCGAACAAATGCTGGTGCACGTACCCGCTTGCATGCGTGTACACACAAAGTCGTCAGTGGCTAAAACACGATATTGCGAGCGTGGTATCCTCATCATACCCTCACGTAACACATCCTACTGCAGCAACTGAAATCTGAACAACCCCCACCATTCCGGATACCGTAAGATCGGAAGCAGAATCTTAATATGCGCCCTCGTTTTGTCCTGTTTCGTTGGCAACTTTACGCACAATGCCCTGACCACCACTGCACGGACGTGCTGTGTGTCATTTACAATTTCCGGCCCGGTTGTGCACATCGAAGAGAGAGAAGTGGTTCTTGAAGCATTGCCATTTGTTGGGCGTGTTGGTAAATTGAAAGCATATTTAGCGCCAGCAAACAAGGACGTAAGGGAGAATAGCGCATTGTGTTGTCGTCTCCCTTACGTCCTTGTTTGCTGGCGCTAAATATGCTTTCAGCTTGGTTCTTGAAGGGATAAGGAAAGGTTGACGCTGTTTTCTGCAGCCCTTGCGGGAGCACGGCTCAGCGTCAACAGGCGTGGTGGGTGTTAAAATTTGAGCGGCGCTCCTCCTCGCATTTTAATTGGCGGTGGCAAAGCGGTGATCTTGTCTGCTCCGCAAAAATCTGTCTCACACCGGTAGCGCCTGCCGCCTTTTTCCGCCGCTTTCGCCGCCAGAGTGAACGAAAAAGTATTTTTGTCAAAAGTTTGCGCCATAGTTTCACCGTGCACGAGCGCGGCAACTCACTGCGATTACTTGCAATTGAAAAAGATGTTGCTTTAGCAACCCATCTTCCGTATCATTGTCTGAACATATGCACTTTGTACAGTTGCTGCCACGTAACGGTCACCTGGGCCCTGTCATATCGCCTTCACGGCTTTTAGCTCACCTGGCCTTCGAGTGTGTTGTGTGGTAAATAAATCTGGTTCTGATCGTTCTGAAGGTGCCAGCACCTTTAAACCGAGGCTGAAATGCACCTTTTCGTCTTCGCGACAGTATACCTGCATGCGGTCCTGTGAAACAACTCTGCACATTTCGACCTTGCGGAATAGGAAGTGACGCATACAAGGACGACAAATCGTGCTTCATGGGTGCGCTACATTTTCTGTGCATTTTGTAAAAGTGCACTTAAAAAAAAAGTAATACAAGCTTCTGATTAGTGAACTGTGAACGTGGTGGTTCACGAGGCGTCCTGTTGACGGTGTTCTGATCGGCCGTTCACCTCGCGACAACCTCCGGTCATGGCTAACGCGATTATAGGGAACGGGCCGACGACCTCGTCAAAGTGGTTCTCAAAACGGATGATGTATGGCCAACGCAGGAGTACCTCGGTCAGGAGAGGTTTGGGCAATTAGCAAGGATGCGGCCATCACTTGTCAGCCGCACAAATTGGCACGGCCACGCGGGAGACGCGGTAGGTCCAATGATACGGTCCATCACCTGTCAGCCGTCCAAATTGGCATGTCCACGCCGGGGACGGAGTCAGCGTACATCGGAGTTGGCGTACGTTACCCCCCTTTACCTGTCTGTGTCCAGTGATGTGCGTGCGTTTCCGACAAAGCTCCCTTCGGAGGGAAAGGGCAACCGACCATTGGTGAGACCTGATGTCATCGGTCTCCTGACGCCGGAATGGGGGAAGTGACTGAACAATGGTCACGCAGGGCATAAAAGGAGCGACGGACGGCGGGACTGATCGGCTGCTACAACTTCATCATGAACTTTTTCTGTATTACTTTGAATTTTCTTCTAAATATGTAAATATAAACGTGTTTGTCAAACATCCTGAATATCGGGCCCAGCCTCACGTTCCCTTACTCCTCCACGAGCAAAGTGAATTCCACATCTTCGACCCCCAGTCGCAACAACGGATTCCGAGTTAAGTTGTGAGCCGCCAGGCCGAAAGTCTTCCATCGGTCTTCGTAAAGCCTTCGTGAAAACAAGGCGCCGTGGAGCGCATGGTGTTGTGGAGCCCAGTACAGTCGGGCTTATCAGCACTGCAACTGGCGTGCATGGGTTCCCTGTGTCTGCGACCTACATAGTGTTTCACAATCAAGTGGCAGTTGGGCGAGAGTGGGCGTACTCTTGCCCCAAGATTGCACTTGAGATTGAACAGACGCGACTCGACCATCCGCACGACCCCGCTCCTGGAGCCAGCCTCCGCATCCGCTGCAGTCTTATAGCGACATCCCGGGGTTTGTCTTTTGAATGAGCTGACACTTGTTTTCATTTCGCTTACCGGCAGCGGTTTTTTTTTTTTTTAAGCGCCGCAAGGAGCGGTGAGCGTGCGTGTCCGCATATGCGTAGCGGGTCTCGGCATTCGTCGCGTGCTTCCGGGGAAAGTCACCCCCCCCCCCCCCCCCCAGTCGCATTACGCTGGCGTGTACCGGAATGGGGCGGAATTTCGCCAGAGCGAACAAACCGGTCAAGAAGGGCAGATGGGAAAGGGCCGTCGCGCGGACCGAAAGGCAGGCGCTGTGTTGTGCTCTTGTTTCTTTTTTTTTCTTCTCGAAATTGGGAGTCTATCAGTGTGTTACTAGCATTCGGCCTTGGCCGCCGTCGTCTGGCGAGGTCACGGGGTCGATCTCCTTCCGAGGCGACCGCATTTGAGCGTCGCCATAGCAGCTAGCTCGGCGACGCCCGGCCGCTTGCTTATGTGTTGCAGTGGTACTTTCAACCTTCTCGAAGCTTTCGCACGTCCATCCTCCCGATGCTGCCAAGTGTGTGCACATTGCGTGGGTAAAGCGTGTTTTATATTTCCTTTATTTGAGAATGAAATCTCCGAAGGAAGAAAGCTAATAAAATAAGCGTAATACTAAGGCGTTTTCGATGCAATTGGATACAATGTCTGGCTGATTGCTTGGTTGGCTATTGTTTAAAAAAGGAACTTAATGGAAGAGGAATGGAAAATGGAAGAACAAAGGTTGATGAAAAAACGAAATTGATGGAAAAGCATTGTTGCTGTTGAATAATGTGTATTGGTAGTAACAACCACGGTTCGTGGAGAGGGAGGTTATCGCTTGCGCAAAAGGCAACACGAACAGGCACTTTGAAACTATGGAATATTAAGCGCCTCTCGGATTCGCTGTGATTCTATACAGGGTGCCCCAACTATCATGGCACGAAGATTTTAAAATATTTGCAAATGCCACGTAGCTAGGCAGAAGCAAGTTAATGGTGTTTGCCGTCGCTAGGAGGTGCTCAAATCATTTTTTTTTTTTGCATTCCGCCTAATTACAGAATTAGTCATAGTTAGTTAACCGACTTCTCAAATATTATAATTAGATGAAGTGTCAATGAGAAAATTGTAGGGCAAGATGAAAAACTCCCGATACAGCTTTCTTTTTGCTCAATACCTGTTACGTAAGTGTTTTTCCGAAGAAGCCCGCGAATACTCGCAAAATTTCCGTGCGATTGACCGCTCGAGAGAATGGTCGAGCGTTGATTATTTTAATACAATTTAGTGCGAATCATTAAAGGGCAACTGCAAATAAATTTCGGGCAGCGTAAAATGCCTGGTTTTAAGTAGGCAGTAACGTTATATAATTGTAATTATAATGGCATAAATAATGAACTTACCACCTTTGTTCGATATTTGGGGCGAATTTTCACTATCTGTTCAGGAAAACTGGCTCATATTTAAGCAGAAACTGAGTTTCTAACTAACGTGTACCAGGATATGCATGAGATGAATGAAATTACATGACATGAGTAGATGGCATCGTGGTCGTTTCTTTACCTGGATTTGTGTCAGGATATGTGTGACGAGGCATGCGTGCATGACGTGGTCATATATGTCTTGTCATGACGTCATGCTATTCATGTGATTACATGCAAGTCATATAATTCATGTCAGATCTTGCACGCATTCGATGTCATTCATACCATTTATGTCATGAGACACATGACAAGCATGTGATGTCATGACTTGCGTATGCATCTCTTGTCATTCCTGTCAAGACGCACATGACATGTCACGTAATCTACCATTCGTCATAACACGCATGTCATGACATGTCACCCATGTCAGGTAATGCATGCATGTCATGCATATCCTGATATATATCGGGTTAAAGAAACGACCACGACGTCATCATGTCATTCATACCATTTACGTCATGACATACATCTCCTGACTAACGTGTCATGGTATTGATGTCATGACATGGCATTCACCTTATGTATACATGCATGCATGTCATCCCCCCCCTCCCTTCCCCATGCGTATTCTGGTATACACCCAATTGAAAAAAAAAAAAAAAAACGACCATGACGCCATCACGCTGTCGGAGGCTAGAGAGAGAGAGAGATAAACACTCACTTAACGCACCCTGAAGTTCGCAAAGAATTAAAAAGTGCCGGGGGGCAGCCACTTGGCGCGAGTATCGCATATCATTTCAGCAACGCATTTATTCGAAGTTGAGCTAGCTCCCATGCGAAGAAAAAAAAATATTCACACTCTAACAGAAGCGGTTCCAGTGGCCCAGCAGAACATGATAGTTGCGAGGTTTATGCACAACAGGATTTTGGGCTCGATATTTTGTCGGGCGTGGTGCGCTAGTGCAGCGTTTGACGCAACCCGCCGCGGTAACCCCGTGGCGTTGCGCTGCTGAGCACGACGTCGCGGGTCTTAATCCCGGCCGCATTCCAGTGGGTGCGGAATGCCAAAAACGCTCGGGTTACCGTGCATTAAGTACACGTTACAGCACTCCAGGTGGTCGAAATAAATCCGGAGTCCACCACTAAGGCGTGCCTCGTAGTCAAATCATGGTTTTGGCATATCATATTGACCGCAAATAAAGACGGGGATAGCGGAAGAGAACACAAAAATGACACGGGCGGTAACATTACACTGGTTTATTCATGGCAACCCGTGGCGATATATAGACAAATATAACATGTGCAGTACGCAGCAACAAGAATACTCATCAGCCTAGCGGGGCAACCAGCTATAAAAAGAAAATCCATCTCAGATTGAAACAACCTAATGGAAGTGTCACTAGCACAGTCTTGACCTTTCTTTTTTATGTGATATGCCTCCATCGGTTCGCGTGCAGTCTGGCCCTGGCTTCTCCCCAGAATCTTTCTCCTTGAAACGTGGTCTACAGGGGAGCAGGCATTGCAGTGCGCCGGCAAGTGCGCCAATTCATCTTTCGTTAACTTTTGTTCACGTTCCCTGGCTCGATCATCGTACACACTTTTTTTTTGCACGTATAAAAACACTCCAGAGTGTAATATTATGTCGCTTATGCTCGTGCGGTGGTTCAGCTTGTATATAGCACAGTTTGCTGTGCCATGGCAAGGACGGCCGACATACTGAGCCGCGTTGCTCATCGGAATGCGATTCCGTCGGCAGCAAAATTCTCTCGCTGTGTACTTGCGTGTGTCGCGGCTGCAGCGACAGCATGGCTGATTGATTTACCGTTTTCCCGTCAAGGCTCTCTTTCTCTCTCTCTCCCTCATATTTTTTTTCGCTTTTAGAGGTGAGCGAAGAGTCCAAGTTTCGAATGCGAATTGAATGTTGCACACTAACTATTCGTACATATTCAAAAAGGAACTATTTGGTATTTTTCGATACACGAAACTAACCAAATACTTGGCAACAAGCTACTGTTAAAATCTTGCTACTAAATGAAGTATCGCGAAATATCAGAATTGAGGCAACGACAAAAGTTATCCAAGCAATGCAGATACAAAATGGGAAATATGCAAGCTTCGTTTTGTTTCGCGGCGGAAGCCTACATGGCAACCGTGATTTTTTGCTTCCGTAGTCTTGTTCTCTCATTTGACTTTCGAAGTCCATTCATTTAGCAGTTATATTTTTTTACGTTGCAACTAGTGTTTTCTTAGCAATGGGCCCGTTTTCACGATTGTACGCCCACAATGCTTTCAATACCTGTATTTTTGTAAGTGATTTGCATTCTTGGAACACATCGCCCACTTTTCGGTCGGCGTGGCCGTTCTCCCGACCTTCAATTAAACAAATTCATTTAAATTTATCCAGTGCTGGGCGGAGTCGCACCCACCTCACACAAGTTTTTCAAGCACGGCAACTCGACGGTTGAGCGCGCTGCACCACGAATGGGTGCGAGGAGGGATTGATTAATGGTATCCTTCTTTCTAACCTCTGTCGACTTGCGGCGAGCGCACTCTACAGGTGCATGTCAAACTGATAAAAGGGGCAATACCCACTCTTCTAGCCGACTGCGAATAAAAGTACTACGCCTGCAATAGCCGCCCATTCGAAGTCGGATGCGGAACCTTAGTCTACTGTGCCCGGGGGTCAAAACTGGGTGTGGTTAGGAGACCGCGTTTGCTTTCTTTGTGGCGGCCGAAGGTGTGCACGCTGTGGTCTGTATTAATGTTAACATTCTTAGCCTACTTCCCCCATCGCAGATTGCACATCAAGGTGTCTGCAGCAATATGGTTTGTCGCTACATTGCGTTTTTGGAAACCTCGTCCTACAGCAACCTTCCTTAAAGGTTGTTGGCAACCAGACTGACTATGTTGAGAGGTTATTCGTGCAGCTTTTTAACGAAAATTCGTGATCTGTTTATAAAACTGATTCTTTGTTCCTTATAATTAGCTCTTTTTTTTACATTAGTAATATAGGCGTTGTACCTAATTTTGCCGAAATAAATATTCCTGCTGTAAATGTATGCGTCTGCGTTTGGCTATTCGATATTTACTATTCGATTCGTGTTCGAAAAATTTCATATTCGCATACACCTAGTTTGTTTCATTTTTCCCCTTTGTCCAAAACAGCTGTACACCCTTTTCATAATCCTCAAGTGCGGCTCGCTGCGTTGCACATTGGGCAACTACTGGTGGTCATGGTTATGGTTGAAGTAAATATGATGTTAGCTGTAGAGGGCTGGGGCTTGTCTCTTGCGCATGGTTTCATCACGAGTCAAAATGAAAAAAAAAAGAAAAAGAAGACCGCCCTTCCATTACTGTGAGCAGGGGTGCAAGCGAAGCTAGGGATCCGCGGCTCTTCGTTGTCGTAACGGCTCGGCTTCGCGCTCCTTCACGGCGAGGTCCGCAGGTCGACGACGAGCCCTTTCTCGAGCGAGTTCCCGGGCGGCGTTCATCACACGCCGCCTGTTCTTCGGCCGAACGCACGCCGTGCGGCCCGCTCCCGCTGCCGTTCTTTCAACGCAGCCTGCTCTTCGTCAGAACGAACCAAACGCGGCCTCCCAATCTGACTGCCGGGCCTGAACTGGTGGGAAACGGCGGGCGCCGAGGCGAGCGAACAGGCGATCACACCCTTCCCCGCCTCCGGAGAGAGATTCTTGTTTGGGAAGTAGGAACATGGGGTAAAGTGCAGCGCAGTAACTGTCTCTCAGATGAGGACACCTCAACCGCGCTGCACAGGGGAGAAGGGATAGAAAGAGTGGTGAAAGAAAGAGGGAAGGAGCAGCAGCGGTCGAAACGCTGTGAGCGTGGGGAGGGGACTTAGAGGCGATCAGCTAGGGCGATGTCCTCGGCGAACTCCAGAATCGCTCGGAAGAGGCGCTTCTGGCTTGAGATGCAGCCCGAGGGGTGCAGCAGATTGTCCACCGTTGCACAGGGATGTTTGTGGGTATGGTAGACTTTTGCGAGGGCCGCGCGCGCGTTCGAGAAAGTCGGACACTCACACAGCAAATGTTCTAACGTTTCCGTCGCGCCGCAGTCCCGGCAGAAAGGGGAGAGGGAGGGCACGCCTGGGATTGGCCCGCGCCTTGCTCTGCTTCTACTTTTTTATGTATATAAAACCCCGCTTTAAAGGGTGCGTATGATGAACCGACAGAGGTTGAATCGGTTAGCGGGGTGGTCTCGCAACCCGAAGTTCGGTGGTTCGAATCCGCAGTCTGAATTCTGGGGCTCTACGTGCTAAAACTACGGTCTGTTTTTGAAGCACGCTGTGTAGTGGCGAACTCCGGATAATATTTGACCACCACCACCACATTCCGATTGAGCCCCAATCAGAATGTGGTCGCCGCGGCCGGCATCGAACCCGGGACCTCGTGCTCACTGAGCTATCGCGGTGGGTGTCACGCAAGCCACGTATCTGTATCTTCGATGTCATAGAACACGCGAACTGCTCGCACGCATTGATTGCAAAAATAAAAAAAGAGGAGAGAGATGACGGCTACATCATCAGCATAGTAAGCTACTTCGCGGGAAAGCTATTTTTACAATTAAAAGTAAAAAAAAAGTCTGATAAACAAAACGCCACAGCCACCCCACTCGGCGCTTCCTCGATAAAACGGGGCGATGCGCAATCAGTTTTCTCTCCGCCTCCGTGTACGCACGTCAAGGTCCTCATGATGGTTCCGTTCCAGTGACCCCAGCTCTCGCCGAGGCTGTTTTCGTATGCAAGGTCGCCTTCACTTGCTTTGCAAACAGATGGGCACCGTTCGCAGCAGCTGGATGCGCTTCCGACGCCTCGGTGCGCCAAACGTCTCCGCACAAGCGCGTCACGCCCAATGCGCGCAGTTGTTTACGACACTTATTGCGTGGTCGGGACCTTTTATTTTCTTCTTCTTAGGCCTTCGGTGTCAGGCCACGGTTAGGGTGTATCGTCATTGCAGTTTAATCGTTTCGACAATGCATAAGGCACTTATAGCGAATACGATTACATAGCGAGAGTGTTTTTTTTTTTTTTTTCAGGGAAAGGTTGAGGCTGGTTTAACTTCCGGACGTCTGGCTTTTTTTGTTTTTTTATTTGCACGAGTGCCTGTTATCTTTCAAAACGAAATGCAGAGATTTTGGCACAAGATAATCGGGGGGAAATTGGGACCTTTTGTGGACTGTTTTGTTCCAGAAGGTACAATGAAGCCATACAAGGCAGTCGTTGATAACTCACCTCGGTAAACCCCTAGCATATATTTGTAACACATTGTATGTGAAGTCAACAGCAAAAGTTTATGGGCCGCAGGATCTCGGAGAACGTTCAATTTCTGAGCAGCCTGTAACAGTGGTCAAACCGAACATCAGAATGTTGTTCGCAAGTACTGGTAAAGGCTGCAAATGCGAATACTAGGCTGCGTTGTGAGGCTGCGCAGATATTCAGCCTTCTCTCAGATCTCGTGTTCTGTAAAGTTTTGTGGTTGACTGTACCTGATCTTTACCGATACCTATCGACCGGCGCTGGCAAGGCCCGGCAAGGCTGGGAACAGCACGAGTGTAATCGGTTGGACAAATGTTTTCTTGTCCTGCTTTGGAAACGGGGTTCGGATATCGTGTCTGTAGTTCGCCAGTGAGCTGTTCGATTAACTAAACTTCTTTAAGCAATTATTTTATAGCGTACATTGCAAACGGGAAATCGAAGCCGTACTCGAGGCATGTTTGCTAGGTAGTAATCCTGCTATTAGCGCCAGTTTCGAGATGTTCCGAGACATTGACGCTCCACGTAGCTTCGTCCTGCGGTGCTTATGGCAGGTTTTGCGGGAAAATGTCCATGGTGAATGACAGTACATTTCACCGCAGGTTTTTTTAGCGGCTATCTCAAAACTGGCTTTGTAGTCTTACGATTCCTAATAAGCGGTCACGGCTTGAGCTCTGTCCCTCTCGACGTTATGCTCTCGCAGATTTTTTTAATCATTGTACAGTCATCAGGAAATAGCGCTCTCTGCCCAGTGCTTGCAACGCTGTGTGTTCTGTGTGGTGCAGTGTTCTCAAGGATGTGTCCAACCGAACGGACCTCGGCAGGCGACCGTGCGGCTGGAGGCGCCGATTGCTGGTCGTGGTAAGTGGACGTCTCACCCTCCCTCTTAATCGCCCCGGCGTGCGGCCCTGATCGGCCGCTGATAGCGCGCTGTACATGCAGATAGCCTGGTTTAAAGTTCCCGGTGGTAAACACGGTCGCCGCGCCAGGCGTCGCTTCCTTCTTGAGAACCGCCCCGCTTTGTCTGACGATGAACTCGGTGGCGCCAGTGTGTAGCGATGGGTGGATGCTGTGAGCGTCCCCTTTGGAACGGGGCGGTGGGTTGCGAAACCAAGCTCATGTTATTACATTGCCTAGTGCCCTAGCTATGTTAGAAAAGAAAAAAAAGGAAAGGAAAAAAAGCAAACGATGAATTGTCATAACCAAACTTTCTGAACCCCAATCTAAACTTTGTTTTTGCACGCCTCCGTTGTTTGTCGTTTCCCTACTTCCACCAATCTTCTAATCGCCTCTTACTAATCTCTACTGCGGACATGTTTACTTTCCCCCTGCTCACGCTGAACCCAAGGGCTTCAAGGAGGCCAATGGTGCCTAAATCGACCGCTGGGTAGATATCTTCACATTCCAGTAAAACGTGATGCGTTGTTTCCCTAGCTTTACCGCAGCAAACACATGCTTCTTCTTCCTTCTTATATCTCGCTTTATAGGTGCGTGTTCCAAAGCATCCTGATCTCTCTTCGAAAAGTAATGGGCTTCCCTTTGAGTTATCATAAATTGTTTCTTTCCTGATTTCGCTGTTTAATCTTAAGCAGTTTTCCGCTTCAGCGTGTGAAGTGCCTGCGCCATCTTGCGAAGGGGTTCGTTCATGTAATTATGACCAGCGTGCCGTTTGACGAAACAGAAAATATGCGCTGTATATTCCATCTTTAGGCCCGCAGGGGCCTGAAGCCAGTAGGGGGACTGAACTAAAATGCCAGTACAGGCAACAGATAAATTTTAATTTCTGTTCTTAAACGAAATCAATGTGAAGAATCATGAATCAGTATAAGGTAACTGATGAATGGGAAGCTACAAATAAATGTGAATAAATAGAATAAACATAACTACGTGATCTGCAACGTCAATGTAATAAAGTTTAAATGCGTAACAATAAAAATATTGTAACATGATAATGGGAACACTTACAGTGAATTGGAAAAAAGATAAAATATTATGGGGCTATTTGGTGCACATCGAGGGGTTGGGCCAGCATAAAGTTAATCGACTGAAATGATCAAATATTGTTTTTCAGATTCCCAATTTTAACCATTCTTAGCTGACGTTCACCGTTGCTGTAAGTTATGGCCAGTATGTATTATTTTATCTCAAATTCTTCTAATTCAAATTCTTTTTAATAGTTGGAGACAGCCGTCGCTAAGCGCCTCGTAAATGTACGTCTGAGGACGCTAGGTGGCTAAGATTATTCCGCAACTGATCACTCCTGCGTCCCTCATAGCCCCACTGGGCATCTTTTAGATGCAAAACTCTATTAATTATGCTTATTTTCATCTTGCAATTGTATCAAAATTGTCGCAATCGTCTCAAAGCCTCCGTCTCAGTTACTCCGGAGACCCTGTCGTCGAGGTGGGCCGCCGCTCTGCGCAGCTCAGACCTCGGAATCCAGATGTGGGCAGTCCAGCAAGCCCGTGAGGCGGCGTTGAGGCAGGGCCTTGACGTTCCCCCGTGGGAGACCTGAGCCCGGGTCGCGTTAAACCTTGCCGGACGTACAAGAAAGTTGTATCCATCCATCCATCCATCCATCCATCTCAAAGCCTGTAGTTGTATACAATCACGACAGCCTTTTTTTTTTTTTTTGTCGGAGCATCAGTGGTGTGGTTAAAATCTTGGTACCGCAAATTGTTTGACCTCCTGAATTAACAGTGTCTCTCTATCTGTATTTTTGTGCGTGCGTGGCTGTCCAGCTCTGAATACTGTTTTCAATGATCTGCGACATATTGTCGAATTACGAGTTTGCATCTAGCTATCAAATCGACAGGTAGGCACTACATTCGAGCTTAAGTGTGACGATCCTCTCACTAATTAAAGGAACATCGTGAGGAGCATCTCAAAATGACAGATTTGGAGGCAGTCGTGTACCGATCGCCGTAACATTGCAATTTTGTAGGTGTCTTTTTATCTTTCTTGTTCTTTTTTTTTTTGTGACTATCCGCATCTGCGGTAGGAGTTACAAGCCCAGTCAAGCCACTCTTGGTCGGCTTTTGGTCTCTGCTCCTGACGTGTGCTGTTGCAGCTCGAGGCGGCGTTTGGGCGAGGAATCCACTAAGCCCATTGACGAGTACGTCCGGCGGCAGGAATCGAGAAAAAAGGGGTTATTTTACCTTGTTTACACTGGCTCCATATACGGAAGGCCACTCCATGTAGGGGCATATTAAACGTCCGTCTTCACATCAGGACCCGTCAGCACACCTCTCTCTGCGCCAGAGGTCTTCGCTTTTAATACTATCGTCTTCCCTAGGAGACTAGACTAGGGAAGCTGATGACTGTATCGCGGCCAATCACAATCGCCGAATGGGTCGCAAAATCCCGCCCATGATATCGCACCGTTTCGCTGAGCTCCGCCTCGTATGTTGCACCTTCGCCCCCGCATATGGCGCGTAGCAATCTGGGAAACCGAAGTCGAAGCGCGTCCCACGGTAGCATTCGACGTTGGCCCGTTTCATCAATTAGTTCAGGTTGTCAGGTCCAGGTAGAGGGGTCTTTAGTTGACCCGTCATCTGTCGGCGTCAACGCTGCGTCGACTTCCAGATAGGCGAATGGGGTGGGAGTGGGGGTATTGCCTCTTGGTAAACGCCTAAGGAATGCCCATCGTCGTATTGAGACGTAACAGTACCCACAGTGTCAAATAAATATTTGATTGATTGGTAGATAGATATGGCGTTCTGAACCTGAGCAGAAGGTCACGGTTCCGATTCCAGGCATCGGCGGGACATCTCTGCGATGGTGGTATGCAAATGCGCCCGTGTACGTTGTCCAACCTCAACTGCCAGAAATAATTCCTGAATTCTTCACTGCTGTTTTCTGTGAAAGCTCAGGTGCCGCATTTTTAATAATCCATTCCATTTTCTACTCGTAATCGAGTCCAGTAGCACATTTCGGCGCCAGGAAAGGCGATAGAAATGAACAGTGATATATCGATCTTCACGAAGTAAGGCCTCAGGTTGAAGTTTTTGATGCAGAGCGGGATAAGCTAAAAAGTCTTGAGAGACGAAACAGTTCTCGAAATTCACATGTTCTACCACGAAGCGTTTTTGCATTGTCTGGTTCCCTTTCTTTGTTCAACATTTTGTTCGCAAAATTGTATTCGTATCGCTATTAACCCCACAAAGGCTAGCGGATCATTTTTGCTACGCTTAGCTTAACACCTGAAAATTTCGATGTGAAGGACAAATCGTGCGATTTTTCGGCAATGTCAAGGTAATGGCGTTTTTAGCCTCCCGAGAGCCCCCTGTCATGCGTCTGGTAGAATTGCTCCGCAAATTTGAAAATAATTTTAATTGAACTAAAAAAACAAGTGCAAGAATGAACCCAAAACCTGACCGAGCAGCCGAGTGGACATCTTCGTGTGACGTCACGAGCGGCACGCCAGCAGGGGAGGCGTACCGGTCCCGCCAGCGCGGAGAACGAAAGCGGTGAAGAGCCGACGCTCAGCTGATTCTTGAAGCACCGCGTCGGACTCTTTTAGTACACTGTCATCGGGTTACAATGTCATCCGCACCAGCTAGTCGAAGCTGTCAGTATACGCGCCGTGCACGCCGGCGGACGCGCCACTGGTGGCGGCCTTGCGCAGAACACGCGGGAGAGGAGCCTGGCGCGTGCCGTAGCTTGTTGTGTCGTTGATCGTGCTTCTCTGTCTTATTCACGTTTTCAGAGCAAGGTAGGCAACACCATTCGCACGTGTGGGGTGGCCAAAGCTTCAGGGAATGTCGAAGAAGAATTGTTGCAGGGTGCGGGGCTCAAATACCGGTGAAAACGTGCTGGTGATACGGTTCTAATCATTCGCGGCAAAGCCTCATCAGCGGGAGCAACGGTAGCAAAAATGGATCGTCGCTTCGAAGGGAAATTTCTTGTTCTCATCCTTTCCTTTGTCTCGTCGGTGTTTTTCTTTTTCCACTCGATCATAGTTAGACGCGTGAGCAACGAAGTTCGTCTGCAGTGCAGCATAAGGTTTAAAGGCATTTCACTAAAGTTCGGAATGCTGTTTGTCACTTATATTGTTTTCCGCTTCTTTACCACGTTGCGCTAGTTTGGCAGCACGACTGCACGAGCGCATTGCGTTGTATGTTAAAGCTACTGAAGTTTGCAAGAACTGAAATTGTTGGTTTCATGTGGCGCGGTAAATCCTCGCACCAGCTCTCGCGCACTTCATGTTTTTACATATATTTTATGCGTGGCTTCGCACATGTTTAACTGTTGCCAGTTGCTCCATGCATAACTCTTGTCGATTCTTTTGAGCTGCTAAGTTTTCACCCTGCCTTGTTTGTAAAGGGTATAAATCACGCTGTGTCTTATCGGAATGATACCAAGGAAGTGCTTCTTTAACAGTTTTATTCTTTTCGCCCGAGGACATCTTAGATATTGTTTCCGTTTTTTTGGAATGTGTTTAGAAAATAGGTAGTTCAAGGCGAGAATTGCTAATAGCTGCTGCATATGGTATTTTTGTTCCATTTCTCGCTGAAAAGTTCGCGTCCCGTTTGGGTAGCCATCACACCTCGATGCTGCCTGAGCAAACTTAACACGCCGAGTGATTTGTTTGTTTCACAACGTAGTCCCTTCTTGCATGTGAGTTTTGTGCTTAGCTGAATTCTTATACTTACGCTGCAGACGACTAAACCGGGCCTTGCCGCCAGCGCTCATCTACTTTGACTGGCGCTGCTCTGCCTTTAAATATATCATGCGGCTCCTCTCTCTAGTAATATAAAAAAAGTACTGAAAAGTTAGTCAGTCTTTAGGTTTGTAAATTTCCAAGCAGCTCCCTTGGGGAATTTAAAATTGCACAAACTGCAGCGGGAACGGTATAGTTCATCGGCGTATGCAGCAGAATTGCATCGGCGGTACAGCACTAACACGCGCTTTTATTAACCCGTGTGTTTGGTGACTTCGTTGGCTAGTGTACGCGTTTCCATCAATAAATTGGCCACTACTCTTCTTGCGGCGACTTCGACTGCACTTATTCGGCGATGTCACATGTATTCATCGGCAGAAAAATCACAACGGCATATGCAGAGATTGCACCGTGCGGATTTTTTTTATATAAGTCTGCACTAACGACGGGAGCCTATTATTCAGGTACAGAAGCAGCATTGCGGCAAGGGTAGAATAAAAAAAACCATCGAGAGATCGCATCACTCACCAAAATTTATCGGCTAGTGAACATGAACTCCACGTCATGTAAATGGGGTTCATGGCGTTTGTCTGCGGGACACACCTTGCACGTATGTGGACCATCTTGTCCCAAACACCGGTAACATCGTGTTCATACCCGGTCGCACAGAGGTCAGCATCTTCCCTACAGCTGTCACCGCAGAAGAAGCAGCCTGGCAGCCGAACAAAGGAGAAATCGCAGCCGCGAACTTCAGCCATCCTTGCTGCAAAGGGTTGTCGTCTGCTACTGCTCCCGCGTGTACTGTTGGAAGCGTCCGCTAGGTGGCTTTCAGTGGCGCCTCTATGTGCACGAGGCGTATAGTGACGGCCGCGATTCACGAATCGCCGTTCGCATTCGACCCGCCACCGCGAGAGCCAGCGCTCAGTGCAACACATGGCGCTGCAACGTGAAGACTAAGTGTCACCGCTGATTTGATACGTGCTGCTTGCTGTTCAGGGCAGCGTTTCGCATACTCCCTATTGGATATCTTGGAGCGCTGCTATCCGCACTTGTATTTCGATTTCCGAACCTCTGACCGGTGCATTTGTTTACATCGGCATGGTAGCGCGACCGCTCGTCGTCCGCGTGAAATATAATGCAAGCCGCACATCAGTGACATTAAATAATGTCAGAACGCAGCAAAACACGCGGACTGCGTGCCTCTAAGCACTGTCGCATCAATCTGAGTCGCGCTGTTATGAGCGAGCGGGAGACATTATAGAGCGCGTTGTTATGCTGCCTACTTATCGTTCTTCGTGCCTTTTTCGTGCACACAATTCCTGTGTTGCATACAGTAGGCGTAGATTAAGACTTTGCGCAGATTATGTTTCATTTAGAGAACACGAAGTTTTCAAGTGTAGACGCCGATGCCAGTACTGACGTCGTTGGCAGCTGAACGAGGTGTTTGTTTCTGCTGTATCGATGGGGCCTCCGCCTGTTTGCCGATGTGCGATAAGAGGCAAACGGTGCAACTCCGAAGCTAAGTAATGCGTCAGCATAACCAATAAACATACACCGATGTGCGTATAGTAGGATGCAACTTAAAAAAACAGCAGTTGGCAACCAGGGCACTCAAACCGCGCGGGGTTTTGTTAATCCGCCAGCCAATGTCAGAAACAAACAAAATCGTCGTCATGCGACATTTTCAAGACGGCGTCATATTTGATTGATACCTCCGGAGCGTCTGCTGTTCTTGAAGAGTCTTTTCATAGGTGGAAGCGATGAGGTGTGCCACAAACACGGACAAAGTGTATGCAGTCTGAGCATTTCACTCTTCAAAAGTCCGTGGTACAGTTCATTTCATTGCTGAGCCCGTTTTACTCGTGAAACTTCAGTGCCAACCGAAGCGAAACTTGACAATAGTTGCAGCGAAGCAAGCGTTTTATTCCAGTTCAATAAAGAATTTGGCGTTCACCATTGCACTATAATAGACGAGTGAAAACGTATAAAATTACGCGCTGATAGTTTTATTTTTGTGGTTACCGCCTTATTTAGGTAACAGGGGAAGTTTGAAGCATGAACTTTTTGCAGCCTCGCTGAGGAACAGTGGCTGGTGGTTATGAGGGCGTGGGTGGGGCTTCACTGCAGACTTCAGTTGTATCCCACTATAGTCAAACTCAAGGTATACGGAAGTGCCGGCGAGCGCGACTGGCAGCCTCAGAGAACAGCGTACCCCGTGCGCTGTGTCGACGCTTCTCGCTTTTTTTATGTGCGCACTGTTCGGAATGAAGAATAGTTTATTCCATGTCCGTGTGGTCAACACTGAACTACAAAAGCAGTTTTCTTCATCCTAATAGCTATGCTAGCTTCAGCTAGGTCAGTCGCCAGGTCCGCCGGTAGTATAGACGCACGAGCTCAGCGACTGTGATTGGCCTAAACTGCTGGACGCCATCGACATCGTCCCAAACTGTGTGCGGCTGGCGAGAGCTCAAGTGCGTGCAGCCCAGGGGTGGGACTCTTGCGCCAATTGCCCCATTTTGATACAACCGCAAAGTGGCGAGCGGATTCGTTCTTCGAAAAAGAGTGTACAGCCGTTCACATTCCGCACACCGCTGGACGATGGCACCCGCACAGTTCCGCGTAATTTTCGCGCTTACAACACTGGCCTTTCGGCGCCTCCGGCAAGTGGCCGGCGCGCGCGACCACTCCCGGCTGTCGTCGCTGCTGTCGGAACGGCCCGGGGCGGCTGCATTTTGAGTGTACTCGAATACGTTTGAGTCGGCCGAGCGGCGCTCCCTAACTGAGACGCAAAACAACTTCAGTGGGCGGGCGGGCACGTCCCCAGGGCCGGTATAATGTAAGAATCTGTCTTTGTGCCCATATGGGCGAGGCCTGAGCCATTTTGGCCTATCGCAAAGGGCTGATAGCGGATTTGAAATAAAAACAGGAATAGTTTTTACGTTACACCAGCACAGGGTCGTTTGCGAAGTTACCCCGTCGATAGGACCGCATAATTTAAGAACAGTTTCCGCTATCATGAGCGTCGGCGCGGGAATGTATAGTTCGATCCTAATGCCACCGATGTTTTAACTTTTACAAAAAGCACGCGCCGCTCGACCCAATCTGCCGCATTCGAGTACACTATAGCTACAAAGCGCGCTTCTACAGCTCCGCATTCTGATTCGTTTGCGGGAAGGCGGAACTACTTCTGTTAAGTATAAATGGCTTTCAACAAACCGCGGTAGTGCATAACTCTGTAGGGATGGTAGATTTATTTTCTTATTCGATTAATCATTCATCATTTTAGCCTTTAAACGATTAATAACTGACTTTTCCGTACGGTCTGTTGAAGCGCATTTCCAGGCGCTTTACCCACACAATATACATTAAAGAAGAATGTACTTATAGAAAATAGCTTGGGCTACTTTTCGAAATTTCGGACTCACTATTGCAGAATGCATATTTTCTTTTCTACCTTTTTTTTGTGATCGCTACTAATTATATACATGCACTATTACCAAAATTTGCATGCACTAGACGGTTTCAGTGTCAGGGTAATCTGCTTCAAAATTAAGCTTAAGACAGTTGCAGTACAGCGCTCGTGTTGGTTTATTGTGTTCCGTCGTGATTTCGAAGTGCGTTGCCATATTCCATTATTCCACCAAAATTCAGATTGGCCTACTCTAAATTGCTTCAAAATGAAAATTTGTCGGCTCCAAACTGCTCAAAAACGCAGTTTTACTTGCTCCAAAATGACTTTGGACAGTCCCACCCCTGGCAGCCAACAACGGAACCTCACTTGCCTCCCATCACTTGCCCGTCCACACAGAAAAGCGTATACCTTCTCGCACCACTGGCTCACTCCTCAGCGCTATCATCTGCCATCCATTCTCCGCATGCTCTGCTATGCCGCCTTTTACGTCATAACACATTGTGGCCAGTAGCCGAAGAGCAAGCAAGGCAGGTGGTACAAGGCATTTAACAAAATTCATCTGTAAAAGAAACTGCGCAACTCTACTGCTTTTTTGAGGACATGACGGAAGCGCGCAGAGGAACGTACCCAGCTAATTCCATTGACAACCGCTGACATCGAGAAATCGCCGGAGTTGGCATTTAAGCTCGGGAAGCATAACGCAAAGCTCATAGTGACGTTTTCGATAGGTGCAGCGAGTTTCCAAACCAATGAATTACTATAATAAGCATATTTACTCGATACCATTTCATTGGTTTTTGTACGATTGTACTATCCATGGCCAGAAATGAAGGTGAACATGTTCTAATTTTCCTGGACATCGAATGTTGTGATGGGGCTTAAAAAAAAAAACAGGAAGAAACCACTCCTTACGAACGCCACTCACGTGTTAATTGGTTACACGACAAAAGAAACGGATGATAGCTTCGATCAGCATTTGTTGCTTGCGTGGCTGCCTTGCTTACGCTGGATGCCGGTACGGATCGGGTCATTGTGATCGACATTAGAGAAAAGCGTAACGATATGTAGTGACTGGATTTTTCAATGGGCCAAGCGTATTTAGAGATATGAGAAGCACAACTTCGCGGTTATCTTAGGTTTATTTGTCCAACAGTTTCGGTCGGCGGGCCGACCTTGCCGAAGTGCGTCAAGCGGCCCGTCACGCGGCAATTTTTCCGTGTATTCGTGGTCTTCTTTCACGCTCGGGCAAAACTTTATGTAGCACGTATTGAGCAACAGAAAGCTGTATCGGGAATTTTTCATGTCGCTCTACAATTTTCTCATTGACACTTCAATCTAAGTATATGTGCGAGTTTGTGCGAGTTTGTATATGTGCGAATTAATTAAAGCTAATTACATAATTAGGCGGAATGCAAAATATAATCTAAGTATCTCCAAGCGACGGTAAACATTAACTTGGTGCTGTCCATCTACGTGGCATTTGCATATATTGACACGTCACCTTATATTTAACGGGCGACCACATTCGCCGGCTAACAAATGTTATCGCACAGCGCTGGACGCGTCTGCATGTATCCGAAGTTTCTGGAAAGTTATCGATGCTTCTATCCGCTGTTTGTTGTCGCCGAACCTTGTGTTATCTGATTTCATCGCGTGACTCGAATGTTGTAGAACTTTGTGGAAGGCATGCGGGTCCCAGCGATTAGTCTGGAACATTCGATGACTGCTGTATAAAAGCCGACGCACTTGACCCGCTGATCAGATTTTCGACGATCGCCGACTGTGTTCGCCGCTATCGTTGTGCTTTAAGTGTAGCCTGTTTTGTGGGCACAGGTTCGCCCAATAAAAGCTAGTTTTGTCTTTCACAGTACTGCTACTGTGTTCTTTGGCGTCACTACTACGTGACAATATTTAAGTCATGGTGCATGATAGCTGGGTCGTTGTGTGTGTGTGTGTGTGTAATATATATATTCGAACTAAGACATTAAAAATGCGTAATTGATATTATCATATCTAATGAAGCGCTCCACAAAGTATATCACTTTTTTTTTTATCGAGTGGTGGTTGAGAGCAGCACTCGGTAACAGTGCGGGAGAAGAGAAGATAGGCGAGTTCCAGAAGCATGCCTCGTTAAGCGGACCGTACCCACAATGCCGGAGTCGAGAGGCGAGGCAGAGAAATGGGCATAACCCTATAGGGTGCCTCGCCCATATCAGTCACCGACGCAGTCGCGAAATGAGCGCATAGCGCCTTTGCTGTACTCTTCGCTCGTGGCAGCTCTCCTACTAGGCGAGGCGGAGGGGAAATTAAGCATCAAAAAGCGCATGCGTCGTTTGGAGTCTCTTCAATAGAGGGAAGGCTACTACTACACGAGGCAACGGTTGAGGACTAAGTGGATAAATCTTAATTCAAGGTACGGCACGATACGTTTCTGATATTTCTGAAAAAGTAAACATCGTGCAAATTTGTCCTACGGAGAACTGACGCAGCGCGTGAAGGCGCAGAAGCGTCGAGACGGCACTTGGAAAGCGGCCACCCTGCAAATCAGCACTTCTGTACCCGACGCGGTGTCTTAGTGGCTGTGGCGTTGCTCAAGGTAGCTGGTTCGATCCCGACAATGGCGGCCCCATTTCGACGGGGGGCGAAATGTAAAAACGCTCGCTTACTTAGAGATAAGTACGTGGGTACGTGGTACAGAACCCCAGCTGGTCAGAATTAATCTGGGGTACCCCAGTAAGCCGTGCCTGATAATTCGATTGTGGCTTTGGCACGCAAAGCACCATAATTGAATTAGAGTTCAACACTTCTGCCACGATGCGACGCATCGAAAGTGCCGCCGTGTGACACCCGTATTAGTTGTTGTTGCCCTATATTGCTATCTTCCTTTCTTTTTCTTTCTTTCGTTTCTCGCTTTGCATTGCGGTAATTCAGCAATTGATATGACAATTGTGTTTGTACGCCTACTATGTGGTGCGATGATATTCGTGTAATACCTACTAGTATCTTACTGTGCGCACTTTTTTGTTTTTAGTTTTCCTTACAGTTTTGCTTACTGTATCTATGTTGCATGCCAATGCGTTGTGCGAACAAAGCTTTTGTTACGTCGATGCTTTTCCTTTTTTGCCTTGTTGAACAACGCTTGTTTCACGTTGAGGTAACCATAGTTCTCCCTTACCCAATGCCTTCCTGAAGGCCTGTAAGATGTTCATAAATATATTTTTAAGATAAATAAAATAAACATGCCGTAAGCAGAGCCGCAGGTGAGACGCACGAATTTTTGTGATCGATGCCATTAACATTTCAATCTTACTGTTCATAATTATGATGATTTCAGTTTGGGCGGCAACTATAATATATTAATAAACGGGTGAATAATTGCATAATTTATCATTTCACACTTCGCGCACAATTTCACGCTCTATCCATCCTTGAAACTGCAGCACGCAACAAGTAATTGCACACAGACACACAGATCTTTAATCCTCAATGCAACCGTTCTAGAGCTTGCTGCGCCTTCGACCAAACGTTCTTTGTTTGTTTGGACTGGTGTATTTAATACTGCGAGTTAGGTTCGTTCGTTCGCTAACAGAGCCAACACTGGGTACGTAGTTCAAAAGGGCGATGAAAGGGGCTAGTTGTTGACTGTTCCCACTTTCTACCCGTCTCGTTACGAACTCTCGCAATGATATACCACTTCTACATAGCCAAGTGAAGGTAGTGGGAATACGTGTGCAGAAAAACAATAATAAACGCATTTGAGAATAAATACACGTCTATTTTATTAATGTTTTTCTCGCCTCATCCAAGCCGCAGCAACAGTATCGGCGCGCGCGAAAACCTCCTCGACGCATGGAATTGATGATGATGATGATGATGATGATGATGATGATGATGATGATGATGATGATGATGATGATGATTTATTGGCATCCCCTTTGAAACGGGGCGGTGCCAAATGGTCATCTAGGGTGTACCCAGGGTGCCTCGAGGTGCGCATAGACACCCTATAGTCACCTAGCCTGCTCGTGTTAATCAGGTGCATTTTATTGTAGCATTTTGTATACATCTCCTTAATTATTTTTTCTTCCTCAAAACTTCTATATCTACATTGTACCGCCACCTATGTCTGTAACGGATCCGGTCGTGTCAACCTCTTCCCTGCTTTTTTTCCACCTATACTCTAAACGTCTCTTGCTTATCTCGACGGCTGACCGCTTGATGCTTCCATCGACTTTAAATCCATGCTTCTGGAAGGTGTACGTTACCTTCAAATGCGAAGGGTGAATACCTTCGCATTCCATTAGGATGTGTTCAGTGGTCTCGGGAATTTCGCTGCAGAAGACGCATGCCTCAGCTTGTTGCGAATGTTCGTTCCGGTATGTTTTTTTTCCTTAGGCAACCAGCTCGATCCTGTAATGCCAAGACACTGCCCTTCGCGTTATTGTAATTCCTTCTAATTTCTTTCTTTACATTTTTGTGAATCTCCGTGGTCATTTTTGATTCCGTTCTTTGCACCCAGCTTAACTGTCCCTGAATTTACCGAATCGCCAGAGCCCACGGGTACGAGCGTCGTGGTGCGGAGAAGGAGCCGACTGCGCCCACCACTGAATTTGCGCATTCGCCGTGCGAATGGGACGGCCGGAGCGACACTCGCCAGCGCGCGCGAATCTTGGGGGCCACGCTTCGCCTTTGATGCGGGACATGCAGGGGAGGAACGTCGCTTGCAGGCACGGAGGTTCGCAAGCGCTGGTCGAGTCAGTGGGAGAGAGGGGGCCTCCTCTCCTACCATTCCCTGGCGCCATTTCGGCTGCTTTTATTTTTGCCATTACTAAACCATCTTTGAAAATTCTTGCTATAGAACGCTCCTTGTACGGCACTTTACAACTTACGCTTACAACTTTACAAATTCGCCCGGGTCGTCCTCGGGAGGCAGGCAGTCATCAGAACTTGTTTCTCTGCGCTTCAGGAGTGAGCACTCTAACTGAGATGCGAGTGCGTCGCCTAATTTTTTTACCTCGTTGTTACAGTAAATAAAACGGTGCGGCCGCGTGCGGCCTTTAAACGTACAGCGTTTTCCCAACCTACCCTTCCCCCGCCCTTACGGATCCACTTCCTTGGGGTGGGCACTTATTTCTTTCATTTTTTAAAATTCAGTTTATTTACGTAAACTTTTTTACAATAACCGAGACGTTAGTGTCGGCGCCGCGTTTAGTGTATGGCCGCATTTGGTTTGCATTCTGGAGTATCAATTTTTCATTCGGTTCACACTGACTCGCCTAGCCGTTTGTTTAGCTTTTATGACACGCGAATAAAACTCCACCGTTGCCGCGCACTGTGAGCCATTTGAAGAAGCGCTCGCCAGCCATTACCTTTCGGGAAGCCGTGACAGTTTTTATCTGACACGGTCGGGCCTTTCCGTTTGTTTAGCTTTTATGACACGCGGATAAAACTCCACCGTTGCCGCGCACTGTGAGCCATTTGAAGAAGCGCTCGCCAGCCATTACCTTTCGGGAAGCCGTGACAGTTTTTATCTGACACGGTCGGGCCTTTCCGTTTGTTTAGCTTTTATGACACGCGAATAAAACTCCACCGTTGCCGCGCACTGTGAGCCATTTGAAGAAGCGCTCGCCAGCCATTACCTTTCGGGAAGCCGTGACAGTTTTTATCTGACACGGTCGGGCCTTTCCGTTTGTTTAGCTTTTATGACACGCGGATAAAACTCCAACGTTGCTGCGCACTGTGAGCCATTTGAAGAAGCGCTCGCCAGCCATTACCTTTCGGGAAACTGTGACAGCCTTTATCTGACACGGTCGGGCCTTTCCGTTTGTTTAGCTTTTATGACACGCGCATAAAACTCCAACGTTGCTACGCACTGTGAACCATTTGAAGAAGCGCTCGCCAGCCATTACCTTTCGGGCAGCCGTGACGGCCTTTATCCGGCACGGTCGTGCCTTGATAGAATCAGCTCCCATATAATTCCAGCAATGCGAAAGGATTCATGTGTGTTTGACCGCAGTGTCTCGCAGGAAGTTGAAACCTGTACTCTGCGCTGTTGCAAGCCTGCACGGGAAGACAGTTTTATGTGTTGATCACGTGACGGCGAACGCCGTGGTACTGGCGGTTTGCGAGTCGTATAGCGTGGCCGTGTTTATATGATTGCAATCTGTCAGCATGTATTAACGGTAGGCTTCGCGACGTGGTGTCGGTTCCCGAACTTCGCGTAGCGAGTGCAGTACAGTGCGTAGCGAGTGCGTGAGGTCGCAACTGAGTACATGTGAACAGAGTGAGGGGGCTCGCAACGCTGGCTGCTGCGCCCCGTGTATGCGGCCCAAAGGGTGTAGTGTATATAACCTCGGAGCGGTGTGAAGTACGTTGAAACCTACAGCGTAAACGACGGGTCTCGCTACCGCTTCCGAATAAACAACTGGAACCATAGGGTTGAGGATTGGGTGAGTTGGTATTGCATTCTAAAACTGGTACAGCGCAATATACAAAGAAAGAAACAAGCCGAGCCGGCCAGGTAAAGGAATAGAGCGCTTCCTGAAACCAGCTTCCTGAAACCAAAACCGTACAAAGGAGAAAGCTTGGTAATAGATGTTTGGGTACGTGTTCTGGCAATTTTGTGCCGCCCTCCATTTCTGTATTGAAACCGCGGAAGACTGAAAGCTGGCCTCATGTACTGCCGCACCACGTCGCGCGATTTCAGTGCACCAAGCAAAACACACTTCCGTTGGCTTCCGCGCATTTTTTCACACAATCGAGCTAGTGCTCATTTGTCACCGCGTGATAGCGCGCTGCTGCAGCAGCACTGGTCAAGGAGGTTGAAGAAAAACTGCTTTTCTTTTCTTTAACCTCCTTGGCACTGCTCGGGACATTCGTGGGCGACGTCACGCCCGTCCGCGGACTGGTCCGTGGTCGTAGTGACAGAGAGAATGGTCACATGCTGATACGGCGCGCGCTCTTCCACGTTTACGACGCACGCCTGTGCCATGTTCCAGTGGCGGTGACGCCGGGGAGACCGGCGATGGGCAAGTGCACCGACCGGCGGAACTCCTGTCGTGATGCGTGCGCCGTATAGCCCATTCGCGATGCGTGCCCCTGTGTATGCAGCAGGTGGACTTGCTTGTCTGCGCTCTAGAGGGCGATATGCCTGGTGCGCCTTTTGTGGACCATAGCATTCACTTACAGGAAAGTTCTTCTCCGGGTTCGGTTTGTCGCAATCCGTAGTGAAGAGGCCAGAGTTGCTCGCTCTGGACGAGAGGAGAGCGCACGTGGGTACGCCAGCTGGAACCTCCTGCACGGGCAGCGACCGTGACGCGCCGCTCGAGATTCACGTTACGCGCTTCGATTAATCCGACGTTCTTTTTTATTATTATTATTGCGTTCGCATTAGGAGTGCCAGAGCGGGAAAAGAAAGTGTGCGAAAGTGTGGGAAGCACGTCACGTGGTAGAGGTAGAGAGGGGGTGGGAGAGCTTAGAAGAGCGCGCATGTGTGTGTGTGTGTGTGTGTGTGTGTGTGTGTGTGTGTGTGTGTGTGTACACACATACAGGGCGTCCCAACTTATGCACCAAGATTCGAAAATATGCAAACGCCACGTAGCTGGATAGAGCCGAGGTAATGTTTGCAGTCGCTTGGAGATACTCAGATTAGTTCTCGCATTCTTCCTTATTACAGAACGTCTTAATTGATTAATCAATTTCTTTCTCAAATATTATAATTAAATGAAAAGTGTCAATGAGAAAATTGTAGAGCGACATGAAAAACTCGCGATACAGCTATCTGTTGCTCAATACGTGCTACATAAGTGTTTTTCCTTACAATTGTACTTATTGTATTGACTATTTATGTTGCATGCTATTACGTTGTGCGAATAAAGCTTTTGTTACGTTGATTCTTTCTTTTGGTTGCCTTGTTGAACAACGCTTGTTTCACGTTGATGTAACCATAAAAACCCGCCAACGCTTGTATACTGTAAAGGCGCAACTGACAGTAGTCTCCGGACAACCGTCAGTTGCACAATTCGCTCCTCAAAGAGGCAGGACGTGTGTCGAATAGCTCCTGAACAACACTTTGCATGTGCTGAACGCGGCTTAAATCGTGGATCCGGGACCTCGAAGAGGTGCGACGTAATGCTAACGCATTACTTTCGCATTTGCCGCTAAAGCGTCACTGACTTTTTTAACCAGGTTGCGGCGCACTTCTGGAATTTTTCAGAGTAAAGGTACTCGTGACCTCCTAATAAGCAACCTGCCAGCTAGGCTTGCGCCTGGCGTGATAAGTCATCTTGGGAGGGCCCATGCACGATTCGTGATGGGACAGCGCTTGTGTGCTTTGCTGCGGCGACAGCGAGTTAGTCCTACAGCTGGAAGAGCGTGCGGATGAAGCGGTACACCGTGCACTTTCTTTATTGGCCCTAACGCTACCGAGTGCATCGCTGCGGCTATTGTTTCACGAATTCCTCCCTTCGATTGTGCGTATAGTGAGCTAAACGCAGGCGCGAAGTTGGCATGGTGTGGCACGCACTGTAGTAAAGCTTTAGTGGTATCTTGATACGCACGCCTGCACAAGCTCATATATTAAATAGCGAAGGTTAAAGTTCAGAATGAAATCGGTTGCTCCAAGTGCGGCGCAAAGGGCGTTCTTTTACGTCCTTGCTTGCGTGTGGGTCAATAAGCGGCGGGGTGGGTAAGAGAGCAAAGAAGCCTACGAAGGTAACAACTGCAGTGTGAATTCACCAAAATCGCGCATATCCATTAACAAGCCCAGAAAGGCAATTCGTGTGGGATAGTTCGCGCTGACGTCCGAGAGCTCGTGTACTCGCACTCCTCCGCGACTGCCGGCTCCAATCGTGGGGCTTTCGACGAAGAATGGTGGCGTGTCCGCGCGCACCTACATTCCCGTGGGACCGCTGGCGGACTCCGAACCAACGGCGGTCGTCTTTCGCCCGGGGCGTCTTTCTGGCGCCGGCTTTGGTATCCGCCGGCCCGGAGACACCCGATCGCAGGAAGCGAGCCGTGCTTGGTGGTGCCGCTGGGCTCCCTTTGCCGGGTGACGTCGCGGCTCTGTTTGCGCACTTCCTGCGGCGGTGGGTACTCAACTGCCCGTCCCTCTGATGCCCCACGAGCGCGCAAGCTACGATAATTTCCTTGTGGCTTTGCCATACAGCTTCAGGCTTATTTATTCAGCGGTTGTCCGGAGAAATACGTATTCGGGATATCAACAATGGGGCGGATGCGTTGTCCTCCAGAACTTTTTTTTTTTTTTTTTTTTGCAAATACCGTGTTCAGATTTTTTTTTTTTTTCGATTGAAAGCCGTGAGGGCCCTTGAACATGTTACGTTTCAACATTGAGAGCAGCCCAGGGGTCTGCCAGAAATGTTGCATAGATTGTCTGACAGGGTGAATATTCAACTGCCCGAGTTATCTCGTCATTACGTCGTCTGTTTCGTTACCAGCACACAAGACGTGACCGAATTCGCCCCGTTATTAACATGGAAGTTTTCTGACAATCTTAGTACGGACCTCCCTTTTTGCTAGAACTTGTGCAGTCAGGACGTGGTCAGGGCCGCCGAACACAAGTCAATATATATATATATATATATATATATATATATATATATATATATATATATATATATATATGATGTGAGGGTAAAAGAAGTGAATGCAATTTTTAGATTACGTGTATTTCTACACAGGAAGGAAATCACTCCTCACTTTTCCAAATATTGCCCCTGCCCCGCAATGCGCTTTTGGTATTGTGCAGTCAGCTTCAGTGTTCCGTTCGCGAAGAAGGCGTTTGATTGCTCATGAAACCACGTCTGCACCGCTTGCTCGACGTCGTCATTCGAGCTTGCGTAGCAACCATGCATCGCCTCCTTTAATGATGTGATAATCCGATGGCACCAGATCAACGCTGTACGAAAGACGGGGCAGCAGTACACCAACTCGCAATTCTAACGACAACTGAATATGCGCCTTCCCACACGCCCATTCTTGACAGATTTCCCAGAATGGATGGGCCACTGTGACGCAGGAAAAAATGAAGCCCCAAATGTATTTAGACATTCTGTACTTCTACACACCTCTACTTAGCATTCTTCACTGGATAAGCATCATACGCCCTATTCGTACACGGCACGCAAACAGCAACAGGCGACGAGACTGAGCTCGTGTCACCCGCTGCTACCTCGCCGACTCAGACGAGCTTCGCATCATTTAAATTCCTACATCGCGTAAGGTCAGCGTATTTATTTATGTATTGTATTTTTTTTTAATCGACGTGAATAGTGTGCATGATAGTCGAAAAGATTGTCAAGGATCGAACTCAGGTCCATTTCATTTGATCTTAGGAGGAAGCTTTCAGCTGCCAAGTCTGCTTTTTGAGTTCAGTGAGATGGGTGCCTTATAGCGTTCTGTTAGGTGGACTGCAATATTTATCACGGGAAATTTGCTACGCCTTGCGAATTTCCGCCGAAATTATCTGAGTAAAAGCCGATGTTGTTCGCACTAGCGTGAGCGGCGCGCACTCTCATAACTTAGCCGTCACGCATTTTACGCCGACCTGCCAGGCAGCGTGCTCCACCGCCGCAATCCCGTAGATCACGAGACGCCCCGCATGGTACTTTGCTCCCCGCAAGAGACCCTTGAGTAAACACGAGGAAAGACTCATCGCACCGATGCCCTGCCATGGTTCCTGGGACTGTAAGAGAGCAAAACATCTTTATTAATAATATTTGAATGGCGAGAGCAGAGTGGGAGGAACCCTCAGTCCAAGGTCCCTAAGATTCCGGCGATGCTTCGAGCCCGTTGTATCAGAGCTCGGAGGACCTCGGGAGGTCCGTCGCGGAGGGCATCGTCCCACAGCTCTTTGTTGCGTAGGGGGTAAAGGAGAGTGGGCAAGGGAGGAAAGAGGTTTGCAGTGGACTCAATCGTGACGTGAAAGATTGTGGGCGAGCTGCCATAGCCAGGGCAACGATCTGCATAACAGTGTGGGTAGAATTTATTGAGAGAGACAAGATTTGGAAAAGTTGCGGTTTGTAACTGGCGTAATGCCACTACTTCCTCCCGCGAGACGGACGGCGGTGGTGCGGCGTGGGTGCGACGAATGCGTGTATAATGACGGATTATGTCTTTGTAACGGAGCAAGGGATCCCCCCACTCTGAACTAGTCGCCTCACCACGCCGAGTCGCCCGGAGGGAAATTTCTCGAGCAACCGCATGTGCGCGTTCGTTACTTGGCAACGAGGTATGACCAGGGGTCCAGAGTAAGTGGATGCGGGAAGGTGTGGTTGGTGTATTTTGCGGGATCTGTTTGAGAATTTGGTGCCATGTCCTGATAGGAACGCCCGGCATGCCTGTTGCGAGTCCGTCAATATATACACATCCTCAGGAACACGGATGGCGTATCGAATTGCAAGAGCAACACCGAGAATTTCTCCGTAAGCGGCATTTGTTCCGCGCATTGCAGCACAGTCTCTCAGGGATTCGGTGCCATCCAAAACTACCGTGGTATACCCTCTTGAGTGCGTGATGTGTCCGTGTATAAAGTATGTGTTTCCGGGATGTTTGCAAGCATGCGGCCAATGTATCGTACACGGGCTTTGCGCCGCCCTTTGTGATGCTCGGGGTGCATATTACGTAGCACTGGATGAATACTTAGTGCTTGGCGTATCGCTGACCACAAGATTGTTGGACGGGTTTCAGACTCAAGGGGTGGGACAGAGTATTCTAGCCGTGTGAGAAGATGGCGGCCAGTAGGAGTGAGTAGGAGGCGCTGGCGATGGCTGACCCAATGTGCCTCTAGCAGCTCGCCTAGTGTGTTGTGTGTCCCTAAGTTAAGGAGACGGCGTGTGGAAGTATAATTTGGGAGGCCATGGGCCAGCTTCGTCGCTTTGCGAATCATTGCGTCTATGCGAAGTTGTTGCGCTTGGGACAACCGCTGAAATGGGAGATGGTATGTAAGGCGGCTGATCACGCATGCCTCCACCAAGCGCAGCAACAGTCCTCTTCTCGAAGGCCCGAGCGCCTGTTGGAGACCCTCCGGATCATGGCCAGAATTTGCTCAATCTGTCTGGATAGAAGGGAAACAGTGTAGTTTGACCTGCCATCCGCTTGGACGTGTAGGCCGAGGATACGAGCACGATTAACCTGTGGTATCGGTGTGCCATCCACGTGCACAGTGATAGGGGGAGTAGAGGAACGGCTCCGGGGGCGAATGATTAGGAGCTCCGACTTTTCCGGAGCACATCTTAAGCCGCATTTTCTCGCGTACTCGGAAACTGTATCGACTGCTTGCTACAGTCGGTCCTGGATGGCTCCGTCGGAACCCCGTGTCGACCAGATAGTAATGTCGTCCGCATAAATAGCGTGGGCGACATCAGGGATCAGACCCTCGAGTAGACACGGGGGTTCGAGCGAGGCGAGAGACAAGAGCCGGAGGCCAGCCGAACCAGAGAAACGGCAAGGGGAGACGAGCGAGAGACTCGGCCGAGGAAGGCAGCAACACGCTTCACGCCGACGCTCTGCAGATAATAAACAGTTTTCATTTAAGCAAGAATCCAGCCTTTTTCATTGCTGTCACTAGTCACCCCAGGCGATGAAAATGAGCTTTCGCCCCTCTCCCAATTTCATTCATCGCGCACTACAGTCGAATATGGCATTGTTTTGGACATACTCGATCGTCATGCCTATGGACGCAGAGTAGTCTCGCGCAGTGCTCATACGTACGAATGTGAAGCGCAGAAATGCTTTCACTAGGCATCTCAAACAACTTTGTACCTAAATGAGCGGTACCTGGATTATTGTTGTGCAGGGCAATTCGTTATAAGGGTTGTGTCCCTTAATTTAGAGCACTAAAGGCAGAAGAACCGTACTAAAGCAAATAGAACTTTATTGTTACTGAGATACTTTAAACAATCGGTGTTCTTTTGTGTGCTCCGCTTTTCAGAGTAATTGGCACTTCATATTGTCGAGAGCAACAGCGGGCTCAGTTCAAATTCCAGGCAGTGACGCAAAACCAGCAGCAGGGGATCGAATGCCGCTAAGGGATCCCGAGTAACCATCGCTTTTTGTCTCTGCAATTGAACAAGTGGTAAAAAAAAAAAAAAACGGGTGGATAGATTAAGAATTAACTTTTCTTCGATTATGAGATAGAAAGGAGTTATGTAACACACGTTATCCATTTTAAAGGCTTAGGGGTTGCCATATACGATTTTCTTACGTGTAAGAACCATATTAGCATTTATTTTTTCTTCTTAGCAGCCAAAAACCCATTGTGGACTTTAACACGTAAACTGAAACTTGCCCGGAAAGTCGAGCTAGCTGCATACTTAACTCTTCGCTAGACCCGTACTGGAGCATGCAAGCGTGGTGTGGGACCCTCATCAAATGTACCAAATTGAAAAGCGTGGAATGATTCAGAAGCAGCTATGATCGTGTTATCAAGATACAGACCAACTGACTCTGTGAGCGAAATGCTGACCAATCTTGAGTTACGCCCGTTGTTCGCACGGCGCGAGATGGTAAGACTAAGATTTATTTATTTATTCACTTTACCTTACATGCCCATTGAAGGGCATGAGTAAGGGGCGCAACAGTAATTACATGACAAAAAATGGCTGTGGCTTAGCTAAGGTTAAGCCCAGGATGCGAAGCATACTAGCCTTTATTTTAGTTGTTGAACCACTGTTTAGCCTGGTGAACTGCTGTTGCTTGGCTATATTTGGTTCGGCTAGACGAAGAAACAACTCATGCGTTACTCTGCTTCGCCTTCAAGAGTGGAACGCGACAGCGTTCCCGTCGACCCGCCAAGGGGTGTAAGACAATGGGCTACGGCGCAGCGACTACGCGCCCCGCATTGGACGCGGTGAGCGTCGAGCAACGCAGCGTTCGGCGCGGCAACGAAATGTGCGCCTGAGCAAGCGACGCACGCCTGATGCCGCGTTCAGACTACAGTCGCATCCGCTATAAGTGGCGTATTTATTGCAATTTACGCAACTGCTGGAACGACTGTTTACGCAGTTAGCAACCGCCTACGTTCACATTGAGCCTTTCGATAAGATACGTTTTTTACGACTGGCCAATCACCGTTCTGGGACAGCCGCGTTTCGCATTTTTTAACATGGCGCCGATCAGCAAGCGGCTGTTAGCGCAGGTCGAGGCTCTTCAAGCCCAAAGTTTTCAGGCGCTGGTCATAGAGTAACGGCCTCTGTCCCACTTCTTCAATTAATTATTCATCGCAGCACAGCGAAGAAGCTTCCGCACTTAGCATCATCACTAGGCACGGGCAATGTACGCAACACAATGAGACCGGAAAACCGCACTGCACTCAGGGACACCGCGCGCCTTCGGCGCGAACCCGGGAAAACGCGGATGGCGTCGGCAGCAGCAGCAAGGAACAGCGTTGCAACGCCGGATGGCTGGGAAGGCGGTCACCGGATGGAAACGCGGAATATGGGGAGACCGGAAGCTCCGTGACCGGAAGATGCAAACTGAAACTGCTTCGTGCATTGGCGGCGTCGTAACAGTCGTATCTGTGCCTGTCATAAAAGTAGCGGGTACTCCAACATTTACGCCCAGGCTGGTTGCGATTGTTGCGTACTTTCCGCTAAATGCAGCAGTAGTGTGAACAAAGTAGTTGCGCTTTTTGCGTTTACGCTTACGTTCCGTGCGAACGATCCGTACGTAGCGCACGTAGTCTGAACATAGCATGAGCCTTAGAAACAGCTCGTTTCTAAGGCAACACCGCATTCACTAGAGGCGCTTTTGTACCGCTTTGAAGCATCGTACTCGTGGCTCAGTGGTAGCGTCTCCGTCTCACACACCGGAGACCCTGGTTCGATTCCCACCCAGCCCATCTTGCAAGAGTTGAGCCAAAGCCACCTAGAAACAAGCGCAGCTGCTTATATACCGCCGCGACGCCTCGAGCGACGGCGCGAGTTGGAGCCCCGTTTCTCCTCTGTCGTGACGTCACGGTGTCACGTGGTATTGAAGGCGACACCGCCGCGCCTGAGGAGCTGGGTTGAGCTCTAGTAATATGCTTCGCATAAAATAGCAAAGTGCAACATCGTTATACAAAATTAACACGCTACGAATTCGGGTTATCACGGAATGTTTCATGATTGGAGATGGATGCAATGTGATCCGTTTCTTAACATTGGTTCTTTTCGCTATTTAAATTGTCGGCCGTTTCGACCTCTCAGAGGTAGTCACGAGAGCCAGCTTACGCCTTAACAGCTCGTGTCGATGTGTTTAGTTTTTTTTTCCTCTTTTTTTTTTTTTTCCGCAACGCCTATACGCGTAGTGCGCGCCGCTGGACGCGCCACTGGTGTCGGCCTTGCGAAGTGCGCTCGGGAAAGGCGACAGCCGCGCGCCGTAGCTTTCTGCGTCAATGAGCTTGCTTCTCTCTCTTATTCACGTTTTCAGACCAAAATAAGCAACACCGTTCGCATATGTGTGGTGGCCAAAGCTTCAAGGAATGTCGAATAATTGTTGCAAGGTGGGGTGCTCAAATACCGGCAAAAACGTGCCGGCGAAACGGCTCGAATCATTCTCCGCAAAGCCTCATCAGCGGGAGCAACGGTAAATTTCTAAATTTCGGTGCGAAATTTCTTGTTGTCGTGTAGGTATTTTTTCCACTCGATCATATTTGGACGGGTAAGCGACGAAGTTGATCACGGCCTGCCCACCTTTCTTTTTTTTTTTTCGGTTCGTCTGCAGTGCAGCATGTGGTTTAGAGGCATTTCGCTAAAGTTCTGAATGCCGCTTGCCGCTTCTTTACCGCGTTGCGCTAGCTAGGCAGCACGACTACACGAGTGCATCGTGTTGTATGTTAAAGCTACTGAAGCTTGCAAGAACTGAAATTGTTGGTTTTAACCTGCCCGGTAAATCCTCGCACCTGCTGTCACGCACTTCATGTTTTTCCATCTATATTATGCGTGGCTTCGCGCATGTTGAATTGTTGCTGGTTCCTTCATGCAGAACTGATTTTTTTTTTTTTTTTTTTTTAGATGTGACGTTTTCACCCTGCCTCGTTTGTAAAAGGTCTAAATCACGCTGTGTCTTATCGGAATGATACCATGCAAGTGCTTTTCTTTAACAGCTTTATTATTTGCGCCCGAGGACGTCTTAGATATTGTGGTTTCTTGGGAAATGTGTTAAGAAAACAGGTAGTTCAGGGCGAGAATTGCTAATAGTGTCTGCATATGGTATTTCTGTTCCATTTTCGCAGAAAAGTTCGCATCACGTTGGGGAAGTTATTACACCTCGACGTTGTCTGCGCACACTTACCATGCCGAGTGATTTGTTTCACAGCGTAGTCCCTTTTTGCATGTGAATTTTGTACTCAACTGAATTCTTTCTTATTATGCTTACGCCGCAGAGGACTAAACCCGGCCTTGCCGCCAGCGCTCGCCTACTTTGGGTGGCGCTGCTCTGCCTTTAAATATATCATGTGTCATCTCTCTAGTAACATCTGAGAAAAAAAAAAGCTACTGAAAAGTTGGTCAGACTTTAGCTTTGTGCGTTTCCAAGCAGCTCCCTAAGGGAATTTAAAATTGCGAAAACTGCAGCGGGATCGGCAGTTTATCAGCGCTAATGACAGCGCTAAGTCGCGCTCTTATTAACCCGTGTGTTTGGTGACTTCGTTGACTACTGTATGCATTTCCATCAATAAGTTCGCAATTACTCTTCTTGAGGCGACTTTGATGGCACTTATTCGGCGATGTCACATGTATTCACCGGCAGAAAGGTCACTACGACATGAGCAGACATCGCACCGTGCGGATTTGTTTGAGATGCGAGTCTGCACTAACGACGTGTGCTTAATATTGAGGTACAGACGCAGTATTACGGCAAGGGTAGAAAAAAGATTGAGGCATCGCAATACTCAATAAAACCTAGCGGCTAGTTAACATCAGTTTTCGTGGAAATGTGGTTCACTGTGTTTGTCTGCGGGACGCACCTGCACGTATGTGGACCGGGTTGTCCCAAATACCATTAACATCGTGTTCATGTCCGCTCCCATAGAAGCCAGCGTCTTTCTTCCCTGCAGCTGTCACCGCAGAAGAAGCTGTCTGGCATCCGAACAAAGGAGAAATTGCAGCTGCGCACCTCAGCCATCTGCATAGCGTTGTCGTCTCTTACTGCTCCCGAGCGTACTGTTGGAAGCGCCCGCTAGGTGGCTATGAGCGGCGCCTCTGTAGGTGGTGCACTACGCATATAGAGGAATAGAATTCCATTCCTGAAGACATAGATAAGGATACCTAAAACCGCTTTGAAACTCAGCACTTCGCTTTGGTGTTTCGAATTCCCTTACTTGCGTACTGTACGTGTGCTACTTGAAGTTTAGTGATGAATATTGTGCTGTGTTATAGTGTCCAGGACATGGTTACTATGTTTTCGACTTTACTTTTATGACTTAAAAAAGTGCGTGTTCTAGTAGAATGAACTCTTCAGTTGTGAGAAAGAAATTTACCTTGTCCGTATAGGCCCAACAGAGGCTGTATTCTCGGACGATTACTTTGGCAACTGATGTACGCGATGCGTCAGATGATTTGACTGGTTTTGCTCAACCAGCCAATCAGCGCGCACTGAAAAGTGACGTCTCCGAAAGTGATCGCCCAAGAATACGTCCCAAGTAGATCCAAATGAGTGAAACTGAATCACCTGCACCTGTCCAATTGCAGCAAGTAAGCACGGCGAGGCGCTATTTGTGGACTTTTCGCCGCCTTTGCACAGATCTCATGCCACGCGCTCATTCGGGTCGTAATCGTGCAGCAGTCTCCATCTCTCTCACGCCGGATGTATGCGAAATGGTGGGGAGCGGCAACCCCTTATCCGCGTACTGTTTTAAGCAGAATTCCGTGGCGTTCCTTGAAACTTCGTAGCCAATTGCTCGTTGCCTTGAATGTTTCAGCACGAGCGCACATGCAACTTCTTAGCCGTTTTGCCAACGCATTGTTACAACACATTCATCGCGGACACCTTGCCGTAAATTCGTTCGAAATGACGAAAATGTGACGAGGGACACGTAGGTTGCTTCGTCAAACAAGTAAATTCGTTGTTAAATTCTTAGTTGTAGGGTAGCTTACAATACATATGATAGAAAGCTGACAAGGCCCTGCTGTACCCTTCGTTATACCTGTCATTTCGCCGCAATAGCGTTCGCTATAACGGCGCTAGGCTGTAGTAATGAGATTTGTTGAATTTAGAAGGTGATCAAATTCTTCCGGTAGTATGTGGAGTTAGGACGTTTTTGTTTTTTTAAGCGAGAATCGAAAACGATCGGAAAATTTAAGATGTTGAAGCCTCAGTTTTACAAGGTCTTAACTCCGCTAGAACAAACATCGCAATTATACCGACTGCATCTATGCGTATAAAGTGGGCAAACTTGATGTTTATGATGGGCATAAGGCGTACGAATAACTTATGATCACTGCTACTTAACTCGCATAATCAATAAGTAACTTCCTCGCAAAATATAAACGCGAATGTGTCTGCGTTAGACGCTCTAATATGTCTGGTTGACAGAATTGTAGTGTGTTTTTGTGGGGAAGTTTCGGAGTCGTAATCTTAGATCGTAAATTTACCTGTTTTCAGCAAATATTTTAAAAATCATAACACCTAAATAGAAGTTCAGTTCCAACAATTGTTCTCTTGAATTCAGCAAAGTCCCATAAAATCGGCTCAGCGGTTGCTTTATTGTAGCATTTCTGATCAGAAAAATCTAGAGCAGGCCGTCTGTTAGCTAGTAAAAGCAGACGACTCACTATTGATACAGTAGCGCACCTTGCGATTGTCCAGTTCGTTTAGTTTTCGGCGTGACGTCTCTCATGGAAAGGATTCAGTTTTATTTATAGTACTTGGAGCAAGAAAACAAAAATAATCGCAAGGCAGCCCTATACTGATGTCAACAATTATCGAGCCTGCATGCGAGAAAGAGAACGACCTATGAAGGGTGTGCATGTCGCGCCATCTAGACTTAAAGAAAAAAAAAACTCTAAGCAGACGACAAAAGTGCCACTGTTAAAGCGACGCGGCTTCCCTTGAGCCTGTGTGCTCTACTGAATAGTTCGCTGCTGGCTGTTCGGCTGTATTTTATCTACAATGGAATATGCGAGCCCATTGTACCGCAACTACGGTTCCCGATCCCAGGTGAGCGGAGTAGAATGCATGCATCATAGTTTTTCGCTTTTAGCTTAATGTTAAACACCGACTACGGCATGTTCCCGAAAATATGTTCGTTGTAGCTTCGCTCTAAAATTGACCTTAAGCGCAAGATTAACGAGAGGGAGAAAGAAAAACCATCGGGCACTTCTCCGCGCTCATAAGTTTAAACTATCTCCCATGAATCAGCAGTCAGAAACGCTAGGCTTGAACCTGGAGGTTCTGGACATTTTTCGTATTATTATTATTATTATTATTATTATTATTAGTAGTAGTAGCAATAGTAGTAGTAGTGTTGAACAAACGGCTGTTGGTGAGCGGTAGCAGTCTTATCTCAAGCTGCAACATATAGTGGAAATGCTTTCTCGAGCTCCAATTATGACGTTCTTGCACACATAGTTTCTTATACTACCACCTAGCGGGAAACCACGCTCCACGGTCCATGCGTTTTTTTTAACCAGATATGTACACCACTACAGGAATGCTGGAATATGGATAGCTGGACTTGTACTGAACATGACTTGGCCTGGAAGGTGGCCGAGGCTGCGCAAATAGCCTTTTCTCGGAATTTAGTCTTGTTTCTGTGAACTAGTGTGCGTGAGTAGGAACGTGAGTGAGTACCGACGATTGTAAGTGGGAAAATATTGGCGAGTGAACGTCCGATTATTCTGTCGAAGTATCCGCGCGTAACTTGTGCCACATATTAAAAGTATACCAGTGCCACGTCACTGGACAGAAACGAGGCAGTGCTATTTCTTTTTGCTTGGAGCAAGTCAGAATTTTCGTATTCCGCCAAATTACATGAATAGAGAATATTAATTAATCAACTTCTTTAGTATTCTGTAGTTCAGAAGTGTCTGAGAAAGTCGTATGCACTCCTGAAAATTCTGATCTAGCTGTCTGGTGCTTATAATGTGTTATAAAACAGCTTCTCTTTTTTTTCAATGCGCGAACGAAAGCACGCGAAATTCAAACTCTTCATTCGATGCGCATACTGATCTTTTTTGTCAACTAGATATAGCGCCGATAAAATCGGTCTACAATACAATTTCGCTAAAACGCTTTTTAATAAAAAGAGAAGGTAGCACTAATTTTCTCGAGCACTTGTCAAGGCTAACATTAATACAAGCAGTTTCAGTACACGTCACAGAGAAACTTTGCATATTCCGCACTCAAGAACTAACTACGGGAATCAAATGCTGCGCCATGCACTGCCATCTCTACTTAACTCTCTTCATTAATCTGCATACTTATTATCATTTCAATTAGGTGCCCAAACTTGCCACTCATACTGTCATTCACGTGTATGCTTAGTGCTTTTCTTCGTGCTTTGTTCTGATGAACACGCATTCAAAGCTGAAATTATACAGTGGCTTATTTAGTTTTGTTTTTCTGTGAATGTTACCCGTAAATGAAAAGTGATTTATGTTGTCTGCATTCTGTTGTTTTCCTGTTCCTGTTTTTCGTAACTTGTATGACAATTACAAATTCTGCATTCATGTCAATTTTTCGCCGCTGTGCGAAAGTAACTTTGTATAAATAGTCCTATTTATCTACACATTGTTTATATTTATATTGTTTTTCCAATACATGTGTTCATCTTGTATTTATGCACGCATTGCTACGTGTTGCCAAACAAACCAATAAGGGACACAGACCTAGTCAAGCCGATTTTATGGCTTTGTGTCTGTGCCCCTGTCATAAGTACGTTGTATAGATACGAAATAAAATTTCAAGTTCAAATACGCGAAATAATTCATGGGTTGTCAGCGACTGTAGTCAGATGCCAAACGCGTGCTACAGACCCGGTCGCGTATTTCCAATTGCTAGTAGGTACAGCGTGGCGTGGCACTTGCGGAGACGACGGACGTTTGCGCGCATGCGCGAGTAAGAGCGGGTGCGAGAGAGGAAATGTGGGTAGTTTTGCTCCTTGAAAATACGACTCTGCCTAGGTACTACGGACGAGTTTCTTGGCGCGTGTTGTATGCGCTTCTCCCTATATATAGGCGTGCCGGCAGATGTCGCGGAGCGCGCTAGTGCTGAACTTAGCATCGCAAGTCGGCGGCTCGACGCAATTACATTTATTCGATCATGTTTTTACTAATGAAAACAACGTGTCATTTCGCATTTTTGGCGGCGCCTCCAGGACACCAAAGCGGCAACGGGGACATCAAAGCTAGAAGCCGGACTGGTCCGTGGGTTGGGGCTCGCAGAGGCCTGCGCGTGCCAGGGGAGTGTAATATCGGCGTTCCGCTATCGCGGGCAGCCAATTTTTTATGCGAACACCCCCTGGCACGCTTCGGCCTCTGCGGCCCCAGCCCACTGGCCGCCCTGCTTACAGCTTTGATCCCCCCGCTACCACTTGGGTGCCCCGGAGATCCTGCGCCGCCTGCTTTAATATAACTTCCGGTGCACTCCTGAGGCCTCCGTTTGCCGATTACATGTGCCCTCCTGGAGCAGTGCTTGTAAAAAATCCGATCTATCGTCGCGACGAAAAAAGCGACCCGCGACTTATACAACACCATTCAGAACATTGCCCCTTCAGACACAGCGATCACCAAGCGGCGTCCGCGCCCACTGCCTCACAGCGCGGGCAGCCAGCGGCGGAGCCTAAACAAACTCCACCGCACTCCGCAATTCCGGCATGTCTAGGGCCTAAACAAACTCCACCGCACTCCGCAATGCCAGCATGTCAGCGCCGCTTTCTTAAGTAGCGACAACCTTTGTTGTGCGCCGCCTTTTCCCCTCACAGCAAATCCGGTTCCGGCATTTCCGGTTTCGGCGTTTCCGCTTCCTGGAGTTGCGCTGCGGGAATTTCCACTTTGACTGCCGATGGTGAGACATCCGCGCGTGCTTAGCAGAGCTGTGGCAGTCACCATGAGAAGAATGCAAAGGGGACAAGCTGTTGTATTCCGCTGAAGTAGTAGTTCGCGGTCGCTGTTTTCCAAATGCACGAAAAACGGCAATGGTCTCCAAGCGCCCAGGCACTACATTCCACTGTACGTTGTTTCTCGTGGCACAACCCGTCGCAGGTTGACGCGAAGCAGCGAACACGATCAGATCGCCTATTACAGTAGGCGGTGGTTCTTGGATGGAATACCCGCCGTGGTTGCTCAGTGGCTATGGTGTTGGGCTGCTGAGCACGAGGTCGCGGGATCGAATCCCGGCCACGGCGGCCGCATTTCGATGGGGGCGAAATGCGAAAACACCCGTGTACTTAGATTTAGGTGCACGTTAAAGAACCCCAGGTGGTCGAAATTTCCGGAGTCCTCCACTACGGCGTGCCTCATAATCAGAAAGTTGTTTTGGCACGTAAAACCCCATAATGTAATGTTGGATGGAATCGCATTCACAGTTTAAACCGTAGCTGGTGCAATTAAAGCCTCTCCATCGACGCGAAAGTAAACAACGATAAAAAAAACATAGCGTCACTTCCACTCGGAACAGGAAGCTGCAGCTACGGAAGTTCCGCTTGACGCCGAAAGCTAAGGGGGTGAGTGGGAGAGGAGCGTGGAGGAGGAGGGTAGGTTGGCGGTACTTAACCTGGTCGGCGGAAACGTGTATGGAGGGGCTTTAGTCTTGGGGACAAACGAGTACAACGCGCGCTAAGAAGCCTCCTCCGTAGTGCCTAGGCCGAGCCACATATTCAAGGAGCAAAAGCCCCCAGATTTTCTTAATCGCGCCTGCGCAGAAACGTCGAGCGCCGTAAAAAGTGCCACGCCCCGCTGTACCTACTAGCAATTGTAAAAACGCGACCCGGTCGTGCTCCAACGCGTGTGACGCGCTTCACCACGACGAACCTTCAATGGTAATGATGATGATTTATTAGCATCACCTTTGAAAACGGGGTGGTGGCAAATAGTCACCTAGGCTGCTTTAAGCTGATCAAAAACAAGAAAGGGGCTGACAGATGGAATAGCACACTGTGGTATAAAGTTTGTAAACAGGGATAAGGTGCCTCAGAAAGGCTGGCCAACGTTTCGATAGGAGGACCTATCTTCGTCAAAGGCGGCCTCGTCATCCTCGGCGTGTTAGTTTTAAAGGGTTAGTGTTGTCGCTGGCGGCTGGTTTTAAAGAGAGAGTCTTGGTGCCGCCCTGGCTTCCCCCCCCCCTTTCTTTTTTTTCTTTTCTGCTTCTATTTCTTTTCTCCCCGCGTGCCCACTGTCACGCTCTTGTCCCCTCGTCTTGGGAATGAAGCTCACAGACGTCGGACGACAGCGCTTGTTTCCTCTGGTAATCTCTCTCTTTAAAACCAGCCGCCAGCGACAACACCCGCACGTGACGTCACTGCACTAACCCTTTAAAACTAACACGCCGAGGATGACGAGGCCGCCTTTGACGAAGATAGGTCCTCCTATCCAAACGTTGGCCAGCCTTTCTGAGGCACCTTATCCCTGTTTACAAACTTTAAGCTGATCAAGTGTGCTATACATACTTACTCAGTCTAGCATCATCAGTCAGTGGCAGGAGCCACCGCCTGTACGCGCGATAAAGTTGCAGTCGGTCCCGACTGGGTGAAGTCTGGACTGTCATACTCGCGCAGTCGTGACTGTCCCGCCAAGTTTGGGGCAACGCCATAGCCCAGAGGCTGTGGCGTCGCCCTATAATTGAGCACGAAGTCGCCGGGTTCAAATGCTGACTGCGGCAGCCTCATTCCGATGGGGGAGAAATGCAAAAATGCGCTCTCGTCCTTTTAGGTGCCCGTTGAAGAAAATTGCCCGTTTCTAAATTTAACCCAGAGGCCCCACCCTCCGCTACGGTCTCCCTCATAGCGCACTGTGCGTATTCGCGAAACGTTAAGCCCCACCGTTTAGTTCTCAATCAAACTCTGAATGTACATATTGCGCCGTCGCTTCGTGCGGATCCTGACGGCGGGATATGTCAGTCAGGTCGTCCGCCGCGGTACTTCATGAGTACCGTATTTCATGTACTTCATGAGACTTCATGTACTGTTTTAAGGGGTGGTAACATTGGGTCGATACGAGACCGACAAGACGCTGACACCGACAATTGGCCGACTATTCAGCACTGTGTCACTGAGACCATTTGATCGTAATAGGCCGACAACGACGCAACCGACGGGTGCGAGTTGTCATATAGCGCGATGGCCTTTCGTGTCGACAGCACCGACAAAATCACCGTGACGACCGTGATAGCTTGACCTAACTCTACGTGATCAGCCCTCGAACCGACAACGCGATAGCTGCAGCTCATTCACATGTAAATGTAATTATTCGCGCTCAAAATGCGTCGACATGCCTTCGAAGTTGGAATGCACGAGCTTCAGTCCTCTCAAGCCGTGCACGTGAAGTTTGAATCAATGTTGATTCTGCTTAGCGAAGTTTGGGTTAGGCCTGACCCCGTGGAGTTCGTGCACCCGCTACCGATGGAGCTGAACTTAAAAAATAAGCAGTCAGGACGAAGGAAACCACTCTTATAGTATAGTTAGGTTGCGGCCCTATACACGTCAGACTAGGAGTTTTGCAAGACGCGTAGCGCCGCCTGCCGGTGCGAAGAAGCAGTAATTGAGTAGTGCCGAAGCCCGACTCCCTTGCTAAGTTGCTTATGTAGCTATAGCGACTGCGAATCAACGGTTTAACTAGATTTTGGTCCGTATTGCGAGTGTTTTGCGCCTTTAACACCCAGACAGAGAGCTATGAATTTCTACGCTAGTCGGACGCGCCGCCGAACTGTCATAAAGTGCTTGCTGGCTCACTCTTCAGACTGATGGCAGAAACGACGGCAACCGCGATAGCTCCGCGCGCTACGAAGAAACGCCGCAATCGACGCTACTGTTGTGTTGTAAATTGCCATGAACGTGAAGGTCTGAATAACAACGTTCAGTTTCACCGATTTCCGTCGCGATCGTATGAAGGGGAAAGGCGAGAGCGCTGGATACGGGCCGTTCAACCTGTTGGGTAATCAATTACTTGCATTCCCCACAACACAGCGGCTCGCGTGAGAAAGTGCGACAATTTTGTTCTGCTGTAATTGTGTTGCGTAGCCCTGACGGAGGACCGTGGTAACCAAGCGAAAACTCAAGAATCTACAGCCGCCACTTCGTTGGCAACAGAAAAAACAACGTTGCGAACCATCCTGCGTATGTGCGATTGATATTTCTACCTGTTAACAGACGTCCGCCTCCGCTTGACTCAACAAGTGGAATGGAGAGATTTGGCAGGTCAGTTTAACCAAACATTTTGGTTCGTTTATGAATTCAAAATCCTGTTCTAGAGCATCGTTGTATTGCGATCTCATTAACAAGCACGTTTGGCAATGTGCTGAGCCTGCTCGACTGCGTTTTTCAAATGTGACCAATAAAGCTGCTGTAGCAGCACTGGATGAATAATTGCGAAGTAACGCACGTGTGTAAAGAAAAAAAAAATGTCGCGTTTATTTACATTTATTTGTGCGCGCTTGTTGCTCGAAGCGTCTGCGAAAAGTTGAAAGGTACTGAGCGATGCTATAGCTCCTGCGAGAAAGAAAGATGCGGCGCGTAGGCACTGTAGGAAGCTTACTTTCGTTATGATCGCACGCTGCTGCCTTGGAAAACGTTTTCTGTTTGCTCCCCTGAAAAAGGCTATGGAAGGATTTACTCCCTCTAAATAATTGCGAGAAAAAACATTACGATAATAACATGCATAAAAATATAGAAGATACCTAAGTTTTGTGTTCAGGACATTTTCAATATGAACCAATTTGAAATGCTTAGATTTTTATGCTGATATGCCTATAAACAAACCTGATGCTCTCTACTTGCGTGCTGCAGCATGCCGAAATAACACATAGCTGAGACTTTTATATTGTACACGTACTTCGTCCTGCTGAGCTTCCTCCCTTTCCGAAGCGTGGATGGGCGGAAGAAGCTTTCCAGGTCCTTGCCTTTCCAGGAAACCGTTCCTAAACACAACCGAAAGCGGTGGGTCCATTGTGGCCTATGCACCTTCACTTGTGGACAGCTCTTTTTGCACTACTCAGTTCGCGCCAAGTCTTGGATGGGGGCGCTGGTGACGGGTTTTTCCGCAGCGCCGCCTGGGCAGAGTCTGAGGTCTATAGAGATTTGATAACTACTCCTCACTTCGCACGGCACGTACACAAGCGGCAAGCGGCGGCACAGCGCTGTGCCAACATCTTGTACTTTGGTCACCGTACCCGAACGCTGCCGGTCGCATTCCCGTAGGTAGTGTGTCTGTGTGTGTTGTTTTGCTGACATTTCTTAATTCCAAAGAAGCATTGTTTACCTCTGCGTCAAACAGGAAAGGAGAGACAGTGCATTCGATACAGCAGCATAAACTCGCTCAGTTGCCAACGGTGTCAGCGATGGCATCCGCCTTTTTGCGAGAGAACTACATGGCATATAGGTGGGGACTTATGCCGAGCACAGTTGTCTCTAATAATACTTCATAGCACGCGCAAACTGTAAGTATGATGAAGTTAAACAAAAGCGAGAATCAGTAGTAACAGCCTGTAATATACATGTGTCTGGATCACAGTTGCAGTTGTTTAAGGGACTCGGCCGCTCATACTGACTAGTCTCTGTTTTGCTACGTTTTGAGATTATTTCACGTCGGCGATGCGCCGTTTCTAGAATAACCGAAGCTTACAGCGATCTGAAGCTGTAGAGGTAAACAAATGCATCGCTTTGGCAAATCCCACGTGGAAGGCTGCGCTCAAAGGCTTCTTGAATATGCGAAATGTTTAGTGAATGTGTAAAAGGAATACAAAAAGCGATGTGCAATCGCAGACATCAGCGACAACGAACTCAAGGCAGCCGCGTCGGCAGACGGAACTCAGCGTGCCTTTATCGGCCGCGCTGTTACCACAACAGCGCACTCGGGCCTGTTCTCCCACTATACTCGAAGGGTGAACGACATGCTGCCCCGGAGAAACCATTAATAATTAATCGCGATCCACGAAACGCTCAACCGACGCACACTCAACATGGGTGCAGGTACACAAATCAACCGGCGGAATCCCCGACACCCTTCCAAAACGTTTCCAGCGGCGTGCGTCAGAGGGCAGCACAGTAACATGAAAGAGGCGGATTGGGCCCTTAATGGCGAACCGCAAATGCAGAGAAGCAAAGTCGGCTGCTGCCAGAATTGAACAAGCTGCGCCAAAGTGTTCTACGGGGCGATCAGCTTTAAGTTTCACGGAATCATTAAAAATCGCCTGTGGCAGATGACATAATTATTGTCCTTGAGCTGAATTGTTCGAAGAGGCGGACATAACTAGTTCGAGAAATCGAAACTGTATTCCTCTGACTAAAATTCGGAAATTAGCTTCATTAATTTTTTATGGCACATATTGCAATTTATTAATCGTAGCCGGTCAGCTTGTATTGAGCGTAATTTGAAAAGTGAATTAGTGTTTTTCTAATTAGCTGAATATGGATTTCGATTTCTCGTGCAAGTAATGTCCGCCTCACGGACTACGATTATGTTGCCTGCAAAAGACGATTTTTGAAAATTCTGCATAACTTTAAAATGACCACTCCGTAGAATAAGGTATTCTAGAATGTAGCTCAGCGCCGCCACTACGTAACATGCGGCGCAGTGACGTGCGCTTCAGCACTCATCGTTATCAGCCTAATTTAAGTCATCTTAGCAGCTTGTTGGCGCATACCCAGTAAATATATGCCTGGATCACGGACGAAGATGATCGTCCCGTCCTCTTCGTCCGCGATTGCGCTCGGCTGTAATTTAAGTCCGCTGCAGGACCGGAGGCCTCTCCTATGAATCAGCAATTGCACCTTTCCTTCGTCAGTCGACTTCAAAGCGTGCTTCTCATCGCACCGCCTAATTTCCGTGGCATCCGATAATTTTGCACTGTAGTAGACCGCCGCTGCTCTGCTCTACGCACTGCATGTAGTCCACCTGCAACCAAAGCTGTGAATGAAAATGGATCGTATGTCGCCGCTACTGTCAAATCTCGTGAACGGGAGGAGCTTACCAATATCCTTGAAAATGATCGGTGCGTTCTGCGGAAACATTGAGGATAACAAAGTAAATAAGATATAGGGACCGTACAACGAGTGGCAAAAAAAAAAAATATATATCAGGACGTTAAGCGACAGGACGTCTGTAGTCTGGGCAAGCGCGCTTCTCTAGCCAACGGGGCCAATACGGGCGTGCCCGATAGGCTCGGTGTGGCAGTATTTAAGAGGAAGCTTTAGCTCGGGTGCTCCTATCTAAATACATGTAAAAGGAGAATTCGTTTTTCTCGGCAACCACTGCATCAAATTTGGCGAGGTTTGTTGCATTTAAAAGAAAAACTTAGAATCCAGTGACTGTTGGTTTCGGTTTTACGATTTAGGTCGTCCATTTGTTTTATTAAAAAGCGGCAAAAATCGTAAATTTTCAGAAAACGAAACTATCAAGTTTAAAACTCTGTAACTTAGCAATGAAAAATGATATCACAATTATGTGAATTGCATCCTATAGTACATCTAAAGTGGACAAAATTGATGTGTTTCACATGAATCTCAAAAAATTTATTAGTATGGAAGTACAGCTTTTGCAGAACCCTTGAACACAACGTAACAAATTCACGTAAGATATAAAGTGACATATCGAATTTGTCCGCTTTCAATGATCTAGTGGATGCCATTTATAGAACCGCGATACCTGTTCTTGATGCAGAGCTATTAATTTGTAAACTTCGTGCCTTTTTTTTTTTTCAAGCTTTCGGATTTTTGATAATGTTAACAAAATTGAGGCCCTAAATCGAAATTCCGCTTCCAACAGTCACTAGAATTTAACTGTCTCTCTGAAATGCAACAAATTTCATTAAAATCGGTCCAGAGGTTATCTCAGAAACACGTTTTTGCGTTTTACATGTATTTGAATAGGCCGCGTCGGGGTTGGGCCCGAGCTAGATCTTCCTGTTCACGGAGCCCGGTAATGGCCCCGCAGCTGCGGGCGCCGCTTCACCATCTGCCGATCCGATAAACGGAGGTTTGCTCGCGGGCTGGGTTTACGCGCCCGCCAGCTTAGCAGCAAGTGCTGTTTTCCGGGAAGCTCGGTATTTCGTCGTGACTTGTGTGACTTCCGTTTTCGAGGCCAGCGTTCGCATAATAGTGAATGGGGAGCGTCCGTCTTCGTTGGGAATCGCACGCTCGGTGTAACTAACCAGAAGATTATCAGCGCTGTGCTAGGTAAAGGGAAGCGAAGCGACGGACCGAAAATACATAATCGGCGAATCATTTGCCCTTAATTTGTCGTGAACTTGGCCAGCAACACAGACTAAATGAAACTGAAATGTGCAGAACAGTAGAGCACCGTTTTGTGCAACGTCGTCTCTTTTTGACGAACTGTGCTCACGGCGACGGGAAAAAACGTGCGTCACGAGCGTCGGTATCTCGAGCTTTCTCAACAAGTTACGATGGCGGCCGTTCCCTCTCCATGTGCCTGCGAGTGCTGCCTTGCAAACACCGGTTTTCCGGAACTCTTTAGGAGACATCACACTCTTCGTGCACGTTAATGGGTGTGTATCTCTCTTCACCTTTAAGCGTAGTGAACGTACAGTTATGGCTAACGGCTTGACATTAGGTGTGGAAGCTTCGCGGTGATACAATTCAGCTTCGACGCGTGTGTGATGATTTCCGTTTCCCTTCCGTCTAGCCATGACCTTCGAGATTTAGCCTTTATTTATCTCCGTTATATTTTCTGCTGAGTTCCAAAGCCATTTGGATCACGTATACGAGTACGCTTCCGAATGAGTAAAAAAAAAATAATCGGGGATATTCGGGCAATATTTTACTGCTACACATCGTATAGCGAACAGCTGCCCTGTATCTTAACTGGTGTAAAGCCTCGTATGAGGCTTTATTGCCTCGGTACACCGCGCGCGGCGCGTCGGGTCAGCTGTGCTGCACACAAGGCCGCGTAGGGCGTGTCGGGGCGTGGACAGAAAGCGCCGAATCTGCGCAGAGTCCAGCAGGAGAATTCGCTGTAATATTGGCCGACTTCTACGCAGGACACGGCAATTCGGCAAGCGCACGGACTGGCCTCGTCGTTCGCTTGCTTTTCGCTTGGACAGCTGAGCCTGTGTTTTGGGACACAGATGCACTCAAAAAGCATCTTGTCAAAAACAGCACAACAAAAGTTGCTTGGCATGAAGTATTCTCTTCGAGAACCCGGTATCGGAGGCCCCTGACGCAAATATCCCATGCCAACGGCATACTATTTTACTTTTCTTTTTACTTTTTACTAGCCGTGTAGTGGTTTCTATTTTCATCCTGTAGGTTGGGGGATGTCGTTTGATATATGATTTTGTTTTACGAGCTTTTATAACGGAACAGAAAAAAAAAGGGGGGGGGGGGGCGACCGCAACTGCACTTTAATCGCTTTTGGGAGCGGGTGAAATGCAAATTATTTTTCACGAGTTACTGCAAGACCAGGCTAACTTCGTTAACGCTTCCCGGTCAGGCTTTCTATCATCCTTACTGATGCAGGCGCTAGCCGTAAAATGGCATTGATGTACCCTTTCACGCCTTTCTCCTTCGTACCTGTTTGTCACACCGGACGTAAACGACAGAAGTCTGAGCCCCAGTAGTGATAGCCGCTGAGTACCAGGAACCGACCGCATTCTAGGGGGATCACTTTATCGGGATGCACGTTGCCAAGTCATCGACAAGATGCTCCAGTGAGGCGTCGCACTGGGCGTCATTTACCGTCTTTAGTCATGGTGTGCACATTTGTGTAGGCGCACACGGCTTGCATCTACATTTCTGTGCACCGGTGGGGCAAGAAAAGAAACGCAGATATTGAGCTTCGTCTAAATTGAACACTGTCATTTTCTTATGTGGCTCCATTTTACTTCCAAGTGCAATGTATCGCTACGGATCACCACTTTGCTGAAGGTACTAGAACCATGTTTGGCGCGATGTTCGAAGTGCCACCTTCGTCAGCAGTGGCGACGAAGTAATTTTTGTAGTCGTAATACAGGCAGCCAATGATAAACTTGTGCGTGTGCTTTCAGCCGAGGATTCAATCATCTTTATGAAGAAACGTAGCATGACTAGCTGCGCAATATATATTACTCTGTAATTAAGATTCACTAGAAAACTCTGGGTGTGTGGTGCTCTTCAATGAATGTCCCTGCGACGTCAACTTGGGTCACTGAGTATGTAACTGGAAATGTGCTGCTGTTCAATGAACCTCTCTGACACCAAGTTGGGTCACTGGACATGTGCCGTCTTTCATAATAGTCATTACATACTACATATCTACAATTACCCATGGGCCATAAGATAGACTGTCAATAGCATGAAAGTCTCCGATCATCTCTAAAGGGTGGATGAGCCGACAATTTTGCCGTGCCAGGACAACGGCGCGTGCAGAGGAGCCTCGCAGTTTTGGGAGTAAGCGATAACCTCGCGCTGTGGATAATCTAATACGACCTGCCGCCTCCTTGTTTGATCGCGGCGCGCAACCTTGCGCCCTGCGGCCGAGCGCGTTTTCCCTTTCGGCGGGCGCGTTCACCTTCGTGCCTGGGAGTTCCTGCTCCGACGACTGGCTTCTCCTCCAGGCTCAAGAGACCGTGTCAGGAGGAAACGGAAGCAGGTCACGCGGCATGCGATGCCTTTGCGCCACTGCCGCCTATCTGCACGCGGTAAACCGTGTTGAGCAATCGGACGCTTACAGGAGATGTGGGGCCGACAGGGGTACCGAGAACGGCTGCTAGAGTGACGATGCCTTGTCACAGTGTGTGCATTGTCATAACGAAGACGTTATGACAATGAATAGGCCACGTCGAGGTTACTCCGGGTTACTCGACGTCCAAGACGCGTATTCCGCGTCTTGGACGTCGAGAGTGAGACGTCTGTGATGACGATTCTACTTAGCGTGATTGTAACTCTAGCTGCTGAGAGGAGTGTTGGCGTGAAACCGTTGAGGCGTTCCCACTGCGGAAGTCGTTCGCCAAAGGACAGCGATAAGAAACGTCGGCGGTGCGCCTTCCGCTTTTGGAGCGTGCATTTAAAACTAAGCCTCTTTGCCTTCCAACTCTTCTAGCGTTGCGCACGCGGGTCGTCGGTACGTTGCTGGTAGGTATTCGGTAACCGTGCAGTGCAGTAGCTGTCGCGTTTTCGGTGTTAGCTTCCCGGTTTACTTTGATTGCCGGGCGGCATTTTCCCGGTTCTCAGAGGTACTGGCGTCTGTCCAGATCAGCCCGTTTTCGGATTAGATCACTTTCACGTGCTGGAATTGAGCCGCGATTTTGTGGCTAGATTCCATGCCACTCGTATCATCCATCGTTCACGGCCGGCTGATTCTATCGATAACGCGGGTGCATGGAGCGTCGCTCAAACTATTGACGAAGCGCGAAAAGGAATAGCATCGGAAAAGGCGTCGCTACAAAATCGCGGTCTTTGTTTTAGGAAGCTCTGCTCGGAGCTCCTGTCTAAACGCATGGGAACGGAGCAATCGTCTTTTTTTCGGCAATCACACACACGCGCGCACACAGTTTTTATTTTGACAAATTACGTAATTAACTTCTCAAACATTATAACAGAGCCAAATTGTCAATCAGAAAAATTCCCTATCTATCTTTCTGCTGCTCTATACGTGCTACGTCTCTTGCAATTCGCTCCTCGAATAGTCGGGACGTGTGTCGAGTGAACGACACTTTGCAATGTGGTGCACGTGGTTTAAGTCATGCATTCGGGACCTCAACGAGGTGCGACGTAATGCTAGCGCACTTGTCTCGCATTTACCCCTAACTCGCCCGTTTTCTCTGCGTCTTTCGTGGTTGATTGAAGGGCGACTTTCGTTTAGTGCCGCAAAGCTGGCCCTCGTGCAACCGAGTTGCGGGGCCGCGTCCGTTTCCCGAACGCCAACTTTTCAGCTCTCTGATCCGCATATGCTATTGCGCGTCAACTGTGATGTGTCTGAAGGTTTTAGATGCGGTAGTGCAGCGCACGGCAAGGAAAACGTTCGTTCGTTCGGGCTTATTCGCTTACGTTCGCTTGTCGTCGATGGTTTCTGTGTATCTTTTTTTAATACTTCCCTATTTTCTGCATGTTTTGTAAAAAAAAAATATACAGACCCTAAATTCCGCTACTAGAATATTTCGTACCAGCACAGCCTAAACTCTGTCAAACGGCTCATTCGTGGACGACTAGAGCAAGACCATGCTATGCAATTACTTACAACACTTTCAGAAGGTGTCCGATTTGTTCCCCTTGAAATTCATGGAGGCTCCGATAAGCCGTCTTGGCCGCTTGTCATATATATATGCATGCGCGCCACGGATGCGCGCACACTTCTACGCATTTACTTGATTTGTCTGCACGGGAGCTGCTAGCTGCCGCGTACAGACAATAGTGCGCTTGTTAATTGAACTGTGATGCTGCTTTGGTGCTGGTTTAACATAATCCGCGTGCTAGCCACCGTATATTTTATCCTCTCAAGTTTTAAGCCACGTTTCATGGTTATCGTTTTCTTTCTTTTCCTCAAAGTACGACGTTGGGTTAGTTGGTGCATAAGGTGCACAACTGTCAGTGTTAGTGGAACGAAAGGTAAACTAAATATATACGGACAGAAGTTTATCTCTACGAAATATCGGAAAGCTGCCTTCTGAGCCACCTGTCAGCAGCTACTACGCCTGTGCTCTCGCGGCAAATGCGGCACCGTTCTCTGCGAGCCGCCGCCGGGAACAGCGCGATGCTTCCGTAGGCAGCCTGCTTGACCGGATGACCGGCGAAGCGCACCAGAAGACCGGGTAGCACAGCTGGCGGAACTGCTTCGCCGTCGCTTCCGTGCGCCCGACAGACGACAGGAGCACAAAGGAGACGGAACAGGCACCTCCGGAACCCTGTCTCGCTTTGTTTCCAACTTCCGAAGCCGCCGGAGCGTTGTGTTCTCCGGTCGGCGAAAGGGAAAACAACGCCCGAAAATACCTGCAGCCCTCCTTTATGAGGAAGTGCCATTTCTGATAGGACGGCTTGCTTGTTTCGTCTTCTCAGAGAGCAGCACGCACGAGCGCTGCGTAGAAGACGCTTCCGCCAGGCGGCGGGGACAAACTGGTTTCTGCGACCACTTTCGTCTTCCATTTCCTGCGCTGACCCGAGGCGGGGCCGGTTGCCACGGCAGGGTTGCGGGAGTCGTTGGCCGGCCAGCGCCCATCGCGAAAGGGGCAGCCCCGAAGGTCGCCCGGCGGGCGGTAAGCGTGTCAGCGTGTGACCGACTTGCGCAACCGCGGTCGCCCGCGGAGTGTGCCTCTAAGACAATAGCCGGCGACGTGTCTGCCGCGCCCACTCGGCTCTGCAGTGGGGTCGGTGCCCGTGTTAAGTTCAGGCAGCTCACTTAGGACATGAAGAATGTTTATTCATGTGGTCTTTTGTTCTGAATGTAGTGCTCTAAAGATGGCTTTACAACCACCGGCGTGGCTCGACTGGATTGCGCGCAAGCTTTTGTTTCATAATATTGTGACCACGGCAGAATTTTTGTTGCCACACAACTATTTCTATATCTTGGTAAATGCACTATTTACACGCGCAGAAAGCTAAAAATGTAGAGATGACATGCGCCGACACAACTATCAACTATTTGTTCTTGCTGAAGGATTCCCAGGCAAATGGCAGGTATAACAATGCAAGGTTAGAGTGCGTGTTAGCATAACCTTTTCTCCAATTTCCTGGAATCCACGGAACCATTTGCCTACATATAGTTGTTGTGTAGATCTTTCAGGAATTTCAATCAACCACAGAGTCAAAATCTTCTATTTCCATGACAGCATTAACACGTTTTATGATTGTTGAAACCTAAAATTTGGATGAAAAAGAACATAAGCTTTTTGCCACGGATATCTCACTGGTTCTAGCAGAACCTGCCTTATCACTCATGCACATGGGTTATATATGCCAGTGTTGACTTTCAATGTTTTATGGAAGTTTATTTCAACATTATGTAATATTATGTTCACATATCACCATACTAAGTCTTGCCTTTAATTGAATTGCCAATGCTCTTACCCTAAATGATTTCAACTTCACTTACGCCACTGTTCGCTTTTACACTATTTAAAGCAAATTTTCACACATTATGAATACCGATTTGGTTTGGGTGCACATTCAAACCCTTTGATTTAATTCCGGTTTAATTGCAGTTTGGGTAGGGTAATTGGAGATCATCCTGCAGTGGATGATAATGATGTAATAAAAAGGTATAATGGTTTGCAAAATAGTTCACAAAGTCAAGAAATGGTTTCGCAAACCAGTTCAGTGCAGCATAGATGGAAAGTTTTCATTTTTCCGGAGGGGGCTGGAGCCAGACCAGCTTTCCGACCCCCCCCCCCCCACACACACACACACATACAGAAGCTGTTTTATCTTACTGTACCAATTTTTTTAAAGATTGCGTATGGCAAATAGCGCAGTTCTAACCCTCGATAAAAGTTACTCAATGAGACGGCCATTTCTTCTACAAGAATCAATATGTTGAATTGAATAATTAATGTAATTGTGCTAATTAGTTTTTAATTATTTACTTTACGCCACATATTTCAATCTACAAATTATAGCCGCTGAGTTTGGGTGGCGTATCCACTTGGAACGAATTCTCTGGACAGCACTAGTTCAGAGATATTAATTTTCAAAGTGGCCATTGAAATACATTGGTGTTCCAGTTACTTTTGTGCTTCAATGCATAAAACAGCAGTTTCTGAAAAAAGTAACTGGTACGCCAGTGCATTTCGTTGGACACATTGAAAATTAATATCTCCGAACTGGTGCTGTCCAGTGAATTCGTTCCAAGTGGATATACCGTGCGAACTCAGCTGCTGTAATTTGTAATCTAAATATGGGGCATACAGTAATTAAAATGTTAATTAGCATAGTGATAATTATTCAATTGAACATTTAGATTTGCCATAGAAGTAATGGCCACCTCATAGAGTAATTTATATCGAGGGTTAGAATTGTGCTATTTGCCATAAAGAATCTTTAAAAAAGTTGGTACAGTAAGATAAAACAGCTTCTGTATGTGTGTGTGGTGGGGGGGAATTTGGAAAGCTGGTCTGGCTCCAGCCCCCTCTGGAAAAATGAAAACTTTCCATCTATGCTGCACTGAACTGGTTTGCGAAACCATTTCTTGACTTTGTGAACTATTTTGCAAACCATTATAGGGGAAATTGCATGTACTTACTAATTGACTTAATCATCAGCAGCAGCAGATGCAGCCTGTTTATGTCTAGTGCAGGTCGAAGGCCTCTCCCTGCAATCCCCAATTACCTCTGTCCTGTGCCAACCGATTCTAACTTGCACCTGCAAATTTCAGAGTTTCGTCACCCCACCTAGTTTTCTGCCGTCCTTTACTGCGCTTCCCTTCTCTTGGCACCCATTCTGTAACTCTATTGTTCCATCGGTTATCCATCCTATGCATTAGATGGCCAGCCCAGCTCCATTTTTTTCTCTTAATGTCAATTAGAATATCGGCTGTCCCCGTTTCCTCGCTGATCCACACCGCTCTCTTCCTGTCTCTTAATGTTACGCTTAACATTTTTCATTCCATCGCTCTTTGTGCGGTCCTTAACCTGTTCTTGAGCTTCTTTGTCCTCCTCAAGTTTCTGCCTCATGTGTTAGCACCGGTAGAATGCAGTGATTGTAAACCTTTCTTTTCAATGATAGTGGTAAGCTCCCAGTCAGGATCTGGCAGTGCCTGCCGTATGCGCTCCAACCAGTTTTTATTCTTCTGTAAATTTCCTTCTCATGATCAGGGTCCCCTGTGAGTAATTGACCTAGATAAACGTATTCCCTCACAGACTCTAGGGGCTTACTAGCGATCCTGAACTATTGTTTCCTTGCCAGGCTATTGAACATTATCTGTCTTCTGCGTATTAATCTTCAACCCCACTCTTACACTTTTTCTGTTCAGGGCCTGCGAATACACGCAAAATTGCTGCGCGACTGGCCACTCAAGGCACATTGCGCGTATTCGCGGGCATCTTTCACACTCGGAAAAATGCTTTTATGTATGAAGTATTCAGCAGCAGAAAGCTGTATCGGGAGTTTTTCATGCTGCTCTACAATTTTCTCATTGACACTTTTCATCTACTAAGTATAATATTTGAGAAGTCGAATAATTAATCAAGACTAATTATGTAATTAGGCAGAATGCTACAAATCTTAGTATTCCCATGCGGCAACAAACATTACTTTGGTTCTGTCCATTAGCATGGCATTTGCATATTTTGAAATCTGGGTGCATTATAACTGGGACACCCTGTATATTTACATATATTGTGAGTGCGGATGGTGTTCACAGTGGAAATTTAAAAATAATGTGTAAGGGAAAAAATATGGAAGAGGTAGCCACCGCTGGTGCTTTATTGTGCTTGCCTCCTGTTATCAGGATTTGCAGAAATAAAGCGAAAACATGAATTAACAGCTTGTATGTCCGCACCAACAATGATGTAAGCTTATAGCTGCAATAAAATTTTAAGTGACAAGGTAGAGGCAACTCAATAGAAACCTCAAATGATGTGGGTAACAGAACACTCTGGTAATGACACTTAAGGGGAGGGGGGGAGGCTTCGGCATCGTCCGTAGTCGGTGCCTATGCAGTGCAGTACCTTTGAACCTTGTATGCTATGGTGTCAAATGACACGATACATGCTAGCTATTAATTACAGCTTGTAGTTGTATATGTGTGCAAGTGTTTAGAGTAATTACATGATAAAATCGCCAATGTGTGCTAGACAGGACCATATTTTACCCAATTTCGAGCGTAGAAATGTAATGTTACAGAGCTACAGCAAACACCTGTTTTCTAGCTGTAACTTGATATGCTTAGCTGGTATTATTTATTTTGACTTGCATAATTAAAAACATTCTGTGGGCAGGGCATGTCTTTTAATGTGTTGTATCCTGTGTGTCATTACCTATTAATAGGTTTGTCATAATATGTCTAATGAGTTTCTGAAATTGGATATGAACAAGTGAGGGAACCAAGGGACCCGATTTTTATTAATCACATCATAAGAAGCCAACAAACAGGCACTGACAACATGGGGGCAATAACTTGTACTTACTAATTGAATTAAAAAATTATACATTAATGGAAATGAAAATGGATGAAAAAATAACTGTCCACAGGTAGAGAACAATCCCACATCTTCACTTTACGCATGCAATGCTCAATTGCTAAGAGCATTGCACACGTAATGCAAAGACGTGGGATCGTTCCCCACCTTCGGACAGTTGTTTTTGCATACATTTTCATTTCCATTAATTTATCATTTCTTTAATTCAGTTAGTAAATATAAGCAATTTTTCCTATGTTGTCCTTGGTGTCTTTGTTTGTTGGCTTCTTATGATATGAAATTGGGTATGTACTTCAAACGAAAAAGTCCAGTAAGACTCATTAACTTGATTTTATTTTTTCCTACGTTAATTGGAATTTAGTGTGCAGGCAATAGTTAAGCAGCTTTGTAGTAAATACGTAGACAAATAAAAGGACAAAATAAACAAAACTAGCACCAGCTGTTTGATACATGGAGGGATGACAAGCTATTAAGAATGGTTTGAGGATAGGGAGGTCAATCCCATCGCTCGTAATCAATTGTCAAGATTGGAGTCGGGCATGAATTAGAAGGTAGCTGGCCCATGCTGTCGTCCAACTTATCCACGCTGAGGATGTTGTTGAAGGGAAGGACTGCTTCTCATCGAAAACGAGGAATGTGGGTTTATTTACAGTATCTACATAAGGACGTTTCAGTTCATCAGTCTAGCATGACTGCGAGAGAAAGTACACTGAGCAGCCGCACAACGGCAGTTTATAAACACTCGGTCCTCCCTCGATCCCAAGGTGAGGGAAACGTTCGACCAGTCATCGTAAACAAGTCGCCTCTCTGCGCGAGGGATTACACACACACACTTCAGCACAGATTCACGGTCCTCAACCGACGTCAGATGGACTTCGTAGAACTCGGGGCTTACGTCAGGAAAGGTGCCTTTTATTCCCCGAGTTGACCCCCGCAGCGCGGCCGCCGGTTGCCCATTGTCTTGTGACTTGAACGGCGCGTGGGAAGGGGCCTCGAACTACATTCCCTCGGGGACTCCCCCGCTCGCGGCAGACCGGGTAGGCGGTGTCGTGTTCCGGCACAAAGCCTGCTTTGTCGAACTCATCTCGGCTCCTGCGACGGAGAGTCGAGGGCGCGCGTATTGTCCTCCGGACCCAGTCGACTTAGTGACGCCGTGGCTAGAGGGTTGTGGCGGCCTTCCAGGAAAAGTTTGACACCGCTGTCGCAATTGGCTGGCAAAACTTGCACCTCAGCAAGCCATTCTTAACAATGGTGAATACAATGCTACACACTATTTTTGAAGAAGTAAAAATTCAGGTTTTTAATATGCAACATAGTACCCATAAAACAATAAAAATAGATACAGTGTAATCATCTTGGGTGAGGGCAAAAACAACTAAAAGAATATCATTACAAATTTTACTTCATGATCTCGGGAAAGGACACAATCCATGCTGACATTGACAAAAAAAGATGTAGACCCGACCAAATATAACTTTTTAAAAACAACTCATTTCGTCTGCCATACGGAAGCATTGTTCCATGAAAACCATGAAATGTCTTGTTTTAAACAAGTTTTATTTTATCGGTGTACGTCTTTTTGTTATGTTTCATCCCGACCAAATGGGCTTCCAACGAATTCTCGATCACATGCTGACATTAAGTGAGTGCACTTAAGTACTGCCTCTTACGCAAAACGGGATGCTGCTTCAATTCCATGAACAAAAAGCATGATATCTTACTATGTACCCATGATTAAAGAAAAAAACAAGTCCTGCTCATAATCTTGCTTCATTAGTGGTCCACGCATCCCGCCATAAATTCTATGCTGTTGCACTTACATTGCTAGAGCAACAGCAGTACCACACTCCTGTCAGGTGCTGTGTGCACAATTGTGTACACCATGATAGTGCATCAAAAGCAAAAGCACTAATAAAAATGACTTTTTGAAATGAAACGGGTGTCTGAATACAAGTACCTTGGCTTCATTTTCACACTAATATGTTATGGTCAAGGCATACTGAATACACTTGTAATAAAGCAATAAAGAAAATAGGCTATCTAAATTGTACATTGTGAAAAAGCTCCGCGTGAAACAAAATTGCTGTCGTATAAATCGCTCATCCGACCCATTCTCTAATATAGTTGCCCCATCTGGAACCCTTATAAAGTACCTGACATTAACGCTCTCAAATCAGTTGAAAAGAAAGCCATCTGTTTCATGTACCGTCGTTATGAGTGGAACTTCTCACCCTCATCTCGCCTTGTTGCACAAGGTCTACAACCTCTGTCGGAGCGGAGTGATTGTGAATGCCTTAAATTGTTGCATAATCTCATTAACACCCCACGCTACTCATTAAAGAACAACTATCTGTCTCCTGATAAATTGAAACTTACTAGGAATAGCCACAAACTTAACCTTGCACCATTTCAACCGTGTACTAACCTATTTAAGCATGGCTTCTTCCCTCGTACAATTGAAAAATGGGACTTTCACCAGGTGAAACTAGGTCACTACCTTTAGAGGAATTTTTGTATAAGTTAACTTGATGCATGCTGTGTTTATTATTATTCATTGTATCATTTATTTTAGAATTATTATGATTCCTACAGTGTTGAAGCTGATTTGTGCAGGAAAATCTTTTTTTTTTTTGTTGTTGTTATATGCAATGTACAAACCCACTCCTGCGATAGCCCAATTGGGCTGCAGTATGTATAAATAAATAAAATAAAATATGAAACACTTCTTATTGGACTTCTACACTTAGTTTCAATAATGTGTGCAGTATTTCACTAAAACATGTTGGAAAGTAGATTTCTGGGTGTTGGCGCCCGGAGTACATCATCATGTAGCGGGTTCACTCCTTTTATTGTTTTTCACAATGTTTTACATTGGGCATATCTTTCGAGTGGGTGGATGGGTAGTTTCCAAGTGTGCTAGACATGAAAATGTTGAAGTTCTCTCATCTGGCGTTCCTATGGAAATGTTGCATAGTCCACATTCTGCAAACTCCGTAAATCTCACTGATATATTGAAAATTCTTAATCTGTTCTACAGCAGCATAGTTTTCATGATTCTTAAAGGGGTACTGAAATTATGTATTCAACTACTTTTTTGGAATAAATGAAGGTCCTAGACTATCAGTGTCGTTAATAATTTCATATAATAGCTCTTTTATAGCTAGTTTCGGTTGCATTTCTAGGAGCATACTGTGTCGTGACGTCATGACACAGTATGTGGGAGCAGGATACTGTGACATTTTAATGCGCGCTTCGGCTTGCCTGGTCATGTTCTGTGCTGCTACATCAGCCCTCACAGGTAGCAGCATACGAGGTGACCGAGCAAGCGAGAGCAAGTGTCAAAACATTCCTATGTCCTGCTCCTAAGTGACCACATACTGTGTTGTGACGTCACAACACAGCATCCTCCGAGTAAATGAAACCTACACTGTCCATAGAAAAGCTATTAAAACATTTACTGTGCTCTAAAGTTGGTCACAATTTTTTTCTAGGCTATAGAGGTCTAGGACCTTCATTTAACACAAAGAATTAATAGCAAGAAATGTAATGTTCTGTACCCCTTTAACATTCAAAAATATAAATGTCGTGAGACTAAGGTTTCTATGGACAGGATTAATTGGCACCTGAAGGTGGTGTACCAGAGTGCTGCAGGCTAGCAGTAATATGCATGCCATGTAATAATTTTTTTTTACTTTCAATATCTTTTCAACTACTTAAGTGTAGCTATTACTTGTGGGCTCCAAGGAGGTCTGCCCCCATAGAAATTGTAGCACCATATTTGGCCTTTTGAGGTGACTGTTATTTTCAACACATTGTAATGGTTACTGCTCCTTTTGTTAGCTTGCCTCATTCCATTCCATGAGTGCCGTTTTCTTCTGCTCAGCATATTTTCTCAGCAGTGTAGTTTTTTGTTTTCATGCTGGTTTTTTAATAGCCTGTGTTAACGGCCAAACCACAATGTTGCAACATAATGGGCGGTTTTTTGAGAGCTCTTGAAAATAATTTCTGCCATGAAGCCCAGCTAGCATGGCTGAGTTTGGAAGCAGAAGCATCTCTGCCTTATATGCAGTTTTTGGCATATTTGACCCGGCTCACACATTCAAACCATGTCATAGCAGACCGCAAGTGGGGCAGGCTGAGGGGAACGAAAGCTGGTTTGTTTAGCCTAATGCATTTCTTTGCTTTATGTCGTCCAAAATGCTTGAACCATTTTGTTCTGAGCTGCTAACCGGGTGCTTTTTGTTTGGGCTTTTCAAAATATTGGTTCGAGTTCAGTTCAGGCCATAATTTCGGTTTGGGTAGATTTTAATTCAGGTTAAGTTCCACAACTTGATTTAAGGATATGTAAACCGGGCTTCCATTTGGTTTCCTGGATGAGTTCAATGTTCACAAACAGCACCAAATGTGCAGTGATTGTTAGTGATCATTTGGAGCAGCAGTACAGAGTAGGTAAAATGATAAGCATTGGCATAATTTAACATTTATAGGAAATGTTGCAGAACTGTCACTTTTTTGAGATCTTTGTTTCATAAAGGATACATAACTCAGGTACATTAAATTTTAGCATGCAGCCTTATGCTATGTAATTATAAAGATGTGCTGCATGATACACACATAATATATCCCTTGCTCAAAAGAAATAGCTTCCTTAGAAATAGACTTTGGCGTTTGTCCTGTGCATCTTGCTGTGTCCTGCCTAAAATTTCACCATACAACCGTATTTCATAATAGTTTCCCACCATAGTAGCTCGGTGACTGCAGCATTGACATTCTGGTAGGAGTGAAATGCCACAATGCTTCTGTACTTAGGCTTATGTGCACATTAAAGAACTCGGTTGTCAGAGAATACTCGGAATCATTGACCTAAGCACTTCTCATAGCCCAGCTGTTGCTGTGAGAGGGTAACCTTCACCAATAAAAAAAATTGCTCGAATTCATGTACATAATTTGTTGTTTGAATAAGTACTGCAACACGAGGTGATTGTTGAACATCTCTTAGAGCAGTCAGTATTTGCTCCAATAACTGTGCTACAAAAGGTGAATAGTGACTCATTGTTATGGGTGGATCAAGATGATGACATTCTCGGATTGAAATGTGAGAAAAGCAGTATCTGGATTTGTCATTGTAGCAAGTGTGTTGTCAGATTTTGCATCTTCGTCACGTGATAGGCAATTCTCAAAGTATGAGATGTGTGTATATGTGCTGGGGTGCTATAACGTAAAGCTATTCCAATTCTTCAATCAGCTTGCCGTGATTGGTCATAAAGCTTTTGGGCCACAGCACTTCACCTGTCTGGCACACGACACCACGAAAACCGCGATAGCTCCCCATCTGATATGACGTGTACACACTTATTATGCATGATTTGACTGAACAAAATTAAAATAGTTATTTCTGATTTGACGCCTTTTCGCCACTAGCCCTCGGCTATTGGTCAAAAGTTTTTGGGCTTCACCCACTTCACCTGCCTGTCACGTGACGTCACAAAACTGCGAAAACTCACCGCGTCAAAGTGACGTGTATGTGTTAAAGACGAATTAATATGCCGAACAAAACTGAATTTTCTTCTGAATAGCTGCAGGTTGCCCTGATACGAAAGGAATAAAAGATGGCTGCCGGCCATCGCTCAGACACTGACTACTCGCACCTGCCAGATAGCATGGGTTTATTTGTGTATAATAAAACTTTTTTCATGGACATGTAACGTTTTCGAGCACTTTCGGCACGTTTACGACCTCATTCTGCCAACTCTTCCTTGCTTAGCATCCGTTTTAGCGTCATTCTTAAGCTTCTGTTGCATGCCGCTGTGATTTTCGACCAGCCACCACAAGCTAAGTAACGGAAAGCGGAACAATCGCAGACGCCGGCCCCATCGAATCCCTCTCCACTTGAGCGTGCTCCTCGCCTTCTGGCAGCAAATTACAAACAAAAAAACCGCTCAATGTAGGGAATGTTATTCATTTTCAAAGCAAAGAAAAGTGACCTCCCATAAACTAAGAGAGCTTTTGATTGGGCTGTTGAGGCAACGCTGTGTGTCACCGCCCAATGCTTGCGTCAGCGGTTACGGAAATTTGACGTCAGGAGATTGGAATAAAACATATTGGAATAGTTTTACGTTATAGGGCCCCTGGATACTAAAAAAGAGACATTAAGGCATCTAGATTGGTGCATTGCACTTCTAGAATACCAAATATGTCAATTTCGCAGTGAATAGCAGTTTAATAAGCCACACATGACTTCAAAAGTGAGAAAAGGGAGACAGCAACACCGATACAACATTCTTGTTGTATCAGTGTTGTATTCCTGTAACAGCTCCTTGTGATGTTATGGATTCTGAAAGCATCTGCCCATAACTGGTTAATTGTTAATAAATGAAGCATACATTTATACGACAGTTTGTGTTACAATTTTAATCGGCCTGTTTAACTCTAACTCCCCGAGGAGATAGTGTTGTAAGTCTACTTCATGAATGAACTATGTGCCAACATGTGCCATGAAGACAAAGTAGAAAGTATTCTTGAAGAAACAGAAGCTTAGTATTTCCTGGCTGTCTTTTTTTTTACCTTCTAGGGGCAGCGTGAAAGTGATGAAGGAATACATTCATCTGGTAGCTTAGCCAGCAGCTGTGGCTCACAGGAAAATGCAGCCAGCAATGGTTCAGACTCAAGCAAGAAGTCATCTGCTGAGGTGTGTAGCTTTAATTCCTTGATTGCTTAATATTGTCTCCAAGCGAATGTTTTTTATAGCTTGGTTAGGTTGTTTCCTGCTTAGTAGGTTGTACAGTCTCTGCGAAACATTTTTCTTGCCTGTAATAGTTTGCTTGGCATGCCAATGCATTTAGCAATGAGGCCAATTCGCCAATGCAGGAATTAGTGTGTGTGAGCTCAAGTGTGCACCCACACACAAACCGATTCGTGATTAGAAATAAATGCTGTGTTGTCAATTATTTTGAGAGCTTTTTTGCCAATTGTGCCCCGGCTGAGTTCTGAAATATAAATTTTCAACGTTTCTCTGATGTTGAGGGCTTCATATAAGCAGGTGAATCTGTGGTTCTATAATAAATTGTCACTTTCATAGTGCAAGTGTAATTACTGAAATCAGTAATCTTTGCTATACCCTTAAAGGGGCGCTGAAACACTTCTTGAATGTGGTAAAAAAAAAATGTCAATCTGTTAATGAGGCTCCTGTGAATATGTGAGCCAGATATTATTGCACTGCATTTAGCACGGAATTTACAATCTCACGTCAAAAGCAGCGTACAGTTGCTTGCTGTCGTATCTGCAATGTTGTCATCGATTGGCCCACCAACGCTATTGGCTGATTTCGTGATCGTAAGAACATTCTCAGTAATACATAAATGCTAATCTTGAGTTAAATAAATGAAAAATGTATATGTTTGCATTCTCAAAAAGACAGAAAGATAATTTAATCTTTTCACTGTGTGTAGCTGCATCTGCTATGCACAGCCTCCGAATATGGCAGCAGCGTGATGCGTAGCGAAGTCTATTGCGTCCGTCATGGGTTGCTGTGACGAGACCTCAACATTCAGCCTTTGTCGGGGCTTTGCCCTCTTGGGTTCTCCACTGTGTAGCTTCCAGCACACTAGTGGAGACAAAAGGAGAAAGAAAGCCAGGTATTAGTGCAATAACTCCACTTATAAGTGGAGCATATAGCTTAATTATAGTTATATGGATTTGAAAAATTTTTTTGCCACGACATTCATGAGACGACATACTTATATTCGAAACTATAACATGAGAAAGACTGAAGAAGCTTCAAAAAATGGACGCAGCCTGAAATCAATGAGAAAGAAACTTGCCATAGGACAAACCAAGATGTATGCACTGAAAGATAAGCAGGGTAATATTATCAGCAATCTTGAAGATATAGTAAAAGAAGCGGAAGAATTCTATACTGACCTGTACAATACACAGAGGAGACAGGATACCTCCATTAGAAACCGTAATGGACAGGATACAGAAACTCCTCCTATAACTAGTGATGAGGTCAGAAGGGCCTTGCAAGACATGAAATGAGGAAGAGCGGCAGGAGAAGATGGAATAACAATCGATTTAATCAAAGATCGAGGAGACATAATGCTTGGAAAGCTGGCAGCTCTTTATACGAAGTGTCTGTCGACTGCAAGGATCCCAGAAAACTGGAACAAAGCAAACATTATACTAATCCACAAAGAGGGAGACATAAAACAATTGAAAAATTATAGGCCCATTAGCTTACTTCCAGTATTATATAAAATAGTTACCAAAATAATCTCCAATAGAATAAGGGCAACACACGAAACAGGCTGGCTTCAGGAAGGGATACTCTACAATTGCTTACATCCATGTCATTAATCAGGTTATCAAGAAATCTGCAGAGTACAATAAGCCACTCTATATGGCTTTCATAGATTACTAAAAAGCATTTAATTCAGTAAGGATACCAGCATCCAAAGAGGCATTACGTAATCAAGGAGTACAGAACGCTTACGTAAATACCTTGGAAAATATCTACAGAAATTCTACAGCTACCTTAATTCTACACAAGAAAAGGAGGAAGATACCGATAAAGAAAGGGATCAGACAGGGAGAGACAATCTCTCCACTGCGTGCTTGGAAGAAGTATTCAAGCTATTAAACTGGGAAGGCTTAGGAGTAAGGATCTACGGCAAATATCTCGGCAACCTTCGGTTGGCCGATGACGTTCTATTCAGCAACAGTGCAGACGAGTTACAACAAATGATTTACGACCTTAACAGAGAGAGTGTAAAAGGGGTGTTAAAGATGTCGAATATGCGGAAGACAAAGATAATGATGAATAACCGGGCAAAGGAACAAGATTTCAGGATCGCCAGTCAGCCTCTAGAGTCTGTACGGAGTACGTTTACCTAGGTCAATTAATCACAGGGAACCCTGATCATGAGAAGGAAATTCATAGAAGAATAAAAAGTGGTTGGATCGCATATGGCAGACATTGTCAGCTCCAGACTGGAAGCTTACCATTATCATTAAAAAGGAAGGTGTACAATCAGTGCATTGTACCAGTGCTGACATATGAGCAGAGACTTGGAGACTGACAAAGAAGGTTGAGAACAAGTTACGAACCGCGCAGAGAGCAATGGAACGAAGATTGCTAGGCATAACGTTAAGAGACAGAAAGAGTGGTTTGGATAAGAGAGCAATCGGGTATAGACAATATTCTAGGTGACATCAAGAGTAAAAGTGGAGCTGAGCAGGTCATGTAACACGCTGGTTAGACAACCGTTGGACCATTAGGGTTACAAAATGGGTACCAAGAGAAGGGAGATGCAGTAAAGGACGGCAGAAGACTAGATGGAGCGATGAAATTGGGACATTCGCTAGCGCTAGTTGGAATCGGTTGGCGTAGGACAGGGGTAATTGGAGATCGCAGGGAGAGGCCTTCGTCCTTCAGTGGACATAAAACAAGCTATGATGGTGATGATGATGATGATGCTTACATAGTGTGGCCATTGTATGATTAGTTAGTGTTTCAGGGCTCCTTTAACTATGTAAAAAGGGCAGCACCTATTTCCAGAAATCTTATGGGTCTTAAATACCACAAGGGTAGAACAGCACCATGTGTCTTCCTATCTTGTCTCCATCTTTTGCACTGTGCTTGTGTTACATAAAATACCACAATGGGAGAGAGACTGAGAGTGTGAATGGCAATGTTTAATTACTTTAAAACATGAGATTCACATCTTTGCTTAAAGTATATGTTCAGAGGTCAATAGAACAGTTATTTTTATAGTTCTGTTTCACTGTGATAATTTTACATTATGAGTAGCAAAGAGTGTACAGGTGCACATTGAATGTGCTTACAAGGCATGGACACTTGCTGCTGCAGTAGACTAGAGCACCATGGTAGATAGCAGATAGGTAGCATTACAATTTGTTGCTTGCATTCAGCAATAACTGTGCAGTGTGATGTTCAATGCCATATCTATGTTCTCCCACTGATTTGCTGCTGTGGTGCTTCATCTGTTTCACATGCTCAGTGGGTAGGGTTCCATCGTGTTTCCTAATGGAGCAGTTAGTTACTTTATTTGCTGCCCTGATGCATCTCATTTGCAAGTTTAGTGCTTACAAGTAGTGAAGCAAGATGCTTAGAAAAGCGCAATGGAAAGGGAAGGTGAGCGGAAGGAGAGAGCGTTGCAAGATACTATAGTCTGTTTCATACTTAGCTGGCAACACTGTGGAAGCTACACAAGTAGTACTGTCATAGACTTCTCCCTTTGTCCGTTTCGCAGTTCAGTTGTTATTGGTCTTTGACACTTTCTACGGAACATAACTACATATATTGCAACTACGCCGTGTGGACGTAAGGTTGTGTTAAGTTATGCAATATTTCTGTGCTTTTGTGCTTCCAGTAAGCAACAAACTGTGTTTTGGTCTTGAGCGCATGCGTTGCCCTATGATCGCTGGTTGTATAGATCTCTCTCTGCTCTTTCAGTGGTAAATAGGTTCAGGTCTGCGACACCTCCCAGGTAATGATTACGTCATATTTTGTGACATATAAGTAGGATACATAATGTTTCATTGAACTACAAGGCACATACCTACATCTTGCTTTCGATGGGTCACTTTTCGATTGTGAATGCGACAGTGGTAGAACAGCTGCACCAAATGCGCCAAACTGAGCCGACAGCGGCCCTTTGTGCCATCCTGTGCCAAAACAGCATTTTAGTGAAAAATTGTGCTGAGCCTGCGCCAAAGCATATATCAGAGTTAAATCCTCCTTCCGTTGATGCTTCGCAGCTAGCAAAACTGAAATCAAAACCACAGCATGTTATCATCATAGAACGAAACACTCGAACGGGCCTATAGTTTCTCACTATATGTACCCCATCAGAGTCCGGTTCATCATTCACACATTTTTCTCTTTCGGATGTACAGTGTAGTGCCATTGTATCGTCTTGCTGGCGCTTTGTTTTGGTGTTCATTGAACCCGCCCGTGTGGTACCGCGGAGTTTGTTTAAGGTGGATGTCACATTTTAGGATTAAAGGTAAGCTTTTTGGATGTTTATGGGTGATAGCGGGGCTTTGCAAAGGAGCCGCTGCATTTAGAATCACGCGTGGTGCATAGCTAAGAATGGTATTAGTGAATGAGGTTGAATGCGATACACGGCGAGAGCCGGCACTTCCATGGGTGCCGCCATGTTCGTTTCCGCAGAACTTTTATGTCGAGCTTGGGTTGCTGCGCTATAACGTCGTTGACGCAAACGCAAAGCCCTATTTGCGTCTCGCGCATGCGCAGTGTTGCTGACACTTCTTTTTATTATTATATTTTTTATTCTTTCGTGGCCCCTATTCGAAAATTTCTCACTGTGCATGATATGAGTATGTTGCATGATGGCAGTGCAGGCGCGTGTACTCGATCGGTCTTGTGGTGAGCCTTTGCCTACAAGCCGTCACTGTCGCACTGTGTTGCATCCTAGGTTAATAAACGCGTTTGTTCATAATCTGTCTGTGGTGCCTTCTCTGTGTCATATCGACGAGTCTGGCCGTAGCGCCCTTTCCGTCGCGTTGTGGAGGAACGTCATGTCCTTTCCTGACCACGCATGCAGGGCAAGCCTCTTACGAACCCCTCTCTACAACATATCGACTATATCAGTTAAAATTTGCATGGTATATGGTAAGCACACGTGCGTAGGACCCTGCACCAAAAGTGCTTGTTGCTGCTCCAAATTGGCTTTTTGCCCATGCTAGGACCTGTGCCAAAAGGTAAAATGGCTGTTCCACCACTGATGTGAGCACTGAGAGGTCTCTCTACACTTCGTAACATTGTTTGCTATGTAGGAAAGGAGTATAGGCAATTCTACACAACTGTGGTGTGTAGCAATGTTCATAGAACCAAGGTCAGTTCCACAACTCGCCGCACCGGCCTAACCTCTCGCATGGCACATGGGCGACTCCCGGTTGGAGGGCGCTGGATCTGCAACAGGCTCTCGCTAGCAAACGACACAGCATGAGCAATACTGGCAGCTCCAGTGATGTTGCAAGTAGCTGTTCAGGAAATACAGGAGTGTTTATTTCACTAACTGTAATGCTACTGGAACTTCTCTTTGAATTACCATCACCAGATAAATTTGAGTAATATCCAACGATTTAGCAGCAAAGGCGGAATGTGGCAAGGCCGCATCACTGAAATGATGACTTTCCACAGTGTGTGCGAGAAATGTCACCTGGCAAAAGAGCAAATTTTTAAAGTTTCTGGTTGGAACTATTAATGCTTATAGTATATAGCTTATTCCATTGACGTCATGGTAGCATCAGCGCTATCGCAAGCATCTGTTCAAGAAATACAAAACTGGTTATTTCTCGCACAGTCTGTCATAATACTGGGATCTTTCTTCGAGCTGTCATCGCTGCATAAACTTGAGTAATGTGTAGAAATTTAGCAGCAAGAACCAGATGTGGGGCAAGGTGGCTTTACTGAAATCATGGCTTTTCATAGCGCTTGTGATACATCATGACAGCCAGTGGTAAATGCAGAAAATTTTAGGTTCTCAGCTGAAGTTAAGTTGGCAATAACACTTACTTTTAACTTGCCACAGTAGCCAAGTGGCTATGGCGTTGTGCTGCTCAGCTTGAGGTTGCGGGTTCGAACTTGGCCATGGTGGCCACATTTTGATGAAAGCGAAACACAGAAGTGCTCATGTACTTAGATTTAGGTACCTGTTAGAGAACCCCAGCTAGTCCAAATTAATACGGAGTACCCCTCTACGGTGCGCCGCATTATCATAATGTGGTTTTGGCACATAAAACCTTAGTATTTATTTCATTCTACACAGATTCTGCAGGCGTCACTGCTTTCACTAGTTGCTTCAAACCATTATTTTCCAGCATTCCTAAACAGAAAGATAATGGCTCTCTAATTTTACTCCTGCAAGAAAGGCAATTTTTAAGAGATGTAATAATGTCGCGTATATTTAGGATCCAGAGAAACCAGCTTATTTAGAATAGTCTGTGCTTTTATTTTTAATACAAGGACAAGCACAATAACTTGTTCCCAGCCTACATGTTTATTTTTCAGTCTTATACAGTAAAAGAATGTCTGTATAATTCTAAAAATGCAGTAACCTTATGTGACTTAATTTTCACATTGTATTAATTTCATGTACCTAAAGATGTACCTAAATCGCCGTCTATTTACAATCTTGCACATTACACATAGCTACTTGCTACGTTATTTACATGTTTGCGTTTAGGATGTCATCACCAAGAAAGTGGGGGTCACAAACACGTGATTTGTCCGACAATTTCTTGTCAGGGTGACGAATTTCTTTATCCCATGCTGCTTGGAGATTCGGGTCGCGTCAAGCCCAAAAGAAGCATCATGCTGTTCTGCACATCCTGTAACCACTCACGCAGCCAGGCATAACATGTTGACATATACTGTGTTGACGCACAGAGAGCACGGCAACATTTTGCATACTGCCGAACCCGCACGTGCCAATTTTCTATCCCAACTGACCAGTGAGGAGCAGATGTGGGTGTAACTGGCTGTGACAGCAGCGCCACGGAACTTTGCTTAGTTTGGCAACTGACCTTGGCTCTATTAACATTGATGTGTAGGTAGTACATACTATCAATTGCTAGATAGGAGTAGGACTCGCATGTTGATACAAGTACTTTCACCACAGTTTTCTTTCGTTATTGCCGCCACCACCAGCATATTTTTATTCAATTCGATTGTTTGTGGTTACCAAAGTGAATTGTATTACATGACTTCAAGTGTTAACGTCACCTTGTGCCACTAACTGCACTTTGTAAATGTACTTAGAAACATTTCTTGCCCTTAGCTATGCACTTTAAGTGACTATAAAGAGAATTATTAAGTTAGGCTGTATTAGTAAATTACATTTCTGCACTTAATATGGCAAATCATTAACTATTGTACACTGAATATGGGTTTCCTTTGTAGCTTCTTGCTACAGATGGGTAGATGACGGTTTTTCTTTTGATGTACATTTTTGCAATAGTAAGATGGCCACTCTTGCCATGAGAAGAGGCTTGGAAAGCCAGAAAAGATGCAAAAACGAAAGACATGAAAGATTCTTTGAAGTTCACCGTAACATCATATATTGTGACAGTAGTCTACTCAGGTCTGATTAACTGTCCATCTGAAAAAGAAGCACTACCTTGTGTTCATAAACAAAAAAATTGTGCAGAAACCATCGACGATGATTGTCAATGTCAGCGAATAGCCCAAATAAATGAATGCACAAGCAAGTGAGAGAGCCAGCTATAGAGAGAGCAAGAGAAAGGGAACGAACATTTTCCTTTCTGAGTCCAACCACTGATGTGCCAACATTGACTTATCAACCACAAAAAAAGCTGAAAAAGTAGAAGGATGTTGTTCGCTTTAAAACCAGACTCAACGTAGCAAGTTTCGGGTTTGCTTCCTGTGCCAAAACATTTCAGTACAAGAGATGGGTGGTGATGACATCGTGACGTCATGTATTTTGACAGCAACTGCTCAGGCCTGGTTATTTGTTTGTCAGCAAAGTACTTTGTATATTTAAAAAAAAAAACACTCAAGTCTGCAAGTTTCGAAAATGTTCGCTCTGCCAAAATGATCCAAATACAAGAAATACTTGGAAATTTGACTTGGCACTGAGGTTTATGGCAGGAAAGAAATTGCAAGATTGTTCTCCATTTTCTTTTCTTTACTAGTAATAAACTTTTTTTCCACCAAATTAATAAAATGGGAGCTTAGAAGGAATTCTTCACCAGCCAAAACCTATTTAGTGTTCCTCTTTAACTGCCTTTCAATCGGCAAGCTCTTTTTGAGAGAACTGAAGATTGTGCTATTTCTGCATGAAAACGATAAAGCTTAACATTGGAAATTTAATAACCCTCATTCATAATTATTTCTACACTTTTATAAACGAAAAACAGTTAATATTCCCTTTGCTTTTCTTGGTCCCACCTTGTTTGCTTCATATGGCTGTTGAAGTCGTGGGTTCAACGAAAGCCCGTCTGGTCGGGATGAAACACGAAGCAATAAAACAACAGACACCAAGTAAAAGAAGTGCTAAAAATGAATAAATCTGTAAGACATTTCGGCTTCGCTACGGAAGCCTTGTTTACAATGGATTGAAGGAAAGTTCACAGAAGCTTATGTATTCTTCAGCACGTTGACCAAGCAGCGCATGTATGACAGGAAGAGGAGGGGGATGATGTCGAAAAGAAGTTTCGAATGCCCTTGCCGAAGCACACGGATGCAACGGGCCATAAGTTTGACTTGGAAAGCTCGAGAATTATCTGCCACGAAAGAAACCTGAAATCGTGGCTGTATCTGGAATCGCTGGAGATACAGAAAACACATCGCACGTTCAATCGAAGGGGGGGAACTCTCCCCCCGTCATACATGCACTGCTTACATCACGTGTTGAACAATGCATATGCTTCCGTGAACTTTCCTTCAACTCCGTAGTAAAGCAAAACATCTTATAGATAGTAAAGCAAAACATCTTATAGATTTCTTTATTTTTAGTACTTCTTTTGGTAGATGTCTGTAGTTTTATTGCCTCATATGGTTGTTACTAAAAATTGAGCTCTTGAGTTCCCCTGAATCTCCTCATTCGTTGGGGTCAGAGTGGCAACCTTCATGAGGTAGCATCCCGCATCCCCTTCGGGTGTGTGACCACATCAAGATTGTGACTGCATCGGGGCAACGCATCCCCGAAGTTTCCAAGATCAGGGTCCTGGGCCTGCTGCTCAACAAGAGCAGCCGCAACAACGAGACCATCAACAAGCTTACCACCAAGGCAATGGACGCCATCCGGCTCATACATCGAGTCTCTACACAACGGGCGGGCATGCGTGAAGACAGTCTCGTACGCCTTGTCCAGTCGTTCATGATCAGTCACATCGCCTACGTTGCGGCCTACCTCAACTGGCACGTCACTGACAGGACCAAGATCAACACGCTGATCAGACAGGCTTACAAGACAGCACTGGGCTTGATGGAGACCACGAGTACGGCTCGGCTCCTGCAGTTCGGCGTCTATAACACCTTAGAAGAAATAGCTGAGGCGCAGCTCACCGCGCAAATCGAGCACCTCTCTACCACCAAGACGGGCCACAGTATACTGATGTCCCTGAGTTACAACCCCCAAGCTCCCAGCCGGCAACCGTGCGAGATTACAGATGAGGCGCGGGCCCACATTTACGTGGACCCCATCCCGAAGAACATGCACCCAGAGTACAACCAAGAACGGCGGCAGGCGCGGGCCAAGGCCCTCACCGAACAACATGCCCAAGACCCGCACGCCTGGTACGTGGATGCTGCGGAATACAAGCGGGAAGGCTTCGCGGCAGTGGTCGTTCTGGCGGCTACCGGCACCAAAGACAATGGCAGCGAGCGTGCGGTGCACGAACGCCACAGACGCTGAGGAGGTTGCCATCGCTCTGGCGATCACCGAGGCCGAGTGTCGCACCATGCTCAGTGACTCGAGTAATGCCGTCCGCAACTTTGCCAAGGGGCGAATATGCGCGCCGGCGGCCGCCATCATCGGCAAGCTCCAACTTCAAGACCGCAGCAGCACCATGTGTATCAAGTGGTTCCTGGCGCACGCTGGTGAGTGTGCATCCTCACCGAACCACAACGAGACGGCCCATTCGGCGGCACGAGCGCTTACCTTCCGCGCCCCCGAGAGTGACCGTTCCGTGTGGTGGTTCGAAGCCAAGGACAGATTGACCAGTTATGCCAAAGTAACCAAGTGTTACCACTTAGCTTGACGGACAATGCCGCCTCCCCACCCAGCACTCAGTCGGGAGGAGGCCGTAATCCTAAGGCAAATACAGACCGTGTCACTCCTCGCCCCCGCAGTGCTGCACATGCTTCACCCAGAGCTCTATCTGAGTGGGCTGTGCGGTTTGTGCAGCGGGTCCGGCGGACCAATGACACATCATGTGGGACTGTGCCAGGTTCCCGACGGCAGCTACCTCCAGGACTTACCCGCCCGAACTTCAAGGTGCACTGCAGTCTGCAGACAAGGACACACAACTATGGGCCGTCCAGCAGGCCCAGGGTGTGCTCGAAAAGCACAAGCCTCATGACCCACTACAAACGGGCCCAACTGGGGTAGTGCAGAGTAGGGTCGACACTTGGCCAGCGTCACGACGCGTTAAGCTGTCGTTTGCCGGCACTTTATTAATGTTATCCCTATCCTATGAGGGATTTTTTGCCAATTGTCTGATAATGTGCAACATGACACCTGCAGTCAGAAGGATGTTTCTCGTCTACCATCATGGTTGTAGACGGTGCTGGCTAACACTTTCAGGGCTAGCTTTAGTGCACATACACAAGTATGAGGTCTGTCTGAAAAGTAATGTGACTGGTATCACTGACAATTTGTTTATATGCCAAAGGCAAACTACAAGGTGCCCCCTTCGACGTAATCCCCCTGCAGTCTAACACGCTTTTACATTCTTCCATAAAAAGCCTTTATGCACTGCTGGAAAGAGTCCCTTAGGGCATTCTGCAGCTCCATCGTTACGACCCTCTTGATAGCCTGCATGCCTTCAAAACGGGCCCCATAATAATCAGCCTCAGCTTGGGCATTAATGAAAAAGTTACTGGGGGCAAGACCAAGGAAATAAGGAGGTTCTTCCAGGGTGGTGATGTTCCTTTTGGCCAGGATCTGCTGGATGCCAAAGGCATTATGACTCTGCTTTATTCCAGTGCAGCAGCCATGATTTGTCCTTCCGCAACACCTGCCTCTTCACATGCACTCAACAACACAAATGCAATCTTTTTGTAGACTTGGTGGATGATCGTCTGTTCCTTTGACAAGAACTCTCTGCAGACTTTTCCTTCCTCATTAGAGGTTATCGTCAAGTCTACTTTTTGAAGGCTTCCTGCTCCTGGAGTCTTCTTCCATTTCCTCGTGCCCCTCTTTGACCCTTGTTCTGTTGTTCAAATTATATGTGCTTGACATTGTATAATCTTCATACACTTGCCGAGGCAATTGAAGTGCTTCTCATGGAGTCTTCCCTAACCGGACAACACATTTAAAGTTGATTTGTGGCTTCATGTTTGCAGTTGATTCCTCTGCTTTTGCAGCTGAACCCCATGCAAAGACAAGGGTGTAAATGAATGTATGTTATAAAAAGTTGAATGGTTTCAGAGAGCTGAAATTATGCACTGCCAAGACATCATATTACTTAATTGTATAAAAATTGTAGCCCTATTTTACACATAGCCCACAAAGTAGACTTAGTCCCATTACTTTTCAGACAGACCTTGTATACCAAAGAAAGTAAACCCATTAGTGAACAAAAAAAGTGAACACATGAGGCATTGCATGCCTCATGCAGAGGTTACGAGTTTGGCTTCCACTGGTGGCTAGTTGCCTGATAGTCCACTTTCATTTCCCTTTTCTTTTATTAAAAGTATGAAGCTTATTGTGCATGTCACCTTCATTGATAATTAGTATTGCTACAGTTCAATAAAAAAAGCCCAATTTCCCCTATGCTTGAGTTCGTTTTCTGTTGGCTTCATATTGTTAGTGCTTTTGAAGTCATACATGCTTCTTACAACCTGTATATTGACCTCTTTAGCAGAGAAGTGGTGCTTCTGTTTATTGGCTACCTTAGTGCACTGTGAAGGCTAGGTAGGTGACATGCACTTTAGTTTGGCATTCTCGCGAGCAATATGTTGAGATTAGAGACAAAATCTCGAGTTTCATCTGTTAAGTCGAGAGTACCTCAAGGTAGCGTTCTGGGCCCCCTTTTATTTATTTTATTTATTAACGACCTCCTGAACGATATAGATGTTTCCATCAGGCTCTTTGCAGATAACTGCATTATTTACAATAAAGTAGAAACAGTAGCTGACCAGGAAAAATTGCATGGAAACTTGCAGAAGATACAGAAATGGTATGATGAATGGCAAATGGAGCTAAACCTACTACAAACTGTAGTTATGACAGTCTCTCAAAAGAAAAATCTAAACTACTCTTACTAGATTGATAATTGTGAACTTAAAAGAGTTCAGCAGCATAAGTACCGCGGCTTGATTTTCTTAAGAGGTCTTCGCTGGAACGGTCATATAGATTATGTGTGTTCTAAGGCTAGCAAGTTTCTCTGATGTCTCAGGTGTAATTTCCCCTTTGCAACACAAGAAACAAAATGTTCAACGTATAAAACACTAATTACGCCAATAATTCAATATCGAAAGGTTGTCTGGGATCCTTTCTCTGCTGCAAACATATCAACAATCGAAAAAATGCAGTGTCTAGCAGTCAGATTTATATTCAATAAATACCGGCGGTTGGACTCTCCTTCTCAACTGTGCGTACTTGCAGACCTACCTACATTACAGGCTAGGACTTAATACGAAAGGTTGAAATATCTATTTTATTTATTCGTGTTCATATAAAATATGTGAACTATTTTGAAATTATTCGCAGTGAGACCTCTAGGCACCGCCATTCAATGTTTATTTATACTCCTGCTGTTCGTGCTGACTATTTTAAGTATAGCTTCTTCCCAAGAGCTATCAGCGAATGGAATTCTGTCTGAAGAAGCCGTCTCATCCTCATCATTTGATTCATTCCTAAAACACATAGCTGACATACTGATTTGTTATTGCTAATCATTTTTTTTTTCTATATGTGACTTGTTGCGTTTCTTTGTTAACAGTTTGCTTATTTGTTATTTGGTGCTATTAATTTGTCTCTTCACTTGTTAATGTAGTGGACAGTACTCGTAGACCCTTGCGGTGGAAGAAGAGACTGGACTAGTGCCATCAGGCATATAGGCTTGACGATAGTAGCCGCGACATCAGCGCAGGCAGCTGTTTAATGGCAATTCCTTGTGGGCCTTCTGTTCCTACAAGTTGGTGACCACAGACATGATAACGCATCAGATCTGTGTGCGTCTACCAAGTTTCTTTTCGACGCGATGGAGCCAGCCGCCGAACGACATCTCGAAGAAAACGGAACGTCTTCCGTCGTCGCACTGAAACTTCCCAATTTCTGGCCCTCGGACTGTGAACTCTGGTTCGTTTACATCGAGGCTCAGTTTCGCCCTCTCCGAATCGCTTCTCAGGCGGCCAATTATGACAATAACATGAGTGTGCTTACCCCAACAACTGCAGCTTTGGTCCGTGACATTTTGCTAGCTCCTCCGACTGATCAGTACGATACCCTTAAGCGGGAGTTAGTACGGTGCACCACCGACTCTGAGTCGCGACGGATTCACCTGCTCCTCTCATCGGAAGAACTTGGTGACAGAAAACAGACTTAGCTGCTTCGCCGCATGACACAAGACCTGGGAACCAGTCCATCATCTGCAGACTCGAAAATCCTTTGGGAGCTGTTCTTCCAGCATCTACCGAACCAGGTACGCATGATGTGCCTCACCTACTACGTCTGTTGAGGCCTTAGCAACGATGGCAGACTAGATTATGGATTCTTTCCATCCTGTGATATCCACTGTTGACCATTGTAAGGCACCCGTTGAGACACAACCCCAGTTACAGCAGCACTTTCACGAACCCAACAGTTCACGCACGCACCCTGCTGCACAAGTAGAGGAGCTAACTAACCAGTTGGCTGCCTTATGCCTTCAGGCGAATAACCATCAGCAGCGGCATCGCTCACATGACCAAAACGTGTCACACCGTCTGTTTCCCTTTGTTTGTTGGTATCACGCCAGATATTGCACTCGCGCATGGCAGTGCCATCCGCCTTGCAACTTTCCGGAATATGGTCGGGCCATTCACTGACAACAGCTAGTGCTACTGGTTCTACATCAAGCCATCTCTTCTACATCACCTATCGGGTTGCGAAAGTTTGCTATCTTGTAGACACTGGTGCGGAAATTTGTGCCATTCCCCCTGCTTTTCAAGACCACAGAAGACATTGCCATGATACGTCTTTTCTCACTGCTGTCAACGGTTCCAACATTAAAACATATGGCCAGAAATCTGTCAGTTTTGACCTTGGTCTGCGATGCCTTTTTCCATGGCTATTCACCGTCCGCGGGCCGATCATTGGCGCTAATTTTCTGTGGAAGTTTAACCTTCTTGTTGACCTTCGCAACTGCCGCCTTCTTGACTCAACAAATCTGTTCATATAAGGTATCACCACGTCTGCACCACCTTTGCGTCTCGTACAAGCGCACACCCAGGCACCAAAACTGTGGTCCACCATCCTGCTGGAATTTCCAGAGCTGTTCGAACCACCCTCGCCAGGTCGTCCAATAGTGCACAACGTCACGCACCACATTGTGACTAAAGGACCACCAGTGTACGCCCGACCTCGCCGCTTAGCACCAGACTGTCTGAAATTGCAAAGCAAGAATTTGAACACAAGCTTGAGTTGGGCTTCATTCATCCTTCCGCTAGCCCTTGGTCATCTGCTTTACATATGGTGCCCAAGAAGACAGGTGATTGGTGACTGTGTGGCGATTACCGCACCTTAAACAAAGTGACGATTCCCGATAGATACCCTATACCTAACATCCACGATTTCACCGCATCGCTTCATGGTTGCTGCATATTTAGCAAGGTGGATCTAATAAAAGCCTACCATCAGATTCCTGTTGAGCCTTCCGACATTCCTAAAACCGCAATCATTACCCCTTTTGGCATGTTTGAACATGCACGCATGCCATTCGGCCTCCATAATGCCGCTCAAACATTTCAGCAGTCTGTCGATCAAGTACTCCATGGCCTGACTTGTTGCGTTCTCCATTTAGACAATATTCTTGTATTCAGTCGCTCTGCTGCGGAACACGAATCTGACCTACGTAAGGTGTTTGAACGCCTCCGTCAATATGGCCTGGTTGTAAACATCTGGAAGAGCGAGTTTGGCATTGCTTCTCTCGATTTCCTGGGCCATCAAGTAGACAAACATGGCATCCAATCCATCCCATTCCGTGTCCAAGCCATTAAAGATTTCCCACGTCCATCTTCCACCAAGCAATTACAGGCATTTCTGGGTGACATCATTTACTATCGCCGTTTCATTCCTCGTTGTGCTTCAATTTCGCAGCCTCTACACATTCTAGTCTCTCGCACACCACGAGCCAGCACGCTTATATCATGGACTAATGCTGCTGAATCTGCTTTTATCTCTGCCAAGAACGCCCTTGCTACCTCTACTCTACTGGCACACCCACGACCAGACGCTCCAATGTCTGTTATGGTAAACACCTCTCACATAGCTGTTGGCGCCACGTTTCAACAGCTGGTGGGCAATACATGGCAGCCTATATCTTTCTTTTCAATGAAACTGACACCACAAGAAGCCCGCTGCAACACTTTCGGTCGTGAATTGCTAGGACTCTACCTCACAGTCCGCCACTTGCATCACAGTCTCGTAGGGCATCAGTTCTTTATTCTCACCGGCCACAAACCGCTCATTTATGTTATTACCTCCAACAGTTCCTCCTCACACACTCCCCACGAAATTCGCCAGCTTGCATATATCTCCGAATTCAGTACTGATAGTCAGCATATCAATGGTGCCGATAATCCTGTCGCTGACGCTCTGTCACGGATTCATATAAATGCAAGCCAAGTAAGTCATTTCGACATTGACTTCGTCCGCCTCGCTACTGCTCAACGCACAGACCGTGAACTTCAAACACTCCGGACTGCCAACGGTTCTCTGCGCTTCGAAGATATCTTACTGCCTGGCTGCAACGTCACAGTGATATACAACATGTCTACGGGTCATCCTTGACCGTACGTTCCGCAACAATATCAGCAGAAAATTTTTGACGCACTACACTCCTTATAAGGAAGCTTAGCTTGGATGCTCCTATCTAAATACATGTAAAAGGAGAATTCGCATTTCTCGGCAACCACTGCACCAAATTTGACAAGGTTTGTCGCATTCAAAATAAAAACTTAAAATCCTAGTAACTGTTGGTTTCGAATTTTTGATTTAGGTCATCAATTCTTTATTAAATATTGGCAAAAATTGCAAAATTTCCTGAAAACGAAACTCAAGTTTACAACCCCATAACTCAGCAATGAAAAATGATATCACAATTCTGTGAATTGCATCTAATAGTACATGTAAAGCGGACAAAATTGATATGTCACACGATTCTCAAAAAATTTTGTAATATGGAAATACAACTTTTGCAGAACTCTTGTACGCAAGGAATGGATTCACCTAAGATATAAATTGGCATATCGAATTTGTCCGCTTTGAATGATCTAATACATGCCATTTACAGAATCGCGATATCTGCTCTTGATACAGAGTTATTAATTTGTAAACTTGGTGCTTCTATTTTTCTTAACTTCCGGATTTTTAAAAATTCTTGTAACAAAACGCCCTAAATCAAAATTGCGCTACCGACAAAGTTCATTAAAATTGGCCCAGTGGTTATTTCATAAAAGCGTTTTTGCATTTTACATGTATTTGAATAGGCTACGTCGGAATTGGGCCCGAGCTAAAGCTTCCTCTTATCGCACCCTGGAGTATGTGCCACACAACGTCTGGTCACTTCCAGCTATCTGTGGCCGCGTATGAACGCTGACGTCCGTTGCTGGGCTCGGGCATGCATACAGTGCCAGCGCGCCAAGGTCAGTCCACACACTTTGAGCTGGGCTGGTCAGTTTCCACCACCAGACGTTTGTTTCGGCCATGTTCACATCGATATCGTTGGTCCGCTACTACCGTCCTTGAACCAACGGTGCATACTCACTTGTATCGACCGCTTCACATGCTGGCCTGAAGCAATGCCGCTCTCTCGCATTAGTGCGGAGTCCGTAGCACAGGCCATCTTAAATACCTGGATTTCTCATTACAGCATACCACACACCATAACGACAGACAGAGGAAGACAATTTGACTCGTCCCTCTTTCAAGCTCTCTCCTGTCTTCTGGGTGTAATGTACATACCAATGACAGCTTATCACCCAAGTTCCAATGGCATGGTAGAACACTTCCTTAGTCAACTAAATGCAGTACTTCATGCCCATGACTCCATGATTCCATGGACAGAGCGCCTGCTTTTGGTTCTACTAGGTCTTCGCACAACTCTGAGAGCAGATGCACAGTGTTCCTCAGCAGAACTCATTTTTGGCACAACACTTCACGTACTCGGTGAGTTCTTCACCTCGGAACTGTCACCTGCTGACCTACAATCTTACGCCGACCACCTTCACATTACAGTGGCCACTGTTATACCACGGCTGTTTTGTAACGACTGCAGAAACGTTTTCGTGAGCCCATCTTTACTTCATATTAGCCACATATTTATCTGTCACGATGCTGCTTGTGCTCCTTTACAAGCTCCTTACAGTGGTCCCTTTAAAGTCCTCAAGTGTGACGCCACGTTTTTCACGCTTCTTGTCAGTAAACGTGAAGAGACAATTTCCATCGACCGCTTGAAGCCAGCCCATCTAGACTCTGGCAGTGCCATCTCCACAAGTTAAACTGCTCAACGGCAGTGCCTTCATCACTAGGGGGGGGAGCCATATAGTGGACAGTACTCATAGAGCTCCGCGGTGGAAGAAGAAACTGGTCTAGCGACATCAACGCAGCCATTTGTTTAATAAATGGCAATTTTTTGTGGGCCTTCTGTTCCTACATTAGATTTGAATGTAAAATATCTGATGTCATTGTTTTCCAGAATGCTAACTATTATACATTTCTATTCCTCTCCTGGAATAGCCCTGTGTAAGGGCTGACATTATCTGTAAATAAATAATATAATAGCTTTGTTTTACATTAACCCTTTAGGACAAGACAATAAAATATCTGAAGGAAATGTTTATTTTTCATCTAAATGTGCAAAATACACCAAGAATAAGGATATCAAATGAAATGAAAAACTATATTGCTGTCTGTGGTTTGTTGTCTGTGGGCAACAGCAGGCAGAACGACAAAAGCAAGCTTTGCCCCCAATTAACTTATGGCTTCGTGTGGAACCTGTACAGACAGTTCTCGGATTTAAAACAGAGGTATACATTGCATTTCCTCTACATTACCTCTGTGATGGATTTTTCATCAGTCTTTCTCCGTTAACTGTACTTTCAAAAGAAAGAGTCAAGCACCAAAATTCTGCTTTGTCCTCTGTTCTTGCTCTAATCCAACGAATGACGCTTGCTGCCTATCATTCGGTGTTTGCCGAAGATATTTAGCCAAGAACTCCATACTCGAAAGCCGAGACTCGGAAAGAAAACATTGTTTTGTTGTTGCCTGTAGGCAACAACAAAAGGGTTAATCCATAAAGGGTTAATCCATAAAGGGTTAATCTTAGTTGTGATAATGGGTAAGTAATTCATGTTGTGGATTTGTGACAGCAGTGCTTGTTCTTTCTCGTGACCTTCATTTTGGTCTTTTGATTATGCATGTCTAATTGGTGTGGCTGATAGTCAGCCATGACTATTACCAAATTTTATGTAGCAGAGTGTATTTATAATGAAAACACTTAAATTGTAGTTTTCGCTGCTATTCAACCAATCTGTCCCAGTGGCTAAGTGGCTGTGACATTTTGCTGCTGAGCATGAGGCCGTGGGTTTGATACTCGGCTGCATTTACATAGGAGTGAAATGCAAAAATGCTCATGTGCTAAGCATTATGAAACATCATTCCAGCGCACAAATAAACACGGATGAGCAGAGAGGGACAACAAGAACGCCGGTTGTCACTCTCTGCTCATCCATGTTTATTTGTGCACTGGAACGATGTTTCATAATGCTATTCACAACCAACTAGCTCAGCTGTCCAGGCTTAGTCATGTGCTTAGATTTGAATATCTCAGGTTGAATACTTTAAAATACCCCAATATTAATCCAGAGCTCCGCACTATGGCTTCCCTCAGAAACCACCGTGTAGTTTCTGGATGTTTAACCCCCTCTTTTTTCTATTCAACCAAAGGGAGAATAGTAGGGTAGAGACATCATTGCAGCCCTTTGCTAGCTTTTGCCAGCTTGCAAAGTGCATCAAGCAGCACACTTGTGCAGTGGTGGACTCGTACTTGTGGGCTGTTGCTTAATGTGAGGGTCTGCAGTATTGAGCTTGTTTGTATAGTAAAGGACATGCATTGTGTGCAGAGTGCATTCTGGGATGGCCACCGAGGACTGGAAGGAGCAAGTGTTCTGGATTCTTCTTCCACTACTGGCAGTGACGATGGTTTTGTGTCAAGCCTTGAGGACTCGTTTCAGGTGAGTGGCCTTGCCCTAAGAGCCTGTCATACTCGGGGCCATTGATGTACAGAATTTGTTCCAAGCTGGGTGTTAATTTCTATGTTTAACAGCCTACAGAGTGTTGCTCACTGCATATCCTTTTGCCATGGCCTTCAGTTTAATTCACTTTATTCTCACCAGCAACAAGTGGCAACAGCAGTTCAGTACGAGTGCATATATGACAATGCTGACAGAGGGCATTGTGTACAAAATCACTCTTCACTAAAACAAATACATGTAGAGTGACCGCCAACTTTTTGTTTTTATTGTATCTGCTTGAGACATACGTACGACACGGTGCGTATATAGATTAATTTTCTTGTCTGTAAAATCCAGTTGCAATATTAAGTGTTCATATTTGAAGAGATTCTGTGCATGGATATGGTGTACCTTGTGTTCATTTAACAACCAGAATGACTTGGCATGGCTCCGGCTGAAGTAATTGGTGGTAAAAAGCTTGCAAGTCATTTTGTTTACAAAACTGTATATGAAGATGGCATTTCTGTAGTAATTCTGCTTAAGTGTAGTCTCACAATGGTATGTCTGGTTACTTTGCCTTAGTTTGCAGCTTTTCAATCTGAGGAAATATGCTTGAGTCAAATGAATCCCTCTGTAGTGCTGGGTAGGTCTGTTTGTTACAAGGTTTGCAACCTGTGAGATCTTGTGATTTAAGTTGATGGTGCGGCTGTATGTTGCAGCCCATAGCCAACAGGGGGAAAAGAAAAGTACATGGTGCTTCGCATAGTTAGAACCAGGTAAAAGTTCAGACGATTACGATACACCCTAATGCAAAATTTGAGTGCAGTTGTATACATGTTTTCATTTCGTGTGTAAATATTTTGTATTATGATAATACAGGTACACGGTTTATATTAGGAAGTGAATGCTGTGAGTAGCGTAGCTGGCGCAGTCAAATATTTCTAGTGCAGCACATTGCAAACGGAGCGAAGTGTGATGCGACTGTCTTGCTAATTGGGACATTGCAAGAGGCAGTGCGTGGGTGACGCGTGGGAGCAATTCACAGCAACCGCAGCAGACAGACCTCCGCTCAAGCAGCGCTTTGTTTGCATACAGACAATGTGCTCTACCCTGGTACCATATTGCAGCCGCTGTCGCCGTACTGCCCATCTTGCGTGGCACTATGGTTAATCAACAAAGGGGTGCTGCGAATCCTCCTCGAAGCAGGGCTTCCGAACGAAAAGATACTGCATACGATTTTCTGGGTGCCGGGTCACACCGGAATAGAGGGTAACCAGAGGGCCGACAGTCTAGCTTGCGAGCTTACATACCGAGTGGGACAGTCAATGGACCCGGATACCACTATGACGGTGGAACCAACGTACGCAGAAATACTAAATCATCACAGAGGCAAAAGGATAATATATCCACCACCCCACCCATCTTTAACACAACACGAAGCAGTCGGCTGGCGAAGGCTGCAGACAGGAACATTCTCCAATCTACACATCCTACATAAACTGTTTCCCACTCAATACAGGGACATGTGCCCATGGTGTGGGGCCATCCCAACACTATATCACATCACATGGGAGTGCAGAAATAACTTCTCTTTCCACAAAGAAAAAAAACCCAGTGCGGAACAGTGGGAGGGCCTGCTCACCAGCGGCGTGCTCACAGTCCAAAAAGGATTGGTGCAACACGCTCTCAAAGTGGCCAGGCTCAGCGGTACTTTGGAATAGGGGCGCCGACCATTCAAGACGACGGAAACTTCAGTAAAACATGAAGACCTCTGTTAGCCGCTGAAAGCTGTAAATAAAGCAATAAAGTTTTTCCTTCCTTCTTCTCACGCTTTTGTTGCACCAATGACAAGAGTGGCCCTTTTTTGTGGCGAAATTGTGCTACCAGTGTCAGCGGTGACAACACCCAAGGGAGCGGCACATCGAGCCTTACTCGTAGCCACTCGCCATCACCCCTTGCAGGAGCAGTGATCCCCGTCACACACGCTGGTACTGCGGACTGACCTCAGCCAGTGATGCTCCGTACCTTGCAGAAGAATTCCCTATTTGCGACAATTTTCCCAGCAATATTCCAAAATATCCCTGCAAGCTTCCCTGGATATACATGTACATATATTATAAAAGAGGTTTATTACACGACAGGTAGATGACAAGCAGAGTGCATTACCAAGCACAGTGTCTAAGCTCGAGCATCAGTGGCACACGACGCTGTTGGCAGTCTTGCTGCCTACGTCCAGGCGTTCTTCTTCATTACAGTGGCCCCATCCGAAAAAGGAGCCATTCTGGTGACTTAGTCTGAAGATGAGGCCGCAGAATCATGATGGGGCTTGAGCCGCTGGACATGGACAACTTTTCGGTTATGACGACGCATGTCAGACGGCGGTGTGAGTGGCTCTATAAGGTAGTTGACAATAGAAATTTGCTGCAAAATGCGGTATGGTCCATCGTATTTAGGAAGAAGTTTTGAAGCGAGTCCTGATGTGCGGGTGAGTATGGACAACCAAACGAAGGTTCCCAGTAGAAAATTTGGAGTCGAGTTGCGAGCATTGTTTTGATTTTTGGCAATTCTGATTATCCGACGTGAAGGCGGGCCAACTGACAACATTCTTCAGCTTGTCTTGCGGCGTCCAAGATTGGCAGGCATTCTGATGGGTCGGGGTGGTAGGGAAGAATACTATTGAATGTATGAGAAGGATGATGGCCATAAAGAAGATGGAAGAGGGAGAAACGGGTAGGTGGCTTGCATTGCAGTATTGTAGGCGTAGGTGAAGAATGGAAGAACTAGGTCCCAATTGGAGTGGTTGGATGCAATGTACATATCGAGCATGTCGCCAAGGGTGCGATTAAAGCGTTCCATGGCACCATTGGTTTGAGGGTGATAGGCAGCGCATGTGATGAACAAAGCACATTCAACAAGCAATTTTTTAAAGACTTCAGACAGGAAGGTGCAGCTTCTGTCGCTGAGGAGTTCACGAGGGCCTCCATGACGAAGCACAAAAAAGTGCAGTATAAAAGTATTGACTTCCTGTGCTGTAGCAGCTGGGAGGGCAGCAGTCTCTGCATAGCATGTTAAGTGGTCGACGGCAACTGTAATCCACCGGTTTCCGGACATAGACAAAGAAAGTGGACCATATAGATAGACAGCAACACGATCAAAAGGTTGAGATGGGCATGGTGTGGGTTGAATTTCACTGGCTGGGAGGTGCAGCGGAGAGTTCCATTGCTGACATTCACGGCAAGAGCGGGCGAAGTTGCGAAAGGTGTGCATCCCCCACCAGTAGTAGCGGTGCCGAAGTTGCTAATACGTCTTGAAAACGCTGGATTGGCCACACTAAGGGTCCGAGTGGAAAGAGGTACAGATCTCTGATCTCAGGGCTCTCGGGATGACGAGCAACCACGTATGTTCCTCTGGTGCATGGTTTCATTAGTACCGGAGCTGATCACAGATCGCAAAATGAGGAGCTTGGCGCCGAAGTGTTCGAGAGACCAGAACTGTTAAGGTATCCGAGAGAAAGTCGAAAAGGAATGTAATCCAGGGGTCTATGTATTGTTCGGCAGCAGTAGCGTCAAAGTCAAGAGACGGCAACGTGCGCTCACAGGGGGGCTCATGAGTGGCCTCTAGCGAGAGTGGTGAGCGGGAAAGAGCGTCAGCGTCGGAATGCTTCCACCCGGAACAATACACCATGCGTATGTCGTACTCGTGGACGCAGGGCCCATCGAGCGAGGCGGCCAGATGTGTCGTTTAAATTCAAAAGCCAACACAGCGCATGGTGGTTGATCACTATGTCAAAAGAGCGGCCATATAAATAAGCACGAAACTTGCCAAGCACTCGGACAATGGCCAAGCACTCCTTTTCCGTGATGCTGTAATTGCCCTCCTCCTTGGTCAGCATGCGGCTCACATAAGCGACAACATATTCTGCCTGACAATGATGACGCTGCGCAAGAACAGCACCTAGGCCTACACCACTTGCGTCGGTATGTAATTCAGTAGGAACATGAGGGTCAAAATGGCGAAGAATGGAGGTGGCATCCTGAGAAGACAGCGCAAGATTGGGAACGCATGGTCGCAGGCAGAGGACCACGATGAGAGGTCTTTGGCACCACAAAGTAGTTGCATGAGGGTTGCTAGTATTGATGCAAATTTTTGAAGTAAGCGTCGGAAATAAGAGCACAAGCCAATGAAACTGCAAAGTTCTTTCATGGTAGTGGCCTTAGGAAATGCAGAGACGGTCCACAATTTCTCGGCATCCGGAATAATGCCATCCTTGGACAAAACGTGGCAGAGGATGATCAACATGCGTGTGGCAAAGCGACATTTCTTGAGATTAAGCTGCAGACCGATGGTGGTCAAGGAACTCATCACGTGCTGTTACGAACGGCCTGCAAGGGTTCCGACCTACAAAATTTTCCCAGCCAGCCGCAGCTGCTAGGGTGGCGAGCTTCCCAGAAGCGACCATGGAAGCCTTCCCCACCTGCCGCGGCGAGTCGTTTTGTAGGGACGACGGTGTGCCGCATCAACACCCCCTCGGCGCCGCTATGACTAAACGTGGTCGGCGGACCAAGTATTGTTTGTGGATTCGCCGTGGCCGCCACGGCTTGTTAGAAGTGGTGGAACACCTGGGAGAAGATGTCTGGCGGCTGTCTCACGGGGCTTAGAAGTCATGGACAGACGCGGCGGCCATTGTCTGCGGAGTCAACACTGGGATGAAGAGGCGCCTGCTCAGGGCAAAACCCGTGTCTGCGAGAACCCATTCACCTGGGCGTGGTCAGTGAAACCTGTGCGGAAGTGTGCGTAAACCCTCCCCCTCAAAGGCGGGCCGGCTACGATAGCTTTGAACGCTCCGAATTGGTAGCAGATTGAACGGCCGTTTTCCCTCACCTAGGGATCTAGGGAGGACATAGTGTATTTAAGGAGCCGTTTGTAGCTCCTCAGAGTGCATTCCTCTTTCAGTCATGTTAGACTGATGAACTGTAACATTCTCATGTAGATACTGTAAATAAATCCCATATTCCTCGTTCTCGATGAGAAGCAGTCCTTCCCTTCAACGTCCTCAGCGTGGACAAGTTGGACGACGGCATGGGCCAGCTACCATCTATTTCATGCTCAACCCCAACCATGACAGTGCTGAAGGCGGCATAGGTGTGTTGCGAAATCAGGGGCGAACACCACAATGTCGTCAAGGTAACATAGACATATCTTCCATTTAAGGCCGTGCAAAACGTTATCCATCATCCTTTCGAATGTAGCAGGCGCATTGCAAAGTCCGAAAGGCATGCTTGTGAACTCATATAGGCCATCTAGTGTAACAAAAGCAGTTTTTGTGCAATCAGCCTCCGCCACTGGGACCTGCCTGTACCTTGACCGCAAGTCCGATAAAGAGAAGAATTTGGTGCCTTGTAAGCAGTCCAGGGCATCATCAATGCACGGCAATGGGTAAACATCTTTCAGCGTGATCTTGCTTAAGCGCCGAAAATCTACACAGAAGCATGTGGAACCATCTTTCTTTGTGACAAGTACCTCAGGAGAAGTCCATGGGCACTGTGAAGGTTTAATCACGCCTTGACTGAGCATGTCGTCGGCCTGGTCGGCAATGACGCGGCATTTTGCAGTGGATACGTGATACGGATGTTGCTGCAGCGGTGAGTGAGAGCCAGTGTTGATGTGGTGCTCGACTGTCGATGTGCGGCCTAAAAATGCTTGTGCGATGTCAGAAGAAGTTCTGAAGTGCTGCAGAATGGCAAGAAGCTGGGATCGCTGCAAGGGTGTCAGATCTTCGGCGATGAATGGGCTGAAGACATCCGTAGATGTTGGATCAGGAGCACAGAGGGCACTTTGGTCAAGGACCCGTAGAGGTCCCGTAGAGGTCTCGTCGGGGACAGATAGAATCTGCATAGAATCAGTGGTCTCAGCGTGGCCAAGGCATTCGTGACGAAGCAATGCGAGCTGGGATGAAAGCGTGTTATAAACAGCCATTGTGCTGAAACGAGTGGCGAGGTCAAGAGCAGCAAAAGGCAGAGGAAGAGCTTTTCGAGCAACGAAGAGGTCGAACGTCGTGAAGACTGTTCCATCATAGATTGCACCACATGAGACTGGTACAAGTGCTGACGAGCACAGCAGTGTATTGGTGTCTTCCTTGACAAGTTGAGCAGAAGAATTAGGGTCAATGAAGGTGGGGTCACTGACATGGGTGAATTCAACCTCAGCGCAAGCGCAATCGATTACAGCATTTTGGGAAGGTAGAAAATCCTATCCTATAATAATTGCATGGGAGCACGATGAGAGCACTACAAATTCTATAGTGTACATAACATATTGAATCAGTACACTGGCTGTACAGGCTGCAGTTGGTTCAACGGGTTGAGCACTTGCAGTCCGAAGTAACAATCCAGAAAGAGGCGTCATTACTTTACGAGTGATTGGTAAAAGCTGGCATCCATAACAGAAACAGCTGCGCCGGTATCAACAAGAGCGACTTTAGCGACACCTTCAACAAACACGTCAATAACATTAGCAGGTAAGGAACAACGACTTTGGCATTTTGAAACTTGAGCAGTTTTTGCCTCGAGAACTGCGTCTAGTTTCCCTCGTCGTTAGAGATGGGCTGCCGACGCATTGGTGAAAGCGACCAGTGGCTTGGGGATCGCGAGCGGCAATTGTCGAAGAGAGGGTGATCAGTCAGAGTACGAGTTGGCGGTGGGACGGATGGAGTGTAGCTTGCATTGGAGTCGAATGGATAACGAGGAACCCGGAGATCATTTTCGATCGTTAGCACCCGGCAGCAGAACCTTGCGACGTGTCCGGGATGCCTACATGCGAAGCATATAGGCCGATTGTCGTGCGTGCACCACGGGTTAGCAACAGGAGGGCCGGCCCAGGAGATGGGAGGAGAAGGCCAGCGCACGAGCTGCTGAAAGGGTCGTATCGGCTCTTACCGGGAAAACCGGAAATTCTCAAGGATTTTGAGTAGTCTGGAAAAAGTAGGGGAAAACTCGGGGAATTTGTGCCCCTATCAGGGAAAATTATCTAATTTTATTGAAAGGGTAATGCTGGCTCGAGTAAGAGACAGGAATCGTAATGAATCGTCTTCGACGCCCTGTCATCAGCTGGAGCAAATGCCAGTGTACAGTCAACGACCGACTTTCCGGATTCCTGTTAATTTGGACAGCTTCGCGGCTCCACCACGTACCCCATAGAGTCAATGTATCAGAACGTCTAAAATTTCAGATGCAGGAATTCTTCGCCGTCCGATTTTCCGGACGTTCTGCCGTGACCACAGGTTCGAAACGGCATTAATCAAAGCCACCACTGCTGCCACTTTGATTACCTCGCCACCTCAAACCGGCGCTCTCACACGTAGATCCGCTGGCAGCCGTAGCCACCACTGCGGCAACGCTAGGCCTAGCTGCTTCGACGTTCGCTATGAAAATTTTGCCGTTGGGTGCCGTGTTTTTTATTGAAAGAATTTGCTGCTGTCAGCAATGGCATGGACTCCGCCTTTGCGGTCCTCGCGATTGGCTTAGAAGCTTGGAAAGCGCGGTGCATTGCATAATGCTGGTTCCCGAAAGTCGGCTTCGCCTCCGTACAAAAATGTTATTTGAAGCATATGCAAAAGTATTGCAGTGAAGCATAACAAGTGTGGGAAGGTGCTATTGCCACGGGACACAGTATGTATTCCTTAATTATACAAGCGTGCGCCCGGTATTTCCTGTCGCAGTACGAGCACCGATATGCCTAATACGGGTACCTTCAGAGCATTTTTGAATGTGCCTGTGGTGGTTTGAGCCCCTAAGGGCAATAAATGACATGCATTTATTTTTTCCAACTGGCCGATTTTTCGGACGTTATCGCCGCCCCTAAGGAGTTCAAGAACTCGGACGTGGACTGTGCAACTGACCAAGAAGATGCTTCAAATGGTCCGTGGGGCGAACGAGTGGCGGAAGGAGTGCAAGAACAGAAAGGACCTACACATTGAGGAATGAACGGGAAAGGAAGTGTGCTGCCGCCGTTTTGAAGGAGCTTGAGCTCAAAAAACAGTGTTGGCTGATGCCGAGATGCAAGTGTCCCTCATCCAAACCAAAATAAACTCTTTAAAGCAGTGAAACACAACACTGAGGTGTCGTGCGTGGGCTGAGAGTATGTCAGGACAGTTGAGGTTGAGTTATGAGCTGTTGAGAGAGAATCATAATTGTGACAAAGTTCGGGCCTTATACCACTGAGCTTGCTATCAGTTGATAGAAATAGCTCATATTCGAAAATATTTGCTTTTGTATGCATTTCCTTTTTTATTCATATTTGAGAATGTCTGATTCGATTTGCAATTTTTTTCGAAGACATTTTATTTGCTGTGCATTTTACTAACCCCTCCCTTTTATTCTCTTTTAATAACATAAACACTACTCCTTAGTATTCAAATTGGATTAAGTCGTTCTTTTTAAATTTTTTGCATTTGTTTACTAGAGAGTGACAGCATCAGGCGATATTGTTTCAGCTCGTCTTGGCATAAAACATAGTTCTGCATCACTCAGGGAATTTCGCAAAGGCACTCAGGGAAAACCTGGAAAACTCAGGGAATTTGGAAATGTCAACTTGGTAGACACCCTGTTTTAGCACGTAAAACCCCATCATTTTTTATTTTTTTAAATTTCTTTCATGATATTAATTCGGCCCGCTTCCGACATGGTGGCATTGATGCATTTACATAGATTGACGACGTCCTGTATGTAACTGGTGAATGTTTCACCCGTGTCCTGTGCGCGTTTACACAAATGCTGCTCGGCTCGGAGTTTGCAGACGGCGGGACGGCGGTTAAATACCTCTGTAAAAGCCGCCTTGAACATAGACCACGTTCGAAAATCCACCTCCTTGTTCTTGAACCAGAGATTGGCCACCGCCCGTGAGATAGAAGACAACGTTGGTTAGCTTGGTCAAGTCATCCCATTTGTTATGAGCGTTCACCCACTCGTAGTACACAAGCCAATCTTCAACGTCGTTGTCATCCGTGCCACTGAAGATGGTAGGATCTCTATGGCAAATAGTCAGCGCAAAGAACAGGTGGTGACGGGAGCGTCTGCTGATTGGCGTCTGGCATGGCGGAAGGTAGCATCCGAGTGCGGAGTTCTAGGATGGTAGAGTTGAAAGGGACCCAGCACCTCCACCAATTATAAAGGAGTTTTATTACACGACGGGCCCAGTGCTGGGTTAAGAAATTTCGGGGCCCGGGGCTAACTGCATCCTTGGGGCCCTAATGACGACGATGATGATGGTGACGACTGGTTTAGCAAGCTGAATTCTTCGAAGCCAATACGTTACGTTCGCTGATTAGTGATAAAATATACGTCATCTTTATGGGTTCGGGAAACTAATTTCTTGGCGTGATTTCTACTATTATTTAACAGTTATCTGGCGTACAAGTCAGTATGTTTAATGTGTCAGCCCATCACAGATTCACAATTAAACGAAGTGCCGCATCGGGACGCAACACGGACCAAAAAGCCTAAGAGAATATTCTTCAAAACAAGAAACATTTTATTAGACATTCAATCTTCAAGTTATAAATGCATAACATTCAACAAAACGTACGCACAATTGTAGATGCGTACATTACAATGTACATATGTACAACGTGGGCAGCAAGCATGCTCAGCAACTTTATTTTTCAAATAGTCGAGCGGGGCCCCTGAAAGTTAGGGGCCTGGCGTTCTAGCCCCCATAGACCCCACCTTTATCCAGCACTGGACGGGCCAATGATGGGTAGAGTGCTTCACCGAGCACTGTCTCTAAGCTTGGGCATCTGCAGCACACGGTGCTGTTGGCAATCCTGCTACCTATGTCCAGGCGTCCATCTTCATTCCAATATTTATATATATATATAGGAATACACTGAAATCAAATTTCAGTGTAAAAGTTATTACTTCGGCAAAGGCTGGTCCACCAGCCAAAACATTGGCAATATACTGTGCACTACCAATGTATGTCGTACTCTTTTAATTTATTGCTGTGGTGCCAGTGTGATTCCTACTCTACACTATATATATTATGTATACATTATTCAGAAACAACACAGTTTATTTAACATCTCGGCCGAACAGCAATTTAAGAACTCAATTTATAATGTGACACTTTAAAATGTCGGTACCTGACATATCTTCCATGTAGACAGAGCTCTAGCATCTACTAAAACTGGTGGCTCGCAGCTTTGTAGCGATTCTGAGTAGGTCACCATATCAAATGTTGATGGAAAAAATTGCAGTTCACATTTTGTACTTAAAACAGCACACCAGCTTTTCAACATAGGCTATTAGAACTTGAAGCCGAGTGACCCCAAATTTGGCCCATGCACTCAAAAGGGCGTGCTGTGGTTTTTCAAAGTGATGGATTGCTCAAAGGCATAATTCTAATATTCACTTCATCAATCTTAAAATTCCCTGCAGTATCATAGATCCCTTTTCCTGTTCGTCCAAAATTGTGCCTGAAAATTTCTCGGAAAGGGGAAAATTCCCTCCAAAAAACATCACTGACCTCAGCAACTGATGCCGCCGATGAGCATAGCCTTCTCCAACTCACACCACCCTGGCCCTCCCTCGGAACCGCAGATGAGATCACCCAACGCGGCTGCGGATGCCTTGGCTGCCGACAACTCAACACCTGCACAGACCATGTCCCATCCGCGCCACCTTCACTTTCCGCCTCATGCTTTCACTGTAACCTCCTCCTCCACTTTCCTCCTCATGCTCTCATCTTTCATCTTCCGCTGCGCTCCGCCTTAACTTTCATCTTTCGCTGTGCTCGTTCGCTCGGTTATGAGGTACGACACCGAGGCACGCCGATGCTCAACACAGGAATGGGCACCTTAGAGCTGCGCTCTTCTATATATATTACGTTGCAGACTTGTGTGACAAACAGCACATTGTTGGTGATTGTCTTCAGTAATTCAGAGTAATTTTGTAATAAAACCTGTAATGCTAAAATTCTGGGGAAAAAAGTGGGAAGGGGCAAAAAAAAAAGTCACTGCATTCTTTAATGCCAGGACTGTAGCTTGTTTTCAACCAATAAAGTATAGAGGACGGAAAAAGACTAGGAGAGAGCATTATGTCAAGCAGCTAGCCTCTGCAAGGCAGCCTCCTCTTATGCTGCTCGTTCTTTCCTTTGGGGCCTGTCACACATTGACTCTTGGGAAATAAGAGCCTTACCAAGTTGCTGGACCTTCCAAGACATTGTTTATATTCAGGTAGCTATTAGTGATGCCTTTATCACAATCAGCCCTTACTGCTCGCTCTCCGTGAAGTCAGGAGCTGGAAATTGCCATTTGCCTATAACTTGATGAGGGCCTATTTCCCATGAGCCTTGCTCTGACTATAAGCTTCAAAATTGTCACATGATGCTCCCTCCTAGTCTCTTTCCTTCCTCCACATAACTAAGCCTGCATGTTGGAGTGCAGAAAAAAGTGATAGGTGACATTCACTGTAGGCCAGGTGGCCCATGTCAGCAGCTTCCTTTGAAAATGGAAAGTGTCAAATGGCAAATGCTGGCTGGCACTGTTATTTCCTCCTTTATAGCCTAGCATAAGGGTTTCAACGATTGTTCTTTTGGATTCTTTTGGAAGTGCTAAAAACCAGATAGCACGCAAGCTTATGGTGTCATTTTCCATATCTTGTAAGCTTTTGTTGCCCAGAGGAAAGAACAATGTAAGCACTCAATTTCTTGCAGACAACTAGATTACGTGTTTCACTTCCCTAAATTTTTCCTGTTTTGTTTAACTGGCATACAATAAAACGGTCATCTGTCATTGTTTCTTATATATTAAATATATGCATGTGCCTATCCCAGAAGTATAAGTTGATGTATGTGTAACAGTTCAGTCTTGTGAATACTGATTGCTTGTACTTTTTCACAGGAACACGAATCCCAGCTGCCTCACTCTTACGACAAGCTTTTCAATTCGCCCCTCTTCCATACTTCTATGCCAACTTCTCATGCCAGTGATAAAGAAAATGTTCCAAATGCCGACAGCAACTTGACTGGCCGTGTTCCTCAGTTGGCTTTCTCTTCTGCACAGGAGGTAAGTTTCTTGCATTGCATGTTTTTCTTATATACCTGGTGCTCTGAAAGCAAATACCAATCGGCCATAAATAATTGCAGTTGTGGCGGAGTTAAAATGAGAAAAAACAGGGCTGCATTCATCCTGTCTTCTTCTACTTTGGTGTCTCGTCCCTAGCACAGTTTAAGTTCCCAAATCATGAGAAATTAGATTTGTAAGCTCCACAATGTTCATTTTTTGGAGAAGAAATCATGCCCCAATTTGTGGACTCTACACTGTTGTTGCATTTGGCACCCATGTGCTGCGAACAGTGCTGAGGCGCACTATGACGGGAACAGCCACAGCATGCCTCGCCACTACACTTGCTGCTCACCAGAAATGATATCTTGAAAAAAAAAAAAAAAAAAAAAGCTAGTCGCAGGGATGAAAGTAACCTGCTTTCTGCACAAAAATGCCCCAGGTTGGAAACAGTTGGATCATCTTCCACTGCACTAACTCTATAACAAGCGTTAAACAAGGGCTGCGGTGCTCCTCTTATCAGATTGGTGGATTCAAATGAAGTGCGTGTGGTGAAGGAGACTGAGTGGCAAGTGAGTTTTGACACATGATTTTTGTTCTGCGTTTTCTAGCTGTTAGAACCTGTCATCAACAGGGTATCTACCAACCGAGAAAACCGGGAATTCTCACGGATTTTGAATACTCTGGAAATACTCAGAGAAAACTAGGGGTATTTGTGCTTCTATCAGGGAAAATTAGCTGTAATTTTAGTGAATGGGAATAAAAGTCGCAGTAGTGCTGGCCCGCATAACAGAAAGGGATCATAACGAATAGTCTTTTGATGCCGTGTCGTCGGCTGGAGGAGTTGCCAGTGTACAGTCAGTGGCCGACTTTCCGGACGCCCGACCGCTCCGCAGCACCATCACATACCCCATAGAGTCAACGTCTAAGAACGTCTGAAATTTCGGACGCAAGAGCCCTTCGCCGTCCGATTTTCCGGACTTTTTGCTGTTAACGCAGGTCCGAAATAGCATGTTAAAATCTCCAACCAGTGTGTTGAGTTCAGGCAGTTCATCTATTAATTCCTGAAGTTCTGCTCTATGGAGCCGATAACTAGGTGGTATGTATAGAGAAGAGATTGTAATTTTTTCTAAACATTCAGGTTCAAACTGCAACTGCTTCAAGAGGCATCCGCAGCTCTAAAGTCCGGCATGCTACATTCTTTAATATAATCGCTACATCACCCGAAGTGGCATTAGCAGCATTGCAGTCTTTGAAAAAATTATTGTACTGTGGTAGAAAGTTTGTTTGTGAAGGTTTTAAATGTGTTTCTTGGACACACAGCACCTTTGGTTTCAGTTTATGTAGGAGTGCCCCATACATCATCAAGATTGTGGAGATGACCCGTGACATTCCATTGGAGTATTTGTGTGTACATATTGAAAGTGTTGTGTGTCTAAGAGGGAAAGACCAGCTCGTGGGGTTTGTATCGATGTATCATGATACAGATACAAGATACCAAGAGATGTGTTCACCGTAACGCCTAATCAGCACTGTCTCCTTCAAAGTAGTCCCCTTGAGCATGTGTACACCGATCGTAGTGTTTCTGCCACAATTCCATGCATTTGTGGTCCTCTCTAGGCGGCAATGTGTTGAGGGCCGCCTGCAATTCCGACTGGATCTCTTCAACCGTGTGAAACCGACGTCCTTTTAGCCTCAACTTCAACTTTGGGAACAAGAAAAAGTCGCAAGGGGCAAGGTCAGGTGAATAGTGTGGGTACGGAAGTACTGTGATTTGTTTGGAAGTCGGGAACTGTCGAACAACAAGTGATATGTGTGCAGGCGCGTTGTCGTGATGAAGAAACCAGTTCTTCTTCCGCTTCTTCGGACGTTTGTGACGAATGCTCTCTCTTAAAGGGACACTAAAGGTTACCAGAAAGTCAAGTTAAAGTGATAAAGCAATGCTCTAGAACGTATAAGGCGTCAATATAATCGCGAACAGAGCTTTAGTAACCGAAAAATTGAGGTAAATGCACGACACGATTTGAGACCCCCAAGCGACATTCCGGTACTAGCCCGATGACGAAAGCACTCCTCATAATTTGTCACTAGTACTCAACTACTCGTATTAAAAAGATCATTTCATTAGATTATAAGACGGAAGAAAATGCTACTTGTCTACTTCTATTCGATTCTAAGAAAAAAATAACATCTTTACGTTACCCTTGCGTAGTATGGGTGATCAAAAGGTTTCGTTTTCGCTCGACTCTGCGCGCTCGACTTTGCGCCGCGCGCGCTTTGGAGTTTCAGTTGTTTCTTTATCGCGTCGTGCTGCGGTGGTCCTGTTGGCTCGCGAAACTTACATTTGGAACAAGCAGCGAGGATGCCACGTCCATGTGATGTCGTGGGATGCGCGAACGGTCCGCGGAACTTGGCCAAGGGCAGTTGCAGCGGCGAATCCAACGTTACTTATCACTGTGTGCCAACGAGTAAACCTCTCCGTTCGAAGTGGTTAAGTGCCGTACCTCTGCCACAGCGCGCTGGCAAAGAGCCTAAAAATCACGTAGTGTGCTCGCTGCACTTTCGTCCAGAGGATTAAGAGTTCAACGCCGACTTACTGAAGTCGCGTGAAGTGCCTTTCAAAGCAGGCCGTCGTCGTAGTAGTACGCAACGACGCCGGCAGCGCGAGCCCTCAACAGCAGGTCACGTTCATCAGTGCTTAAATCGCCGAACTCGAGCCCAGCATCGCGAGCTAATGTGTCGTTTTCAGGGTCATCCATTGCAACGAGCGTCGAAGTTGGCGTCATAAAATAAAGAACCAGCTTATCGTCATGCGCTTTCCCTTCCGCTAGCCACCATAGTTCCGCTTTCGCGCTGCTGTCGGCTCTGTCTTGGCTGTTTCTGGGCGCGCGTTTGCGTTTTGTGCAGAAAATCCGTAGCGCCGTCTGCGGGAGCCGTTTTACTCACCGACGGCGCAACGTCACTATGAGACCATGACGTCAATACTCCTCGATCGGAGGGCGGGTGATTGGAACTGCGCTAGAGGTACGCGGACACTTCAGAACGCATTTTCTCTTGAAATAAGTCTCTTCTTCGCACGAAACAAGCGTTTCGAGGTTTCTGGGATGGTATTTCAACAGTCCACGTTGACTTAATATTAACCTTTAGTGTCCCTTTAAGCACTTCAAAATGTCACAGTGAAGCTCACTATTCGCAGTTTGTCCAGGAGGTACGAATTCCTTGTGGACAATTTCATGTAGGTAAAAAAGAAAACAATGAGCATGGACTTCACATTTCCATGAACTTGATGTGCCTTTCTCGGCCGCGGGGAATTTGGCGACTTACATTGTGACGACTGCTGTTTGGTTTCAGGATTGTAGCCATAAACCCATGACCCATCCCCGGTTATTACACTCGAGAGCAATATGGAATTGTCTCTGACTTGTTACTTCAGTTCTGTACAGACAGAAACACAGTGCAGCTTGTGTTAGTCACTGAGCAGTCTTGGCATAAATTTTGCAGCAATGTGTTTTATGTTCAAAACCAAAACAGCTGACAAAATTCGCTGAACTGTGCCGTACGATTGTCCTACAATGTCGCAGACATCCTTTATATTTAGCCTGCGATTTCCAAGGATAGTCAATACACATTCGATCCGCTTTGAAGCATTTATGCCATAAAAACATCCTACTTTAGCTCATGGTGTCAACTTCAAAAGTGTCCTCTAGCATACAAGGAGTTTCTGTCGAAGTTGTTTTGCCAAGTTTAACACAAAACTATGCGAATCCTTTGCTCCTTGAAGTCTGCCATATTGGTTGCTAAGGAATGCACCAAATCAGTGAAATATTTTGTTGCAAAACAACACTTTGCAAAAGAATACTTCTTCGATGCAAGTCGTTCAGCACACTGATTTGGAACGCATACTGCTGGCCACATCTAGTGGCAGAAATGTGTTCTACACTCAGTTTGCCCACGCTTTTTCAATTCCCGGCAGTTTTGGGTAGCTTCAATATTTGCGTATCTTCAGTACTACCCAGCCCTGTCCATTACTCAAGAATTTGTCAAGTATGGGGTGCTATATTATTAGGTTTGAGCTTAGTTTCACATATAAATTTCTAGAGGGCACTCTGCTGCAGTTATTCAATCATGGTGAGAATTCGAGGTAGTGTGTGGAAATTTTCTTCATATTGGGCGTGCTTTCTTTTGTCCCAAAAGCATCTTTATTATTTCTTTAGGTTCAGTTCTGTTCTTTGTTTGCCACCAATGTTATGTAATATCTGAATGACAACACTCACTGTCAGGAAATTGTGCTTGGTATTCTAAAGGACACTTTTTTCCACTCCTGAAAAGTCTGGAAAACAGCTGAATTGTGCCACTTTTTCTTTACCTACCAACCTACCTATATGGACATGGTACAGTCATTGATAAATCTTTTGCAGAATGAGGTTCCAGAGTGACTCAGTCATGGTATGTCATAAGCAATATACTCAAGTACGGTGAGCAGCAGAAAGTAAAAAAATTTCAAGTCGACTTCCATTTGTTCGTACCTGACAGGACCATCGGAATTCAATTATCCAGTGTGCTGAAGTAAAATAAAAGGCATAAAGAATATTCAAACATGCTGCTGTTTCATTTGGCAGTGTACGTTTGCCCATTCCAATATCTAATGCATCCCCGAAAAAATGTGCATCAAATTTTTATTGAATCTAGTGCAAAACAATGTGCACCCAAATCTAATTGGTCATTTTTTTTCCCCTCAATATGGCAGTTCTACCCTAAGGCAGAAGCATTGGAAAGTGTTACCGTTTAGCATTGTGCTTGAGCTCCTCAAACTGTGATTTACACGACTTTAACACAGACCCACTTTTCGCGGGCTTAAAGTAAGAAAATAAAAGTGCACCTGAATGTAACATGAGCTTAAATGTAACATGCACCCAATTTATAAATAAGAAATACAGCACGTCTCCACGTTCGTGATCAGAAAAAATGAGACGTGCAGAAAAGCGAAACTTCTTCCTAATGAGCTTTTATAGTAAAAGCAGCGTATTGTCGTTGCCATTTGCGTTTCATTGACCACAGATACCAAGCACACAAAGGTGGTATTCTCAAGCGATCGCTTTTAGAGACACTATCACTTTCAAAAAATTTTACGTGACTCAGCATCAGACTTATGTTGAAGGAAGCTGTTGTAGATTATGGTAACTACTTAGGAGAAGCGCTAGCCTGAATTCCTGCACATCAATGTCACTACAGTCCTCTGCATGTTGCGACCACAATGGTCAAACCACTTTTATTTATTTATTTATTTATTTATTTATTTATTCATTCATTCATTCATTCATTCATTCATTTATTCATTCAAGAACTGCATGACCACAAACAGCTTGGCACCTTTAGTGTGGTGCACTACAGTACAACTTGAATGGTGTATGTAGCAGCAAAAAAGCATATTAAATATAATGCGTGGAGCAAAACAAAGTGAAATAAAATGACACCATTTGACGTAGTAGTTCTGCGGAAACCCGCAGGGTGGAGAGAAGTAATGAATAAAGGGAAAATCAGACATCCACCCGTTCGTAGCAATTGCTACAAAGGAAACCCATACGGGTTCCTCGAAAGAAAAGCCTCATAGTTGAAGAAAAATTCGTCCTGGTCCGGGACTCGAACCCGGGACCACCGCCTTTCCGGGGCAGCCGCTCTACCATCTGAGCTAACCAGGCGGCTAGCAGATGGCAGGGCGAAGTCGAATTTGTCGACAACACGAAGCAAAGGCAAGTGTTGCAGAACTACTGCATCAAACACTTGCCTTTGCTTTGTGTTGTCGACAAATTCGACTTCGCCCTGCCATCTGCTAGCCGCCTGGTTAGCTCAGATGGTAGAGCGGCTGCCCCGGAAAGGCGGTGGTCCCGGGTTCGAGTCCCGGACTAGGACGAATTTTTCTTCAACTATGAGGCTTTTCTTTCGAGGAACCTGTATGGGTTTCCTTTGTAGCAATTGCTACGAATGGGTGGATGTCTGATTTTCCCTTTATTTAATGACAGCATTTAAATGGCATTGGTCGTATATGCATAAACTATACATATACACATTCAAAAACATACACATACATACAAACTAAATACAAGTAAATGAAAGGACAGAGAAAAGAATGATAGAAAAAATATAGAGAGGTTGCTCATGGCTCAACACAGAGCTCGGCCATGTAACTCAACACAGGGATGAGCCACACTGTTCATAACATCCTCAGAAGTGTTTAAATGACATGAATATATCCAAATTGCGCATGACCAGGAGGTTGTACATGATTTGCCAGTGGTTCACTGGACTCTTGAGGAGGGTGTGTGATGGTGTCATTGGGCAGGCTCAGTCAATACTATAATGGCCATTATGCTTGATTGGTGAATGGTATGAAGGCAGAATAAATACAAATTACTGAGCTTAGCTATTCAGGCCTATTGGTGGTGTTTGATGTTTTACTGATACATTCCACTGTGCTTTCCGTGCAGGCAGCTGCTGCCACGCCTGGCACATTTGGCTTGCCGGAGCATCCCGCCAATGCATTGCTCAGCGTATGTCTCCAAACCAGTGCTTTCAAACGCCCGGTGTCACCAGGGGACCAGTTATCCCCCCCATCGCAGAAGCGCAGCAAGGGCAGTCTTTTGCAGAGAGTCACCAGCTACACTGAGGTATTGGTGATCTTCTGTCTTGTGACTGCTGCTGCTTTTTTAAATGTGACATGTATGCTATGTGTACTGTGCCTTTGGCAGTCAAGATCGCTCAATTACTTACCAGCCATTTGAAAAACTGTTGTTCATATTTTTTTCTTTAATTTCTGACAGTTGCAAGTAGTTGCAGCAGTACTTGACTATTCAGGCTTTATGAAAGTACATTGATGGATCTGCTGTGCACACGCACAAGGTCCTTCTTCAATGCCGCGCACCATAGGGACAAACCACAAAGCGTGCATCGTTACAAGTGGTTGCTGCAGCGTTTCTTCAATGCCAGAGAAACGTTGTTATATGTGGCACTTCATAAACAAGATTTACTGTGCACACAAGTTGTGCATAACTCTACTATGATGTTTCCTCTCATATCTTGTCCACAGATGGCATCTTACCCTGCTAAGGCACTGTGTGTACAATTGCACACACTAAAGTAGCACATCATAAGTAAAATTACAGATGAAAATAATTGTCTCGCATGCATCTTGAGCCATTTCTAATTGGATCTTTGCTGTAAATTTGAATAAGACGGGCAAAGTGTTCTATTTGAAGAGAGTTGGAAGGTAGATGTCATGTGGTGGGTTCACTTCTTTCATTGCTTCTGAGACTGTTTTACATCATTCACGTTTCTTAAGGGTCCAGATGGGTGCTTTCCAAGTATGCCAGACATGAAATTGTTGATTTTCTTGCATCTGATGCTTCTCTTATAGTGCCCCTCACCAGGCCCCATTGCAAACTTTCTTTATACGCTGGAAGTTGTAAAATGTCATCAAAGGAGCATTTACCAAAATAATTTTTGAAGTCTGTTGATTATCGGAGGAAATCGAAAAACTTAACAGTCCTGTTACCATGCTGCCAGGACGCGAGCGTCACTGCTAACAGAGACACTCTCTCCCTTTACCTCGACTAGTGTCCGCAAGCAGTGTTTCTTCCCCGCCTTCTCCCATGCTAAAGCCAAGCGACCGTACCATGTTCATGCGTCAATCCCCGCCTCCTTTTTTCTTCTCTTTTTTTGCTGTGCAGCACCTTTACAGCAGTGGCATTGCCACTTACACATTATATGCTTAATCAAAGTCACGTGTCACTGTGTGTGATGTAGCTGGCAGTGTGTTTTACATAGAGGCATTTGTGCGTGTGGCCTTAACTCTCTGGTTAGGAGTGGATTTTCTTCGAGAGGGAGGGTGCATGACTATTGGTTTAAAATTTAGCTTGTTTTCATGGGTGTGCATTGCTGTAATAATTTGTAGACATGATTGTCCGCATACGATGTATACACTGCACTTGTCTGTTTAAAATGGACGTACCTGCTGAGTGGGCCCTTTAATATTCACACATGGAGTCCACATTTTTGTAAATTTGACAATGCTCCCTGAAGAATAGAAAATTCTTCTGTTCTGATGCAGTGTGCATTTAATGATTTTGAACATGCAAGAAATGTGATGAAACAAGATTTTCAATAGGCAGAAATTCGCACTTCCAGAAGTTATGACCTAGCCTTATGTGATATGTGTGCATGCAATGTCTCGCATGGAACACTCGACATGCCCTACTATGTTTTCTGTGACGTGCCTGTGTCTTGTTCACGGTACACCTGCACCATTTGTGGCAAACTGTGCAAAAGGAAAATCGTGCTGCATGCTCCTGCAAAAGCTTTATATTTTACAATAGTACGTCAAACCAGCATCAAAAAGAGCAGTGTAAATATGTTTAATAATTGCGAAAAATTAGTCTGAAGAAATTATTACTATTCTAGCCATCATTACAGAGTGCTGTCGGTGATTTTGCCAACAAGTTTCAGTCAAGCAATGGTTCTAGCACTGGAGACATGGAGCACACACACATGTGCATGTTCAAAAATAGTTGTCTAAACATCTCTCTCTCTCTCTCTCTATCTCTATCTCTATCTATCTATATCTATCTATCTATCTATCTATCTATCTATCTATCTATCTATCTATCTCTCTCTCTCTCTCTCACTCTATCTCTCTTTCTCTCTCACTCTCTCTCTTTCTCTCTCTCTCTCTCTCAAGTTTTAGCATTTAATCTTTCAGCTACATTGCTAACAGGAGTCATTCGAGAGTTTTAGCTTGTCCAGTATTCCAGTAAACACAGGCAGTCTGGGCAATTTACCAGAGGGGTGGAGGCATAAACATGAGGCAGTGGCTTATGACAACCCCACTAAATGTAAATCAGTACCTTTTTCGTGTCATCGTGACCCCTTATCTTTTCCTGACTTAGTCTGTAACGTTATTATGCTTATGACATAAAAGTACTTACGAGTAACTTTTGTCACATGATCTAATGTAGTGCGCACATGTCACTAACATAGTAGTGTCTGATAATAAAACATTTGGCTTTCTAAAACATCATTTACATCAAGCACCTGAATGCTTAAAGTTTTAAAAGAGGAATCATGTCTATTCACTCTCACACTCCTTCGCTGCATTGTCAGACTAGCCCTGTTCCATGAGTTTTATTACAGCATGTGTGACCCCACCATCCTGCATATCTGCATCACCCCACCAGCATCATCCCAGCACCATCCCAGCACCATCCTACATCACCCCACCAGCCTGCATATCTCATCGCTCAGGCCATGCCCATGTAGCAGTGCAGCCATGCAGCTGCACTGCTACATTATCTGTCTTCTTTTTTCCATTTGCAGCATCCGATTGGAACAACCTTTCCCACAGCATTACCACTATCGCCTGCCTGACAATATTTTTTTGAAATTTAACGAATTAACTGTTCTGCAATATATATATACATCAAAACGTTTATTTAAAAAAAATGTAGAATGCAAGTGGCAATTAACATGTGGTTACCATTGTTAAATTTTTCTTTATATCCACCCTTTATGTGTAATACCCCCTGGAAGGGTCCTTAAAGTAATAAGTGAAGTGAGCAGTCTGCATGGTGTAGCCACCAGTTTGCACAGAGCTCAACCAGACAAAAACCAGCTAATATTGCAGTAACCAGCTGTATTTTACTTTGCTGCTGGTGTAAATTTTCGGTGGCAACACGCTTATGCCGCTGCCGAACATTTACACCAGCAGCGAAGTAGAATACACTTGGTTACTGCAATATTAGCTGTGTGTTTGCCTGATCGAGCTCTGTGCCACCAGGTGGCTGCACTGTGCAGGTCACTCAAATTTGCACGTCGGCTAATCTGGTAAAACACCCTGTCTGCTTGCGTTTACCCAAAAACCAGACATGCTTAAACTTTCTATCGTTTAGCTGCTGCCACAAAAGTTTTCTTGCAGATAACTTCTAGAATCTGCATCCTATATTCTTTAATACTATTCTTTACTAATTGCTGTATTTGCACAATTCTAAAGCACACCTTTTCTTGGATAAAAAGTGCTTTCAAATTTGCATGCATGTTGCAGTCATAACTATCTCTACTCAACATCACAAGTGAAACTGATGCTTTCTTTTTAAAAGAAGTAATAAATGAAATAATAATAATAAAAAAGCTCCATGCAAAGTAGCTAGCCACACCTGCCATCAAGCATGTGTGCCCCCCCCCCTCCCCCCACTTGGTTTGTGCTTGTAATTTTCCGGTTTGCTATATGTGTGGCATTTCTAATGCATTAGATGGAACTGAAGATTACTTTCTGTGGTCGGTAAACAGCGAAAAGGAGGTGTCATCGGACTCCAATAGCGAATAGCTGCAAAAGTTCAGCTGTGTACTGTGTGTCTGTGTGCCTTTGTATGTTCCATAAAATTGTTTCAACTTGGAAAGCGTTGACTCGGGCTTCATTACTTGATGTGTGCAGTATAATTGGCACCAAGTTTTTTTTTTTGATATTTTGACGGTAATATAACTGCGCGTTACAATCTGGGCACAGTAGAATCATGCAAATATGGTAGTCAGCAAGAGTCATTCACCCACGAACTTGTTTAATGAGCCTGATTAATTTGATAACTGCAAATCTCTGTAACTTCGTTAACTGCAGTCTCGGTAGTAGCAAGACATGATGAAGAGCCATATGACAGCTGCACCACAGAAAAGGCTTATCTGGACACTTTCCATCTCTGGTGAATGAAATCCTGAGTAAGAAAATTGGTTGGCCAATAAATTTCTGATGTTCCCTGGGAAGTGTTCTTGCTCTGAGCACATGAACAGGAAAGTTAGCAATAGTGTTAGTGTTTAGATGTTTTTGGAGACTTTTGTATCCTGAGCTGCCTCCTCTTGTTGCAGCCCAGCTGTTCCTTAAAGGTGATCAACTTCACCAGGTCCCTCTCCGACACTGATGCCTCTATCAAGAGTGCATTACAGAAATGTAAGAGAACTCCAGTTGTGTGGCAAGTGTAAATAAACTAATATAACTGTTTATATCTTTATTTTCCAGCTGCCGACTTTCCTGATCTCATTGGAGATTTTACAAAGGTAAGGTTTCTTTCGGGTTTTTCTCTAAGGTTATAGGTTAGTCGAGATATTAATACACATGTTCTCTTTTTAGCCTTATGCCTTGCCTTTGGTGAAGGGAAAGCATCATGATCTCAAGATGATACTGCCATCCACTGTAAGCAAGCTGTGCACTGTCATGCTTTCTATAGACACTAACTGTAATTGTTACATAACACTTTGCCCATGCAGCTTGCTGATCTCTTGCAAGGAAAGTATGTCTCTGTTGTGGATGAGGTCACAGTAATTGACTGCCGGTACCCTTTTGAGTACAAAGGAGGGCACATAAAGGTGAGTATAATTCAATGGTAGTGCGTTGGTGTTCTAGCCTGGGAAACAGCCTGGCTGACTTAAATAACTTATTTTTGGTTAAGATGCAGAGAAATTTGTTGCAGAATTTGCCGTGCTTCTATTTCTCATCAAGATTATTGATTAGGCACAAATGTAAGAGTGAAGGAACTTTCTTCATAATCATTTTCTATGCACAAGGTTTAGTGCTACATTGTGGATGGGAACATAGGTTTAGAGTTTTCTACAAAAATAGTGATTAACTAATATTTGTTTCTGTTCCTACATTGTATTTGGCCTAACTAGTTGCTTATTATGAAAGTGTCAGTTAAGTATCTCAGTCAATTTAGGTTCTAGTATACAACGAATTGGCAAGATAAGGCCAAGTCTTGTTCCCATTTCTGTCTTATCACCAAATTCGCCCCTAAATTTTTTAAACATAAGAAAAAGAGATAATGAAGTTCTGTTTTGCTTTTCTGCTTTGTGTTCAGAGTACACTGCTTTTCGGGGTACACTGCATTTGCTTCATGAATGTCTGGTTTTTCAGGGTGCCATAAATGTGTACCGCTCAGAGCACCTGATGTCGGAGTTCCTGGAGAAAGCCACATCAACTTCTGATTCACGTCGAGTATTGGTCTTTCACTGTGAATTTTCCTCAGAACGTGGCCCAAAGCTGTGAGCATACTCCAATTTATCTCTCATATAAAGGGCAATAAGCTGTTGTATTTACCTGCACTTTTGAACTATCTTTGCAACATGAAGTTTCCATAAGCTTGTAAATTAAAATACTCTAATTATTTTTGTAAGTGTGATAAGCATGGATTGTAGAGCCATTGATTTTTGTTACCTTATTTTCCTCCATTCCCTAGGAAAGAACTATTTATTACCATATATACTTTATATAATAAGTAACAGTTCTCGATTGGAGACAGAGTAAGCATAACTACTAACTGCTTGCTTGGTTACAGGCCCCTGCTTTGCTTTGGGAATTTTTGTCCAGCCAAAATGTAGTCACTGTTTTTAAAGCAGCTCAAGTATGCTGCATGTCATAACTAATCTGGTGTGTTGCAGATGAGCTTCATGCATCTGCTACACAGGTAGTTTGTCCTCATAGAAAACTGTCTGCTTTTAGCTTTTTGAACATAATCGGGGCCCAGAGCATGATGCTATGCTATAGCAGTGTCAAAGTCGAGCATGCTCGGAATTGACTTTTTCTGCTGGGCTAATTGGTACATAATAACTGGTGTGAAAAAGACGTGCAACAATGTGGAAAGATGCCCTTTTCTTTCTCGTCTTCCTTCCATGGGTTTTGCACACCTATTTAACACCAGTTATCATGTACCAGCTAGCCCAGCAGTAAGTTTTGTTAAGTTATATTTTTCTGTAGTGGGGCCCTGCCTTCTGTTCCTGTTTCTACTGCTAAGTCATTACTTCTAAGACGCCCTTTCCTTTATCGTCTTCCTTCCGTGGTTGTTGCTCATTTATTTCATACCAGTTGGAAATGACCATGTAGCAGTATTTAAATTGCATGAACCAAGCATGTTTGAAAGCAACCATGTGACAGAGCCTCTACAAAGCAGGCTGTTGAAATTGATTGCTTTTCTCTTCCTGCAACGCAGCTCACGCTTACTGCGTGAAAGGGACAGGCAAATCCACTTTAACCAGTATCCTGCCTTGAAGCATCCTGAAATATATGTTCTTGAAGGTGGCTACAAGGCATTCTATGAGGAATTCCAGGTGAGCATTGCAGTAGTACATTTACTGAATGACTTTTGCTTCAAAATTTTTATGTTGCTGGATTATCTACTAGTTCGAGTCTACAAATACTTCTTACAAGGATTCTTGTACACTGCAGCTTTTCCATGCTAGCTCTTATTGTTATAGGAAATTGCCTATTATTGTAAGCTAGTTGATATGTTGGGTGTGAGGGAAATGCTACTTGTACACACACATGTGGTAACAGGCATGGCATGTTACGACTGCTTTTCTTCTTCTTTTTTTTTTTTTTTTTAGTTGAGTGTTACCGTGTACTTCAGGAAGCATTGCTGGGGTTCCGTTGTGATCCAAAACTTGAAATTGTGGTATCTGCTGACAGTAAAATTAAAGGGCCCCTGAAACGGTTTGGTAAAATTTTGTAGACGTGTAGGGTACAGCTAAAGTTAATCATTCGCACCACAATTTGTGTGGTGCATCTCATATTAAGAGAGTTACGGACGATTACAAGTTACCCTCCTCCATAGCCATACATTTTCTCCTCAACTCGTTTGTCGAGCGATCTGGGCTAAGATCCGCCTTCACTGGCTCTGTGTCATGATGGCACATCGTGTCGTCTACTTCCGGTTCTCTAGGAGCGCGCACACGAAGCCTCTCCAATCTCTCCACCAGCTGCTTGGCAGTCGACCCCAAGCGAGATCTATTGAAGCAGCATGCATTGCAAGCATTCTGTCACAGCGCCAAACATGTCTGGTATTCCGGTAACTGCAGGCGAGCTGGGCATTTCGATGGAAGTGTGGAGGCATAAACTCAAACTGATAAAGGAACTTTAGCGTAGACGTACATGAGCAGCCTGATTGCTGTACACGATCCAGCCACATGGTGGTGCAGAGCTTAACCAGCCAAACAAAGAGCTAATATTGCTCTAACCAAGTGTAAAACATTTTAAACATTTACAAAAACATGTTATTGATTGTGATCCTGCGAAATATTTACACCAGCAGCAAAGAAGAATACATTTTGTTACTGCTACTGTGTTTGGTTGAGCTCCGTGCCACCAGGTGGCTGCACCATGCAGACCATTCACGTTTGTGCTTCTGCGCATCCCGGGAAACGGCATGGTCAAACGGCCAGGCCCTGTCCCCTTGCGCTTGCATTTACCCGAATACCGGACTCGCGAAACGCTATTGTGGTAGTAATCCTCCGGTGTAAAGTGACAGCCGCAAACATGCAAATCCTGGCGCCGATCGGATAGCAACAGTCCGATGCGCTGGAGCCACTCCGCTCGTCTGCTGCCTTGCAGAGAGACATGATGTCGCAGCTTGACATTGCCAGTCGCTACGTTTGCAGCCCACAATGCAACACAGGCGAATCACTGTGCTCGCGAAAAGACTGAGACTGACACTGACCGCGGAGCTCTCGTCAAAACAAAGCACGTTGTAACACGAGCAGACAACACTTGTTGTGTGCCGGAAGTGCTTAAGTGTACTGGAGAAATTGTTCTTGTGCATTCTCTTTCTGTTACTTTCTTCTTATAGAAACAAATTAACTTGCATTTCAATTATTATGAACAGCATTTGTTCACCATAAAGTTGGAAAAATTATCGATGACGCACCCTGGGCAGCCAATCAGATAGCTCGCCCTACTGACGTCAAATGGGTAGGGGCGGTTGAAAATTCAGCTGAGCAGTGTGCTGCGATCGGCAGCGATGTACATTTTTAAAACCTTATAAGAAATTGCACGCTTTACGCGGAGCACTTAGATGTGTCAATTAATGATCAGAAGGACATACTCTAACGACTCAGTACATTTGTAGAAAATTGTCAAAATCGTTTCAGGGTCCCTTTAACTTCATGTCACGAAAAGCATTGCCAAGTAGTCACATACGAGTTGCTACAGTAAGGTCTGCATACCGTGTCCCAGCTAAGGCGGGTCAAGCTGTTTAAAAAAAAGTTGTACAACACACAACGACGAGACTTACGGTGTTCTGTTAGTAGTTACCTTGCGCACATTGGTAAACTTTTGTGTTATCATTATTTAGCTAATTAAACAAAATTAATTGGTTAAAATCATAATTACTTGCATAACCACATAAGCTAGAATGTCAAACTGAGCATCACATTCAAAAACATCTTAAACAGTTTCCAGCTCACTAAATTTTCCCCAGCTTGGTTTCTCCATTTCAATGTTGGGGTGCATATCGTGAAAAAAAAGTCGAAGTGAAGGCAGGCCTGCGCAACCACAGTGCTCAAAAGGAATTTCAACAAATCAAAACTACTTAATGTCTGACTTGGTAAGTATGAAAAAGTGACAAGGCAATGGCAGAGCAGTTGGCTGCTTCTACTAGCAAGCAGCTGCGGCTCACTTTTTTGTTTCGCTTCTGTCATATTGCTTTTTGCCACCCTAAGCCAGTGCGGAATGCTCTGTAGAAAAGTGCAGCACAAATGCTTGCTTGCAGCAGTAGCCAATAGCTATGCCATTGCCTTGTCACTTTTTTTTCGGTTGCTGAGTCAGCCATTGAGTAGTGCTGATTATTTGAAACCGCTTTTGAGAGCGCCGCTGTTGCATGTGTGAAATGTGCAGGCCCACCTTCACTTCCCATTCTTTGCAAAATTTCGCATCACTAGTTCGAAAGGCAGAAAAATTAAATGTGAGAAATGTAGCAAGCTGGAAACTGTCGATTATGATATTTTCAAATGCGATGCACAATTTGACATTCCAGCTTATACAATAGACGATGTGCAAAACCTGCATGTGTGCTTCTCCACACACCTTCTTTGGCGCAACCAAGATGGCGAACCTCGCACTAGAATCATAATCGAAGTATCAGCATGCGGATCAGTGACATCATTCCTGCCACCGTCTGTTCCCTGCACTGTTCAAGGTTTTAAAACCTGCATCTCACCTTTAATAGTGCTACTAGCCAGAACATGGCCATCTTGCTTAGGGAAAGTTTGGTGTGTGGGAAAGCCTGCTCATGGACTTCTGCATATTGTCTATTATGCAAGTAATTATAAATTTAAGCAATTCATTTGACTAATTAGCTAATAAATGGTAATAAAAAAATTCACCAGTGTGCATAAGGCAACTGCTAAAAAAAAAAAAAAAAAAGACCGTTGGTTGTAGCGTTGTATCTTGTTGCCTATTTTTCTAAACAGCTTTGCCTGTGGTAGCTGGGACACACGGTATATGCTTTAATCATATTATTATGCATATTATCTCTGACCAAAAGATACAGTTTCTTATATTTTTGTGCTGATCTCAAAAACTTATGGGTGCAACTAGCGCATGCCCACTTTTCGTGCTTTAGTTGTTATTCTATGCCTAATCTATGGTGCTTCCATATGATGAAGCTGCAGACTTAAAATTCCTGATTGTAGTTTTCATTGTGCCTAATTTTTTTTTTGCTATGTCTCTTTGAAAACTGACCTTTTTTCTTCTATTATAACTGAATTGCTGAAATTGCGTGTCTCTATATTATATACAGAGTGACTTGGTAACTTGTGCCAAAATTTAAACATATGTGAGTGCCATGTAGCTGAACAGAACTAAAAATAATGTTTGCCGTCGCTTGGAGCAAGTGAGACTATTTTTTGTATTTTGCCTAATTTCATAATTGATTATTAACTTCTCAAATATTATAATCAGCACAAAATTGACAATTAGAAAATTGTAAGCCATCATGAGAAAGTCCAGATCCATCTCTCCGTTGCTCTATACATGTTACATAAGGTTTTTTTTCAAGCCTGAAAGAAGCCCGCGAAAAGTGCCGCACGACTAGTTGTGTGGCACATTTTGTGTATTATGGGCTTTCTTTGAAAAGATTTGAGAAGTTAATTAACTAATTATGTAATCAGGCAAAATTTAAAGAATTGACACCCTGTATAGTGACGGTTGAACCCTGGCCAAAACTTGTAGGACTAATTAATAAAAAAAAATGTTTTTATGTGTCCTATTGTTCAAGTGAGTAAGTTGAAAGAGTAAGTTGAAAGATAAGTACCCGCCATGGTTGCTCAGTGGCTATGGTGTTAGGCTGCTGAGCACGAGGTCGCGGGATCTAATCCTGGCCACAGCGGCCACATTTCGATGGGGGCGAAATGCGAAAACACCCGTGTACTTGGATTTAGGTGCACGTTAAAGAACCCCAGGTGGTCGAAATTTCCGGAGTCCTCCAATACGGCGTGCCTCATAATCAGAAAGTGGTTTTGGCCCATAAAACCCCATAATTTTAAAGATAAGCATTCCTGGCAGCTGTATTAGTATTTAAGTCCATGTAAAAAAATGCAACAAATTTATTTTGACATTTCAGCTGGGGACCAAGCTTTATCACAAATCCGGTCTTTACTTCAAAAGCGACCTTTGTCACAATGCATGCTAGCAACAAAGAATTGATCCTGCATGCAGACCAAACACCTGAATCAGCTGCAAGCAAAAGTGAGAGGCAATGGCTACTCCTCTTGTCTCCGGTGCATCACCCTATACCGCCAAAACCCACGCGCACTTTATACCATTGGTCATTAGCAAAAAACACTGACAGAGCTTCAAGATTGGAAAGTGCTTTTTATCTGCATCCAGGGTGCTTCGTTTCCGGGTTTTCTATTCTTTAAATTTCTGGGGTAAAAATTGGGCGTTAATTTTACAGACGAAAACTGGGGAGAAATAGGGGTTTTGTTGTCTCACAGCCTAAAATACAGGATTTTTTGGTAAATTTTACAAGTTAACACAAGCAATAGTCCCCTGCTTCATTGAAGCCAATGACAGGAACTATAATGGCAAAGAGAGCTGCTTGCAAATATGACAAGCTGATCTCCACAAATTGTTGTTTTCATTAGTAATACATTTAAAGGGAACCACATTATGGAAAACATGCTATAATGGTTTGGTAATCCATTGTTAATTTGTTCTCGCCACTTCTTTAATAAAGAAAAAAAAAAGTGCTGCACACAAGTATGCTTTGCAGCAGGTGTGATGCTTTTCCTTATCTTACAATCCAATGTTGATTGACATTATCATATGCATTGGAAACATTCCTGTGTTCATCCTGGACCTGTCGAGCCTTTCGTCCTTGACTGTTATCATCCTGTTCTATACTGGTTCCCAGTATATGCTCTTGCAACAAAATTAATGGAATACCAACCAGACGAATCAGCCACTCTTCTTTGAACATAATGCAATTGGGTAAGCAGCCTCTTATCACAGACAGTGGTGTAGCCAGGAATTTCGTTCGGGGGGGGGGGGGGGGGGGGGGGGGGGGGGGGGGGGGCTCACGTCCCAGCTCGACCTCCTCCTTCTTTTAGAACTTGTCGAAGAATCAAATACATGAATAATAACTGAATTGCCATCGCCAAAGATGCTGCAAACGAATTCTTGAACGCTATACAATCTCAACACACGTAAAATATGTATTTTTTCATAAAAGAATATACTCGTATGTCTCAAAAATTGTGCCCAAAATAACTGATATCAATGCTTCTATGTTTTCTCTCTGTTCAATAAGTAACGAAAACAACACACGAACTTCAGAACTATATCAGTTTGAAACCAGCAAAGCAGTGCATGCTGCTGATATGCAAAATGTAAAGGCTATAAAATGAACAAGTTCAGGAAAAATATTTTAACGAAACTTTGTCATTCAAGAACCTTGTTTACATTTTTGTACATATGCAGCGGCCAGAGAAAGATCTTAATGACGCTGTCTTTTGTTCAAATGTATTGTCACCAATGCTGTCAAGGGTCGTCTATTGCAATTGCACCGATGTTATAGTGGCAACAGGGAGTCCATATAAAAAGCCGTTCTGCAAAATATACGAGGGCGAGTCAAATGAAAGTGAGCCAATGCGAATATATGACAAACGGGGTACCTTATTTAAAAGTAGTCTCCATGAGCATTTAGACGTATGTCCCACTGACCAACTAATTGCACGATTCCCGTCTCATAAAACTCGTTGGGTTGCCGCTTCAAAAAGTCGGTAACCGACTCTTTCACGTCATCGTCCGACACGAATCTGGTTCCCTTGAGCTGTTTCTTCAGTTGCCCCAAAATGTGGAAGTAGCAAGGTGACAGGTCTGGACTGTATGGCAGATGTTGCAACATTTCCCACTTGAACTTTGCCAGTTTTGAATTAACAACATCAGCGACGTGGGGACAGCCATTGTCGTCAAGCAAGATGACGCCATTCGTCAATTTCTCACGTTGTTTGTTCTTGATTGCGATACGCAGCCGATCCGGCGTTTCGCAATATCAGAAAGGTTTGACAGCCTCTCCAGGTTTAGTAAATTTGATCAATAATGGCCCCTGACGATCGAAACAAAAGTGAACAACACCTTTCCGGCAAAAATAACGGCCTTTTCTTTCTTCGGGGCTGGTGAGTTCAAATGTTTCCACTGTAAGCTTTGCCGTCGTGTTTCATGCTCGTGGTAGTGGCACCATGATTCGTCCCCGGTCACAATTGCAGACAAAAATTTCTCGCCCTCATCGTGACACGGGATCAGATGAGTCAAGGCAGCACCGAACCTCTCAGTCTTCTGGCGGCGGTTCAAAATCTTGGGCATCCATTGCGCACACATGAGGCTATAACCGAGATGTTCATGAATTATGGTGTGAACCGAACCGTGACTGATGTTCACACGCCCTGCCAATTCATTGATGCATATCCTCCGTTCTTGTCTAACCAGCCTTTACAATTGTGTTGGGGGGGATTACCCGGCGGCATTGGCCCGGTCTTGGTTCGTCTTTGCAACTTTCACGTCCTTCTTTGAATCGTTTGCTCCAACGCTTCACAGTGGCCAATGAAATGCAATGTTCAACGTACACGGCAGCCATACGGCGATTAACTTATTTTGGGGAAACAACTTCATCTGTCAAAAACCTCACAACACCACACTGTTTGGAGGGTCCATTATGACACACAGCCATGTTCAACCTAGTGTATAAGAGCATTAAAGAACCTTGATCCTCACACCTGCGTGTCACTTTTGTAAATAAGAGATGCCTCTGTGCCACGTGCATGCCTTGCAGGTAATGAACCGAACCATTATTGCGGAGGGTGGGCTGGCTCCCTTTAATTTGACTCGCCCTCGTGCGTTAAAAATGCGAAGGTACAATGGAATATACAAATGCAAAGATACAGCTTGATACAGGACAAAAAAGTGTCACAGGAAACGAAGTTCACTGCACGTATACACAAAACATCGCAACAAGATATTTAAATATACGTATAAGCCTCCAATAAATCTACGTACCTAAGAAAAAGTCACTGTATATGATGCACCAAACAAGGCAAATATGTTGTGCAACCACAGATTCAGAGATCACAGCCTCCCTTCCCTCCATTGCGCCTGATCTATCGCGCGTGGCAGGAGGCGGCGCGCTTCCTCCCCGCTTTTCTCCCTTGAGCACACAATACTGAGCCACCATCGTCGGCTCACCCCCCACCACCACACCCACCCACCTACGCTTTCACTTACACATGCGACACACGGTGCGTGGCCACAATGTTATTGCCCTTGGACTTTATACGGAACGTGAGGGTGACGCCGATGGCAGTAATGTGCCTGGAGTGTCCATATAATTGCTGCCGCAATAATGTAATAAGAGTATCTGGCAACTGAAGCGTCCCATGGCCCATTACTTTCTGCAAAAGAAGTAGTAACAAAATCGAACTTTCAGTATGCGACAATTTGTGCCCCGCAACAATGTATCTTTTACTTTTGTGGGGCGGGGTCATGGAAATGAAAAGCGCAAAGGAAAGCATGTTGGCCACAATAGAATGTCTGCTTTGGGCACTTAATGTGGCTACCGAAAGAATATCGAAGGAAACGTGAGACGCTTGGTCCACAGAACCATACGCATACCACTCGGTATCCTACTCCGGTGAGACAAAATTTTCCACAGAGGTTGCGCTTAGCCGAACATGTTGCAATCCGTCGAGTCCCCGCAGCAAGGTTACCTGGTTTTCGGAAGAAAAAGTAGCCAAGAAATTCCGAAAAGTAGCCAAAAAAGTCGCCAACGTTGGCAAAAGCTTTAATTGGTAGTAAAAATCTAGCCATGGTGCGACAGACGAACATTTGCCCATGTTTAACGCGAAAATAAAGAACAGGCAAGAAATACCTGTAGTTTCCTGCTGCGCTGATGACAAACAAAAATAACAGAACAAAACAGTAGTTATCACATAATATTGTATTGTAACTTAACATAATGTCTGACCAACTGATGTTCTTTGATAATTTATGCTGCACACTTGCGTGCTTTCTCATAGCCGAAGTGGTATCGCCAGTTTCAGTAGAGTAAACTTGCTGAACGCTGTCCTTGCACAGATGGTTATATAAACTCTATGCCACTATGACTTCATCGTAAACATTCCCTTGCAAACTCTACGACGTCACACACGTTCTTCGCTCTCTGGTACGTAGTCTCATAATCAGATAGACATTGGCACCTGTAATGTCATGGCTGCCATGACGTGTTTTTGGTTGTTGCAGTCATTTCTGACGTGAAGAACCATGGTCTTCGGCATTCTCTATAGAGGTAATCGTCGCTGGGGTGATATTAGGACACCACCTATTGCTTCCGTCCTTCGAAGAACGCACAAGCATTGACTATAAGATTGATTAATTCCTGATACTCGGAGGGAGCTGCTTGGGCCTGTTCAATTATCCGTCAATGACAGTCCTGAACTGCCCGATATTTAATTTCAGCCAATGAGCGTTGCATATGATGCATCTCGGGCAGTCCTGGGGAGCCCAGGATGACAAGTCGTAGAGGCCCACTGAATATGTGGTGGCGATGATATATTTTCAGCTCCTGAATTTGCTTCCGGAGCTTGCAAGACACACAAGCATGGCCTTGAAGATCTGACTCTTTGAGGGCGCCGTCGGGGGGAGTGCGATTCGGCTACTACCTATACCAATTAACACCTCCAAAAGGAGCCATAAAGTAGACAAGTCCCTAAACACGATTTTCGGCTCCAGGAGCTTCTAAAAGTAGTCAATTTGGCGAGAAATAGCCAATTAAATCTGTTAACCCTGCCCGCAGTGGAGACGGCGAGCGACCATGCATTGTTTCTTTTTTTCGTCTGCTAGCCAGAAAGCGTCGAAAACATTGCCCGGTGAAAATCCACTTGGCCAGAGAAAAACGAACGCTCATCGAAGTGCACCACGTGATGGTCGGGGCAACACGAGAAAAACGCATGCGCTCTGGCGGTCTCCGGCAGCCCGTGGGTTACAAGAACAAAAAAAAAAAAAAAAAGAAGAAGAGGAGGAGGAGGCTTAAGTGTCCTCGCGAACAAAAGTCAAAGTAGAAAAATAAATAAGAATGTAGTTACCTTTGCTGGCTTTAGTATCTTGACATGGTTGCTTTGGCACAGGTATAAAAAAAAATATTCCGTGACATGACGGCAAAAACGAACCACCACAACGCTTTCTCTCATCGGACCTTCCTGCGTGCTTTGTCAACTTGTCTGATAGTGTGTTGATTCGGCTTGCCTCGTCGTATGGTCCGATGTGCTACTTTAGAAAAGTCAACGCACCTTTGGCCTCAAATGTTTATGACAACATTAAACCCACAAAGTTCCGGAATTGAAAATCTAAAGCACGACTTTGGAAATGTCAATGCACCTTTCGCATCAAAAGTTTGAGAACCTTATACCCATAAAGTGTCAGAATTAAAGTCCATGCACTCCGTAGATTCCGCAGCCTCCACAAGATGCCGCGACAAGCCCGCTCACCATTAAAAAGCCCTTGGAAACTTTGTGCTCGGATGGCACTCCTTGCGTTATGTGACTCCCGGTACATGGGCATTGCCGCAAAATCCAGCCCGATTTTGCAATGTTCGCACTGAAATGTCTTTTCGAGCATGAAAAGGACATTCTAGACAAAGCCCAGAATTCCAGAATGATTTCCAGCACCGGGGGTTGTTTTGGTCGGCAGTGCACGACAGCACGAAAAAATTTCAAGGGGGGGGGGGGGGGGGGGCTGAAGCCCCATAACCCCCCCCCCCCCCCTGACTATGCCCCTGATCACAGATACCATTTGCAATGCAGAGCAACGTCAGTGAGGCATTAATTCACTTCTTGGTGCATTACCATCATTTACATGTATGTGGTGTGTGGAAAATGTGATGCAACGCACTGCTGAATATAGTTGAACATTGCAGTAACGAAATAGATGGGATATACAAAAAAATTCGCTTTCTCGAGAATTTCATTGTTGCGAAATGAGACAGCTCAGATAAGTAATGCATCGCAGAACGAAACATTACGGTCAAAATTCCATTAGCCTACTTTGGCAAGCTTTGCTCGAGGATATAAAACCGCATTGCCGAAAGTACTAAGTGCACCGCATGCTTCGATCAGCAGAGGCAGCATTGCCTTAGAGCAGTATTCCTGGTCAATTGCTTTCGGAAATATGATCACTTTTGCGAGATTTTGCATAACCCTGCATCGGACACAGAGCAACAGCGCTCTATGCAAGCAGCAGCATTTCTACGGCACACACTGTTGCCCGTAGGTGCCGACGCATCCGGTGCCGAGCTCGAAAATGATCTTATCTCGTATACCCGAAGGCACCCGCTCAGTCCACACGCCATGCCTGTTGAATGGCACTGAAACCAGCGTTCTTAAAGCAAGGGATGACTGTTCCCGGACGGTCACTTAATCACAGCCCGATGCATGGCACTCCATGCTGCAACTGCCCTCTCAAGTGTCATAAACAATTCCACGTCGGTGGAACGTGGATTTCCTAGTTTTTCCTGCATTTCGCTTGCCGAGGTGCACATTAAGCACTGCACTAGGTGTGCAAAAACCATCGTCGCATGTCGGTAGCAACATAAGTGATGCTTTGGATGGGCGATCACTAAACAATATGGCGACCATGACATGTTTCTAGTGCACATGATCGCTCCCGGCGCTTGGCTGTTTTTGTAAACAAAAATGGCAGCGCCCATGCAAGGGTAATTTAGTGGTATTTTACACATTTTTAGTGCAAGGCAATCGCGTTTGAGCACATATTGGAGCCTGCTAGCCTTGCAAGAGTAGGTAATATGCGAGGTTATGTCCCAACGAATTTCGTTGATGTGGGATTGTAGAACAGCGACGTTTCATTGTCGAGATATGTTAATTTATATCTTGACCACTTACTCGCAGTAGGTGAGCAGCCTTCATTAGTTTTGCAACACCTGCACTTATTATTTTTACAAATGGTCAGACTTCTGGCAGAAATCTTGTTTAACCAAATTTTTATCTCCACAGAAAAATGATTTGGATATTTCTGAATAGATACTACAACTTCTCCGTTGAAAATTTTGTGTTTAATTATTGTTAATTAATGTTCTACTCATAGTAAAAAATACTTTGAGTTGCTCAAGAGAGCAGTGAACACTACCAAGTTGGTTGCATTCTCGTAATGCACACATAGATGTTTTAAGACTTCGCACAAGTTAGCTGAAACACCCTGTATACGTTTATTAAACGTGTGTTTGTGTAAATGCACGGACATATTGTGGGCATGTTGGTTCCCAGATTCGACTGAGGCCCTCCAGAACAACAGTAAGACGAGGAGAATAAGTGTTCTTTACTGTTCTTTACAGTGGTGGATACACTATGCCCAGTCAGCATTTCCAGTACATTCCACCCATGCTCAGGCTCCCTTGCTACATGCAGTCTTCTTCATATAGCGGCCGTCTAGGGGCACCTTGTGATGTATACGGGGTAATCACGTTTAAGTGTTCCGGAATTTTAAAAATCGCCTGTGGCAGATAGCCTAATTTTTATCCTTGAGCTGGATTATTCAAAGAGGCAGACATTACTAGCAAGAGAAATTGAAATACATGTTCAACTTATAAACAAAAAGTTACTAATTAAATTCCTAATTTATTACCTTACGGCAAATATTGCAATTTACTGTTTTCCAACCAGTGAATTTAAAAGACGTATCCACTTGAACTGAATCTGCAGGATGACACCAGTTTCAAGATATTATTTCCTCGTGTGTGGGATGAAGTACACGGGCATTCCACCTAATTTTGTGCTTCAATGCGTAACAGAGCGTTTTGTTAAAAAAGTGGAACAGTGCATTTTTACGGCGAGTTTGATGGCGCATATCTCGAAAGTATCATTCTGGAAATTCAGTTCAAGTGGATACACCTTCCAAACTCGCTGTCTGCAGTTTTTAAATTGCAATTTGTGCTCTGAAATAATTAAGAAGTTAATTAGTGGATTTTTAAAGATTAGTTGAATATGTCTTTCGATTTCTTGTGCAAGTAATGTCTGCCTCTCTGAATAATCCAGCTCAAGGACTAGAATTGTGTTATCTGCAACAGGTGATTTTTCAAAATTCCAGGAAAACATAAAAATTATCACCCCATATACTCGGAACATTGCAAGAATGCATTTGCTTAGCTTAGGGTAGCTAATAAAGCTTTGTGTTTTGATTTTTCTGTGTACTTGCTACAACTGCAACTAGATAAAGTAGTCTCGTGTGATTCCCTATGTGAGTACATCACAAGCATGACTTGATGTCTTGATTAACAAGATCTTTTGCCTCACCATGTTTTGTAGCCTGTCAATATCAAACCGAAATACTTTGGCTTTTCTGCATGAAATGGTAGAAATACACCCACAAGGAATGCATTTAGATGCATAGTAGTCATTTGTGGGACATGCTCAAGCAGACGAGGACAACAAAGAATGCACATTGCTCAGTGATTGAAACACTATACTCGGACAGCATGGCGGCCAGTGCTTCTCGCGCCACCGGTGATCGCTGGGTGATCTCCGAGGAGGCCAAATGCAGGTACGATGCATCAATAAGATCTCGCTTTCATGTGGCACAAAAATGTATAATCTCAGTGTCACCAGCACTCACCGGTGGTGCAAAAAAAGTACCGGCTGCCATGTTGTCCGAGTATCGCGTTTCAATTGCCGAGCACTGTACATATAACTGTATTGTAAATTGTATACTACCATGTTTTTAAAATACCTTAAAGGGGCCCAGAAACACTTTTTGAGCAAAGTAAAAACATGTCTGCAATCTGTTAATGAAGCTTCTATGAACATGCGAGCCAAATATTGCACTGCATGCAGCATAGAATTTACAACCTTGTGTCAAAGGCAGTGAAAAATCGGTTCCTCTTGCTTCTCAAGTAGCGTCATCAAATGTAGCTAAACCCACAACAATTAATTCTTGGGCAGCGCACACAAAAACGAAACACGAGAAAGAATACAGGACAAGCGCTAGATTGGCTGATTTGATTTCATGAACTATTGGCTGATTTTGTGATCGTGAGAACATTCTCAGCAATACTTATTGCTCATTTGAGGTAAATGGGTATATATGTATTCGATCTCAAAAAGACAGAAAAACCATTTCATCTCAGCGCTGCTGGTCTAAACTTGACAGTTGCACGTTGCTGTGTCTGCTGCGCATGGCTTTTGAGATGAAAAGCATTACATAGATACTGCGGCTGCCACAGGCTGCCGCCACAAACCATCTCGTGTTCAACATTTCGGTGTGGCCAGTGGCACATTGCTCCCTTGTACCCCCTTGCCATCTTCCCTGTGTAGCTTCTAGTGCGCTAGTGGAAATGAGAAAGCCACTGATCAGTCCGATAACTATGTCCAACTTTGCTTGTGCTTGATGAAGTTGAAAAACATTTGTGGCAGGAGATTCACGAGGCAAAGTAATGTTCATGTGAGCACCCGAGTTCATATTAGGTTCAAAAGTGACGGGTAGATGCATAAAAGACTTTACATGAACCAAATAGGTATTATCCAGACTTATTTGGAAATTGTCATAATCTGCTATTTGTTTGTTAGAATGAAAGCTTGCACACTTTGTTTCTTTTAATGGTGAGCTGATTACTGTTAAACCGTCTTTGAACATTAATTAACTCCTTATTTGTAGCAGCCTGTAATTCATCCAGTTAAGATATGCAACCTAAGAGCGCTTATCAGCTGCTGAGCTAAAGGAACAGACCCCCTCATATGTGCAATTGGTAACGAAGCCGAAGCAATGGAAATCTCGGATCGGATACTAAGATTGTAAATGAAGGTGTCTTCAGCAATATGGTGTGCCACTACGTTGCTTGAATGCTAATCGCAAGAATGTCTACAGTCGCCATGAGATGGGTTATACTGGAATTTTTTTTTAGAATTCCTGTAAGGTTGCAGCAACCTCAGGGCAATGCTAGGCAGTGCTTTGTTGCAAGGAAATGCTTTTTCTTTCCAAAAGTGGCAACCACTGCTTTACATGTAATGACGCTTGAACTTGGAAGAGAAAAAATTCACATTGTAGCACTTTATTTCGCTTGTGGTAAGAAAGCTTGCTAATATATGTTTGTGTTCACTTGACAGTAGAGACCTTTAGCCTGTCGATATATTTATTATTTTCATAATACAAGATAGATAGACATGATCAGCCATGCTTGTGGCACTGAATTTACTATAGCACACAGTGCTATTGCAGATTGCCAGAAAAATTGGTTGTCATGACATCAGCAGTCCTTTTTTTTTTTTTTTTTTTTTTTTTGGCACCTGTAGTATGTCAAAGGCATGGCTTTTAAGTGCTCCACGGTTGCAAAAGCCAAATGCCAGAATCTCCGAAGCCATCCAAAATATGCTTTCTCAGAATTTTGTTTTAGTATTGGACAGCACTCAAAAAGCACTTACGTGTTCATTTATACTCTCAATTGTGCTCACCCTCTTAACTGTTTTACTACCACATGCAAGCCATACTTGTATGTAACCAATTAGTATATCAAATAATTGTGCCAGGGTCACAAGGGCAGTTTTAGTGTCACTTTAAGTAAGTGCACTTCGCCGTTAGTGTCATTCACAGGCTGTCAGATTGAAAAGTTTGGCGACACCTGATGTAGAATGCACTTCCCAGCAAGTGAAATTGGCGAACTCAATTCGCTACGATGAAGTGTGGTCTCAATAGCAGTGCTTTAGAAATAAATTTTTTAAAAAATACTTAATGCAGAACCTAAGTTTATTCTAAATGCTGTTTTTAACTATAGTACACTATTGTTTTGCAGACATTGCTTAAAATAGCTAATACATGTTGTACCTACTAATTCACTCATTTCCATCAATTCCAAAGGGCGCTTTTCTTTCTTGCGTAGCAGCGTGCCACCAAAGTGACTCAGGGCGATGAAGTGCACTTGCTCAAAGTAACACTAAATTTGCCAGTGTGACCTGGGTGTTACCTGTAATAATTTACTGTTTCTTGTAGCTTTTGTAATTCATGGATTACTATTTTTGGTAAGTAATGCTCACTGTAATTCAATTACGTTATTCAGTAACCAATTAGAAGTTACAGGCGATACAGCTTTGAGCACTTTTGAGCACTAAATCTGGTATTTTTCCCACTTCACTTAAAAGGAATAAGATTATTCCTGGACATAAGAAAGGTGATAAAACGGAGGTGTTTAACTATCGTCCTGTTTCTGTTCTCTCGTCGATTAGTAAATTTGTTGAGAAGTTATTTTATAAGTGCCTAAATATTTACTTAAAAAATTTAATTTGTTGCAGTCTTCTCAATTTGGTTTTCACACTGGCAGTTCGAGTAACTTAGCTTTAATATCCCTAACAGACTACATTCGTCGCTCGATTGATACGGGTAACTTTGTTGGTTCGGTATTTTTGGCTTTCGCTAAAGCTTCTGATACAATTAATCATAACATACCTTTTACTAAGCTAACCCTGGGAATTATCGGTCCAGTACTAAAACTCGTAAAAAGTTACCTGCATGATAGAGAACAGTTTTATCTGGAGCTGTTTATTCTGATACTAAAGTTATTAACCAAGGTGTATCACAAAGCTCCATACTAGGTCCCTTACTATTCTCCATTTATATTAATGATTTTCCCTTAGTGTCTTAAATCTGCACATTGTGTACTATGCGCAGATGATACTACTATCTCGTTGCATGACAAATCTTTAACAACCTTAATCCTTAAACTAAACAATGAGCTTGAACATATAGTTGCATGGTGTTCTTCCAATCATTTAATTATCAAGCCTACCAAAACTCGATCTAGCCAAAAAATGCTACCTGGATTGCCCGAGATAACTCTAGATGGTCATCACATTCCCGTCTCCGACTGTGTATCATTTTTGAGCATCAAATTAGATTCTAACCTAAAGTTTCCTCAACACGTTGCCTTCATTAAGCAAAAGTGTACTTTTGGTACTAGAGCATTAATCAAATCAAGAGCATATTTCTCCAAAGATGCATTATTAGCAACATACTTTGCTTTCATTCAGTCACATTAATTACAGCATTGTTTCCTGGGGAAACACATATCGCTGTCGTATCTCGTCTATTCAGCACTTACAAAACCAAGCAATACACATTATCACTAACAGCGGGTTTTTCACGAGTGCTGCTCTATTACTTCGTGAAAATAACATCCTTGTAACGAATTTGTTCAACTATCATCTAATGATTGGTTTATAAATTACTTACTAAATAACTTTCATACGAGTTCATTAATTCCAGGTACCTCATCAGTAATAATAATACCAGGTTTGCACGTAACTCCAATTTTCTACTGCCTATGGTTCATTCCAACTATGGAAAAATGACATCATTCGCTGCTATAAAACTGGAATGGTTTACCCAACACCATTAAATTTTCGTCCTTTCATGCATTTAGTTTATACCCTTAAGTTTTTTTATATGTATAACTAAGTTTACATCATTCATTACACTACATTGCCATTTGTATGTACTGACAGCTTTTTATGCACTGTACTCTTGTATACTAACAATTGTTTTTGCTCATTTATTTTTTTCTGTGTTGTATTTTTCGCGATAGTGTTTTTCTTTTACTTAGCTTGCTCATTTTTCATACGTCTCTCCATTGTTATTATTAACCTAGGGACCCTTGTCTGTATATTGTCTTTTACCCATTCATTGTATTTAAAGAATAATAAACTGAAACTGAAACTTGGCAGGAACCACTGCACAACGCCATGGTTGTGCCACGCAGCAGTCTCGTGGATGTGTATGTCGAAACTGGCAAACCCGGTCTTTCAATATTTGTTTGCTCATCTTAACACTCCACCAGATGGTGGCCGACGAATTGAGCCGGCGCTGCTATGGCTTGATAGCAATGGCCACTTTGGATGTTGATGCCAGGAAATCGTCTGTTGATCATGATTTTTTTTCCACATTTTATTGGCTATATCAAGAGCACCTTCTCCAAGCCCAAGCAACTGCACTCTTAAACAAAATTACACCCTTTGGGTCATATCTTGCCACACAACAATAATCGTCAGCTGTCTTGTCCGCATTTCCTTTCTTTAACGCTGCGAGTCGGTACTTCCAAGTCAAGAACGGCATGTGCATTATCAGCATGACAGAGCATTCTCTATAGGAAAGTAGCAAGACCAGCGTTTTCGAGAAAGGAAACACAAGCAAGACAGATGACAATTATTGTTGTGTGGCAAGGTACGACCCAAAGGGTGTACATTTGTTTAAGAGTGTATGAAGTGCTGTGCTTTTAGAGAACCGAGGCGCAAAAGTCAGGTATCAGGTAACCACAACCTTATGCGCAAGGTGTTTGTACTTTACAGCACCACCTTTCCCTCTAGCGCGCCCATCTTGCAAGTTCAGTGTCGCTGCTGATGTCCTTAAGCAAAAACGCAGATAGTTGACTGACAAAAATTGTGAAAATATTGAATTTTGATTAATGGACCAGAGTTTCTATGGAAAGGCAGCCATCATCTAATCTGTGCCTACATTGCAAAGAATGTAAGTGCAAACCGTTGCTAAAAGAAACTGAGGTGCTGTCAAGCACAAAGATAGGGTAGCAAGGGAGATTGCTGAAACATGCTTTATTCTTAAGTCCACTGACATGTGCGTGGCGAGGCCATCAGTGAGTCTGCACGAACTAGAAATTGATTATTTAACCACTAATCTTTAAGGTGCGACACGTGTTTATGCCAGGGTATACATTTTGCGTGTTTTTCTAAATAAACTTTTGTTGCTAGTCTGTGCTCATCTGTGTTTTCTGTCTTGTCCCTTTTCATTCACGCCATTCTTCTGAGTTAAAAAGCAACATGTGAAATGCTGCAGAAGGCTTACTGAAAGAACCAGGGCAACTTGTTTTATTTACTGTATTTGTTGGGAGGAAAGTAACATAGGAGCAATCAATTACATTACAGTAATTGCTCAATTACTTTTGTAGAGCAGAAATTAGTCGCTCTAATGAAATACATTTTTTAATGAAGTAATTGTAATCGTTCACTTCTTTCTGTAATGTGTACAAGTCTGATGCAAGCCATGGTGCCAACGCAGAGCCATTCATACGTCAAATTTTTTTTTTCCTTTCTTTACTTACAAGAGATAATTTTGCAAATTTTGCTTTGCCAGCATTCAGAAAGAGTGCTAAAAGACTTTAATTTGCATTTCTTGTCAGTGCGGTACAATCCGGTGACAGCAACAAACCTTCTAACTACAGGCAAATCTCTCTTATCAGCACACCTTGTAAAATATTGGAACATATTATCTTCAAACACATCACTATATTTCTCGAGCAAGACCATATATTAATACCTCAACAACACGGCTTTAGAAGTGGCCTCTCAACGGTCACACAACTAACCGAAGTGGTGCACGACCTTGTGCTCAACCTAAACAACCGAAGCCAGACAGGCATGATCCTCCTCTACTTCAGTAAAGCATTTGATTGTGTAAGGCATGTAAAATTAGTTGCAAAACTAGAGGCTACAATCGGGGATGGTCAAATTACTGTATGGATAAAGAACTTCTTATTGCATCGAACACAGTACATTATTGTAGATAGCACCCCTTCCAGGTCTGTAGCTGTCACCTCCGGTGTTCCCCAAGGGTCAGTATTGGACCCATTTTTTTCTATCTTTATTAACGACATTACTGCTAACATTGAATGTGACATTAAGCTCTTCGCGGATGATGGTATTATTAAATAAAGAAATTGTCAGTTACGCAGACCACTTATTATTAAACAGCACTCGATTTGGTGTCCAATTGATGTAAAGAATGGCAAATGTCAATTAACACCACTAAATCTGTATGCACGTCCTTTACAAGAAAAAGAAGCCTTTGGAATTTTCTCATGCTCTCGATGGCACTTGCTTGAGTAAAGTAAATAACCACAAATACCTAGGTTTGACATTCTCTTCCGACCTTTCATGGAACTTACATATTACCTCAGTCGCATTATGCAAACTGTTTTTTTCTTAGACGATGTTTACGCCTTGCACCGAAGCACACCAGACTACTAGCCTATACAACTTTTGTTCGCCCCATCTTAAAATACGCTAACATCATCTGGTTTCTGCGCACATCAACTAACATATCAAAACTAGAAAAGGTGCAAAGAAAAGCTGTGAGGTTCATTTTTAATAAATACAGGCCCTATGACTCCCCTACAAAACTCTTAGCTAATGCAGGTCTTAAAACACCATCTGTTAGGGCCAGACAAGCCCGCTTAAAATTTATCTACCAACTAATGCACGGCAGTTATAAAATAGACCGAGCTAAGCACATTACTTTGTCTACATCACGTCTATTATGAAAAAAGCACCCATTTACATTAAACCTGTACACTGTTCATAATGACGCATTCAAGTTCTCACTTTTCCCATGTGCGATGAAAGAATGGAATTTCCTCCACTCAGACATAGTTTCCTCTCTGTCACTTTCATCGTTCATCAACCTACTAGAGACATCAAACACAGAAGACGCCACTTAACACATCCACATATCTTAACTAACACTTATTTCTGTGCGTGGAATTTCTGCATTTCAAGCCCCAAACTGGTCACTTCTGCGCGGTTATCTGTTAGCTGTATAACTTCTCTAATCTTACATGGGTCATTTATTTGCTATTTTTAATATAAATTCTAGTAATACTATATTTGTTACTGAGCGGTATTGTTATGCCAACTAAAGCTATTGTATTTAATGTCGTCATTGGTGATTTCTGCAGTAGTTAAGGAAGCTTCATCTCTTTTTTTTTCTTTTACTGTACCATGTAGCATGACCTGTTTGTTTCTTTTTGTAAAATTGTCTAATACAATGCCCACCTGCTTTGGTCTCACTGAGACTGGCAGTATCGCAAATAAATAAATAAATGTACTTGAAATACTCTGATGGTTCCGCATTTCATGTTCGGCCAAGCATATAGCCTGGCGACAGAATAAATTTTTATGTTAAGAGCAAGACAGTGTAGCATACATTCTCCAAAACGTGCACTTCAGTATAATTTGCAACTGATGTATTAAAATTATGTGTTTGCCACACATTGAGGACGGATGCTAGAATTATCACTATCTAGTACACTTTTGCATTTATGATGCGTTTGTTCTTTAGCCAACACAATCTTGCTAAGCGGTGCCCTTTTTGTGATATCTGCAGGACTTGTGCACGCCGCAAGGCTATGTTCCAATGCGCCACAAAGACCATGAGGCTGACCTGCGACTGTATCGTGGTATGGCCAAAACAGAAGGCTCATCTGGCAAGTCTCGCAGTGGCCTGCAGATTCGCTCCCTAAAGAACTTCTAGGCACTCAGGCCATTACTTGTACTCTTGGTCGGATGCGTTCATGCTTTACTCTGCCAGAGGACACCTGCTGCCAAAAGCCAGCCTCTTGAGGCCTAAGCACAGTTGCGAAGCTGTGCTTCATGTGTACGACAATTAAGGATCATAATTTGGACTGCCATCTCCTCTGCCTTTAGTGATACTGTGTTCTATTACAATGGGCATTTTTATTGAGCGGTTTCTGGAAGCATGCTTGTTTTGGCTGTCACTTGTTTTAGTTTATCATGCCCCTGTCATTTGATGTCATAGAAGTTATTCTTGCATATGGGCAGAGTCACTTGCTAGCATAGGTCAAAGCGGTACAGAAATGTTTTAGCATTGTCTACATTCACTAAAAAGGCATTGTGCATTTTGCTTTTATGGTTTGCTGCTCAGGGGTTACGCATGTATTTATTGCTTCACAAATATCTCGAACTGTAAGCTCATTTGGTGGGTTGTTCTTAAGGCTTAGGATACTTCGCTCGATTTTACTGGCTTCGATGCATGACACTGGCAATTGCTTTAAGTCCTTAAGTCAGCCGTCACTCTTATTGCCATCGATATTATGACGTTGGAAAATAAGATGGGTTTTCAGAAAATTCACGGTGAATAGATTGAAAGCGCATGTACGTATGCACAAATTATTTTGTGTATTAATAAAAAGCTACACTGACTGTGATGTTTTTATCATTGGCACTTCTGGCATTGGCAAAGTCCAGACCTCAAGATACTTTTGCCCAATCTGCCTTCATTTAATTTTGTTAATTCTGTTTGCTAAGTGCCTGTTTCTGTCCCAATAAGTTCTTTTTGTATTCCAGGAAGCACACTCAAGGAGACTGAGCACAACTTCCAAATTAGGCGGTCCATCCATAAAGAATCGGGTGTATCTTGGAGTTGCAGAAGGTTACACGCCTGCCCGCAGAACTATTCAGAATGTGGTTGTCACATTATAACTGAATCTCATCCTTGCCCAAGTATGCAGCCAGAAATTTAAGACTTGCTCTATGCAGGCCTGTGTAAGGTCTATGCTGTCCCCCTCCTATACTGGCTGTGTGTGCAGTCGCATGTTGCACTGAACTAGTCCAGGCTCTAGTAGAAACATTTCAGTTCAGGCCCAGCTTCAAAACAAAAATGACAGCTTGAACGATGGAGCTAGAATTATTGAAGATGAAAAACAGCACACACTGATTTCTCAATACAGTCATAGTGCAGGGCACGGTGCTGAGTCATCATCTATCACTGCGGCTAGACTCGCAGTGTAGCTGCATGCCGATTCAAGCTTATGTGCTTTTCACCACTCCTTCACATCATTGAACAAGTTCTTACAGCTCTTCACTGGCTCATAATACAGTTAAACGTCAACATAACGAAGTCAGTAAAATTGGTGATTTGCTTTGTTATATTAAAATTTCGTTATATTAAAATTCTGCCATTTAACGCAATAGCATTAAGGGCCCCGTGTCGCAGAAAATCTGGTGTCGGTGTTGGCGGAGTTGTGATCTCGCCTTTGTGCATAGCATTCACCGCCAGTGTTTCCTGGCAAACATTACGTTTACATAAGCTGCAGTTGCCGGGAAGCATGAGAAGCAGTCGGGGATCTTTGAATGCTATCACGTTCCACTCTTAAAGGCTTAAGCATCCTCCCAAGTTTTTATGCAAATAAGTACATTCACCGATGGATTTTTCTTGCGCAGAAGGGGCCATAAAATTTTCTGAGTTATCAGGCAATCGGAAAAAGCAAATTTGAATGTGAAGCAAGTTCATTTTGTTGAATTGGATACAGAGAATACGCAAGAAGCACTGGCAATATTGGAGGAGTCAGAGTCGTCAACAGGGTAACGCGACAAACTGTCAGCATCTTGGTTCATCCGGCTAGACTTGTACACCACGGAATATGAAAATTTCTGTAGCCTCAAAGCCCATCGACCAAGCCGGCCTGTAGGATCTTTTAGCGATGAGAGCCAGCAAAGAGCATGATGGTCAGTGACTACGGAAAAAGGGCGACCATAAAGGTAAGGACGGAACTTTGCAACCGCCCAGACAACAGCAAGGCATTCGCGTTCCGTAATGGAATAGTTGCGCTCCGATGGTGCTAGGAGGCGGCTCGCATAAGCAATAACGCGATTCTTGCCACGCTGACGCTGGGCTAAGACGGCACCTACGCCATGACTGCTGGCATCTGTACGTAATTCTGTAGGGGCATCAGGGTCTAAGTGGGCAAGAATGGGTGGTGAGGTTAGAAGAGTGACGAGACGAGAGAAGGCGGCGGCTTCTGCAGTACCCCACGAGAATTGTACACCTTTCTTCAAAAGATTAGTTAGGGGCCTAGCAATTGTCGCAAAATCTGGAACAAAACGACGAAAGTACGAGCATAGCCCTACAATACTTCGAACGTCTGCGGCTGTCTTCGGAACCGGAAACTCTCGGACAGCATGAGTTTTGTCGGGATCAGGCTGTACTCCGGAAGCGTCAACTAGATGGCCCAGAAGAGTAATTTGTCGGTGGCCAAAACGACATTTGGATGAGTTAAGTTGCAGCTTCGCCTTTCGAAATACATCAAGTATAGTTGAGATGCTCAAGGTGAGTGTCGAACGTTGGCGAGAAGACGATGACGTCATCGAGGTAGCAGAGGCATGTGGACCATTTGAAACCTTGGAGCAAGGAGTCCATCATACGCTCAAAGGTGGCAGGGGCGTTGCATAATCCAAACGGCATTACTTTAAATTGGTATAGGCCATCAGGTGTGATGAACGCGGTTTTTTCTTTGTCCATATCGTCGACTACGATCTGCCAATATCCCGAACGAAGATCAATAGATGAGAAATATCTGGAACCGTGCAGGCAGTCAAGGGCGTCGTCTATACGAGGGAGCGGGTAGACGTCCTTTTTTGTAATGCTGTTCAGGTGACGGTAATCTACACAGAAGCGCCACGTGCCGTCCTTCTTAACCAACACCACAGGTGACGCCCAGGGACTCGAAGGCTCAATGATGTTTTTATCGAGCATTTTGTTCACTTCATCTTGAATTACTCGGCGTTCCGACACAGAAACTCGATACGGTCGTCGGTGAATAGGCACAGCATCGCCAGTAAGAATGCGATGCTTGACCGCGAGCGTCTGGCCTAAAGGGCGATCGTCGAAGTCGAAAATATCGCGGTAGGACGATAATACTTCGCAAAGGTCTTCAGCCTGCGTAGAGGACAGGTCCGTCGCAACCATTTTCTTTATGTTGGGATCGACGCCCGAGGCTGGCGCGATGGGCATGCTAAGGTCGCGAGAACCATCGGTCGATAACGCTGCCACGTATTGGTCGCCGAGACAATCAATGGTTGCAAGGCAAATACCTTGCGGTAGAATTTCCTTTGCCAATCCAAAGTTACTGACAGGCATGCGAGTGTGGTTCGCAGTAATAGTAACTATACTGTGAGGCACGGTGACGTCATACTGTATTGGGATGTCGGGCAGAGGAGTGACGAGGTACTCGCCATCAGGAACTGGTGGGAAAGACAACAGTTCAACGTAGGCTATGGACTTTAGCAGCAGGCGAAGAAAGCCGGTGGAGCGTAAGCGGCAGTAGGGTGCGTCAGAAGGTTCTGCGAGCATCGGCAACTCGAGGCGAAGGGTACTGGAAGAGCAGTCAATAAGGGCAGAATGGGCGGAGAGGAAATCGAGGCCGAGAATAAGGTCGTGGGGGCAATGAGCAATTACGTTGAAGAGGACAGGAGTGTGGCGGCCGGCGATGCTGACACGTGCTGTACACATGCCGATGATAGGCACAGTACCGCCATCCGCAACACGGACGACGCGTGCCGACGCTGGGGTGAGGAGCTTGTTCAGTCGTCGTCGGAAGGCAGCACTCATAATAGAAAGATGTGCTCCTGTATCGATGAGTGCCGTGACACGATAGCCGTCAACGTCAAGAAGGTTTCGGTTAATAGGTAACGTGAGCAGAGGATTTGAGGGCAGGGTCGACAATGCAGCTTCACCTCCAGAAGCTGCAGTGCCTAGTTTTCCGGCTGGGTGCGGGAGGCGATAGGCGGCGAAGAAAAGCGGCGGGGTTGGGGCGAACGAGACTGGTGGCGTCGAGGTGAGGGCGAGCGGCTGTAGCGAAGGTTCGGAGCAGGGACATCAGCGGTAGTAGGTTCATGGCGGGTGGCATAGGGTACAGAAGGTCCAAAGGTGCGGGAATAAGTGGGGGCGTAAGTCCGAGGAGGTGGTGGCCATCGGTTGCGGCAGTGACGGGCGACGTGGCCGATGCGACAGCAGTGGAAGCAGATCGGCCTGTCATCAGGTGTACGCCTTTCGGACGGGTTGCGGCGAGATGTGGCAGAAAAGGACTGCCAGGGACGAGGAGGGCCGCTAGATAACTGGGGAATGCTGGGTCGAGACGTGGAACACACGGTGTTCAGACCCATGTTTTCAAATTCCTGTCTGACGGCAGCCTGAATCATCGCAATGGTGGTTGCTGGCGGATCGGGAGGCGGCGTGGAGAAGGCTGGCAAACAGGCGGCCTCGAGTTCGCGGCGAACAATACGGGTGACGTCGTCACAGGTGGTAATCTGACGTGGTCGACCCTCACATGTCGACGTAGCAGCAGTGTTGGGTAGGTGCGCAATGTGGTGTGAGATACGGCGGCTCTTAGCCTGTTCAAGGCGACGGCATTCTTTTATAATGGCGTCGATAGTCGACACGTTGCTGAAAACAAGCAAATTGAAAGCATCGTCGGCGATGCCTTTTAGCACATGTGCCACTTTATCTGCTTCGGACATATGATCGTCAGCTTTACGGCATAGAGCCAAGACGTCGAGGATGTAGGAAACGTATGGCTCTGTAGGTGACTGAACACGAGACGCAAGAGCCTTTCTCGCGGCAGCCTTGCGCCCAATGGGGTCGCCGAACAGTTCCCGTAGTTTTTCTTTGAAACTGTCCCAACTGGTTATTTCGTCATCATGCGTTTGGTGCCACGCGCGTGAGGTGCCGCCGAGATAAAAGATGACATTGGCGAGCATAATCGTTGGGTCCCACCTGTTATTAGCGCTGGCATGTTCATAGAGCTTGATCCAGTCGTCGACATCCTGTCCCTCCAGGCCAGAGAACACACTTGGGTCACGATGTGGGGCAACCGTGACGATTGGAGCAGTCGGACAAGCCGAAGCCGTTGCGGAGGCGGGCTCGTCACCGGGAGGCATGGTGACAAGCTCGGTGTGCCGACCACTTCGGAGTTCCGTGGTGAGGACGGGGATCGCTGACCTCCACCAGAAATGTTACGTGTAGAAAGACACAGACGATAGATGCTATTTACACGCTATTTACACTGGAGCCAGGCAGCCAGGCTGACACTCGCTCGTGCTAAGGGCACCGACCAACTTCGTTATTCTCGCGGCGGCTCGTCTCTTGAGCATCGCTCAATCATATCGCAATAATACTGTTAGATTCAGCTTCTAAATACATGGTGCTCTATGGACAAGAAGTTATAAAAAGTTAAATACTTTGGTATATCGAGAATTTTGTTATATTGAAGTTCATTATTGAGGTTTAACTGTATTTGTTTTAGGGCATAAGCTGTAATTGAAATGTGATAGAGCGGCTTCAGAAACACCCAATAAAGTTCTTTGCATGATGTTATCGTTTGCATGGGCAATTGAAGAAAGCCTGAGAACTATATATATATATTCTTAAAATTTGCTATGTGTGGATGGCAATGCTCTCAATTGGGCTTTGAAAGAACGAAAATCCCGCATGCATGTTGTGAAAGCAAAAAAGCGATTGGCCACGGCATTCAGCGTACGTTAGCACCATTGTTGTGAAAGTAAAAATCTGCAGCGATACTAAATAATAAGCAATAGGTCGACGCTGAACACAGACTAAAACACACTTGTCAGCTTACAGTGGGCACGCAGGCTTTGTTCTTTTGGAAGATGATTGAGAGTGCTGCAATGAAAACATGCAAATGCAGAGTGGCGTCAATCTTTTTGCATATATTTGGAGCTTTTTCTAGAGCCCGGCAAAGATAACATAAAAAACGTCGTGCAAACAACTTTCTTGGGTGTTTCTATGAGCACTGTACAACTTCTCAAAACCGACTGTGGTGACATAGTGCTTTGGCGTTGTGCTGCTAAGCTCGAAGGTAAGGGATCAAATCCTGGTCACGACGGCTGCATTTCGATGGGGGCGAAGTGCAAAAGCGTTCATGTACAGTGCATTGGGTGCATGTTGAAGAACCCCAGGTGGCCAAACTTGATTCGGAATCCCCCACTACAGTGTGCCTCATAATCATATCGCGGTTTTGGCACATAAAACCCTAGAATTTAATTTTCAACTTCTCAAATACGATGTATGACCTAAAAGAAATATTTAAACCTTTTCACAATTAAACTTAACCAATTATGTAAGTTACTCACTTTTAGCTTGGGACAACTAGAACAATAAGCTTTTGGTCTCATTTGTCTAAGGACCCGCCGTGGTTGCTTAGTGGCTCTGGTGTTGGGCTGCTAAGCACGAGATCGCGAGATTGAATCCCCAGCTATGGTGGCCACATTTCAATAGGGGTGAAATGCGAAAACACCCATGTACTTAGATTTAGGTGCACATTAAAGAACCCCAGGTGGTACAAATTTCCAGAGTCCCCCAGTACGCCGTGCTCCATAATCAGATCATGGTTTTGGCATGTAAAACCCCATAATCTAATCTATCAATCATTCGTCTAAGGTATATTGATCTATTTTTAGTTTGGTTCAATGTATGTGAAACACCTTGTATATGTATACAACACATACATACCTGCCAACTTTAACGATTTTATTGTAAAATGCCAGATTTTTAGAGGTTGCTTACAACTGCTGCATTGAAGCGAGCATTCACGTCCTATTAATAGCAAAACCGATATCAATAGAATGCAAATATAGTCAAGCAATTATCAGAGCCCGACTTTTCAGACCCGCTCAGTTTAATAAACAGTGTATGAATGTTTCGCATAGAAACAATTTTCTGAATATTTCCCAAAATTTTTTTATTTTTTGGCTTAGATGGTAGTATTCCCTAATTTTAAAGGAGCCTGGAAACACTTTTTGACTATTGTATATGAAAACGTTGCCGGTCTGTTGTAGAGGCTGCTGTGAACATGCGAGCCAAATATTACTGCACTGCATGCAACAGGGAATTTGCAATCATGTCAAAAACGGCAAAAAATCTCTAGCTCTCACTTCCGCAATGCCATCATACAGTGTCATCGAAAGCAGCTGGACCCACCAACGCTATTGGCTTTCGTGATCACGAGAGCATTCTCAGTAATACATAATTGCTAATTTTGATTAAAGAAATGAAAAAATACAGTGGACTTCTATTAATTTGACCCTGGTTAATTCAATTTTTCAGTTAATTCGATCCAGACCAAAGGTCCCTGGCCGATGCCCATATATTTCTATGGGCCCAAACTTCCATTATTTCGATCTCAAAATTGTCTTTCACCGAATAATTCAAACTTGTCAGCTTCGCCGCAATACATCTGTGTTACGCAGCGAAGAATACTGCGGTGGAAAGGGGTCACTGAACATAGTACACGTTTTTTAATTATACAGATGCACACGTAATCTCCATTCACTGGCAGCCATCATTGCGGCGAACCTAATAGTATTGTGGCGAGGCTAACAGTAAAGGCAAATACTGCGAAGTGAATCAATGGTGTGTGTTGGCATTTTTTTCTGCCTTGGGTTTGACTCAACCAGTTTCATCGGTCCCATCAGGATCAAATTAATGGAAGTGAACTGTACATATGCCTTCGATCTCACAGAGACAGAAAGATCACTTCACCTTTGCACTGCGCGTAGCTGCGTCAGCTGCATGTGGCCTCCAAGATGGTAGCGGCTTGCTGCGAAGCATAGCCTCCTTTATTAGTGAAGCCATTCTACGATTAGTTAGGTGTTTCAGGGCCGCTTTAAGGTTGATATACATCAACATATACAACCAAAATGTTAAGTAAAAGCCTTAACAGCCTCCATTAGTTATCACAATGCCATACTACAAGTCCTTGCAGGAAGTTGCTTTTCTACATTAATTCAGACCAGTGATGAGTTTGCCATTATTTGCAAGTAATTTAGAAGAGCTTGTAGGACCTTACCAAGAAAATATGGGGCCATGTTTATAATGTAACGAGTGAATTCTGTTAGTGACCTACAACAAATGCATTTGCTTCACTCTCTTGCACAGACTTGACAATGGAAATTTTTCAATGTACAAAATATTGCCGTAATGTACCATGGATGTGCCCACCCCACTTTCACTGACAATTGGGTTAATCTAGATATGGGCACTTGTACAGTCAAAGCAGTAAAAACCAAGATGGCGGCCAACAAAAAAACTACCTTCCTGGCGATGGTGTAGGAGTGCATCGTGCAGCTGGCGTATATCCCCGTCGTCACCCCCAGCTATCTCATAGCGACCGCAGTGGGGTGGATACTTCGGCTGATGCTGACGCTTTAGAGGGGGTGGGCACTAAACATATAATTTTCAGAATTAAGTTTTGGAAATCTTAATACTGGGTGCTTATGCATAATTGAGCCCTTCTGCAGTATTTTACGGTAATTGCATTGGTGCCAATGTCTACATATCTACGTCGAAAACTTGCAAAACTTCTGCATACACCTGCATGCCTTACTAGCCATTTCAATGTTTTATGGGTAGAGGTTTACTCGTGAAAAATCTCATAAAGGTTGACATCGCTTCTTGTTAATGCCAAATATATCCATCCCTTTAAGAAACACAAAAAAATAAAAACCGCTTTTTTTTTCTTGTTCAGTATGTTCGCTACATCGCATTGTAATACACTAAGCAGTCAGTGAAAAGTGGTAATTGACAAACTGCACATTTTGTCGTAACCCACAGTACCAGAAAAAACAAGCTAAAATTTTTTCAAGTGCATATGAGCAAAGAATTTTTCTACTTTTAATCGGCATGTTTCTCACACTTCACGGTTCATTCCTTTATTTCATTCCTTTATTTCAGCATTCAACTTCACGGTTGCAGCACATACCTATATTTTCTTTTTGTAGCTGAACCTTTTGAGCTGCAACAATGCACTGTTGCCCACTGCAGTTGAAATAAATATTTGGAGTATATTTAATGTGGGGTCTCAAGCGTGCTCTTGGGACAAAGGAAGGACAACTCACTATTAAAAACAAACAAAAGGACATTTACTGCACCTTCTATACACCAATGCCAGCTAGCCGAATTACAACTAATAGAACATGCTGACGAATTGAGGAAGTTGACTCTCCACACAAGGATATCGAGCGAGTAATGTTCGCCCCTGTCAGACACCAACACCTAATTCGTTTGCGCGTCAGTCGCGCAAATAGGCATTTGCAAGCAACCATGTTCGTTCATCCCGGTATCCTGCTCCAAAATTTTTCACAAGACAGTCCCACGAAGCATGTCTTAAAGCATGCAGTCGTCCATGTATAATGCCGGCAACATGCCAAAGAGGAGGGAGCTAGTTCCCCATCATCAGCTGGCATCAGCAGCGGAACACTTCCACCATATCTTGTACTACTGCGCAACTACCGACTATCAGCACTGCACGTGCTATGCAAGGGAGCCAGATTTTAGAAAATGTGAAAGCAAGCCAACTGGGGAAAACGTCAGGGAACGCGAGATAGTCAAGCAGCTTAAAATATTATGCACGGGCTTGTCCTTGCAAAGGGCAGTCATGTTCCTATCACTACGGTGAAAACAGTTATGTTCCTATGCTCTCCACAGATGAAAAATCCTGCCACAAGTAACAGGAAAGCAGTCACACCAGCATTCTTGAGGTTGCTTCTGAATGTGGCCTACAGTGGCACCTCTACAGGCAACGCCTAGGTGGCTAAGAGCATATACATTCACACTTTCATCTTGCTTGCTACCTTGTGCTTGCACATCTATGTGTATGCACGAGCTTGAGACTCGCTATTGCTTTGCATGCAAAAATTGATACTTGGTGATAGCCAGACACCAAGTAGTGTAAATGGATTTCATTAGGCCAATTTCTACCTAGTCTCTAAACTCTGTGTTAATCTAGAGTTCTCTCCCACATGGTTCACCTAAAGGAGTGCATTTTTTTACAGAAGGGCTTTAAAACAAAAAGATGGGTGGCAATGTCTCCCCGATGTGTACATGCCAGCTTCCCTTGATGTCATGGATTTTGGCAGCCTATGCTTTGGTGTATTGATGAGACTACAGTCAAAAGTCCTTTAAAACATGGCATTTGGGACCTCCAAAATCCTGTTATGCAAATGACTCCGAATATAAATATTGTTCACCACCTGCTTCCAGTGGAGTAGGCTAAGCATGTTTAGCAAAAGAAAATGTTTATTTGACATGAATCCTAGAGATACTTAGTGAAACAATCCACTAATTTTTTTTTCTGTACACTTCACCAAACAGAATGTGGGACTAGCCTACTTAATGGCACTTAATGGCTTCAAGAGATGCAGAATGTTGGTGCCACTTGTCGAAGTATTCAGCCTTGCGTCCTTCCGAGGGTAATTTTTTCATATGGGTCGAGGGGCCTACCACTAGTTACTGTGGAATTCGGACCCTCCCTTGCAATCTTTGATGACTGGCTCTTCCAGGCGCATCACAACTCGGTGGTAGTTTTGCTATGTGTATTCATTGTGAAGGAACAAATTGGCCGTTGGGGATGCATAAATTCCTTCATTGTACCGGCAAATACATTTTTCATTTCATTTCATTTATTGATACTGTGAATCCCATCAGGGATTGTAACAGGAAGGGCTGTATGTTATACATAGGAACATGGTATAAGGTGTTACTTACTAAATCCTATACAATAAAAAACTTGGGCATATAACAATTTGATTACGTGATTATACAAGAGAATAAATAGAACGGAGAGGTTATGACAAAGATAATTGCAGTTACAGAAACCAGTTACAAGGTCAGTATTGAGGTAATAACAGTCACGCAACAATCAAGGTTACAATAATGCCAACAAGAAAAGAAATGTATTGCATCATTGCCGTAATTATAGTCAAGCACAAACACCGTTAAAATAACAAGGCAACAAGGAACTACGTAAATAATGTGAAGAATTATTGCTGCAATGCATATAGTTGATCCGTAATCAGGGTATCAAACGTATCTAAGGATGAGCTGTCAGTGATACTAGTGCTAAGATTATTCCATTCGCGTGTCGCCCTTGGAAAAAAAAGAGTATTTGAAAATATCAGTGCGGAATGGAAATTCGCTTAATGTGTGTGTGTGTTTACGACGAGTTATTCTATTCGAGGACGTTGATATGTATTTCATAATAGGCAGTTTAAGTTGATTGTGTATTAACTGATACATGATTTTTAGTCTAGCAAGCTTGGCTCTGTTATGCATGGTTAGAAGTTCTGCCCGTTTCAGTAATGCTGTTGGTGAGTCTGTGATGGAGTGTTTATTATATATGTATCTCAGTGCTTTTCGCTGTACCCCTTCAAGGTTTTTAATCAGTTTGTTAGTAAACGGAAACCAAACGGTGTTGGCGTACTCTAGAACCGGTCTTATGAGTGTTTTATATGCGAGTAACTTTGTTTCAGATGGTGCTAGTTTAAGGCGTCTGTTAATGAAGAATGGCTGTCTTATTGCGGTTGATGTGATATTGTTAACGTGAGAATCCCACCTGAAGTCAGATGTTAGTGTCACACCAAGGTACTTATGCTCATGAACAGATGCAAGAGGAATGTTAAGGGTGTACTGGAAGGCTGATGTATGTTGTATGTTTTTTTCTGGTTATAGATAATAGAACGGACTTTTTTAGATTGATATCCATCTGCCAGTCCTTGCACCACTGGGAAACTGCTGTTATGGCGTTATTTAAAGTTCTATGGTCATCAAGGCAGTTAATTTCCTGGAAAAGAACGCAGTCATCTGCAAAAAGTTTGATATTCTGTGAAGCATATGCGGGTAAGTCATTAATAAAGATTAAGAATAATACTGGGGCTAAGACACTTCCTTGGGGTACTCCTGATGTAACGTTAGTTGTCGCGGACCTCTCGTTAATTTCAACAAATTGTGTGCGATTACTAAGATAGTTTTTGATCCAATCAAGGATAGGGCCGCTTCCCAAAGTTAGTTCTAGTTTTGCAAGAAGTTTAGTGTGTGACACGCGGTCAAATGCCTTCGAAAAGTCTAAAAATATGAGGTCTATTTGTTTCTGGTTATCAATGCTCTTGGATATGTCATGTGTTAATTCAATTAATTGCGTAATAGTAGAAAGGCCTTTACGAAAGCCATGCTGACAAGGGGTTAGGATATCATTTACTTCTAGATAAGCATTTACGTGTTTTAAAATATGTTCTAATAACTTGCATACTGTACTGGTTAATGATATGGGTCTGTAGTTTGAAGGATCAGATTTATTTCCTGATTTGTGTATTGGTGTTATTTTGGAAGTTTTCCATTCCGTAGGAAGGGTGCAGGTGGATAATGATTTCTTAAAAAGGAGGATTAGGAATTTTGCCATCCACTCGGCATATCGATGAAGGAATATGTTAGGGATGTTATCTGGCCCTGGTCCTTTTTTTGTGTCGAGATTTAGTAAAAGATTTAGTACTCCTGTTTCTGTTATAGTTAATGGTTCCATCTTCACACCAGTGCCGGAGGTTATTCCTGGTAGTTCTCCATTATCAGATGTAAAAATAGAGCAGAAATAATTATTCAAAGAAGTCGCAGCGTTTTTGTTATCCGCAGGAGATGTCGTTCTTTCGTCTCATTTTTTAGGGTTTAAATAACGCCAGAATTTTTCGGGAGCATTCTTTATAAAGTTAGGAAGTGTGTTTGTAAAATAGTGTGATTTGGCCTTCTTAATTTTTGTTTTCAAATCGTCCACGGCGTAAGTTAATTGTTGAGCAGTTCGTTGTGAGGGATAGGATTTTTTATTTATTCTGATTCGGCGAACTTTCCTTTTTGCATGAATAACGGTCCGAGTTATCCAGGGGTTATGTTTACGAGTTTTCTTAGTTTTCAAGGGGACGTAGTTACTGATGCAATATGACACAACGGATTTGAATTCGTGCCATAAAATTTCTATGTCTGTGTTTCCATCATGTGCAAGTTGTTTGAATGATGATAGTTGAAATGACAGTGTATCAATGATGCTTGTATCATCAGCTCTGTTGTAGTATTTGTACGTTTTTGTTGGTTGTGAAGAGGGTAGCGAATCTTGATACGGCACCTCACACAATACTAGTTTGTGATCTGACAAGCCCGTTGAGACTTCGAATTTAGCGTTATGGGTGGGGAAATGATTGCTTAAAAATACTAGGTCTAGAATGTTAGAACTGGATCCTTGTACACGCGTGGGTTCAGTTATTATCTGGGTTAGGTTAAAAGAGAGCATAATGTCGAAAAGAATATCTGCGCCAGGTGAACGGTGATGCAGTGTGTGCCAGTTGATATCGGGGAGATTAAAGTCACCTAGTAATATGAGCTTGGTGCCCTTCACATGCTGCTGCATATACACGTGCAATGATTGCAACACATTCAAATCAGTAGGACTACGGTAAATGCATCCAACAATGAAGGTGGTAGTGGCAAAGCAAAGTTTGCAAAATACAGCTTCAACCCCTTCAACGTCAGGCAACTTAACGTATGGAATTTCCTTTTTTATCAAAATAGCAACGCCACCGCCTCGTGTTGGCCGATCTTTGCGAATAATGACGTAGTTTGGGGGAGTAATTTCGAAGTCTTTGACGTCTTTGGTTAGCCAAGTCTCTGTTATGCCTATAAATTCCGGTTTGAAAGCTATTAACATTGATTCGAGGGGTCCGAGCTTACTACTAACGCTTCGAGCGTTAACATTACCGAACATTATTTTGGATGTTAGGAACGGCGGGGACGCAAGGTTCGCGTACCGACGTCCTGGTTTTTTGTATCGCTTGAAGTGGACGTAATGGGGGTCACCTCATCATTTTCCTCGTCCCAAGAATAAAGGCAACTATTAATCTTTAGTTTGTCGTAGACCAGGGCCACTTTATCACCGGATTCCTTCCTTGCTTTTCCATATTGCCATAGCTTCTTCCTAATATCTCGAACTCGCGGTGAAAAGTCTTCGCTGATGGCGTAATCAGTATCCTTGAGTTTTTTAGTTACATTGTGGGGGTCTTCTCTGTAGAGGTGTCCACAATACATATAAAAGTTAGGAATTCAGCCAAGGCATGCAGACTCTTGTTTAGTCAATTCATCGTAAAGGCATCCAACCGTACACTGAATTCTAAGGAAGCCAGAGACTTCACACGCTTCAAGAACGTTTCTTGCACCGAAATGGCCCAAAATACAATACCTTGAAATCCATGGTGTCACGTTGACTTGTCAGTGCTGTTTTGACACCAAACTCAATAAAGGGAGATTTTGCCATTTTATTGGGTAATAATGTACATTTTCTGGAAAATGAATGAAGGTAGTATGTTGAAAAAAATATTTACGCGTTCAAATTGGTTTTATGCTCACCTTTAATGACCCTTTAATTGCCTTGGTGAGGTTTTTTTCTTTTTCTTTTTTCCGTCTCTCTACTTCTGCATCTTCCAAGAGCAAATTGGATATTTCCAAAATGTATTTATTTTTCCGCTCCATCGGTCCCACCCGACGTGGCCTGTTGCCCTGGCAGCCATCTGACAGCGAACCTAAGGTTTGCTCGATTCAGAAAAAGGTGCACAGCACTACCAACGAAAAGGTGCAGGGGGTGCCAGTTATGGTGCGCCAGGTTGCACCGCGGCAGCACCTTGCCTTGTACTCTGTTGAATCGTGCATGGGGGTGCACCGCTGCACCTCGGGGAATCGAAGGCCTAGGTGCAGCGCACCGTGAATAGCTGCAGAGGGTGCAGAGAAACTTGGCTGAATCGAATAGACCTCTAGTGTTCCTTTATGTGACCCCTGGCAACCCTTGGTAAAAAGTACAGACTGATTTGAAGAATGAGCTTATGGGCCCCAGATGTCATTCTCTTTTTGTTCTCCAAATAATTGTAAAAATGGATCTGCTGAAATGTTTCAAGTAGGAAAGCAGATATTGATAGCAACCACACTGTGGGCCATCATGACAATAACACTGAATGAATCGAAAATGACTCAATAAATAAATTAGCTGTCATTGTGCAATAACCTCAATAAGCAGCACGATACCACTGCGCAAGTGCTCCGTCACATGGCTTTTTTCATATTTCGCGGGCTTTCTTTGCAATCTGGAACAAAGGACTATGCGAGACGTATCGTAAGGAAACAACTCGATCGGTGGTTTCTGAAGGTGCTCTACAAATCTGCTTACCATACTTGGGGTCCTCAGCCAATAATTAAAAAGTTGGGTAACTTAGCTTAATTAGTAAGTCATGGGGGGAAAAAAATTGTCCGAGTTACTGAGGCTATTGCGAATAGTATGCGTTCGGTTAAATTCGCTTCCGACGTGCCTTTCAGTTTTAAATTCTTGGCTCAAGTTAAGTGGGACACCCTGTATAGTGGCAGTTGTGCACGCGTCTACAACAAACATGAAGCTGCAATAATTCTTGAAAATGATGCCATAAAAGCAGAGTTACAAGCTTTTGATCGTCGAGAATGCAACTGCCACTTGTTTCTCCCTCTCCTTCGAATTTCTCCCCTCGAGCAGTCTCTTCTCGCCGTGTACTCGTCTAAATGGCACGTGGAGATGTCATTACCAACATCATGTTTGCACTTTTCTCGTTATGCCGTCCGCATTCAGTTACGACTCCGCATTTTTCGGCTACCCACTGCCATGCAATTGGGAGGAGTGGTCAGAATTCAGGAGTTGGCACGTTGCTATGGTGATGACCTAATTCTTTACCTACACCTCACACACCATAATAGAGATGCTTTAATATGGCAAATGCTTGATTGCTATATACTTTTCGAAGATTTCCATGGGCATTACCATAATGCCTTCTGGGCTGTTGAGCCTGTGCTCAAAAGCACCAGGGACAGTGGAGTATGTGCACTTTACATCCACATGCAAAAATCCAGAGAGGTGTTCTCACACCCTGACAAACCAAAAGACCCAAAACTTGATGCAAAATGTACAAACTTTATTTTGCATGTAAATACGTAACTGTATCAAAACATTATGAAAGCTAGCATTAAAAATGTGCCTTGAAAATTGGAGGCAGACGTTAGTATGCTTAAATAGGTGAGATGGAATGTACATGGTACAAAAATGGCACCTTTGTCTGGTGGACTTTCACGGTATAAAAAAAAGTGCACTCTTAAGAGCAAGTGTGAAAATGTCATTAGAACATGCTACTCGTATGCTCTTGAAGCTTTGTGAAGATCAACTCCACTTGGACGGACACCTTTCATGCAATTATCAGTGCACAGAGAAGATTTAGAACAATACTGTGTTCACTCAGTTTCCACTGTGGGCTTCAAGAAAGGCATTGTATGGTGCCTTTTAAATGCAACTTGACAGCACACTTTAACTGAGCAAGCTATTACTTGCAACATGAAATTTTCCAGCATGAGCTCTTTGTTGCAATATGGTGTCAATGTACAAACACCCTTCTCTGACCCGTTGAAACAAGGCACAAGTGTTCACATCCTCCTCTGCCAAGCCATACTACAGGCAGAAAAACTTCTTGACTTTGGAACTACTAAAAATTGAAAAAGTGCTAGGTTGAACAAGTCGTCTGGAACATTTGAGATTTACAAAATGGCCTCGCAGCATAAAAGTCAACCATTTGCACTTGGACAGTATGAAATGTGAAGTTGGCGCATGACGATATCTGCAGGTATGTGGTTCCTACTGTGATTACAAGCTGTTCTACAATAAGCTTGGCTGTCAGCGCTGTTCCAAGGTATACTGCAAAGCATAAGGTAACGTTTGAAAGCAATATTACATACTATTAATCAAGGCAGCTAGACGCCACCAGTACACAGCAATAACTGCAATATTGTTTAAGCCTACAAACACTATCAAAGCTACCGAAACATTTAATACAAAAATTAAACTTGAGACAATATTATGTATGCAACTACCTTGCACAAGCAAAGGCCACTGCAAAGCACCAATATCTCAAGCCATGGATGGTATAATGTAATGACCTCTTCTTTTCTTATCCACTGCCCACGGCTAGCCAATCCTGGCGATTATGCAGGCACTGCACTGCTTGGACCATATGAAAAGGAATAGAATCATTACATTATCCTGGCCCATTGATAAAAGGGCAGTTTTTGACACTGCACCTAAATACGTAGCTGCGTTGACCTTAAAATGCGATTGCTGCCCGATGACTGACGACTTGTAGGTGGCAGTGATATCAGTAGAGCATGATGACACCCTCAGGATTTTTGGGCGTGATGTGTTTGGGCTTCTTCCAGCCCCATGGCTGCAAACTGGCCACCACCAATATGCAAACATTAAGTGAAAAGAGCACAAGGGCTACCACTAAAAAATAAAAGCTGTAGCCCAGCGATGCCCGCCCTTCAGAAGTCCACTTGTCATTCTGCTCGTCCTGAGTCATAACGTTGTGGCTCAGCTTGAGGTAGAACTGCACCACCCAGGAAATGATCGCTACCAGGCAAAACAGACCTGCAAGGTGTGGTAGAACCATCATCCAAACTGAGTAGACTGCAAAGAAAAAGCTTTTTCTAGCATCCTAGAAATGACCACATCCTGCGTCAACTATGGTTCGCTTACCCAACCACAGAGACCCCACAACACCTTTTACCAAACCCATGGAATGTGTTAACCACTTAAGGTAGTGTGTGCACACCACGATAGTGCAGCAAAAGCACTGATAAAGATTATATTTCGAACGTCTTGCATCCATAATTAAAAACTTCTGACTGGAACCCACTGTGGTAGCTTGGTGGCTTTGGCGTTGCACTGCTTAACATGAGGTCACAGGATCAAATAACGGCTGGTGTGGCTGCAGTTTGATGGAGTGAAATGCAGTAACACCGTGTATCATGTGCATGGCACACGGGCACCCAATCCTCCACTGCGGCATGCCTCATAATGATTTCGTGGTTTTGGCATGTAAAACCCCACAATTTAGTTTTTAACTTTTGATTGGACCTATGCTGCGAGTTTCAGTGATATGTGTAAAATGCTTTAGGCGAGTGCTTGTTCTCCGCAACAGTATGTCGTCAAGTGGCACGTTTTCCCAATGTTTTATATCGGGCATATTTTTCAAGCAGCTGAAAGGTGCTTTCCAAGTACACTATTTGTGAAACAGTTGTTCCCACATCTGACAATCCTGTAAAGAGTCCACATTCAGTGACTCTCACAAAACTTGCTCATTCATTCACAGTTCATCTGTTCTGCAGCTGTGCACTTTTCATAATTCTGAAGATGCAAGAAATGTGGAAAAACTAAGCCTGCAACAGACATAATCAAATGGTGCCTGAAGAGGGGTTAAAAGGAATCTCCTGACAAATCTTTTCTGAGGAAAAGTACTTGAGCCTGCCTTACACAAGTGGAGCTATGGGCAATCAAATGCTACTTTAACGAAAGCCTGCAGGCCCTTTTTTCTGAGAAGCCACTCCCTGCTCGCAGAGACGTCAAGGCTATGTTTAAGCATCAGACGTAGCCACCTGCAACACACAAATAGCCATCAGCACTTTGAATTTGGTGATTCTCGCAAAAGCAGAATGTCGAAAACCACCACTGGAAATGCGCTGTGTAAAACGAGTTGTGCTTTAAGAATTTCGTACTCTGTTACAAAATTATGGCTTTGCATATGCTCACTGCCGACTGGCCACCCATGCTTCTGCCAAACAGGTCTGTCTTAAGCGAAAAATATTTCACAACAAAAAATGATGCCATTTGCATATTTTCACACATGTGCACAAGCACTTGTGCCCACTGCAATTTAGATGCCATGGCAATGATTCAATACCACTACTTCGTGCTCAGTAGCAGAATATTCTAGGCCTAACATTGAACCTCTGCAGCAGGTGGAATTTGTGATTAGGACTGGCCCTTTGCAGAAATATTGCCAGAAACCCTGCTACTGTTTTCAGCCTCATTCGAAACAAACATCATGAATTTGTTATTGGGGGGGGGGGGGGGGGGGAGAAGCTCATAGACAGCAAGTTAATGAACATGGAGCAAACTACTTCCTCTAGATGTAATGCAATTGAAATTTGCAATCACATGAATGTTCCTTTTTCTTACTATAACCACAATTACACTTTCTTGCAACTTGTGATGTAGTCTTACACCATTTCATTTTCTTTCATTAAGCTTACATGGATTGCATAAGTACATTCAGAGAAAAGCTTCTTGTTGGGCTAGAGGCATGGTTTTTAGCGCCACAATTGAAAGCAAGTGAGAGAAGAGATGAAAGTCCAAGTGCAACCCTTTGTCTTTCAATTGTGGCACTAAAAACCATGCCTCTACAGTCGCAACCTATGCAGGTAGTAAGAACTTGTAGATCAGGAAAACCAGATAGCTCAAACTCTCCACCTGATACCATTCAACACACACGCTATTGTATAGCACCAAACACTCATTAATTAGGAAGCATCTGACCACACAGCTGTTAAATTTGTACTAAATGCATCGGTGGAGTGTGTGTCACTATAATTGCAAAATTCAGAAAAAAAAATGGTAAGAACGCAGTTTTTTTTTCTTTCCTCAAAGTTTTCTGTCTTGCTTTCGTGGGCAAATGAGTGCAGTGAGCAGTTTCATTTTTATTCAGTGAATGGCGCCATGACATGGGACAGCACACCAATTTTGTCAATGGAAACCACTGACACAGAATAAAGGGCACTTTGAATGTGCCCCACATGCTAGTGTCAAACTTGTTGAGTGATGCACGACTACCACACCAACCAACCCATTGATGACCTTAAGTGTTAAAGTGCACTTATACAGATGAAGACGTTTGTGTTACTGCCGCACTGTGAAGGTTGCAAGGAGCTCATCAATCTGGAGCACTTTTGTTTGAGTTCTTTTAAAGGGCCTCTCACCAGGTCTGGCCATTTTGAGCTGACAAGCGCAGAGCATACATTGCGCGATAATGATCATGTCTGCAAAGTATTACATTGCTACACTGTGTTTAGTCTTTCACACATCATCATACTTTGTTCAGATTTCGAAGGTGTCACACCACATCACAAAACTTGCCGCCACTCATCTGAAGCAACAATTCCTCTTGTTTAACTTCAGAGCATATGCACACATAGTCTGACGACCACACAAAATGGCAGCAAGATCTTGAAACTGAACAAAATTTAAGCATTTGTGTGTGTGCACTTTTTTTCCCAAGATGATGAAAACAGTTTTGGCGCAGGCAAACTACCCAAATTTTGCCTAAATCCAGCAGGTTTCCCTCCTTAGCACAACTATTGTGGCAATCCCATCAATGTTAGCTGTATAGCGGTCCTATCAGAAACAAGCATTTAAATGTTGCTTGTTAACAGCAGTACTGTAGTTCACATTATACATAGCAAGTGGAGGAAGCAGCATGCCATTGTTTCATGATGCCAACTGTTCCACCTCACGGCACAGACATTAGGCTACTGTGAAAGAAAAAATGGCAGGTGTCCTACATGGCTCAGCACCAATACGCTTGAATGCAGACGCGTGTGCACTTCTGAGCTCAAGCGTGGCTGTGGTCTGGCTGGGCAAACACAGATGCTGAACATGCGCATTGTTTAATGGAAGCCTAAGCAGCTTGCATTAATTTTTTTACTACCACAGTTAAACGGTCACAATGCCTCCTGGTCCGTGCTCGTTCCCTGGAACCCCATTCAATATAACCGCAGTAAAACAAATTTCACAGTAATCCTGAAGAAGAGGGGTTCTCACGCATGTTGGTTCCAGGGAACACTGTTAAGCTCCATGAAGAACTTTCTGTGGGCCTAGTTGGTGCATACTTGACAAATTTTTAAAGCGCGAAAAAGACACGGCACAAAATAAAGGTCAAACACAGGACAGGTGCTACTTTCAACTGTTTATTTCACAACATCATTACCAAATATGTATGAGAAAGACATGGGCGGAAGTGTTTATGGAAAAAAACAAGAATATATGTATTTACGCATTTATTATACAGATATTTTTCTTATCTCGCATTTTTTTCCACTAAAACTTCTGCCTATGTGCTTTTCTTATATATATTTCATGACAACATTAAACAAGCCTGGCCCGTGTTTAACCTTCCTTTCATGCCGTGTCTTTTTATTGCTTTAAAAATTCGTCACGCTCCATAAAGTGCTAAGGAACCCCCCCCACACACACACTATTAGAGAGGCTAGGCATAGCACAATATGCGTTTGGGGCCCACAGCGGTGTTTGGTAGGCTATTTTGAAAGTAATGTACAACCCACATGGTCCATTGGACAGGGTGCAATCATTGTGAGCCAAGACAGCATCACAACCAAGGTATGCCGTGAAAAAAAAAAGTTTTCAGCGCTTATCGCACAGGGACCCATAACATTTAACCACAAGAGATATTAGAATTAGAGCCGACTCTACTATGAGTAAGATAAAATCTTAATTCGGATTTTGCAGGGCTGAAAAAGAAAACGTCCCGATTAACTGTATGTCCAATTATTGAGGGCGCCAAGAAAAACAAATGCTTACTACGTTAATATGATTTTAATTACTGAATGAATCAGCAAATCCTTCCTCTATTTTGCACAAGATCAGTGTGGAAGCTGCAATTCTCGTCATCTCGTAACTGATTAGCACTCGCAGCAGCGAAGGCCTCACGACTTCCTTCACAGCGCGCGTCTTCCTCTGAGACACGCTTTTCACTACCGCGCACACATCCCAATTATTTCTACAGCGAAAGCTGTATATGACTAACCTTCCATAGTTTTTTTGGCGTCCGGCAACAGAAACGGAATTAGCGATTTCTAACAAACCCAAACACAATTGCATTTCATTGTTTGCTTTGTGTGTGATCACGTATGGTTGCAGTGGAGCGGCGCAGGTGTCAAAATGCGGAACGGATTAGAATGCTCGCTGTGAACAATAGCGTGACGTCAAGGTTATCGCAGTATATAAGGAGGAGTGGTATCGGCACTAAGACCAGCTGCGTTATCGATGGGGCGAACACATATATTTCATACACCCGAAGAGCATGTATACGAGGAGCGTCGGAGGGAACAGCAACGAGAATGTAAACGGCGCAGGTACGTAACGACCACCGACGAAGAATGTTCCCACGATGCTGAATGAAAACGACAATCACGAGCCTGGGCAATCGTTCCACTCTGTGAAGATAAAATGGCAGCGAAAGCACTTTGCTTTTCGTGTGAGAGCTTTGACTGTCATCAGCTTTCGCTGCCATTCCCTCTTCACAGAGTGGAATGCTTGTCATTTTTTTCGCCAGTCGCCAACATCGCGATGGCAGACAACTGTCGCCAACAAATCGTCCGTCCATCACAATATAGCCGGTACTCTTCATCTTCGACAGCTTTGCAATGAGTCAAAGCGAAATTACTGTTAGTCGCAACCTAGCAGAAGAAACCGCAGCCGCTAATGACGCGATCATGGTCAGCGACCTTGAGGTTTTGAAGGCAAGCAGTCGACGGACGCACTAGTCAAAACGAAACTACCGTTTGCTGCAACAAGTGCGGACGAAACCGCGGTCGCTTATCAACGCGATTATGGATGGCAACTGCGCACTTATGAAGGCGGAAAGCCAGCCGCCAATGCGGTGTTATAGGCAGTGATAAACACAAGAATAAGAGCTTTAAGGGCACAATTCGGCACGAAGTGTTCCAGTGTTGTCAGTCACGCATCACGTACGAGTTCCGCATATGACCATGGCATTTTGGTTAAACGCTAGCTGTTTGTGCTCGTTTGCATCGTGTATTAGCGGTGCTCCGCGCTCGTCTAACTACCGTACTAAAACCAACCAAGCTGCGCTGCTCTGTGGATTTTCTTTGTTTAATTATGGTTCCTCCAGCGTATACATATGCAAAGTCAGCGGATGGATGGATGCTATGAGCATCCTCTGAAACGAGGTGGTGGGTTGTACCACCAAGCTCTCATTATTACTGGCCTGATGACATTGATGATGATGGTGAATTGTGGCTAATCCCTTTATAACGGGCAAGTGCCCTAGCCGGAAAAAAAATAATATATACGTGGCGATAAAAAAGTCGGAAGGGAAGCGAAAAAGAAAAGGGGGGCAGAGAGGACCGACCCCAGGTCTTTTGTACACACAGCCCGTCCTGGTGCAAAGACATTGATGTTAAGACGCTGGATTTCATTTTTCCCCCTCAGAATTGGTCACTCTATGCTGCTGCCAAGTCATATGGCACCACTGGGCCAGTTTGTCATTTATTACGCGCACTGCATTAGATACCACTGCACCCTTATCCTGCACTCCATTCTCGCTCCCAAATCCCAGTGCTAGCAGAAATGTGGTGCCCTCTGTATGTTGTGCGTACAAACCGGCATACCGGAGGACTAGGTGTTGCAGGATTTCCTCCTGCAGAACGCATGTACAGTCGAACGCGGCTATATCGAACTCTCAAAAAAACACGCCTATCAGTTCGATATAAGCCTGCTAATTGGATGTCATAAAAGCACATATCATTAGTAAAATCACTTTATTGATGAAACTAGCTTTGTTTCGTATGAAATAGTCCTGCATTTTCTTCTGCTTGAGCAATTTCACTGCCTGCGACGCACGCATTTCTCCACATTGTCTAAGGAGTCTGAGCAGCTGAGGCCGCAACCTTCCGCATTCGCGCACATCAATCACTTCGGAGGATGTGGGCAAAGGACCGTCGTTGCTTTCCTCATTGTGCCCACTTTCACTTGTGCTCGGTACGATGTCAGCAATGTAATCTTCGTTTTCGGGCTCTCCGTGGTCGTGATACCATCATTTGCACTGACAAACTCGTCCACCGTTGATTCGTCAACAGCTTCCGGAAATTCTGACAGCTCGCTCCAAACTTCGGCAACACCAGCAACGGCTTCGTCGCACTCATCAGAATTTACAGTCATCACCGAGCATGCGGAAGCCGGCACGGCTGAAGCAATTTCGAATGAACCACTCGTACATAGCCACGCGTACGCGTCGGGCACCACGGGCACCGGGTTGCGAGTTTTGCCCCTTTAACCCTTAACCCTAACCCTAATTTAGCCAGGGGTGTTATTCTTCCAAGATCGTGCTGAGAGTGTCCCTCGGAATCTTGCATGCTGCGGGGACATCTGACTTCTCTCCGTGTTCGACTCAATTTATGATTTCGAGCTTAACGACGAAAGGCGAATTCTGCTGCTTCATCACGGCAACACTGCGGGAGAAGGCCCACAAGGTGCAAACACAATGCACCAGAAAAACAGCGAGACAACTCGCACCTTCGCATCTTGCACGACGAGGGCACAAGAGCCCCTGATTGGCTGTCTGAGCAAGCGCTGCGGGCAGACCAGGATAATTTTTTGCAGGGGGGTGTCGATGGCTCGTCCGAGGCAGCGCGGTCACAATAGGTAGAGCGGTTGGATGGAGCCACGCCGCCGCGAGGGAAAGCCAACTTCTGGGGGCACTTTCCGTCGCTTGGCGTTCGATATATCGGGAGTCGCTGTTATATTTGTTCGTTATAAGCGTAATTTTTGCTATATATACTCATTGTAACTGTACCGCGTCCAGAAATTGTTCGATATATAGAATAATTTGATGTAAACGGGTTCGATATAGTCGGGTTCAGCTGTATGACATATGTGGTCAACAGATGGGTCGAAATGGCGTCTGTACGCAAGCGTGCGCAGTGCTCCTGCTCGTGCTTCAAAGAGCAGCACACTGCCATTGCTGTTATCGTACAGCTCCTCCATTTAAATGTTTGTCTTGCGAGTGTTGTACATCTGCAAGGTAGATTTCACCACCACTGCATTCCACCACCTCTTCAGACACCTGTGTCTTTACGGCCACCCACTGTCCACTTTGACTGCCGGTCCTCGCATACTGGTTTTGCAAGAAATCCATATTTGCGGCGCACAAACCTACTTGGACAACTGGGTTTGTCAGCCTGTAATGCAGGTGTATCTAAAGACATGCCTGGGCCATCGTGTGTCGTCCATGAGGTGCAGACGTCTTTCGTAGGACAGCTTGCTCCTTGCTTCACGCGCCTCATACGTGGACCAACCAGGATCACCCTGAATGGCTTCAATTGCAACGCACTCATGACAGCCAAGATTCACACAGTCCACTTCTCGCTGCCATTGCTCCAACCACTCTCTAGTTTTTGCTGCGAGGCGAACAACTGAATTTGCAGAAGTCGGGTCAGGAATATGCACATATTTCCACGTCTCAGATAATCAGGAAACGGTTACACCCCCACAGGGTTTTTCGACATAGAACCTTTGCTGCTCTCTGCAATATTTTGTGCAGGTTCTCCTCGTAAGTCACTAGGAAGTCACTTATCGTGCTGAACACCACACTGAGATACCGGTATACCGTAGTCCACTATATTAGTTCACCTCCAGGCAGTTATATGTTGGTCTGAGACCACCAGCACAACAGATTTTTTGGCATTAAAGCTACGGTCGAGGTGGTGTAGATAGGTCGCAGAGAGTGTGGCCAGCTGTTAAAGGTATTTTGGGCTCTCCGCTAGGAGGACTCTGTCATCAGCATAAAGTAAACCTGGCAGCTTCCAAGTCGTGGGGGTTCTGTGGTGGGGCCTGAAGGAAAAGTCGCCTCCAGCTGCTAAAAGCATGCACGTTGGCGGCACCTATCCACAAACAGGAGAAATGCACATGGTGGCAAGTCATGGCCTCCGAGAAGTGCAAAAGCTTAGGCACCCTGCCGCTTTTGAAGGCTGGGTGGCTACAAGCTGCTGGTGGACTTATAGCGCAGTTCGCGCGTTTCTGTTACACACTGTGATGTGCTTTTTGACATTTGGGCATGGGTAATGGAGGTTCCTTGGATAGAGTGCACCCGTGCTCGCCGTCTTAGCCACTTGGCAAGCACGAAACAAGGGTATTTCTCAGTGGCTCGCAGAACCCACTTTGAGAACCCATGCCTCTCTTGCTAGCCAAGAATCAGAATAATGATAATATTAAAATTAAATCAGTGGAAAGTCTTTAAAAGGACACGTGAAATTAATATTAAGCTCTAATAGAAAATAATGCTTCTGTCATAGCAAAAGGGCCACTCTTACCATGACAGGAGGCATGGTAAGCCAGAAAAAAGACAAGAACGAAAGACATCATGTCATGCATTTTTGAATTTGTCTAAATTAAGCCAATACTTCATTTCATATTTAGCATGCAATATTGTAGAAGCTACACAAGAAGTTCGGTCAGCAAAATTTATCACTCTGCTTGTTTCGTGGCCAAATGGTTTGACATCCAGCTCTGAATTAAAAGGCCATGGACTCGACAGTGTGCCTGAAGATTTTTCATATTTTTCTGGAGAATTGAATGTTTACATCGGATAAACTTAGCGCTGCATTTTTTCAGTGCCATGTCAGATCTGCAAGATTAGACATGATACTGCAAATCGGGTGCAGCTGTGAGCCACTCCAAGCTTCACTGCACACCAACAGTGTATGCTTAGGTGAGCATGTAAGTGAGGCTGACACGATGGGCTGAAAATTAAAACCCAAAATGGAAAAAAACGAAAAGCAAAATGATCTAAAAGCGACTTAGCGTGGAAGCTTGGGCTTGTTGGTGATTCATTGGAAAAAGGACAGAGCGGAAAAAAGACAGACACGAGACAGCAGCACAGTGCGCGTGTTGCTTTCTCGTGTCCTTGTATTTTTTTTTTTGCTGTGTCCTTTTTCTAATGATGTAAAAGCATATTAGGAGCTGTATAACACAGCTTATTATGTTTAAGGATTAAGACTTTTTTATTGTTTATTACTGAGCATAACTAAAGAAGCTTCAAATTACTGCTGGCAAGAAAACACCTGTATTTTGGTGTTGAACGCAGTCACTGCAATAAGACTTGCTCACCTCCACAGCGTTGCACACAATGTATGAAACAGAGCATAATTACTTATGTTATAAAAGTCCTACACTGCATTCAAAAGGAACCAAAGACTCAATTGGCAAGTTTAAAGAACTTTTCCCAAGCCAGAATAGCCCATGCGTGGGAAAATAAATTGAAATCAGGAATGTCACACTAATGCATTAACCTTTTCCTCCCAAATAAATAAAAATAGAGTTTAATGGAACACTTCCAATGGCACAAAATGATTTAAACATGCTGAACCATAAGGAACCCCCATATAATAAGATAGAATAGAATGCAGACTACACTGATAATCGTTTTATAAAGGATGCACAATAGCACTTCTCCCAGATGTCAGTACTCTGAACTGTACAACGCAATGTCCACAACACATGCATGTAGTGGACATGCCACACGTTCCCTGTCCACCGTTGCCCCCTTAGTCTTTCTATGCCAGCAGTTCCAGACACTTCCATCATTTGATTCATTAGCCTTGGCACATTTGCACATAGCAAACAGCAAGTACTCAGCACACAAATGCCGGCTGGATCAGATGCCAACTTCCTGCAGCAGTACATCCTTTTGTTCATGGCATCTTGCCACAATACTGCTTCATCGCCATTGCTGTGTGAGCACTTTGTGTCAGTATTGAAAGGTGACACTCCAATGATTTTCCACTTGTTGGAAGGAGAATAAAAGGATGGCATGTGCTTGCAAAGCTGTGAAAATGCAAAAAGTTGAAGAGGAGAAAGGCAGAGAGCACAGAGCAAATCCTACATGCATGACATCAGCATGGCCTCTACACACAAAAGAAAATGAATCTGCACTCCTGTGTGTCCTACTCCATGGGCTGCCATATTCACAAGACACCAATAAGCTAAACATACGGATGGGACATGAGTAGGCCCACTGTGTTTGCAGTGTCACAACACACGTAATGCATGCAGAGTAAAGATGCTCCCATGAGAGATGTGCATTGTGCCCGACTCATTTTTCATGACATGCATGTGTGCATCTGTGGATTTTTTTACGATATAACAGGTAGCAATGACACACTATGGTGGCATCACTAACACAAAGAACTCAAACAGCCATTGCATGTCAGACTGAAAAGGCCCGATAGAGTTATCTTGGTATTCAATGTCCATAATCTGACAGACAGAACACAGCAAGACATATTGAATGTAGAACACAAAAGCGACTGGCACTGCATTATTATTATTACAGTGATGATAACTCTGCTTGTGAACTACAACTGCTCTCACGGTCAGAAAATGAGAGTACTCAGGACCAGTGGCCTGAGGCCATAACCACTGGTACTGAGGGAAGGCCCCATATTAAGCACATCCCTGCTGCTAGAACCAGAATAACTGTTCCACAGAAACCAGAACTACTGGCTACTTTACCCTCTGGAACTACAGGGGCGAGAACTATTAGAAGTACTTGAGATGAGATAAAAAGAGTTCTGCGTCGCTGGCATGATTAGACTTAGCAGTTTTAGAACAACTTTGATACTCCATGTATGTACATAGATTGAGACTTAAGTCAAATAATGTTTGGGTTGACAAGTAAAATAACGCTTAAATACATTAAACAGCCAATTTCAGCGGATACGTTACAAAGTACGCAACATATCACAAGGCAGCCCTAATTGTTCTCGTTTAAATGTGTTTCTTTTTTCTTTTAACGTTTAAAGAAACGAACGGAGAAATAATCGTTCATGGCACCAACCTCCGACAGTATTCCACAGGTACAGGCCGGCCCTTCCCGTGATGGCTTCTACGGGTGTCATCACAGAGTTGACGATCGCAAAAATGCAGCTCACGAGCCCGAAAACAACAGCCAAGGAAATGCCCAGCACAGTCACGAGCCACAGGCCGAAGACCATTAGCGTCGGATTCTTCTGCAGCTCTTCTTTAACTGTGCAATGCAAAAAAGAAACGAGATCACGAGCCATTCCGAACGACACAATACAGCACGCCAGCTCTGTAAAAACTAACGAGCAATACACCATGGCTGATGCCAATTAAGAGAATACTAATTGCAAAGTCTCGAGACTTTTTTTTTTCTGAAAGACGAATGGATAAGGAAATAGGCTTAGTAACTGTCAAAACATACTCACTGCTGAAAGTTGAGTGCCTAGGACCCAGTCCATAATTAAGCGTCTTTTTGCCATGAAATAGTCCAAAAGACACTTCTCCTTTGAACTTCCCTTCGTTTTCAGCTTGTTGTATAGAATTATTGCTCACATAAACTAACATAACTGGCTTCGCCTCGATCCATTCCTGAGTAGCAAGTGACACTGTGAGGAACGCTAAACAGCCGCAGCAAACAAAAAAAGTGAGAAATGTGAACACCCGCTGCACCAGATCCATCACTTCGTGCTTGAATATAACACAACAGTAAATATCAGATCATTCTAAAGCTACCGCAAACTTCCAAGCGACTGAGCAACAGCCAACGAACGTCCATTGCAGCTACGCCATTGTCGAAAAGTTATTCACCGGAAGTTCAGCAGAAAGCGCCTTGTGACGCACATCCGCAACCGCGAAAAAGGGGGATAGCACACAGAACACCTACTTGATAGCACATATGGGGCTCTTGGATTGCCCAGGGGGCGCTGCGAAAAAGGTGCTAAAAAGCGCCCTCTATCCTAAAATGGGTCGTACCAAGCTCGGTCGTCTGCTTCGGAAAGCACGTTTACAATATGGACCCGCCACTTTCGGTTGTGTTGTATCACGGCCTGCAGCGAATATCGGACGCCGAAGATTTTTTCAGGAGTGGCACGCTGCGTAAAGGCAAGAAATTATGCAGTGCCGAATACGTGTATGCCGTTCAAGAATTAAGCGGCGAAGATTTAGCGCGGTGTCAATCGCAAGTGAAGCGAGTCGCGTACGAAGTGGAACTTCAGGTAAGGTTTGCACGCTGCTAGATTCAGGCGCATAAACGCGAGGAAATGCTTGCTATAAATGAATCCACAGCAGCGATAAGCAGACATCATGTGTACGGAACTGCTCGAGCACACGAAGGTACGCGCCGCGACGGCACCGGTCTTTCAGCATGCCGCGATGTACGAACTGCTCGAGCGCACGATCGTACGCGCCGCGACGGCAGCGGTCTTTCGACATGCCGCGAAACGGCGGGTCTCCTGCAATCTTTGTTGACTGCATGCCGCTAAACAAGTAGTTAGGCCTGCGTTGTAGTAGCAGCCATCTGTCCCTTTTAGTAACTGGTAATAACTGATGCAATGCATATGAGCTCGCACGTACGTGCGAATCGCGCAGCGCGAGCTCGTGCGCTACTCGCTTGATGTAGCTTTTAATGACAACGCTCGAAAATCGATCTGCTGTAATCAATACTATCTTGCTGCGCTGCCTCAACATGCTGGCTTGAGGTCAAGTATGAGCACATTTAACTCTCTAACCTGTGCTGCTCGTAGTGGTTTAGCGAATTATCACCGAATCAACCCGGCCATTTGTGGTCATTTGCACACACCTGGGCACTTCACCACTTCGCACCGGTCGAATTGTTAATTGTCGCTGTGGCCAGGTTTCGAATCGTGAATCACCAGCCATGCCTGCTGCTATGTCGGTCTGCCGTCGGGACTGTAGGTGCAAAAGACCGAATTTTAGAACGCAGATCTATAATCAAGCAAGCTTCAAGACAGGTGAAGCAGTCAGCATGGCGCGAAGTTTCGCTTACCCAGCGCGACGAACTGCAGTTATACAGCGCGCCCGACGCTCCGCTTCGTGAGGCCTTGAAGGGAAACGATAGAATCGGATGTTGGGATTCAGGCCTTCTTGTTCATGGGAGCCCACGACGCATCAGTATCGACGGTGACGCTTTCCCTCCGGATCGGCGTCGCCGATTCCTTCTGCTTCCAGCATTACGTCCCACGACACACGGAGAGTCCGTTTTCGTTAAACTATAGGCTGCGACTAGCTCGCAGCGTGGTCGACGTGGTCTGTGAGAAGTGACGAGCCTTTTCGCACTCGCAACAGGGCAGAAAAAAGTGCGAATCGACGCAAAACTCGGCCTAGAAACGTGCTTCGCCACAGCCAGGGCTCAATACGACCCAAGCTGGTACGACCCAGATGTCGTTTCCCGCGCCGCCACTAGGCGCCGCTACTATACCTCAAACTCCAGCGCAAGACGCCATAGTGAGAAACCAACGCCTCCTTTAAAAAGATGCCTGCCGCGTGCGCCGAAAACCTGCTGCCCTTACCTTTTCCCTTTTTTTCCTTTCCACTTGAGGCGGTAGCTAGCGATTCTTGCGGTGGTCGCTTGCAACACATGCGCGCATGCGCACATCACCGCATGGCAGCGCGGCCGGCGCGGCTATGAGCGCGCGCCGTAGCAGACGACGTCTCTATGGCAGACGACGCCTTCCACATGTTTTCAACTGTTTACGCAGACGAAAACAAAAGCGCACAATGCTTAAGAGGAAGCTTTAGCTCGGGTGCTCCTATCTAAATACATGTAAAAGGAGAATTCGTTTTTCTCGGCAACCACTGCACCAAATTTGACGGGGTTTGCTGCATTTAAAAGAAAAGCTTAAAATCTAGTGACTGTTGGTTTCGAATTTTCGATTTAGGTCGTGAAATTTTTATAAAAATTTGGCAAAAATCGAAAATTTTCAGAAAACGAAACTATCAAGATTACAACTCCGTAACTCAGCAAGAAAAAATGATATCGCAAGTCTGTGAATTGTACCTGATAGCACATCTAAAGCGGACAAAATTGATATGTTACACATGAACCTCGAAAAATGGAGTAATGTGTAATTACAACTTTTGCAGAACCTTTGTAAACAATGTAACAAATTCACGTAATATGTAAACTGACCTATGAAATTTGTCCGCTTTGAATGGTCTAATGGATGCCGTTTACAGAATCGCGATATCTGTTCTTGATGCAGAGCTATTAGCTTGTAAACTTCGTGCTTCTATTTTTTTCAGACGTCTGAATTTTTGAAAATCCTTTTAACAAAATTGAAGCCCTAAATCGAAATTCCGCTTCCAACAGTCACTAGAATTTAACTTTCTCTTTCAAATGCAACAGATTTCATTAAAATCGGCCCAGGGGTTATCTCAGAAAAACGTTTTTGCGTTTTTACATGTATTTGAATAGGCCGCGTCGGAGTTGGGCCCGAGCTAAAGCTTCCTCTTAAGGTAAAAAGTCCCAAATAAAGTGATTTGAGTCTTTTATAAGTACTTATCTAATGAAGTTTAAATATTTTATTCAAATTGTGTTGGCAGATCTACTAGCAGAACTGCTTATAACGTATATCTGCCTGACTGCCGCCGCTCGCTGCTTGCAAATTGCAACTGCTTCGTTCTTTTCGCACTTCAGCACTAGTTTTATTTGTTCTGTGTGTTTCGTAAAGCCCGATGCGCTATTGCTGCGTCCCACGCTGCACCTCAAGCGAACGACGAAAGGAGCCCGGAGTGTCCTTCCATGAGCTACCATCCGACAGTGCTACGCGGAGGTGATGGATGACTGCAATAGCGCGAGAGATTTCGGTACCTAACACAACATCTTATTACACTGTTGTGTGCATCCTGCACTTCAAACCATCTGATTTCCGAGACGACTGCAAACGACGTCTACTGAAGCCAGGCGCAGTGCCCAGTGTGTTCAGTGCCCGGACGCCGCGCACGGAGAAATGCGGCGATCCGGCGAAACCCGAAGATCGAGAAACGGGAAAACGCAAGCGTGAGCCTTCGCCAAGTGTGCCTTGCGTGTCAGTGAGTGGAGATGAGCAACATGAAGATGTGGTCGCAGAAAGCAAGGCAGCACCTTCAACTGAACAACCTGCCGAGCTGGCGACATCACGAAGTGCTGCTGGACAAACCAGCGGGCAATTCCCAGATGGTAGAAGCAGCGCACTCGGCTTTGAACATGGCGCGATTGCACCGATCGGCGCATCGCATGAGCCTGCAGAAAATAGCGAACAGGTGACAATTGTTGCCACAGCTTTGAGGAACAAGACACGAAAAACCAAAGCCCATGCTAAACGGTCATTCGCCACACAGACAGCGCCAACACCGCATTCTTCAACTTTTTTCGTCCAGCGAAAGCGATGGCGACAAAAAGAACGCGCCCCGAGTGAAAATTGATAGACTAAGCAGAACAGTGGACGTGTACAAGCAAGAGCTGCAGAAGCTTAAGGAAAGCTGCTTAGTGAGTGCATTTTTAGAAGTTGCGGCCGATGCAGAAGACGGAAGTGCGAAAGCAGTGCTGCTTCGAGACCAAGTTAAGAATTACAAGACGAAGAAACCACAGTGGTCTGAAATCACCATCAGACATTGCATCGTTATTCGACACCTGTCGACAAAGGCCTACGAGCACATCAGATCTGAGGGGCTCCTCCGACTACCATGTCGAAGCACTCTACAGAAATATATTGGAACAGTCGCCGGATAAGTCGGGTTTAACGACCTGGTACGTTGCCGCCTGGAAGCAGAACTTCAAAATCTGCACACACCTCAGTCCAAGGTGTGCGGTCTCGTGGTAGACGAGATGAGGATTCGGGAGAAGCTGATTTACAACAAGCAAAGAGATGCATTTGTAGGTGATGTTGACATGGGCCCTGAACTACAAGATATTGTTCCCAGCTCAGAAGACGAAGTCCTAGCCAACTCTCTTTTGTGCTTTTTACTGTGCGGTCTGCACGCGAGGTTTAAGATACCTGTAGGGTATTTTTTTACCAAAGGCTGCACGGGAGAACAGCTGGCAGTAGTTGTACGCCACGTGCTCAAGAAGACGACCGATATAGGGTTCGACACCGTCCGGCTGGTGACCGACAACCACAAGGTGAATGTGGCAGCAATGGATATTCTGTGCGGAGGCAAGGCGAGCATACAGGCGTCGCACCCTGCCGATCCCTCTAAGGAGATTTTTCTTTCTTTCGACCAAAGCCATATATATCATCGAAAATGTGAGATCACAGTTTCTGGCGAAGGACTTCGGCAAAGAAAAGCAGATCACATAAAGGTATGTGAAAAGTCTGTATAAAATGCAGAAAAACTCGACAGTGAGGCCAGTAAGGTTCCTGACCAGAAAACACCTGTATCCAACAAACATCGAAAAAATGAACGTCAGGTCAGCGATTCAGTTGTTTTCAGTTCCCGTAACTGCCGCACTTTGCTACCTCAAAGATCAGGCCGGCCACACATGTGATCTGGACTTCGCTTCAGCAGGACCCACAATTTAATTCATGCAAATGATACAGAGGTGGTTTACAATAATGGACATCAGCAACTGCCAACAACACATCCGCCGACGCCCGCCAGTTTACGGATGCTGATGATCCTAGATTAGAGTGGCTCGAGATTGTTTTTCTTGCTTACATCGAAGACCTCAGGAAAGAAAGTGCAGCTGGCAGCTTTTTAAGCAAGGAAACATACCACGCTCTTGTCTTTGCGACCACGTCAAATGTTCAGTGCATTCGTCACTTGCTGACTATGAAGAAGTTCCGGTGTGCTCACACGCAAAATGTCGAGTGACCCGATAGAATCCATGTTTGGCTTTCTGCGCCGAAGTTCCGGTAGCAATGATATACTTGACGTGAAGAGCGCGATATGCGGGCTGGAAAAAATGCTGAAGACAGGCATCGTTGCTGCCTCCGACCAGAGCAACGTTAAGAGCTCGACATCATTCGTCGCAAGGCAGCTGCTTCCAATTCAACACAGTTCCACCATGCCTGCCACCGGTAACAAGTTTCTCGACCAGGCAGTGAATGACTTAAAGAACCACCTCACAACGTTGACACCATGCATAACAGGTCCGGACGAAGCCAGCGTCGCCATGGTTGGAGGCTTCATAGTTGAGAGCTGCAAGTGAAAGCACTGTCTGCTCGAACTGCATCGCCCTATTGCAGGGTCAGAAAGGCAACACACCTCTCCTTGGCCTCATTGGCCACCAAGATCGGGGCGGGCTCTTCTACCCGAGCCAGGAACTCGCAAAACTGTTGATTGGTCTTCGGAAGCTTGTAGACCACGTGCTTCTCCACAGAAAACATTTTACAAAGCCCTTGGAGGTTTGCGTTGAGAGAAGTGTGGCAGCGCTCATGGAACTTAATGTCGTCAGCTGTGGCAACACAGACAGCGACCATCGCAAGGTTCTCCTGCAGCTCATCACTAAGAAGTTTATGAAGCCGCTGTTCACCAACTATGCCGTCAGCGCTAGCGACAGGAATGCGGTTGTTAAGTTCCTTGACCGCAAACCTCTGTCCCGCAAGGTGCTTAAACTGTAATTAAGGGAATGTGACCGCGGCGGCCTCATTTCAATGGAGACGATATGCAAAAAGGTCCGTGTGCTTGCGTTGTAGTGCACGTTAAAGAACCCCAGGTGGTCAAAACTAATCCGGAGCCCTCCGCTAGCTACGGCGTGCCTCATAATCAGAACTGGTTTTGGCACTTAAAACCCCAGAAAGAAGATGGACCTTTCATTACGCACACACCAAGTTCAAGTGAATAGCTTTCATGTTGTCGTTGAACCTGCCTTGAGTACACCACAATTTTCAGCAGAATTACGTGAGACTAATAACGCTGCGCGAAGCGACATGCAAGGATGAGAGCGTGTACGTGTGAAACGAACTGCTGCGGGCTTCTTGTTACGTTACTCGTGAACGCTACTTAGACTTAGTGAACCAATTGCGATAACTGCAAGAAACTAAAATTTCGTCGAAAGTCGCCAGAGCACAACCAGTTTATTCAAGTACAAGTGAACGGATGTGTTGCGATGTCTCCCTGTGTCGCCGCGCTTTCCAAGCAGCCGCCGCCGCTACCGCCGCGCGCCGCGACACCACACCGCCCCAGCCAACACCCCCCAGCCCCCCTTGGCGGAGATAGGGATGTAGGTGGCGCCATCTCTTGACAACCGACCGCAACTCAAGGCGCGACGGCTACAATGGCTAAGCGAGCGACGCCGCAGGAATCTTTCTAGAGGAGGCGTTGGAGAAACTCATAGAGAAACTCTATGGGGGATAGGGCATGGGTGGATGGATGGATGTTATGAGCGTCCCCTTTGGAGAGTGGCGGTGGGTTGCGCCACCAAGCTTTTGCTATTATACTGCCTAATGTCCTACCTAGGTTAACCAAAAATAATAAAAAAAAAACACTATGAACTACCACACCCAAATTTTCTGATCCCCTAGTGCGAACTGTGCTTTTGTACATCTCCGTCTTTTGTCGTTTCCCTACTTTTCTTCTACCAATCCTCCAATCGCCTCTTACTAATGCCTATTGCGGACATGATTACTTTACCACTACTCCCGCTGAACCCAAGGGCTTCAAGGAGGCCAATGGTGCCTAAATCGACCGCTGGGTAGACGTCTTCACATTCTAATAAAACATGCTCCATAGTTTCCCTAGCTTTACCGCAGCAAGCACATGCTCCTTCTTCCTTCTTATATCTCGCTCTGTAGGTGCGTGTTCAAAGGCATCCCGATCTCGCTTCGAAAACTAATGAGCTTCCCTTTGAGTTATCATGAATTGTTTCTTTCCTGATTTTTTTTCCCCTCTTAAGTAGTTACTCATGGCAGGTTTCTTTTCCATTGCCGCCACTCATGAGATTATTTCAGCCTCTCTGACTTTCCGCTTGACCGTCTTTGTTGCTGTGTTGCCCATGCTACAGGTCGCATACTTGCTGGTAAGCTTCCTAGTCCTTTTCCTCCACTGTGAATCAATGTTTTTCCTGTACAGATGCCTGAACACTCTCCCAGCCCATTTACTTTCTTCCGTATTCCTCAGCCGCTCTTCATACTCAATTTTACTGCGAGCTTCCCTCACTTCAAAACTAGTCCAGCCCATATCACCCTGCACAGCTTCATTTGTAGTCTTCCCGTGAGCGCCCAATGCGAGGCGACCCACTGACCTTTGGTTCCCATTGAGCCCTGATTGTACCCCTGATTTAAAGCAAACAACCGCATTTCCAAAAGTAAGTCCTGGAACCGTTACACCTTTTTTTTTTTTTTTTATTGCGATAAAGGCTTGCCCTTAAGGCATAATTCTTGGAGCGTATATGTGTATTATATGTGTGCTGTGAGGCCTGTGTTGTGTATGAATTGAAGCAGTGTTTTGTGGAATCTGTTGTCATGTATCCAGCGGTCATAGCTGGTTGTCACACTGTAGCGGAGGCCGGCTTGCAGTAGGAGACGCGAGCGTTCCGATTGTAAACCCGTACATGTCCATATTAGGTGGTATGCATCTGATTCCACCACAGGAATGGAGCAGTATGGACACGTAGCACCCAGTGGTAAATGCGACCAGTTCCACCTTGAGACAACAGCCGGTGTAAGGGCCACCCCGGCCCGAAGCCTCCTAAGCACAACTTCCTCCGCCCTAGTAAGATGAAGGGGGAGGGAGCAGACACACGGTGGGATAAGAGCGCGTGTGTCCTGCCGGAGAACATTTTTACGGGCTCGCAGCGAGTTACGGGGTTGGGGTGGGAGGGGAATAGGTGGAGGATCAGGATTAGGAGGACAGTGTGCCTGCTGGTCAGCAGCAATGTTGTGAGGGTTTGCTGAATGGCCTTGAATCCAGTGTACCTTGACGCAAGTAGCTGTCTTACTATTCATAGTGTGTATTCTCTCGCAGATTTCCATCGCCTTATCAACCTTCTTGAGTTCCTGAATAGCCGCTAAAGAATCAGTGAAGATATCTAGTTGCTTGATGGTAGGCAGCTTAGATGTCGCATCTTGCACAGCATCGTGGATGGCTTGAAGTTCCATTACTAGAGCGCTGGCTTCCGTAGATAAATAGCGGTGGTGGCCGGTGATGAAATTATGCGTAGTACTCAGGAATGATGTCCTTCCGCCGTCTGGGAGAATGGCAGCATCCGTATAGACTTTGCAGGTGTTAACGCATGATGCATCGACTTTGTTGTGTTCGTCAATAATAAATGTTGTATCGCTGCGCCGTAACTTCGTTGGCTTATTAGTTGTGATGCTGGTGAATTCCCAGGGAGGCATTGGATAGGGCTGATTGTCAATCCGAGAGCCGCGGTGAAAATGAGCATGCAACGCAGCGACAGCCGGAATAAGTTGCATTTTTATTTCACGTGCTTTTTCACGTTGCAAAATTAGCTCTGCAATTGTGTTGAGCTGGGCATGTTCCTGTAAGGTTGGTATCGGAGTGATGCGGGGCAGTGCTGTGATTGTGCGCATAGCATCGCGATTAATCGTCTCCAACTGTGCCAGCTGTGCCAAAGTCAGCCGTTGAAATTGTGCGTGATATAAAATTCGTGGCTGCAAGACTGCACGCACCAACCGTCGAGCTACGTCAGTACGAGCTCCAGCTGCTTTTGCTGCAATGCGACGAATAAGGTGAAGTGTTTTTGTCGAACTCTGTCTGGTTTTACGGAGCCAGTGTGCACCACTGCCGGATTGGTGAATATCGAGACCCAGTATGCGGATCTCAGAAGCCTCAGGGATTGTCACTGCGCCGAGTCTAAATGTGAAGGGGTGCTGCGTGATTCTTGTGCGTCCTTTCTTGTTGGCCACCACAACATAGCTTGATTTTTGGGCGGAAATGTCCAATCCTGCTTTCCGAGCGTAGTTGTTCAGCACATCAAGGGCTTCTTGAAGCTGTTGAGTTTGTCTAGATAAATCTTTATGCACGGACCACAAAGTGACGTCATCCGCATAGATTAAGAACCTCACATCCGGAATCCGATGTAGTTGCCAGGCCAGAGGTATTAAAGCAACGTTGAAGAGAAGAGGAGCCAGAACCGAACCTTGTGGGACTCCTCTGTTCGATGTGAAGTATCCTTCTTGCCTTCCATCTACTCTAATCGCAAATGTGCGATTCTGAAGGAATGAGTAGATGAATCTTATCACCCGCGGTGGAAGTCCCAGGTCGATGAGGTTAGATATAATGATTTCATGGTCGATATTGTCATAAGCTTTCGTTATGTCTGTTGCTACTACCGTGCGCACAGCATGACTGTGTGGAGAAACCTGTAAAACATCGTCTGATAACATAGAAAGGCCGTCTTCAGTTCCCAAGTAAGAACGGAATCCAATTTGAGCAGGATGATATTTATCGTGGCGTTCAAGCCACCAGGAAACTCGTGTGGCCAGCATCTTTTCAGCGAGTTTGCAGACAGTTGAGGTTAGTGAAATTGGGCGTAAAGACTGCAGGCTATTTGGAGACTTTCCTGGTTTCGGAATCGCGACAACAATTGAATGCTTCCAATCAGGTGGAACGTTTCCAGTCTCCCATACTTTATTAATAGCCTGAAGAAGTGCGTCGAGAGCTGCTCCTTCCATGTTCTTGAAAACCTCATAAGGAATACCATCGGGACCAGGTGTTGTTCGTTGCTTCGAAGTTTCAATCGCCGCTATTAGTTCGGCCATGTTGAAAGGGCTGGATATTTGGGATTTAGAGGTTGTGGCAGACTCATCAATATCGGGGCAGTTTATAGGTGACGCTTGATCGTATTTCGGGAAAAACGCTCTAGCAGCGTGTTCTGCAAATTGATGTGGCGAACTCTGCATCGCTAACCTAACGCTCGCTGCAGGGTCAGGTTGCTTATGACCGCGTTCCATTGACCGGAACGTACGCCAAAGTGCTCTGTTTCCAATGCCCGATCCAAGATTCTCGCACCACTCATACCATCGTCGTCGAGAAAGTTGCTTTTCGTGCTGACGCGCCTTCGCCGCTATATGGTTAGCACGTGCACGGCTACCTGGTGCATCGGGATTCCTCGACGCATACAATTCTGCCTGACGTCGCTTTGCCCAAAGTTGCAAAAGGGTGAGGTCCGGTTGAGGTTGTTCCTCGTCAACTGTGGTCACAGTGGTGTTCCTCCGTAGCAGTTCTTGCAAAGCGGGAAGAATTTCTGAGGGCTCTGAGGGTACTTCATCAATCGATGATTCCCGAAACTTATCCCAATGCGTGACTGTTACTCGTCGTCGAATTTTCTTTATGCATGTTCTGTGCAAACCAATCATTATTGGCATATGATCACTGCCCCATGTGTCTGGTTCCACCCGCCACTGCGGCATTCCAGGACCCAACCACCACGTGAGGTCTGGAGCGTTTGTTCTAGATACTGCGGGTACAGCACAGGTAGCCACAGCGTGATGGTTCAGCAGTGTAAAAGTGGCATCGCTCATGACGTTTTTAACTTGGTATCCTCTTCGGGAGTTGTACTTGTACCCCCAATCTGTATGTGGGGCATTGAAGTCTCCACCCACGAGAATAGGAATTCCCGGGTACGTAGACCGGAGATGGGCTATCCACCCCAAGTTCAAACGTGTGCGCTGCGGTCTGGCGTAGAATGACACTAGAATGACAGGAGTCTTCACTGGTCGTGTTAGGACCCCGACAACTTCTTGATTACCACTACACCATGGCTCCAGGTCAATCACTGTGTGAGCAATATGCGATGATATATAAACTGCAGCTTTTCCCGGAGCTGAAGCCATTGTAGTAGCACGTCTATCTCTAATAGATGGGTTATGATACCCATTGAAATTGGATAGGGAGCATAGCTTATTATGCTCTTGAATAAGCAGTGCCCATACATGTAGCTTATTGTATTGAAGCTTGGTTTTAATTTCTCCTAACTTGGAGTTTAGGCCCCGACAATTCCACTGTAGAATTCCATCCTGTGACAGCTGCTGCAGAGAATTAGCCATGATGCAGGCAATTCTGAATGAGCAACGTTAGTTGAGCAAGTTGATCTAAAACTGCTGTCCAAACAGCTTGGTTGACCTGTGGTGCCGGACGGGATCCAGGCGTAACGGTGGCATTCGCAGTGGTTGATGCGTCACGTGTCGGTCCTATTTTCTGACGACGCAGAACTACCAATTCTTTATGTTTGCGTAGTCGCTCAATCTCTCTGGCCAGTGCGTCTATCCGAGCGTCAATGTCATCATGGTCATCATCTGACTGATGCAGAGGTTCCGGTAATTTCTGTTTCTTTGTCTGCGACTGCTTGCCACGTTTAAGAACAGAAGAGTACAGTTGTGTTTCTGGGGCTTTTTCCTCTTCTGCCAAGAGCATCTCTGGCTCTTCTGCAAGAACCTCATAACGATTGTGTGTTGTTACTATAGTCGTTTTTGGTATAGCCTTTCGTATCCGCATTGTGGCCTTCTGTTTTGTCGGACAATTTGTGCTTGTCATATCGTGCTCATCAGATTTACATAAGCCACATCGATATCGTGGTTGGCCTTCTGTTGTGAGCTTTTCTGGATCAATAGTACGCTGTGGGCAAAATGCCTGCATGTGTCCACGTTGAAAGCAGCGGTAGCAGAATATTGCTCGAGGGAGGTAGGGTTTAGGTCGCAATATGCAACCATAGTAATAAAACCGTTCTGGGATACATTGAGGGCCCTGTACCGTCACTAAGCATGTACGGCTTTTGCCCATGAATCTGGCTGCGAGCACCCTGTGTGTCGTGGAGGTCAATTCACGACATATTATCTCAGGGGTGTCTTCTGGGTCAATGCCATAGACAACACACCTCTGTATATTAGGGCCCGATGCAAAGTAGCACTGCACAGGCAGGTGTTGATCTTCTGACAGCGGGATAGATGTTAAAGTGCACATTTTCTGCACATCACTGAGAGATGCCAAGTGCACAGTGATCGAGTTGGTAGATTTGTATGCTGCGAACCCTTTGTATCCGGTGGTTTCAAGAGATTGGTCGATGACCCTTTGGACATATTTTGTGGCTACTGAAGTTATGTCGTAGCATGAAAGGGGCCGTATATGAACTCGATATGATTGAGAAGGGGTGGGCGTTGGGTAAGACTGAGAGGGAGCGGGCGTAGGGGAGGCCGTGGAGGAATTGTCTGGGGTGGCCCTTACCTTTTTTGCCGGTTGCTCCGATGCAATGGCGTCTTGTTGAAGCACGTTGATAGGGGGACCTCGCTTGGCTGCATTCGTCGAACCGCCAGATGGCTGCACGTCCATAGGGTCACCAGTGTCCGTCGGCACGACTGCGGATAGGTTCACATGCACATCACGAAGAGGACTGTCCTTCGGTGTTGCATCTTGGGTATTCGAGCTATCGGTTGCACACTTCGGCTGCATAGTTGGCATGGATGTTGTCACGCGCAGCAGTCCAGTGGAAGGTACAGATGAGGAGCTCACATCTGGCACAAACACTTCTTCTTCGTCGGGCGAGCGCGGCGGCTCGGCCGCACTAAGCCTAAGCGCCAGCCGTGCGTGTTTTGAGTCTGTCAGACGAGCAGGATCCGTAGGACAAGGCAAAGAAGAGTCCTCACCAGAGTCCACAGGTCCCCATAGGCTTCCGATGAGCTTCGTATCCGGATAAGGGCGAGATTTTCTTTGCTGTCGAGCAATTTCCAAGGAACACAAGGAAACCACGTCTGCGTGGAAACGTCGTCGTCTTTCCCGTTACACCTTTCCACATACCTCGGAGGACCTCGTACCTATTGTATCCCCATAGCGCTCTAGCTGTGCTTCATTGTGGCTGAATTTCTCTTCCCCTTCACTGTTATTGTTTTTTCCTGTGTTTCCATATATCTATTGCCTTCGCTTATCCATATACCAAGGTATTTATATTGTGTTACCCGAGGTATTTCCTGGCCCTGTATCTCCACTGTCTGTTCACTGTTTTCATTGAATACCATAACACCTGATTTTCTAACACTAAATTTCAGACCTAAATTGTTGCCTTCCTGTCCACAGATATTAGCCAGACGTTCCAAATCATTTTGCTTGTTAGCTAGCAACACAATGTCGTCCGCATAAAATAAACCTGGGAGCTCTAATGCTGCTCTACTACTGTTCCCGCCTGTTTGCATGAGAGATTAAACCCGATATTACTTCCTTCTAGCGCCCTCTCCATCCTCACCATGTACATCATAAACAGCAGCGGGGATAACGGGCACCCCTGCCTCAGTCCCTTAATTGTTGATATGAACTTTCTCCTCGCTCCTCATCCCTTCCCATTCAACGCAAACGGTATTTTCTAGGTAAATCTCTCTCAAAAGCTGTAGACAATCGTCACCTAAGCCTTCCCCTTCCAGAATATCCCACAAAATCAGTGTAGAGAGGTGGCATTCAGTGCTTAAGCGAGTTTTGCGGGCGCTCTAGCTCTTACGAGCACAAGGAGGACTGGGAGAATTGCCTTCCGGACACTTTGTTTGCTTTGCGAACGGTTCCTCATGAGGCTACAGGGTTCTCACCAGTAGAACTAGTGTATAGGAGGACACTCTGTTCTCCACTGAGAATGTTAAGAGAGATGTGGGAGGAAAGAGGTGAGAGTGCAACAGTGGTTGAATACGTGCTAAATTTGGTGGAACGGCTAAGCGCAACCCAAGAACTAGTCGAAAAGAACATGGGAGTAGCTCAAAAGAACGCCAAATTCTATTACGACAAAAATGCGAGGCTTCGTACGTTTAACGCCGGAGACCAGGTAATGATCCTCAAACCTTCAAGAAAGAACAAGCTTGAAGTTCACAGGGATGGGCCCGTTAAAGTGTTGCACAAACTTTCAGATACTAACCAGGCTCTGAAAATGCCCGGTCGCAGGAAGGAGGTGAGGATATACCACTGCAATTTGATGAAGCCGTACGTATAGCGGAGCGGAGTCGTTAACTGTACCATCAAAGAGCAAGATGGCACTAGTACCAAGTTTAAGGAGTATAGGGCGACCTCCAACTCTGAAATCGGCCTAGAAGAAGTAGTAAGACATTCGGTAAGCTCGCACGCTCTTAGACCCGAGCAGCTAGATGAGCTAAAAGGGATGTTAGGGGAATATCTCGACAGATTCAGCGATCGGCCAGGTAGAACCGAACTAATAACGCATGAAATAGAGCTGACATCGACCGAACCCGTAAGATCAAAGCCTTACAGGGTGTCTCCACGACAGAAAGAAATTATGGAGGCAGAGATACAGCACATGCTAAAGTTGGGAGTTATTGAGCCTGCTGAGAGTGACTACATGTCACCGCTAATACTTGTAGAAACCCCTAACAAAGAACCTCGTCTGTGTGTTGACTACAGGAAGTTAAATGCCATCACTACAGCTGTACCCGATACCCAACATTGAGGAACAAATTGAAAGAGTTAGCACTGCTAAATACATTTCAACTATAGATCTCGTGCGGGGATACTGGCAAGTTCCCCTTTCAGAAAGTGTCAGCCGCTATGCCGCATTTATCTAACTTTTCGCCCTCTCGCCCTCAGCTTCGGGCTGAAGAACGCGCCGTTTAGCTTCTCTAAGTTAATGGATATTGTCCTAAAAGACATGCAGGAGTTTGCCTGCCATATGTTGATGATGCAGCAATTTTTTTCGGGCAGCTGGGAAAAGCACGTTTCGCACCTCAAGCAGGTGTTCTCACGGTTGAAAGAAACCGGCTTAACGATGAAAGCGGAAAAGTGTAGGTTTGGCTGTTCGCAGGTTACTTATCTGGGCCGTGTTGTCGGTCAGGGCACGAGACGGCCGGCCGAGCTGAAAATAGCTACGATTGGAGAATTTTCACAGCCGCACACGAAAACAGACATTGGTTCATTTTTGGGACTTGTGGGGTACTATCAACGGTACATTCCGAATTACTCGCAAATAGCAAGTCCTTTAACGGACGCCCTCCGAAAGGGAAAACCGAATAGCGTGCACCGGGATAAGGACAAAGAGAACGCTTTCCAAAGTTTGAAAATGCTATTGGTTTCTCGTCCTGTGCTTCGCGCGCCAGTCTACGCAAAGGAATTCATAGTTCAGTGCGACGCAAGCGACAGAGGTATGGGCGGTGGTACTTAGGTCGACGACGATAATGAGAAACATCCTATCCTTTATGCCAGTCGTAAACTAACTGTAAGAGAGGAAATCTACAGCGCTTCGGAGAAGGAATGTGCTTGTTTAGTTTGGGCAGCCCAGAAGTTATCGTGTTACTTGCACGGAGCGAGGTTCATCTTCGAGACCGACCACTGTCCTCTGACGTGTCTCAATTAAATGTCACAAAAATGGCCGCTTGCTCCGATGGAACCTCACTCTACAAGAGTACAACTTCTCCGTTAGATATAAGAAGGGAAAGATGGATAGCAATGTGGATGGTTTGAGCAGGCTAATTTGAATTCTGCGTTTAGGGATCCCGCCTAAATTTTGGGGTTGTTGTTAATTTTCTTAAATCAAGAAGATCCCCTCTCATTTAGTAGGACTCCCTGCATGAGTGCCAAATTTGTCAGCACGAAATTCTTTCCAAATTGTAGTAGCGAAATGCAGCATTTTTTGTTTCTGCACTTCTGTTTTCTTTGAAGCCTAGCGGGTCTAAAGTGAGATCCAAGATACGTCATCTCGGCGCAGAGCTGTGTTGTGGGGTTCGTTTTGCAATTGCCTGTCCTTATTGGATGTTTTGGGGCGGTGTCGTCATTTCACAGCTGGTCGCTGCAAGCCAAGGCATCCCCCCTTTGCCACCAGCCATTCTCTTTCTGCCCAACGGTTATCAGCACTGGCCAGTCGAGATTTTCCCGGCCATGGAGGAGCTGTTACGAACGGGCGGCAATGGTACCGACCTGCAAAATTTTCTCAGCCAATCGCAGCTGCGAGGGTGGAGAGTTTCCGAGAAGCGACCATGGAACCCTTCCCCACCTGCCGCGGCGACTCGTTTTGTAGCGTGTCTTGTAGTGACGACGGTATGCCGCATCAACACACCCTCGGCGCCGCTATGAAACGCGGTCGGCGGACCAAGTATTGTTCGTGTCTTAGCCGTGGCCGCCACGGGTTGTTTGAAGCGGTGGAAATCCGGTGAGCTCCTGGAAGATATTTTGCGCTGCCGTCTCACGCAGCTTAGAAGTCACGGACAGACGCTGCGGCCATTGTCTGCGGAGACAACGTACCGCGAGATATCGGCTCAAACGCTAGATAAATTCAGAGAAGCCGTGCGCGAAATAAAGTGGAGCGATATTTTTGCCATTGAAGATGCCAATGAGTCATATGATAAGTTTATGAGCAAACTCAAAACGCTGTACTTCAAGTCATTCCCGCTTGAAAACTATCGGAGTCGAAGAAAGTCGCGCAAGCCATGGATTTCGAAAGAACTCGTTAGGCAAATCAACAACAAAAAAAAAGCTTTATCAGTCTTTTATCAAGTCGAAGGCTTGTCAAAGTGGAAAGAATATAAACAGTTTAGGAATAAATTGAACAAAGAGAAAGAAAATGCGAAAAATGACTACTACAGCCGTATATTTAAAGGGACACTAAAGGTTTTCAGAAAGTCAAGTTAAAGTGATAAAGCAATGCTCTAGAATGTCTAAGGCGTCAATATAATCGCGAACAGAGCTTTAGTAACCGAGAAATTGAGGTAAATGCATGACACGATTTGAGACCCCCCAGCGACATTCCGGTACTAGCCCGATGACGAAAGCACTCCTCATCATAATTTATGTCACTAGTACTCAACTACTCGTATAAAAAGATCACTTCATTAGATTATAAGACGGAAGAAAATGCTACTTGTATACTTATATTTGATTCTGAGAAAAAATAACGTTTTGACGTTACCCTTTAGTGATCGAAAGGTTTCGTTTTCGCTCGACTCTGCGCGCTCGACTTTGCGCCGCGCGCGCTTTGGAGTTTCAGTTGTTTCTTTATCGCGTCGTGCTGCGGTGGTCCTGCTGGCTCACGAAACTTGCATTTGGAACAAGCAGCGAGAATGCCACGTCCATGTGATGTCGTGGGATGCGCGAACGCTCCGCGGAACTTGGCCAAGGGCAGTTGCAGCGGCGAATCTAACGTTACTTATCACTGTGTGCGAACGAGTAAACCTCTCCGTTCGAAGTGGTTAAGTGCCGTACCTCTGCCACAGCGCGCTGGCAAAGCGCCGAAAAATCACGTAGTGCGCTCGCTGCACTTTCGTCCAGAGGATTACGAGTTCAACGCCGACTTACTGAAGTCGCGTGAAGTGCCTTTCAGAGCAGGCCGTCGTCGTAGTAGTACGCAACGACGCCGGCAGCGCGAGCCCTCAACAGCAGGTCACGTTCATCAGTGCTTATATCGCTTAACTCGAGCCCAGCATCGCGAGCTAATGTGTCGTTGTTAGGGCCATCCATTGCAACGAGCGTCGAAGTTGGCGTCATAAAATAAAGAACCAGCTTATCGTCGTGCGCTTTCCTTTCCGCTAGCCACCATAGTTCCGCTTTCGCGCTGCTGTCGGCTCTGTCTTGGCTCTGTTTCTGGCCGCGCGTTTGCGTTTTGTGCAGGAAAGCCGTAGCGCCGTCTGCGGGAGCCGTTTTACTCACCGACGGCGCAACGTCACTATGAGACCATGACGTCAATACTCCTCGATTGGAGGGCGGGTGATTTGAACTGCGCTGGAGGTACGCGGACACTTCAGAACGCATTTTCTCTTAAAATAAGTCTCTTCTTCGCACGAAACAAGCGTTTCGAGGTTTCTGGGATGGTATTTCAACAGTCCACGTTGACTTAATAATAACCTTTAGTGTTCCTTTAACAATGATTGTATGCGCAGAAGTGACAAAGTATGGAAAAAAAAATAAACGAAACACTAAATCGGAAGTCAGTCGATATACGAACAGATACGTTGAACATTGATGGCACTTTTGTAGATGGTACAGAACTTGCGAACCATTTTAACAATTTCTTTGTTAAAGTAGGATGCGTAGATCACGACATTCAAGATACAATGCATGTAGCTTCATTAAGAGAATCTTTATTCTTAAAGCCTACTAGCATCCCTGAGGTGATTACAACATTTTTATCCTTGAAAAATAGCTACAGTCGAGACGTAGATGATTTAGAAATTAGGCCAATTAAGTACGTCATAGACTTACTTGCACCTGCAGTAATGCACATTTTTAATATTTCCCTGTCAACCGGAGTTTTCCCGCGTAGTATGCAGGTAGCGAGAGTAATAGTTATTCACAAAGGAGGTGACAAAAATAATATTGACAATTATCGGCCAGTATCTATACTTCCTGTGCTATCAAAGGGACTCGAAAAAATGGTTAACTTTCGTATTGATAATTTTTCGCAAAAACATAGCCTTCTAACCGACTGTCAACACGGGTTTAAAAAAAAGCGGTCTACGGAAACTGCTTTAAGTATACAGAAGGAGCTTATTCTAGAGAACACTGAAAAAAAAAATTCTGACTTTAGGGTTATACTTAGACTTCAGCAAAGCCTTTGATAGAGTCAACCATAAATTGCTGCTGATAAAGCTGGAAAAATATGGCTTCCGAGGAATAACACTTGAACTAATCCGATCTTATTTAGAAAGCCGACATCAGTTTGTTTAAATTAATGAGAACAGATCGCAGATAAAACCTTTGACAGCGGGTGTGCCCCAGGGTAGCATCTTTGGCCCGATACTTTTCCTGTATTACATTAATGATATTGTATAAGTAAGCGATATGTGTAAATTTGTCGCATATGCCGATGATTGCTCTGTTTTCTTTACAGGTAAAGATTTAAAATAAATAACGCCTATGGCAAGCTCCGTTTGTTATGGACTTCGAGCATGGTCTAAGGCAAACGGCCCTATCCTCAATGAAACCAAAACAAAATGCGTTATTTTGCATGCTCCGGGAAGTTATACTACATTGCCAGATAATATTGTTTTGGGTCCGTATAAAATTAACATTACGTCATCCATAAATACCCTAGGCGTAATATTCACAGCGCAGATGTCCTGGAATGAACACGGAAGTCAGGTTTGCTCAATGGTGCGAAAAGTTGTTGGTGTGTTAAATCGGAATCGAAGTGCATTACCTTTTAAAGTTAAGCGTCTCATTTATCATGCTCTTTTCCATTCACACCTCAGTGACCGTTCACTTATATGGGATAACACTACAGCGCAAAATATTCAAATGCTGGAAATACTTAAAAAAAAGCAATTCGGGCGATAGCGAACGTTTCTTTTTTCGAGCATAGGCAAGAGCTTTTCCAACAAAACAATAATCAGAGCTCGTGACATATATAAATTCAAAACATTACTAAGCTATAGAAATGCTATACTGGGAAAACTCGATTCATTCCTAACCCTGGCAACTTTACAACAACATAGAAGTGCACATTCATATCGTCACCAGGCACCATGGCAGATCCCTTTCTCACGTACTAATTATGGCTGCCAACGCCTTAAACATACACTACCTTCCCTACTTAACTATTTCAACCAACAAAATGTTGATGTGTTATCTCTAAACAAAACTAAAATATTGAATTCGTTCTTATAGATGTGTGTTGTTAACTGCTCTAACAGTTCCGCAGAACTTATCATGTACTCTCGTTGTGTTTATACGTTCGTACTTGTAACTATTATTCCTAGAATCTAGGTTTCCGCTGCAGTGATTGTGACCGGACCACGTGGCAGGGTTTGCGTTGTAAACTGGATGCTGCAAAGGGCGTCTTGGCGTTTGTAAAATTCGAGGATGTGACGACGCCCTGGGCTACGTTGCCGAGGTGTCTGTCGCGAAAGCAGCAGCCTATATGCAGATTTTCTTTTTCTATGTTTTTTAACATAGATGCACACATATATATAGATTTGTAAGTATGTACAGTAATTTCAAAAAAAAAAAGAACGTTTTCTGGTGGTAACTTGTGTTTATTGTACGCTTCTGTGAAATTTGTTATATTTATGTATGTATGTGTGTGTATGTATATATGTATATATATATTGCTGTTGCATTCTTATGATATATGCGATTGAGTCTGTGTTAAATAATAATATGCAAGATAACAGATTGTAATTGTATACTGGGAGAGTATTTTAAACAGCTACATTATAACTAGTTTCTATGTAATAACATAAAAGTGTCTATATGTATTTGTGTTTAAAAATACTCTTATATCCACACTTTATGCGTGATTGTATTGCTACACCAGCCGCTACCGTGCCTGTCTGGAGGATCGGAGCTTTGTCAAGCCGAAGAAATTTCGGCTTTTTTTCCGGGTCTCCCTTTTTACCTTGTAAAAAATAAAAATCATGATGATGATGAGTTAACACTGGGATGAAGAGGCGCCTGCTCGGGTCAAGCACCGTGTCGGCGAGAACCCACTCACCTCGGCGTGGTCAGTGAAACCTCTGCGGGTGTGTGTGTACAACCCCGCCCCCCTCAAAAGGTGGGTCGGGTACGATTACTTTGAAGGCTCCGAATTGGTAGCAGGTTGAAAGGCCGTTTTTCCCTCACCTAGGGATCTTGGGAGCACAGAGTGTTTATAAGCAGCTGTTGGGCGGCTGCTGAGTGTGCATTCCTCTTTCAGTCATGTTAGACTGATGAACTGTATTCCTCGTTCTAGATGAGAACAAGTCTCTCCCTTCAATAACGTCCTCAGCGTGGATAAGTTGGACGACGGCATGGGCCAGCTACCATCTATTTCATACCCGACCACAACCATTACACTCCTAAAGGGACACTAAAGGTTAATATTAAGTGAACGTGGATTGTTGAAATACCATCCCAGAAACCTCGAAACGCTTGTTTCGTGCGAAGAAGAGACTTATTTTAAGAGAAAATGCGTTCTGAAGCGTCCGCGTACCTCTAGCGCAGTTCAAATCGCCCGCCCTCCGATCGAGGAGTATTGACGTCATGGTCTCATACTGACGTTGCGCCGTCGGTGAGTAAAACGGCTCCCGCAGACGGCGCTACGGCTTTTCTGCACAAAACGCAAACGCGCGGCCAGAAACAGAGCCAAGACAGAGCCGACAGCAGCGCGAAAGCGGAACTATGGTGGCTAGCGGAAAGGAAAGCGCACGACGATAAGCTGGTTCTTTATTTTATGACGCCAACTTCGACGCTCGTTGCAATGGATGGTGTAGGAGTTGAGGAGGACGTCGGGATGAAAAACTTGGGAGGTTTATTTACATTATTTACAGTGAGACGACCGAGAAATTAACAGTCATAGAAGTCATTACGGGCCGGCAACATCTCGGACGCTGCGGTCCGTGGCAAGAAGCTCGAAAGAGATGAATCAAGGAATGCCCTAGGAATGCTCTCTTGCTGCTCCCGGTCTGCGTCTTTTAAGCCCTTCGGTGTCTCGAAGACACGTCACGTTCGGCCAATGAGAGAGCCCGCTCAGGTGAAGCCATTTTCGGCCAATCGGCGAGCCCGCTCGGGTGTCGTCATTTTCGGCCAATGGTAGGCGCCCGTGCGATGGAGTCACACCCGGCGAAGAGAGTCGCTGCTTGGTCCCCCAATGTCCTAGGGCTTACTTCTCCCTGCGGTCTTGCCTTGCTGACTTGCAATGCGCCGTCACAATAGGCGGATGGGGGCGATGCTGCCAGGTTTTCACGGTGTATTACAGCCGTCTTGCTTCGGGACCCACTTTACCTGCAACAGTGCCAGGCTCTCGCTTCACTTTCGGGAAGAGTCAAGCAGTGAATAGCTCCACCTGCGGCACACGAAGTGGGGGCCGCGAAGTTGTTTGCACGTGCCGCGCCTCAGGAATGTGGTATCCGTGCTTCTGCGCTCCTTAATTAGCTGTGGTGCGATTCGATGTGGTCTGGTGAACTCGAAGTAGGCTCAGGAAACGGCCCCGTATCTAACAATGGCCCTGACAACGACACATTAGCTCGCGATGCTGGGCTCGAGTTCAGCGATTTAAGCACTGATGAACGTGACCTGCTGTTGAGGGCTCGCGCTGCCGGCGTCGTTGCGTACTACTACGACGGCAACTGTATGTCATGGCTGTATATATTCGCACATTGCAACTTTTGCTTCGTGAAAACCAAATGCCGCACTCACCGCCCCGGGGCGTCTTCGACCTGCAGTTCTTGCGCTTCGGAGAATGCAGGCAAGACCGACGGAACAGCGCTACGGAAAAGCATTGCTTTGAAAGGCACTCCACACGACTTCAGTAAGTCGGCGTTGAACTCGTCATCCTCTGGACGAAAGTGCAGTGAGCACACTATGCGATTTTTCGGCTCTTTGCCAACGCGCTGTGGCAGAGGTACGGCACTTAACCACTTCGAACGGAGAGGTTCACTCGTTGGCACACAGTGATCAGTAACGTTGGGTTCGCCGCTGCAACTGGCCTTTGCCAAGTTCCGCGGACCGTTCGCGCATCCCACGACATTGCATGGACGTGGCATTCTCACTGCTTGTTCCAAATGCAAGTTTCGCGAGCCAGCAGGACAACCGCAGCACGACGCGATAAAGAAACAACTGAAACTCCAAAGCGCGCGCGGCGCAAAGTCGAGCGCGCAGAGTCGAGCGAAAACGAAACCTTTCGATCACCCATACTACTAAAGGGTAACGTCAAAATGTTATTTTTTCTTAGAATGAAATAGAAGTATTGAAGTAGCATTTTCTTCCGTTTAATAATCTAATGAAATTATCTTTTTAATACGAGTAGTTGAGTACTAGTGACATAAATTATGATGAGGAGTGCTTTCGTCATCGGGCTAGTACCGGAATGTCGCTGGGGGGTCTCAAATCGTGTCATGCATTTACCTCAATTTCTCGGTTACTAAAGCTCTGTTCGCGATTATAGTGACGCCTTAGACGTTCTAAAGCATTGCTTTATCACTTTAACTTGACTTCATATTAACCTTTAGTAGTTTAGCATCCAGAAGCTGAAAAGTGGACTATGAGGGACACTGTGGTGGAGGCCTCCGTATTTATTTTCGCCATCTGGTGTTTTTGACTGCACACCCCAAGCACACTGTAAAATAATTTACACCCCTAAGGGTTTTTTTGAGTGTCTATAACTAACCCCCTAGCACCCTAGAGAAAGCTGGGTTTTATAGGCAATTACACCCTTATGATGGTTATTCTATATTTCAATAACACCCTATCCCTTGAGGGTGTGTTGAACAACATATTACCCTTCGACCCATGGGGTGTAAGGGTGTGATCAGGAATATATTACCCTTCACCTATCGGGTGTAATGAGCAATATAATAGCCCTTGCTATAAGGGTGTTGAAGTACGGCATGTTGAAGTGGGTACACATGCACTTCATTGTTTCGTAAGTCTACAGTCAGGCTAGCACACAGAAATGTTATGTACGGTGTGCATACAATAGGTAATGTGTTTCCAAATGCATGGCATAGCAACTTTGAAGAAAACACATAATCACGTGTGAGTGTTCTGCGTGAAATAATTCATTTACCACAGATACAGGAAGAGTGACTGCATGGAGGGTCATTTATTCTAGCCACCTGTACAATATTTAGAGCTTGCACTACGCCTTGTATGTGGTGACAAGTCTTGTGGTCGTTCTACACTGAAGAACAGTCTTATTCAAACCAATGTTCCAGGGCACAGGCGAGGCTGGTGATGCCTTTGTGTAGCTCCATTCCAATGTCCCAAGGCGAGCCATCATAGATGAAGCCATTTCTTCATTGATCGCTGTAGCCATCTGCTTGTTTTCTACCTGCAAAATGATTTGTTGCAATTTAATGTCAGGAAAAGTACACGAAACATGACAAGCAGTGCTTCCCTGCATCATTCACCTAAATATTTCAAGATCACATGAAGACCAGGATAAAGAAAACAAGCACAGATGGTGCTTACTTCCAAGAAATCGTTATTTCGAAAGAATAAGGCATTTATTCTGCCACATCATGAATGTAGGAGAGAGAGGCTACACAATTATATGAGGGAAATTCAGAAATTACTGCCTCCAAGCCCACTACTTTGCCAATATTACTGCAAACATTTTGAACGCTTTATCATTGATGCGCTTATGTTTATGCTATCGAATGTCGCCTCACCATCCTATCTCTTCTCGTTCCAGAGTAATCGAGCAATTCATGGCATCCAGTGGTGAAGTCCAGTTGAAACAGCAGGCTGTAATTGAATTTCTGACTGCAGAAGGTTGTGCGCATATCAACATTCATCGCCATCTGACTGCAGTTTACGGGGATGCCTGTGTTGACGTCAGCACTGTGCAGAGGTGGGCAAGGACTGTGAAAGACCAAAATCCTGCCGCATCAAATCTCCAGGATCAGCACCGAAATAGACGGCCCACAATGGCTTCTGATGAGGATCATGAACATCAGGCAGATAAGTTGACTCAGGGCAATCGCAGGATCAAGCTACACCAGATTGCAACAACACTCGCCATTTCCATTGGCTCAGTGAACCACATCATTAAAGACCTGCGTTACAAGAAGACTTGTGTTTGTTGGGTGCCACGGCAACTGAAGACCGACATGAAAAAGTTCAAGAATAGCCAACAAGTTAAAATCTTCTTGTAACCCAGGAGTTTCTTAATTATCTGGTTCACTGAACCAATGGAAATGGCGAGTATTTTTGCAATCTGGTGTTGCTTGATCCTGCGATTGACCCCATTCAACTCGTCTGCCTGATGTTGATGATCCTCATCAGAAGCCGTTGCAGGCCGTCCAGTTCGGTGCTGATCCTGGACGTTTGATGCGGCTGGATTTTGATGTTTCACAGTCCTTGCCCACCTCCGCACAATGCTGACTTCAACACAGGCATCCCCGTAAACTGCTTTCAGATGGCAATGAATGTTGAAGGGCGTAGAACCTTCCGCAGTGAGAAATTCAATTACAGCCCGCTGTTTCAAGTGGACATCATCACTGGATGCCATGCATTGATCGATTACTTTGGAACGCGAAGAGATAGGAAGATGGGGCAAGTGACATTCTATAGCATAAACATCAGTGCATTAATGATAAAGAGCCAAAATGTTTGCAGTACTACTGGCAAAGTAGTGTGTTTGGAGACATTATTTCCTTAACCGCCCTCATATTACAGCAATAACGCTGGGCAGTTTGTTTTTGTGTGTGACATCTGACCCAAAACTACAATTTGGAATGTGCACAAATAAAGATGCTCGTGTTGAGTCCAATGAATTGCTTACAAATATATCAATCCTTTCTTATGCAATAAGTTTACAATGAGAAGCCACATCATCTCACTGCAACTTTTCCCTACAAGCAAGTTATACTGAAAATAAGGTGCAGCCATATGCTTCGCTATGCATTGCAGGGTAACCATCAAGAGGTACTTTGACATTAATGCCTTGTTCCCAAAACCAATAGTGTAAATGCCAACCATTATTTCACAGGAGGTGGTGGCCACAAGGCAAAAACAAATTCGCAGGGTTTACGTGCCTAAACAATGACCTTACGTTCATCGGTTAGTATAACACATGGCATTGTTTTGCCTGCCTCCTCAGGAATATACATTATTTATGGGAGTAGAAATCAGCATTTTCACAGAAGCTTGCTCCTTTAACAAGAGACACAAACGATGCTGTTCTTCAGATTTCCCAGGCAAACAATGCAAGCATCACTATACTAAGCATCACTAAGCTGACCTTTATTTTTTTTCTTAATCTATGACCTACACAGTGGCTGGTAACAACCCCTCTCTCAGAACTATTTGGCATCTCTACTAGAAGCCCTACCTACACTTTTTAACATCATCTTAGACATCTCCACTAAGCAAGCACATAATCCTGCTGGTATTTTTATTACAGAGGTTTTCACTAAAGATCTTCCAAGCAAGAACTTTTTAGCATCTGATCACTTAGATGCTTTGAACTGGAACAACACAGTGAATGCATCATGCTTAACAGAAGTTTAGCTATTTTAATCAAAGCACAGTTAAAGCCTTTCATGTATGAAGTTTGTCATCTGCTTTCACTTGATCTTGCTGGTTATATGATTGTGAGTTACACTAAGATCAAACATTCTAATGGTCAACATCCTTCATCTGTGAAGCGCAGAAAACTTTAGTGCACTTGTCAGTGTTGTTACGGCATTCTTAAATGTGATGATTAGGCTGCTGGCTGTTTAGCACTGTAGTGGCATTGTACAGGGTGATCAATTTTAAGTTTTATGGAATTTTTAAAAATTTCCTGTGGCAGATGGCATAATTCTTGTCCTTGAGCTAGATTATTTGAAGAGGTGGACATCACTAGCATAAGAAATCGAAACACATGTCCGACTAATTAAAAAAAATTCACTATTCACTTTGTCACTAATTATTTTACTGCACATATTGCAATTTATGAATTGTAGCCAGTGAGCTTGGAAGACGTGTGCACTTGAACTTCCAGGATGACACCAGTTTAGGAATAATTCCCTGATAAAGAACACTACACAAGGGTGTTCCAGTTACTTTTGTGCATCAGTGCATAAAAGCACATTTTGTTAAAAAAGTAAGTGGAACAACAGTGCATTTTTACGGCAAGTTTGATGGTACATATCTCCAAACTGGCGTCATTCTGGAAATCAATTCCAGAGTGGATGCATCTTGTAATCTCACTGGCTATGATTCGTAAATTACAATATGTGCTTCATATATGTGGTGGCACTGGCAAACACTCCTAGAGTTCTACTAGGAAACATAAATACCGAAGAAAGTGGATGGGGAAAAGGCACCTGTTGTAGTTCAATTGGTAAAGCATCGCACACGTAATGCGAAGACGTGGGTTCGTTCCCCACCTGTGGCAAGTTGTTTTTTCATCCACTTTCATTTTCAGTAATTTATAATTTCTTTATTTCATTTACTAATCACAAGTAATTTACCCTAAGTTGTCCTTGGTGTTAGTGTTTGCTGGCTTCTTAGGATAAGATTAATAAACATCGGCCCCTCGGTTAAGCCACTTTCTTTTTGTTTATATGTGCCATGAAGTAATTAATTGAAAAGCTAATTAATAGATTTTCGTTAATTAGTTGAACATGTGTTTCGATTTCTCGTGCAAGATATGTCTGTCTGTTTGAATATTCCTGCTCAAGGACTAGAATTATGCTATATGCAACAGGTTATACTTAAAAATTCCAAAAAACTTAAAATCATCACCCTGTATAAAGACACTGTGAATTTTAAAACAAGCTTCAGTGAACCTTACTGAATTAGCAAATGGCCAGTGTAACTAGCATGATTATCCTGGAAATCTTTTGTAGCTTATAAGCATAGAGCATTTCACTTACACATTTAGGAATGCGAAATTTTCTTGAAATCAGCCCTTTCTTTTTAACAGCTAACATCCCTGCCAGTTTGGTTAGACATAATGTTGCATGACTTCAATAGTACTGCAACATCAGATTTTCTTTCTGCTCCCAGTGTCTAGTGATATATCTTTACCAGTGCCCTTAGCAGCTGAGATAACTAATGTTCCTGCAGGTAAATATCAGAAAACATTGCGATAACTGCCAAGTAAATGTAATCGTGCGTCTTGTTTACAATACAGCATGTGCTCTACCTCCTGCCAGGTTTGTTCTCCATATCAGGCCAGCATGCAACTTGTACAAGAGGCACCTTTCGCATGCATGAAGATATTTTATGAGGTTATGGTGGTGTCAAAATATGACATCAACCATAATGCCTTACACTATTATATGAAACACTTGTAGAAAGATAGAAAAGGCACCAATCTTGAATTTATCACGTTCGGTTTACAGTACCATAGTAGAAATGGCTCAACTAGTACAGGTACGCAAACGGGCTAGTTGGTATTGGTCGATGACGTTCGACAATGTGAACTCGACAAAGGATGGAGAATGAGGTGATAGCATTTGTCTCCATTTCTCGCCACTTTCGACGTCCTTTGTACAAGTCCGCACTGTTGAACATCATGGGTCAACTAGTACAGCCTGAAAAATATGTCATGAAAGGAAACTTGGCTCTCAACCTCGACAATTCTGCCTGTCAGGTATTATGGTTTCTTCAGAACTTATTTCTTTATAAAAAGTCATGCCCATCAAGTAAAGCTTACTGAAAGAAATGAAGAACAACATCAACACCTCTCAAGGCACATGCATCAAAGGAGTTAGAGCATCATACACATTACCTTTAAGTGCAAAAGTATTGTTTTTCTTAGGCAAACTGCATTTCTAGTTTCTTAAAGCCTATATATTCATTTGTCACAGCTATGGGAAAATCACAAGGTGGAAAAAGATGTGTTGGTGCAATTTCAACATTTATGTACAACAACAAAAGGTAAAGCACAGGATGTCTCACTGCTCCTCTGTCTAAATGACACTCAGTTTCATTTGTCATGTCCACTCCCATCCTGATGGCAGCAGAAACAGGAAGAGAGCAGCGTGGTTCAGAAAGCAGACGAAGGTGCTGATATCCTAGCTGACATAACGAGTAAAGAAGGGAGCTGGTCAGGCCATGTAGTGCAGACTTGAGACATCGTTAACTAGCGCGAAAAAAACAACGGACGACAGCTAGAAGCACACACGACAGAGCTCTAGGCTTCAACTGAAATTTTGGCTACACAGAAACGTAGGATCCAGGGGATGTGACCTCGACGGATGGAAGCAACATTCATCTCTCCCTTTCCCTGTCTGACAAAGGAGGTATCGGAGCAAATTGATGGATAGGTTCATTTCGAGATACAAACACTCTTTTCGGTGAGAGCCAGGGAAGGGGTGCTTACACACCTATCCCCCACTTTTTGATGCAAAGTGCTTCGAATATTTTCATGTCGACCTGCCTCTAGAGCCGCATGGGCAGATGAGCACTTTGAAACTGCTCAGTGCATGAGCACCTACAGCAATGATTGGCCAGATGGCCACCAGCCACTGACAGCTGCCCTATCTTGGTTCCCCGAAGCAGTCTTTTAAACACCGACCTGCTTGACTTGAGGGAACACAGGGCTGCTTTCAGTGCCTTAGTGGCTAGTGGCCACCTGGCCAATTATCGCCATACATGCTCATGCACCGAGCAGTTTCAAAGCAATCGTGCGCTCAGGCAGCTCCAGAAGCAGGTTCATAGGGAAATATACGAACCACTTTGCATAAAGAAAGTGGGGAACAGGTGTGTGAGCAGCCGTCCTTGGCTCTTACCAAGAGTGTTCGTATGTGAAATTAACCTGTTCATCAATTTGTTCCGATAGCTCCTGTGGTTTCCAACAGTCGACATTCTGTGCATCCCATGTTTCTGTGCAGCAAAAATTTCAGTTGAAGTCCCGAGTTCTGTCTTATGTGCTTCTTGATGTTGTCGTCTTTTTCACGCTAGATATTGATGTCTCAAGTCTGCAATGAGCACCAACTAGCCCAAGTGCCTTCTTCAACCATGTAATGCATAGGGCAGATAACCGGTGGCACATTCGAGTTACAGAACTGATGCCAAGGGAAGAGAAGGGTAGTCAAGGACGGTAGAGAATTAGACTGTATGATGAAGTCGGGAAATTCGCAGGCCTTACTTCGAATCAGCTAGCGCAAGACAGAGGTAATTGGAGCTCACTGGGAGAGGTCTTCATCCTCCAGTGGAAAAAATATGTGGGCCAATTGTGATGAAAAAAGTATACCTGTCGGCTCAGACACCTTCACTGTCTTTTGAGCAATGTGTAGGCCCAAGACAATCGGCCGGTTCCCATGCAATTGCTTCATGCTGACTAACTGCATGGGCACAAGAAAACAACTCACCATTAATACCACCCGAGATTGACCACTTAATAAAAGAAGCTCTCAAACCTGCAAACACAATTAAGCATTTACCAGCTTAATACATACATATATACAAGCCAAGAATAGTTACAATAACCATACGCTTTATAACTAGACATTAGAATAAGGTAGTGAAACGTAGAATAACCGTAGGATGTTCAGTGCAGTTCATTTCAGAAATACTGTCGACCACTGACAGGACGCCTTAGGCAGGGTTCAGTCGTACAACAAGAAAACAAATAGTAGTAGTAGTAAGCATGCGTGCGTGAAATCAAAAAACGAGTTCAAGGTCGAGAAAAAAATGATTAGGCTCGATGTACTTATTTACACAAAGATAAATTCATAAACAAATAGCGCAACCACGCGTTCATCCGCAACGGCACGAAAGCTTCTAGAACAAACGAGTACAACTGAAAACGAAGGATAACCACATAGCCGGGATGGTTGTGGTTCTTTTGTATTAGTTCTAGCGATGAAAGCACAAGCATTGCAAGCTACCTGCGTCATTACCTACCACGTGACCTGGGACAAAAAATAAAAACAAAACGAGTGCAAGTACACAAGCGACATTTAATACGGTTGTCACACTGCACACTTTTGGCCGCGATCGATCCTGACTGGGATCGAATTTCTGGTCACGTTTGGCTTCCTAGCTGAATCTGCGGACGGGAGCCAATCGCGGTCGAAAATTTCGATCCGGAACAGGCTCAATCGTGATCGAAAGTGGCCGTGTGACACCGGTATAAGTATGCGCCCATCTTTAGCAACAGAATGAATTAGCCAAACCAAAGTATTATTTACCTGCCTGCGCCGTATACTGACGCGTAGCAGTACTTAATTCTCTACAACTCAATGTGCTGTCACAATTAGTTGGACACACGAACAATGAAACATCCGATATATTTTCATTTCTTTTTCACGTTCGGTGCCCGTAGGCTCCGCCTGAAGTACACATACTACACTCGCATCCAACACACCTTGTGCTGTCCTTTAAAGAAATTACGCGAAAATTACTACCACAATGACGCACCATAAAAACGCGACGCTGAATGTGACCACGTACGTACCTTTTATATGAGCCGTCCATGCGCCTTGCAAAAGGCCCTCGGTTTGAAGGCGGAGCGCTGTCACGATGGCACGCCATTTCGTTTACGTAGTGGATGGACGATGTTGACGATGGATTCCGCCGAAAAAAAAGTCCACTTCATCACTGGTCAGGCCGAATGGAAGATGTTTTCTCGTTGGCCACGAATGACGGCCGTCGTAGGCATAGTAAACACACTGTCACAAAGAAACACCGATGTCGTAGGCCGCTACTGCCTTTCTTTCTCACGCATAATCGCGTCGCCTTCAGTCCGGATGCTCCCTTCGCGTCGATGAGCACAAAAGTACACGAAAACAACGAGGTGGTGCAACCTAAACGTAGCGAAAAACAATCTAATTACTCACAACTTCAAGACTGTCACGGAGAACACACACATGTGCACCCGGCGGCCCGCCGCGAGACTCAGCAGCGATCGCGGCGACACCCGTCGGTGGAAGTTACTTCAATTTCGGTTTCGTTTTCAAGGCATAAATACATATATTCTTTTAAACTACGTGTGTATATTACTTTCGAGGCTATTTATTTTACGCTACCTCTAAGCAATAATAATAATAATTATTATTATTATTATTATTATTATTATTATTATTATTATTATTATTATTATTATTATTATTATTATAAACAACAGAGGCAGATCCCACGCACTGTGGGAATCGACACAAGCGCAGCTTGCTGTTCTATTTGCGTTCACTGACGATATTTGGCGATGATGTTGACGGCCTACCACAGTCGTGATGTGATGTTGAATGTTATAATACAGGAAGACGTGCTTGCTCGAGGCGCTGTTGCACGCCATTTTTCGTAGCTTACGTGAAAGTTAACGCTCTAATTCCCTTACACGAGCGCATCGCATCGGGGCTGAAGCGTTGATTTGCCGAACAGCCGTTTGCGTGTTGTCGTCTTGACGCTGCGGTGCTTTAGTGCGGCTTTGCGTCTCTGCATGCCCTGAGTCAGTGATCCATGTGCACAAAACTGCGCGGTGCTTACTATTTAGAAATAGCAGAAACGTGCCCTTTCATACCTTGAAGTAAAATTATTACTGTTTGCCCGCAACTGTTGCCACGTTTAGTAGTAGTGCTCCTTTTATTGAGGAGACCACGGCGACAGCGCCCTTACCTTCTCCGGCGATCATCCCATGTATGCGAGCTGCCACGGCGAAAAGTGGCATTATTTACCCAGTTCGTCTGGGTGTTGGCTTTAAACATTCTCTTGTCTCGTCGTTAGTCTTCCAGATGGCATTGTGTCGATGACCAGGATGTTTCAGTGGGCATTATGACGGCCAAAGGGGTCCAGAGAGTATTGTAGCGATGCCCACAAAGTTCTCGCTAAAAGGGCTCGCACACGCCTTCCCCGAGTCCCTCTCATGTACATTATGCACGCTCTAAAACCACCCACCGCCGCGGCTGGCAAGGCAGTGACAGCAGCAGCAGCAGAATTGAAAATTATAAGGGAGGAGGCATAGAAAGCTTCGCTTTAAAATCTAGCAGAACGCCTCTGTGCACACTGTAACCTGTCATCCAGAGCTCTGGTGTTTTGACAGAGTTCAATTTCATTCTACAAAGTATTTCCCGTATTCAGCATGTGCACCTGTCCTACCCGTCTCGCGAGGGGAGACGGGCGAGTCTCGCGCAGGTCTGCATATGCCAAGACATCTCGAACGTACTTTGCAGGTGGGCAATCGCGCGCACACTTGAAAAATGCCTCGCCACTGTTCCGTGAACAAAGATGGGTCTGCAAATGGCCCGCCAATTTCTGGAATCTCATTCTATCTATAATGATTGGCTAATGTCCTATCCATGCAGGCAATAATACTGTCTCCAATTTGGGAGGGGAAATATTTGAGTAAATAGCGCTGTTAGTCGGTGTGGCAAATACTGTATGAATCGCAAGTTGTACGTTGGTTCTCTATACTTTCTCACATTTCCCTCCCTTTCTTTTTCAGCACTCTGTTCTGGCAGCTGTTTGTAAGCCAGTAGAACTTTCCTTTCCTATACAACTACAAACTTAATAGTTTCTTTTTGTACAGCCAGCTTCGTAAATTGACGCAGACGCGAAGCCATGAGCGTTTTGCACGGCTCCTTCTGTAGAGGCTGCTTGATCAAAGCATTGTGGTGGGTGAGAAGCCTCAAGTTTGCCTACGAAACTACCTTGTTTTTAAACGTCAGAGAAGCAGAACGAATTGGGGTTATTGATTCCGCGAAAGAATCTCAGGTGGGGTCAAATCTTCCCGAATCGGCGTATCTTTTGTCCGAGTATGGTTCGTCGCCCCCTTTTCTGCCTGTTTCGTTGTGCTTGAAAGAAACCTAGACGACCGCATTGCTTTGGAGCAATAGTGGCGCGTCCAGCTGCATGCTGTCACGTGGCCTATTCATTTTGCTGGATTGCTGGCGTCCCATAAGCAAGAGCTGTACTTGTTCTGCCTTGCTGAAAACGTTTTGAACATTTTACTTTTTGGTTAAATATTCAATGCTAAAAAAAGTATGTGCGCGCTTTTGGATTCCGCGGAATTTGTACGTGACGAGATTTGAGAACTGTGTGCCACCTAGCCCACTATGACATAATAGTAGTGCTTCAGCAACAGGTTTTTCGCAGGACATATTTAAAATGGGTCATCAAAACAGACAGTGAAACGGTGGGGAACCCTCTTCAGGCGTTTTGTCGGCATTGAAAGTCCGACATGTCTCGGGGGGAAGGGGTTGGGGTAGGGGAGGGCCCGCTTCTGGATCCGCCACTGGTTTGTAGTGCCGTGGGACACGCTGTCTCTTTGTACAACTGTATGTTTGTGAATGTAATAAAAATAAACAAGAACACCCTTGCACCCACCCCCAATATTCTTAGTCAGTGCACCCTTTTGGTGGGTAAAAGGGTGTTATGACATCTAGAACTGCCCTACGCTTCGCAAGAAGTCATGGTGATGGGATATTTCTAGAATGAAAACACCCTTCGAGGGTGTTATGACTCGCAATTCTCACCATCAAGGGTGTAAATTATTTTACTGTGCACGGTACACGAGCATTTTTTGCGTTACATCTCTCGGAATGCAGCCGCCGTGGCCGGGAATCGAACCCATGGCCTCGTGCTTAGCAGCGCGACGATCTCGGCCATCAAGCGTATTGAGTAAGCGGAGCAAATGTGGAATGAAAGCAATGAGCTCCAATATGAGTCTGTTGATACAAATCAGTTCCTGTTAACCTTTTTCTTAATTTTTTTTTATTGCTCGTGCGTTTAACTGTCAAAACAGCATATCTCTACTTCCTGCTCTCACGAAAAATTGAGACCCTGGGATTGACAGGCCCTGCTTACATGTGCGGATTCTTGTCTATATCGCATTCTTACGACTGCTTGAAAGAATCAGCTGCACTTCCCCGCTTCCCTCCCTTCCTCCGCCCCCTTCTGTGGCTAACACACTCTCGTTTTTAAAGGGACACTAGAGTGAAAAATGATTTCTTCTGCATCAGTAAATTACCGTTTTACAACACCAAAGACACCACTCTTACAACGATAAGACGTTTGGTAAGGCAGGAAAAGCGCAAGAACGAAATACGGGTGGCGACGCCTACTTAAGTTCCCGCACGTGGGGGCTGTGACGTCTTGGATTTTGATAGCATCTTCTAGGGCCTACTAACTACATATAGCGGTACAGATTGACTACATTGTGTTCTGAAGGGACCAAATATTAAACATGGGAAGTTTCGGGAACCTTTATTCAGCCAACGCGGCCCAAATGCGAAAACATACTTTGGAATCCCTGACGTCACGCTGACGTACCGGCTCTGGGGTTTCGGCGTGAAATTCAAATACTGATACTTGGACCTTCATTTTCTCATCTAATAATCAAACTATTTTTTTGAAATGACTGCCTGCAGGGTTCTTAAACAATGCTTCATTAGTCTAAACTGATTTATTGTTTCGCTTTAGTGTCCCTTTAAACATTTTGACTTCTGTCCTCATACTCTATGCACGTGCACTTAGCAATTTCGCGGCTGCGTGTTTTTATCGAGCATCCGTGGCAACTGTTGCCTCTACGATGACAAGTCCAATTGTTGAAACGCTGGCTCGCTGGCCTTGTGCTGATCTTTTCAGAGACTAATGCTGATTTTTTCACGTGAATCGAATAAAGAAGCGGCCGCGTGCAACGCGAGCGGGGTGCAGCTTAACGAAGCGATAGGCAGAGGAGGCGGGCGTGACCAACCGTGAAAGCTTGACTTGCTCCGGTAGGGGAATGGCAAGCGCTGGCGTCGGCGGAGAAACTTGACGTGGGCTTGCCGATAATGCGCAAGCCGTTCGTGACTTCGAAGTACCGAGCTCGCAGCGTTAAAAAAAAAGGAACTGCTATAAGCCAGATGACGATTATTGTTCACTCTTAAAACGGTTGCACCCTTTTGGGTGTATATTTGTCCCACAACGATAATCGTCATCTGCCTTGCTTGTGTTTCTTTTCTTGAAAACTCAGTGCTCATTACTTTCCTGTCGAGAATGCTATGTCACGCTGATAACGCATATGCCGTTTTCGTGACTTGGAAGTACCGGGCTTGCAGCGTTAAAGAACACTCTAAGAAGAGATTACACCCTCTGGCGTGCCCCTTCTGCCACACAACGATAATCGTCATCTGCCTTGATGCGTTTCCTTTCGTTATCGCTGCGAGCCCGGAACTTTCCGGTAACGAACGGCACGCGCGTTATCAGCATAGAACAGTTTACACCCTTTGGAGTGCCCCTTCTGATAACGCGCGTGCCGTTCGTTACCGGAAAGTTCCGGGCTCGCAGCGATAACGAAAGGAAACGCATCAAGGCAGATGACGATTATTGTTGTGTGGCAGAAGGGGCACGCCAAAGGGTGTAATCTCTTCTTAGAGTGAAGGTAAATGCGGGCAAGCCGGGGGTTCTATTCGGGACATAGAGATGATTCTGGACCTCCGCCATTTTATTCGAGGTGTGACGTAGGCGCGGCGTGTACAAAATACCGCCGATGGCCCCGTTTTGCTTTCGTAACGTGACGCAAACTTCGCGTTTTGCCTAAGAAACTGAAATGAAGGCACTGAGCCTAACGTTCGTGATAAAGCAAAACATTTTTCCTCCTCAGTAAAAATAAGGCAGCGCTAGCTCAAAGCGTACGATTATTCCGCCGAAAACGCTACTCGCTTTTGTTGTCTGCTGAGTATAAGCCATCGTCTGCTTCATTAGATGCGTGTCCCAGGGAAACGGAATGATTCACTGTATATTGGGGCTAAAGCGCTTGTTTTCTACCTGGAGACAACATGCGCGACCTACCAGCGTTGATGAGTGCATGTTCTAGCCCGCGTTATCGTTATCTCGTGAAACGCAAGTGAATCAACCCGACTCGGCTGGTCGATCGATATGCGGCCGAATATCACCGATAGCGTTGTGCGCACCACAGGTATCCGCTTGCGTGACGCAAGCGCTGTCATCTCCAGGAGCGGGTAACGCGCGGCAGTCCTCCCTGAAACGCTGCACTCTTATTGAAAAGTTTGCACCATTTTGGGCTTATCGTGTCCCACAGCGATAATCGTCATCTGCCTCGCTTGCGCTTCCTTTCTTGAAAACTCGGTGCTTGAAAACTTTCCTGTCGGGAATGCTGTGTCACGATGATATAACGCGTAGGCATGCAGTTCGTGACTTGGAAGTACCGGACTCGCAGCGTTAAAGTAAGGAAATTCGGGCAAGACAGATAACGATTATCGTTGCGAGACAAGATAAGCCCCAAATGGTGCAAATTTTTTAAAGTTTCATACAACTATTCACTCATATAAAATTACACCCTTTGGGGCTTATCTTGTCCTACAACGACAATCGTCATCTGTCTTGGCCGCGTTTCCTTTCTTTAACGCTGCGAGCCTGGTACTTCCCATGCAGTCACGAACGGCTTGCGCGTTATCAGTGTGACACAGCATTCTAGACAGCAAAGTATCGAGCGCGGAGTTTTGGAGAAAGGAAACGCAAGCATAAGGCAGATGACGATTATCGTTGTGGGACAAACATAAACCCCAAATGGTGCAACCGTATTAAGAGTGTTGTATGAAACTTCATATTTCAAACCAACCGCTGTGCGCTCTTGTCGCGGGCGCCACGCTGGAGAGTTGATGTCAGTCGCACAAGTGCGCTATGCACTCTTAGGCAAAGTTACACCCTTTGGCTTGCCCCTTCTGCCACACAACAATAATCGTTATCTGCCTTGATGCGTTTCCTTTCTTTAACGCTGCGAGCCCGCTACTTTCCAGTAACGAACGGCACGCGCGTTATCAGCATAGAACAGTTTACACCCTTTGGAGTGCCCCTTCTGATAACGCGCGTGCCGTTCGTTACTGGAAAGTTCCGGGCTCGCAGCGTTAAAGAAAGGAAACGCATCAAGGCATATAACGATTATCGTTGTGTGGCAGAAGGGGCAAGCCAAAGGGTGTAACTTTGCCTAAGAGTGTGCAAACGTCAGCACAAACATCTCGAATGCGAAATTTTGATGTCAGTGCTTCTTCGGGAACTGTGTACACGATGGCAAAAACTATCTACCACTATATCCACCATACAACAAACCATACAGGGTCCTGAATATTTCGCTGCGTGTGTTCGAAAAAAGATTTTGCGCTCGCCGCTGCACTGTTCTTGTTCAAATTTTGCAGAACGATTGCATTTTGGAGTCTACTTCGTTTAGTATAAAACTTGGCACAGTTAATTGCCTGGATTTTAAGAAAAAATTGCAAACTTGCCTATGCTTATGTGGATGCGAGCTGCTGCCGCGACGGCGCCATCATAAACTCTTGTCGCCGCCTGCCGTTTCGAGGAGGGCTCTCACGTGTTGACCACTCCTGCAACAGGCATGGCAACAGGCGAGTGCCATCCCTGAAACACCGCTTTGTACAGCCGACGGCAGGGGGGAAACAAGTTTATGATTGAACCGTCGCGGCAGCAACTAGCATCCCCTTAAGTGCAGGCAAATTGAAAATTTTTTCTTAAAATCCAGGCAATTAACTGTGCTAAGTTTTATACTAAACGAAGTCGACGCCAAAATGCGATTGTTCTGCAAAATTTGAGCAAGAACAGTGCAGCGGTGAGCGCAAGACTTTTTTCGAACACGCGCAGCGAAATATTCAGGACCCTGTATAGCTACATTTGAATGTTTTCCCTGTCAAAGACGCTGCCAAGCATTCCTCCATGCTGCCAAGGGAGGAAGCCAGTGGTTTGTTGAGGCGGCGCCACGTTCCAGTTGCTGGCAGGGCACGATGCTAACGGTGCTTTGCTGCCGCTTCTCTATATGCTTCTCTGCTTCCGCAGATAACTAGTGATAAAACGAATAAATGTTAAACTTTCTGAGCAGTGACAAACTCTACAGGAAAGTTGACGTCACTCTAAACGCGTCACACAAACTGCAATAAGTGTTGGAAAGTGGCGCTCTCTACGTTACGCCCCCTCCCCTTGGCAGGCACCGGGAAAATACATGGGGCAATGCACTAAGCCGCTCGCAACTCTCAATAACAATACAAGATGGCGTCGTCATCAAGTAGGGAATTGCTATTTCAAACTTTCTTTACTGTTTTTATACGAATTTTGCCATTGTTATTGTGTTTTAAAGTTGTTAACTACTAGACTTAAAGTTAAAAAAATATAAACAGTTTTCTTGTTGCTTTTTCGAGAGTGCAGTGTTGAATGTAAAGTTGCGTATCAGCCGCTACTGATCCGCACGCGAAATTGTTTTGACATTTTCTTGTACATACATGCGTCCATAATACTATCTACGAGCGATTAATTTGGAGCTTACGCTGCTGTCGCTCCTGAAAACTCCTTCCTAATATCAGTGCTGTGTCGGTCAAGTTGAGAGCGTACTCACAGTGGTCATGAAGACTGAAATGCCGGGTGATGAACGACGCTCTGCATTGCTCGATCTTCTTTCAGAGTATCGCCTTAAGCAAACTGCTACAGATATATGGTCTACGCGCGAACGACTGTGCCTGGCGTCATCGGTGTTGAGGAGCGGAGACCAGAATTGGTAAGTGACTTGCTAGCATTTGCGCGTCGTTTAGCACGTGCAGCAGCGTCACAAACTCTGGCTTTAGCGCCATGCGTCGTATGCGGTGCTGTGCTTGGCGCGCAATAAAGAGCACTGTGCGTTAATTTCAGGGTGTCCGTAAGCAGAGCGATACGGCCTTTTGGCGAGTGTAACCGGCCGAATGATTGGTTTTCTCAAAAGGTAAGCCGGGTGACAACGCTATTTAATGGTGGTGAGTCATACATGATTGTTTACTTAGCATTTGTCATTCCTTTTCAGAATTGTGCTCTCCAATATGCCGACCTGTTGGAGAAAGTGGAGTCGCCAAAGTGAGTTGTGAGACGCACCCTCCTCTCCCTTTTTGCACATGGGTTTGAACTCTATGATAGCAACGTTCCGATCGCAGGCGCAAGCGGGGTGAACGCGGCGAGATCGACACTCCCGGTGCTCTTATAGTCCGAAAACTTACTCTTGAGCGCATTGAAGAGCTCAAGAAGATTATTCAAGAAGAACAGCAGCGGCATAAGTACGTACTTTTCTTCTTGTAGCTAGTTTCGAGCGTGGCGCGTAGTTGGAACATGCGTTTTAGAAGAAGCTTGCAGAGCAGCACCAGTAGCTTCTTTGCTGCAGTAAGCTCTAGCAATATTTTTCTGATGTTTTGATGTATTGCGTAAGTGTGTGAGTGATCAGCTAACGTCCTGTGAGGGTATTTCTTGACCCAAAACATTATGTTTTGACCAAACCAATTGCGTCTTCTATGTGCGTTGTTTCGCGTTGTTTAAATCATGCTTGTCTTCTTGTGCACTGGTACTAGATTTTGTTCTAAGTGTGTCTTGTCACGCATCGCTATCATTCGTACTTTGAGTTTATGGATTAATTTATTTCTTACATGTGCCTGTGTGTGCTGCCTTCATACTCTCGATTTCAGATATAGTCTATTCACTGGCAACTTCATCAGGCTGTCATGTTGGGTCTTTGCAGCACTAGCTTGGGTAGAGTTACTTTTTGCGTATTTGCTGATGTAGAGAGATTCCTTGAGGGTCAGGCGTTGCTCAGTAGCTATGGTGTTGGGCTGCTGAGCATGAGGCTGCGGGATCGAATCTCGGCCACGGCGGCCGCATTTCGATGGGGGCGAAATGCGAAAATACCCGTGCACTTAAATTTAGGTGCACGTTAAAGAACCCCAGGTGGTCGAAATTTCTGGAGTATCCACTACGGCGTGCCTTATAATCAGAAAGTGGTTTTGGCATGCAAAACCCCATAATTTTTAAGTCTTGGATGACATTGTACATACTGAAATTCAGGGGAAGGCTTTGTCTTCTGTACCATTTGATAAAAACTGACATTCTCTTTTCCTTACACTTTCCCAAGTACTTATTTGTCCATGATAGTGTTTAGTAGTTAGGAGTGATTTTAGCATTTAGCTACAACTGGGTGTACTCATGCTGCATGTAAATGATTTTGAATTGGCCGTTTGCTGTTTTTGGTAGAAAAAGAAACTACATGCCTCTATGTACAGGACCATACAGGCATGTTTATGTGTCAGCCTTTTCCATTTGACAGTTTTTTTATACCATAGGTCAACAAGCAGTTGTGCAGATAGCTTTCTTTCTTTTTTCCGTCTCTTTCAATTTCTTGTTGATTTTCTGGCACTGTACAACTTTGTTGTGTTTAGCAATTCTGATGACATGCTTTAATGCTAGATTCTAGGTACTGTTAACTTTGCATCCTGTGTTCAATAAACAGAATTTTATTGAGCACAGGAACCATGAATGAATGAAATTTGCCTGTGCCAATGCGTACATCTACAGAATAGTGGAGACCATACTTCTGTTAGTGATTTTTGCATTGTTTATCACAAAGGAGGCTTTGAAGCCAAGCTGTGAGGATCTATATGTATTTTTTTCATGCCATGTTGAAGGAACTTTAGTGGTTAAATAAATTTTCATAATCTTGTGCTTATGCATTCAGTCTGCCAGTCACTTAAAAAAAGATGATTAGTTCTGCAGCTGCACAACAGTTGATGCAGCAGCATTTGTGCAGAATGCAATGTTAACTTATTTTTTATGTTAGGGAAATGCGTACAAACGATACTGTAAAGGTGGGCAGTCAGTCAGATTAGCCTGGTAAGTTATTGTTCAGGTGCTCTCTCAGCGTTTATTTGCCAGACAAAGGTTTTGGCTTTCTAATATAGAAAATGACGACAAAGCTCTTAACTAAATTGCACACCTAAGTTACAGTGCTTCTGACGTATGTTAATCTTTAACATCACAGATTTCATGCATTTTGTGTACTTGCATCTTTTTTATTGTGCAGAAAAAGCCTTTAAAAGCTGTCAAATTGAATTTACATTTATTTCACATTTAAATAGCCTCAGCCAGATGTTGCCATAATCTATGACATCATGAGATGGTGGTACAATATTGCCATTGTGGCATTGCTACCAATCCTTCAAGTTTGCACCATTGTATTTTGTTGCAAATCAGAGTCTCAATTTTGTTGAAGTTGGATATTGGGTATACCATAAAATAATTTAGTTTGTCAAAATCTCATACTTTCCTTTGCCTTAACTCTTTCATTACCACGCCTATTCAAATCGATCACTGGTGAACAATGCTTTAGGTCGCCAATCTCAACTTATCGGAACCGTTTCTTATCCATATAAGGCCATCCAGTAGTTAGTACAGGCACTGCACTTTCAGAATCTGTTTAAGTTTTCGCACTGCGGCGATGTCGTGATTTTTTACGGACCATTTTGCAAACTAATGCATGTATGTTCTAGTGAAAAGAGGCGCGGCTGTCACCTTCTGCCATGCTCAAGAAAAAAGCATGCTGCTCATGATTACGCCGTACTAGCATCAAAATTTTGTAATCAGATGACTCCCAGCATGTCGTGAATTAAATTATATCGCCGGCTCTGCCGTCCAACAGTGCTGAGTGGTGATAATTAACCGAAAATGACGCCATCTGGTCATTGGTGCGCTTTGGTTTGGAGTACGAGTCGCTTTATTCCAATAAAGTGTATTTCTGAAGGTCCACCGCATGACCTGGCTTTTGCAACCAGTTTCCAAGAGTTTCGGTTACCTCGTAAAATCCTGGCAAGGGGCGCTGCCGGTGTCACTGCGCAGTTAATGAAAGTCGCTCCCATGGCGTTGTCCCGCGCGGCTGCGTCGCGAGAAAAGCGTCCTGCTCGAAACTATGCTGCACCCGCATTTCAATTTAGAGATGAGGACTCTAGTTATGATCCTGAAGATGGACAGTAAAGCAGATACAAGCTCTGATTGTGACTATGTTTTGAGTCGGCATGGCACATCCGCAGCTGTTCACCGGCGAGTTTACTTTACGGCCTTGAGTGGTTTCCTTCCTTGTGTGTGCTTATCTGCTGATCTTTTTTCACGACTTGAGAGCTTTACTGATTATCTTCAGGGTGCATACTTCGCTTGGTTATGAGTTGCTGCCATCAGCAGCAAGGAAACTTTCGTTCACGCCAAGAAGGCCGCCTGTAGCGCATCTCGGTCCAGCACTACGGATCAGCGCAAGACAGTTTACAATGGTGTGGGATTTCTTTCTACTGTTCTTCTCTGCAGAGGTGATAAAGACAATGTGAAAAAATGCAAACAGATATGCTTGCACGCATAATATTGTAGTTGCCCAGCTACATTGAAAGCTATCAGCCCTGGAAAATGTGCATGACTCTAGACGAACTGGTGAAGTACGTTCCTTGGACATCTCGTCGGACCATCCTCAGAAGATGCCGAAAAGACAGAACTGCAAAATGTGTTATGAGGACCACAAAGTTGAACAAAAACCAGACGTTTTTTGGGAAAGGTGGGGAGTGCACCTATGCTTCACAAAATCCAGGAACTGCTTCGCCGCATGATATGAGCGATGAACTGGTCTTAGTTTCTTTTTTGTATCCGAAGAATGGCGGTGTACTTAGCATTTATTTTTTCAGAGACTATTCCTGGGTAATATATCTTTGAAATGTATATTCTGAATTTTCTTTGATATTAATATTTTTGTAGATATGATGTTTTGTTATTTTTGTTTTCTACAACTGGCAGCAAAAATGGCGCTTTCTAGAATTTTTGTATTACCTAATATTTTTTTTTGTTTGGTAATGTATGTTGCCAAACAGATTTCATTATGCACAATATGCTATGCTGCAATGTGTGCGGGAATATTATTTGTAGTGGTAGATATTTTTTTTCCGAGACCTATAGTGAAACTACCATTTTCTCGCAGTAACGAAAGAGTTAAAGGGCTCCTCACCAGGCCACATAGCAAATTTTGGTTACTCTGGAACGTGTTATGTACTCTCTAAGGAGTGTTCTACTGCAAGAATGTTTCAAATTAGTTAATAGCTGAGATAATATCTGAAGTCGTGCAAACCAATGATTTCAGGACGTGAGTGTCATCACCAACATAGACACTCTCTCCACTTTCCCCGTCCAGCCTCCGCAAGTGAAATTCCTTCCCTGCAATCTCCCATACCAGAGCTGGAGAGTCACGTGACGCATACGTCACGGGCTCCGTGTCCTTTTTTTTCTCGCTTTTTTGCTGTGCAGCGCACTTCTGCTTGCAGTCGTGCACATGAGCTGTTGCATTTGCCTTGTTTCGCGCAGCGCACGATTTTGCATGTTGTGCGTGACAACACCTGACCAGCGGTATAAGTCAGTGCTACACGAACACTGAGGCAGACACAAGTGGATCACAGAACATGATCATGTGCTGTAATACGGTAGAAAATGACATATTTTCACTCTCAGCGCCCACGACTGCATGATGTGAAAACAAGCAAACGAAATGCGAGTACATCTCTCTTGATGCAGTGTGAAGTAAAACAAAAACATGCGGACATTCGGTTTGTGTGTTTTTTATTTCTCTACGCTTTAATTTGTCTATTGAAGCAACAGACTACACAAATAACAGATGTTGTCTTGAATAATTCTTGAAGTGTCTCGTGTCCCTGTGAGCGACATCGCAGCATGTACATGTATGTAGGCGCACTTGCTGATATACGTCATCCCTTCGTGTTTGAGCATGGCGCCCGCGAGGAGAAGGGCAAACGGCATTTAGTTTGAAATTTCAGCTTTTTCTGCAGCGTGTAGTAATGCAATTCTTAGCAGACACGATCGTGAGCGTGCATTGCATAGACTATGCATATCAGCTCAAAATTTCCGCACCTGGCGAGGGGCCCTTTAAAGGGACCCTAATGCAAGACACGAAATCCGCTTAGACGGTTAAAGCGTTCTTTGAAAACTGTTGTCAATTTGGATATAATAGGTTGATCATTAGAAGCGAAAATGAAGGTCAAAGTTTGTTTTTGAATTTCACACCGAATTCCCAACGGCGGGATGCCATTGTGACGTCATGGATTTCAAAGTAATATTGCCTCTTCAGGCCGTGTTGGCTCAGCAAAAGTTTCTGTTACTTGCCAACTTGCCATGTTCAATCTTTCGCTGTTTTGGAACACAATGTAGTCGATTTTTATACCTAAAGAATTACCTAGGTCTGCCTAGAAGACGCTGTCAACGTCTATGACGTCACAGCGAGCTGGACGTCATACTGGGGTCCGCAGTGTGACATCGCTCGTGGTGACGCGTGACTTCGAGAATTATTCAAGGCAACATCTGTTATTTGTGTGATCTGTTGCTTGAATTGAGGAATTGAAGTTTAGAAAAATAATAAAACACACTAAAGGAATGTCTTCATGCTTTTTGTTTTACTTCGCACCAAAGCAAGAGAGATGTACTTTCGCTTCGTCTGCTTGTTTGCACGGTCGTGCAGTCATGTGCGCAGGTACCGAAACTATGCCATTTTCTACTGTGTTCCAGCACGTGATAATGCTCTGCAATCCGCTTGTACTGCCTCAGTATTCGTGTAGCACTGAATTATACCACTAGGCATGTGTCCTTGTGCACAGTGCGCAAAATCGTGCGCTGCGCGAAACCAGACAATCACAACAGCTCGTGCGCAGCGCCGGAAAAAAAAAAAGAAAAGCGAGGAGAAAAAATAGCTCAGTGCCCTTCCACTCTTTGAAGAAGGATGACCAGCGAAGTTTTGTATGTGGGTCCCTTAATGGCTAACTGCACCTCCGCCGCGGGTCGGCCTGGCATTGCACTTTTCGGGATCGGCCCATGTATGGGGAGTGCTTAATGCCTGCTTCACCTCCGCCGCGGGTCGGGCCGGTATTGCACTACCTTCGCAATCGGCCCACGTATGGGAAGTGCTGAACGCCTGCTTCACCTCCGCCGCGGGCCGACCCGACATTGCACCATCGTCGGGACTGGCCCACATATGGGGAGTGCTTAATGCCTGCATCACCTCTGCCACAGGTGCAGGTTGGCCTGGCATTGCACTATCGTCCGGATTGGCCCACATATGGGGAGTGCTTAACGCCTGCATCACCTCTGCCACAGGTGCAGGTTGGCCCGGCATTGCACTATCTTCGGGATTGGCCCACATATGGGGAGTGCTTAACGCCTGCATCACCTCTGCCACAGGTGCAGGTTGGCCTGGCATTGCACTATCTTCGGGATTGGCCCACATATGGGGAGTGCTTAATGCCTGCTTCACCTCCACCGCGGGTCGGGCTGGTATTGCACTATCTTCGGGATCGGCCCACGTATGGGGAGTGCTTAACGCCTGCTTCACGTGTGCTGCGGGTCGGCCCGGCATTGCACCATCTCCGGGATTGGCCCACGTATGGGGAGTTTTTTTCTTGCCACGCCAACGACACAAATATTTCCTTGGACGGTAGAGGTATACAGCTTCGCTGTAAAAAACGAAGCCAGGGCCCATGACGTATGTGTCTCGCAATCCTCGACGTCCGGTACGGAAAAACACAGGGAAGGAATTTCGCTTGCGGAGGCTAGATGGGGCGAGTGTAGTGAGTGTCTCGCTATGCAGTGGAGGTCGCCTCCTGTAATCGTGGGTTCGCGGCACTGAGTTATTTCTATCTCTGCTATTACTGAGCCGATTTGAAAAATTTTTTGTGGCAGAACGCTCCCTAGAGGACATGTAACAAATTTCAGCGTATAACCAAAATTTGCTGTGGGGCCTGGTGAGGGGCCCTTTAAGATAAAACAGGCCTTGAATGAAATATTTCGTTCCTTTCATTTGCGTGCTGCAATTCTAATATATTCTGAGGAATAATATAGCAAAGACTATAAGACCTGGTTTGAGCAACCTTGGCAGTTGAAGGGTATAGCATCTACCTTGAGTAAATAGCATAGATAAACATATAGCATACATATACATAAATATGTACAGAACATCATGGTGATACTGACAGCAAAAATTTGCCTGGAGCGTCCATATAATTGCTATTGCAATAAAAACTGATAAGGGTGAACCAGTTTCTATGTAGCATGACATGTCCACTGAACAACAAGTGGGAGAGAAAAAAAGAACAGTGGCGGCTCAGGATCAGAAGGAAAGCTGTGGCTATGGCTAGTGGGTAGCCATGTCAAGACTGTGACTGACCAAGGAGTTTGAGATAGTTCATATATACGGAAATACGAGAAAGTAAAGACAAAAACTAGCATCTATGTAGCATGTGTTCTATATTGAATTGACATATGAAAAAAAGAAATGGCAGGAGCATAGTACCAGTAGAAAAAAAAAAAAGTGATCAAAGGGTTGAATTCTTTTACTAGATATTGGAATAGCGAACTAACTGCAATAAATACTGTTTATTTCTGGAGAATAGCCAGTTTCTGTTGCTACTGTGTGTTTTAGTTCCAGAAATATCGTGTAACAGTTGGAAATCTTTTTATTACTTTTGTATGAAACAGTGTGCAAATGTAATCTCTCTGTGACACATTTTTGAACATTTCGGAAACCATACATTTAGACAATAGGCCATTCCATCTCAAAGCATTCCAGGTGTTTTGTTGACCCTGTCTGACTCCTTTGAAAAAAAGTTGCAGTATTTCGCCTCAGTATAGCGATTACTACCTCAAAGATTTCTCTGAGGACTTTTGAACTTTGTGCACAGAAGTGAAATTGTGTTGTACAGAATAAACTCTACAAAACTTGTTTTGCCTACTACTGCAAAACTTATTCTGTCTTATGTGAAAATGCTAGTCTTTCTTGACTGTTGCAAAGAATAGGCTTTGTTGAAATTTTCTTTGTTTTTAGACGCAAGAAGAAAAAAATGCAATGAATTGTCTTTTATTGCAGAAATTGTAATTGTTTCATAAAGAATAATGTCATGCGAACTTTTTAGGTGTATGTACTAGCTTATGAAACCATTTTGCGAACAAAAATAATGTTCAGCTAAAATTGGCACAAAGTTAGAGTAAATAGCATTTTGATTCTAATTGCGGCATTAAATACACATTGTAACGGGCCAATTAAAAATACGGCATATAGAGCATTGTAAAACTGGTTTGTTGCAACTTATCCGGGAAGTTTAGGAGTGAAGTTTGTTCTCGGCAAAAACCGAATTTTTTAACTGAGCAATCGAAACTTTGGGCCAGCTTTCTCTTTATTTTACGGCACAGCACATTGCTCAGCACATTAGACGGGCTTGTTTCATGTGATTAAAAACGTTACTGGGCTAATCCATGTAGCTGGGATTTCTAGATCTGACTTACTCATTCCAGTGATCCTGTTAGTTGGATTGCAGTGTTCTAAATAAATATTTTTATGCAGCTTAAGTTTGGTCATGTTGAGTTTGCTCTGGCTGATCACATGTTGACAGCACAATTTATACATGGGACCTGAAGTCGCTTGTGTGTCTTGTCCAGATTCAGTCTCATCGGCTTCTTCGATATCCTTCTGAATGATCTTGTCGTGTTGCTTGTAAAACCTGTCTTAATTGTTGACCCTCCAAACATGGCAGTCTGGCTCCATTGTCTAAAGAATGTTATTTTCTGTGTGGTCGATTTGTCTTTCCACGGTGGCACATTGCAGTGATCTCTCGTCCTATTGTTCATTTCTGTATTGGCGATAACTGCGGGAGGCTGCAATGCTGCCTTGTCATTGTCCTTGTCATGAATATTCGGAGGCTTTCAAGTAAAAATGTTCAGGCTTACTATAGGTACAACGGATGCTCCCAGCACAACACTTGCAGTTATTCAGATTGCCTTATAAAACAAGTGTCCCTTGCACAATTTCACCTAATTTTGTTTCCAGAGCTTTCACTCCATTTGTCATAGGCTTCACCTTAACGATTGCAACATACTTGTAATAATCTGATCCGACAAAGAGCAGTATGTGGTCATTGTTCAGATTAGTGGTTGTGTGTGCAAATTCATTCGATACATTGTGTTTATTATGTTTGTGCCTGGGAGTGGAATATGTTAACTGCATATTATGTCCACCTTGAATGCCTCGTTTGCAATAAACCATTGTCTTGGTTGCCACAGTAGGTGGACTAATACTTTCTTTATTTTCTGCATTTGTTTACCTCCAAATACACCGACTGTCAAAGTTATTTCTTTCGGCACTTTGCATCTCAACTTCTTTGAAATGCTGGCGGTAATAAAGCTCCATTGGCTTCCACAGTCGAGAATTCTGTGATTGCCGAATGTCGTGGTGCCCGCCATCTTGGTATTGATGGTTGCAGGAGTACAAGGGAGCAACCTTGTGTTGCAGCAAGGATGGCTATGGTTGTAAGTACTTTATTCCTTTCCATAGTGAGTTCAGATGAGCACATTGATGTAACATGCCTTTGCAAGAACTTCTTGCGAGTGACTTGACTTCTACTCTCTCTTTGTGATGTTGGATGGCGATAACACAGTGTGTAGGTCAACTGTTCTCTGGAGATGATCTTGTACGATCAGTTTGTCTTCGCCAAGTCATTTTTGGAGAATCTCGGTGGCATCTTTCAAACATTATTTTGTGGCCTGGAGCCTAGAAATAGCCGACGCAGCTGATCCAGTAACAAGTGAGCTCAGGTAATTAACCTTGTCGTCTATTGTCAAGCAAGTATTATCGTTAATAGCAGACTTGAACTGGATCCAAAATTTATGCCATGATTGGTGATTCCCATCAAATTTGATGAGTTCCAGCTGTGGCAACCTGAACTTACCGTGGGTTGTAGTGCTCTTGTTAGTCTGACAGTCGGGACGGTGGGTGCTCTGCATTACGAAGGTACAGTAAATGCTTGTTAACTCGAACTCTGATATCTCGAAATATGGGTGAAGTTGAAATTTCTTTCCTGGCTCAGTGTCAACTCCATAAATTTTCCACCTCTTATCTCGAAATGCTTTTGCGCCATACTCCAGATATATCGAAATCTGCGAAAATGCTTGCAAAAAGTCGTTATCCAAAGCTTTCACGACCTGCTGCGATATTTTTCACAGTAGAGTTCAGGTGCTGAGACACAGCAGGGAACTGCATAGATTTCGCATTTGATAAGCATCACCTTCTGAAACGTGAATGACGTGCTATCAGCTCAGTTGCAAACTGGCTGAGAAGCCAAGTAGATCGCTTATGCTCTGCTCAATTGGCTTTGTAAGTGGAGCGAGGAAAGTGATCTTGCCGCTGCTGGTATGAATGTTGTGCACAAGTGCACTAGCGTTCCCGCTAAGTGGTTGTATAAAAATTGCCATGTTCGCATGACACGACCTGCGTGGAAGTGGCAACTCAGTGACAGACGTTTGAGGAGTCTTGTGTGCTTGCATGTAAACAATGCTTCAAACAGCGTGCATGAATACTGCGTATCTGATATGATCTACATGTCTTCCGGTGGCTAATAGGTTCAATCTTCGCGCATGCTTTTGTGCTTTCCATACACTCTAGGATGGTATCCTCAAGTTTCACTTTTGTGAGACTCCATGATGGAAACATTGAATGGACCAGAGATGTCACAAAGTCGGGGGACATATATAACCGGGGTTCCACGGTACTGCAAGAATTGGGAGAGGATGACGGTGTCTAAGCAGTGAAAATTGCTGGCATTGGAACAACTTTCATGATATTTCACCTACTAGGCTTTGGAGATGTCGGTGCCTATGTGCAATAGCAGTTGCTTGGCTCTGTGTAAGGATTGCTGTTGCCTGTAGACACCCAACGTGTTGGGTACCAAGTCACAGAGTATCTTCCATAAGTGATCTACCAAAAATTACGCTCCTGAGGAGGTATTCTGTAAGAGCCCCCCTAGTGTACATTACCATTTCATCTGCTGCTGAAGTGCTGATTGGCTGTAGTGCCTCGCTACTGCCGACATGCAGCCAAGCCCACCCAATCAGATCTTCAACAGCAGACAAAATGGACATGTCCACTAGGTGGACCCTAATAGAATAGCTCCCCTGGTATATATATTTTGCGAGAAATGTAGCGGCTACTGGCGCCTATTTCGAAAGGGTCTTTGTGGTCTGTGCACAGCCATGGGCTTACATTTTCGGGAATTTGCTTGTCTCGAAACTTTGCTCATCTCGGAACTTTTTCTCAGTTTTTACAACTTGAAGTTAACAGAGTTTTACTGTAATTCCATTGTCGTCATTGCGACTGAGTTTTCGTATCCAGCAGTCCATCATTTCTTGTCTCTCAATTGGTGTGGGGTCTCGTCAGATATTGCATCATCAAGCTTCTGGAGTTAGGATGCAGCATTTCTATGCAGTCAATAATTAAAAAAAAGGATGCTTCTTACTGCGGCATAGAGTTCCAGTTCTTCAAGTGCACTGTGCACCTTGTTCTGATGTTGTCCAGTTGTGAGCAGATGCTTTGTCATCGTTGAAAGAGTCTTTCCATGGTGCTACCTGGAGGTCTTGTCGGCAAGGTCTGTGCAGCTGATAATCATCAAAGGTTGTACTCGGCTCCGCACTTCAGGAGAAGCTTGGTGTCATGGTGCAAGAGTTCTTCCCAGGAGTCAGCACATGTAGTGGATCTTCCGTTGCCTGCAAGATTGAGCTATAGGTGGCAGCATCGTCACCACGTTAGTGTGGACGGGCGGCCGGTGGCACGCATTGAAATGTACAAAGCGGTGCTTCACTGTGTGAAATTCGGGCTGATTTTTTGGTAATGAACTGAACTGGCTGCAGTAAAGTGAGAATGTATTGCTCTCCAATGTCAAATTTTTACACTAGACTCGCGGAACATGTCTGCTATACGTCAATGGTGCCCAATATTCACTCTCTGTTCCTGTACATTCACAGTGCTTCTCCGTGCTTGGCTTGCATTCTGCATATCTTATTGGCACTGCAGTTGCGCAACTCAACTTACTGCGATTCTCGCACTGGTTATAAAGATGCCTGTATTCCTGTACAGTGAAGTAGCTAGTTCTTGTGACTCTACTTCACCTCTTGTATGCAATCATAACTGCATTTTACTTCTTTTTCAATTCTTTATAAGTTTAGTTGAAAAGTACACCACTGCAGTGACTGGGCACTGGTAGAATTGCCATGTTGCTTCGCACATGGTTCTTTTTTTCTTTGTGGTAGCAGGAAAAACGTAGCATTATAGCACAAGGTTGTTTTTGAATTATTATGTGCATGAGATTGATGCAAATAATTTTCTATGATTTCAAGAGGCAATCTTATGTTGTTTTCTTTGTTTGTGAAAAGACTAGCCATTAACACCACCATGCTAAGGAGTGCATTATATTAACCACCAGGTAACTAGGTTTTACGACGTCCTGTGTCTAGTGACTGCAATAACATAAGAAGCCAACAAACACTGACATTAAGGGCAACATAGGGGAAATTACTTGTGGTTAATAAATGAAATAAAGAAACGATAAATTAATGGAAATGAAAGTGGATGAAAAAACAACTTGCCGTAGGTGGGGAACGATGCCACAACCTTCGCAAAAAGATCACATTCTCATGACGCCTGCAGCAGAAAGGATGTTCCACATCCGCCGCCAAGGTCTGTGAGTGGTAGCGCTGGCTAACACTTCCAGGCTACTAGGGAACATAAATACCCAAGAAAGTGGATGGAGAAACGGCGCCGCGGTAGCTCAATTCGTAGAGCATTGCACACGAAATGCAAAGGTTGTGGGATCGTCCCCCACCTGCGGCAAGTTGTTTTTTTCATCCACTTTCATTAACATTAATTTATCATTTCTTTATTTCATTTATTAAGCACAAGTAATTTCTCCCATGTTGTCCTTGGTGTCAGTGTTTGTTGGCTTCTTATGATATGACTGATATATGATTAACAAAGCCGTGGCGTAGAGGTAGAGTATCCACCTCGCATGCAAGAGGACCGTGGTTTGAATCCCGGTGCCGCGCAATTTTCCAATGGATAAAAAAAAAAGAAAAAAAAAATCCGTGTGTTGATAAAATTGCATAAACAGGCCTGGAGTGTGGCCTGATCCTGATGACCAGAACCGGTAACGCATTCTCTCACCAGAGCAGGATTGGCCACCCTGGTGCAGTACTTGGCCACAACTTCCTTTATGAATACAACAATCAAACCCCGGCCGTCAGTCCCCAGCAGCTGCGAAGTAACTGACCATGGCGGTGGTCAGACCTGTGACGCAGCAGAGGGTGCTAAGAATACCTGGGTCCGAACAGGCCGCCATTGGAATCTGAACTTGGCAACGTTTAACGTTAGAATGTTATCTAGTAAGGCGAGTCTAGCAGTGTTATTGGAGGAATTAGAGGGTAATAAATGGTATATTATAGGGCTCAGTGAAGTTAGGAGGACAAAAGAAGCATATATAGTGCTAAAAAGCGGGCACGTCCTGTGCTACCGGGGCTTAGTGGAGAGACGAGAACTAGGAGTCGGATTCCTGATTAATAAGGATATAGCTGGTAACATACAGGAATCCTGTAGCATTAATGAGAGAGTGGCAGGTCTTGTTCTGAAACTTAATAAGAGGTACAAATTGAAGGTCGTACAGGTCTACGCCCGTACATCCAGTCATGATGACCAGGAAGTCGAAAGCTTCTATGAAGACGTGGAATCAGCTATGGGTAAAGTCAAAACAAGATACACTATACTGATGGGTGACTTCAATGCCAGGGTAGGCAAGAAACAGGCTGGAGACAAGTCGGGGGAATATGACATAGGCTCTAGGAATAGCAGGGAAAAGTTATTAGTAGAGTTTGCAGAACAGAATAATATGCGGATAATGAATACCTTCTTCCGCAAGCAGGATAGCCGAAAGTGGACATGGAGGAGCCCAAAAGCCAGACTAGAAATGAAATAGACTTTATACTCTGCGCTAACCCTGGCATCATACAATATATGGATGGGCTCAGCAAGGTGCGCTGCAGTGACCATAGGATGGTGAGAACTCGAATTAGCCTAGACTTGAGGAGGGAACGGAAGAAACTGGTACATAAGAAGCCGATCAACGAGTTAGCAGTAAGAGGGAAAATAGAGGAATTGTGGATTGCTTTAACTCAGGAAGAGGACCTTAGTGTTAAAGCAATGAACGACAATCTTATGGGCATCATTAAGGAGTGTGCAATAGAAGTCGGTGGCAACTCCGTTAGACAGGATACCAGTAAGCTATCGCAGGAGACGAAAGATCTGATCAAGAAACGCCAATGTATGAAAGCCTCTAACCCTACAGCTAGAATAGCACTGGCAGAACTTTCGAAGTTAATCAACAAGCATAAGACAGCTGACATAAGGAAGTATAATATGGATAGAATTGAACATGCTCTCAGGAATGGAGGAAGCCTAAAAGCCGTGAAAAAACTATGAATAAGCAAGAATCAGATGCATGCGTTAAGAGAAAAAGCCTGCAATATCATTGCTAATATGGATGAGATAATTCAAGTGGCTGAGGAGTTCTATAGAGATTTTTACAGTACCAGTGGCACCCACGACAATAATGGAAGAGAGAATAGTCTAGAGGGATTTGAAATCCCACAAGTAACGCTGGAAGAAGTAAAGAAAGCCTTGGGAGCTATGCAAAGGGGGAAGGCAGCTGGGGAGGATCAGGTAACAGGAGATTTGTTGAAGGATGGTGGGCAGATTGTTCTAGAGAAACTGGCCCTGTATACGGAATGCCTCATGATCTCGAGCGTACCGAAATCTTGGAAGAACACTAACATAATCCTAATCCATAAGAAAAGGGACGCCAAAGACTTGAAAAATTATAGACCGATCAGCTTACTGTCCGTTGCTTACAAAGTATTTACTAAGGTAATCACAAATAGAATCAGGAACACCTTAGACTTCTGTCAACCAAAGGACCCGGCAGGATTCTGTAAAGGCTATTCAACAATAGACCATATTCACACTGTCAATCAGGTAATAGAGAAATGTGCGGAATATAACCAACCCTTATATATAGCTTTCATTGATTACGAGAAAGCATTTGATTCAGTCGAAACCTCAGCAGTCATAGACATTACGGAACCAGGGTGTAGAAGAGCCCTATGTAAATATACTGAAAGATATCTATAGCGGCTCCACAGCCACCGTAGTCCTCCATAAAGAAAGCAACAAAATCCCAATAAAGAGAGGCGTCAGGCAGGGAGATGCGATCTCTCCAATGCTATTCACAGCGTGTTTCCAGCGACCTGGATTGCAGAGACCTGGACAATCCAGAGACCTGGATTGGGACGAATTGGGGATAAGAGTTAATGGAGAATACCTTAGTTACTTGCGATTCGCTGATGATATCGCCTTGCTTAGTAACTCAGGGGACCAATTTCAATGCATGCTCACTGACCTGGAGAGGCAAAGCAGAAGGGGGGGTCTAAAAATTAATCTGCAGAAAACTAAAGTAATGTTTAACAGTCTCGTAAGAGAACAGCAGTTTACGATAGATAGTGAGGCACTGGAGGTGGTAAGGGAATACATCTACTTAGAGCAGGTAGTGACCGCGGATCCGGATCATGAGACTGAAATAATCAGAAGAATAAAAATGGGCTGGGGTGCGTTTGGCCGGCATTCTCTGGTCATGAACAGCAGGTTGCCATTATCCCTCATGAGAGAGAGAGAGAGGGCTCTTTATTAGAAAAACAGAGAATTTTGCCGGCGCGTATATAACCGCTGGCATGCTACTCTGTATAGGGATGGGGATTGGGATTAAAAGATTCCAGGAAAGACCTCTCAAGAGAAAAGTGTATAACAGCTGTGTAACCTGGAGGCTTACGAAAAGGGTTCTACTTAAATTGAGGACGACGCAGCGAGCTATGGAAAGAAGAATGATGGGTGTAACCTTAAGGGATAAGAAAAGAGCAGATTGGGTGAGAGAACAAATGCGAGTTAATGACATCTTAGTTGAAATCAAGAAAAAGAAATGGTGTCAGAGTTGGAGGGAAATTCCACCGCTGGCGCCAGTTGTAGGAGTCGAGGACGGACGTTGGGATGAAACACTTGGGAAGGTTTATTTTACATTATGTACAGTGAGACGTCAATGAACAGTCGTACAGTCATTACGGGCCGGCAGCAACTCGGACGCTGCGGCTCGTCGTAAGCAGTTCGAGAAAGGTGAATCCGGGAATGCTCTTGAATCTCTGGAATCCTTCTTTTAAACCCCTCGAGGACTGGAAGTCGCGTCATGTTCGGCCAATGGTTGGCGCCCGTGTCGCGGTGTCACACCCGGCGGCTCTCTGCGGTCTTGCCTTGCAGACTTGCAATGCGCTCTTCAAAGGCGGAGAAGGGGGACGCTTGGACTCCATTGTCCGAGGGCCCACCTACTCCCAACTGTGCCGGGCTATCCTCTCGCTTTCTGGAAGAGTCAAGCAGTGAATAGCTACCGGCGGCGTACGAACTTGTTTGCACGTGAACTTGTGGCCTTCAACTTGTTTGCTCGAGCGCTCCTCTGGAATGTGCTTTCCGTGTTTCTGCGCTTCTCAATTAGTTGTGCTGCGATTCGATGTGGTCTGGGGGAACTCGAAGTAGGCGCAGGAAACAGCTCCATATCTAACAGCTCGTCCTTGCCCCGGTTGTTCTGAATGGCCGGTGAACTCAATTCGCCGGCCATGAGGAACGCTGAAAGAACCTGCAGGGTATTGGTGTCGAGCCTCGTTTGACGAACTTCGGGATCCTGGGCCCTGGAGAACATACGTCAAACAAACAAAACAACACAGCGCTGCACCACGTGTAAGCGCAGGCTCTTCACCCCTGACTCGCCAGGCTATTACCGAGTCAAAATGAACCCTGATCTTTTATTTCCCCAATTTTGACAAAACAGTTCCAACCACCCTTCCAAACAGCTATCCATTTCTCCTCGAAAGCCGACAAGACCAGAGTACTATTGTTGTTGCAAAACAAAGGGTCGTTGACGTTGCAAACAACAAATGAAAACAGCCGAACATAACTTAAGTGGCCTAACTACACGAACAGCATGTTTCCAATCTATCGCAGTGGCATACTTATCGCACGTATTGGTGCCACTGAACAATCTGGTCAACCTCACAAATACGTAATCACAAGCGCACTAGCCTTGTGGTCACTAAACAGAATGCGTACTTGCGTTGTAGGCAAACTTTTCATTTACGCTTACTCACGTTTCTTCCCTGAAAGTCCTACAGGACACGTGGCTTAAACGAATAATTAAACTTGCGGGACTTACACACTCCGCAGAACCCTTAAAATAATGCGTCTTCTAATAACTCATTCCACGCATACTTTTCAGAGAAGTCAGAATACGGCTGCCCTCAACACACGAGCAACCCAGTCATAAATCTCCTTCCTTCCGTCCACACAGGACACGCGCTAATGGAACTAAGAACGCTTCTCCGTGCAAATCATGCACTCACTGAAAACTATTCGGTTAACCTTAGAAAATAAAAAAACACATAAAAAAAGAAGGTTAACTAAAAACACACGCGCGTTATGATAGGCCTCTCACCGATAACCTTGACCCTCAGGTTACTCACACACAAAAAAAAGAAAGCCTATTTACTCATTAACTAACACTCGCGAGACTACATGTTTTAAAAAAAAAACTGCCTCTTTGAAATCTTGAGCTTCTCAATCAAAACATACACATAGCTCATACCTTACATATTGAAAGGAACTTACATCGCGAAAATTACCAAGTGCTCAAAAATAAAACAAAACAGAACGTTTTACTTCTACGGAAGCTCTGTTTGCCTCCCGTTCCAAACGTTTACGTCTGACTCATACTTTGAGCCGTACCCGAGGTGGTCGCGGTTTGAAAAGCTACTCTGGCTGCCGAGGAACAACAAAAGGGCTGACTCACTATCAGCTCCCCCAAGACGTTACGGTCTCCTGCCAATTTGCGTCCTGGCACCCCGCTTTCCTCACAAACTCGATTGACCGCGTCGCTACTCCCCACCTGGTCTCGTCCTGCCACCTTGCGCTTCTTCGTACTGCACGCTGAGCTTTGAAAAGAACTACAGAACGACGAGGAGTTTAACTGCCCCGTGCCCTTTGTCCGCGTCCGTGCAGAACATGCTTCGCGGTCCCCCTTTGACCGGTGGCTCGAACGTTTTGGATGCGTCAACATCGTCCGTGACGACCGTACCTTTTTCCTCGCGCCCTGCCCTTTTGGGTTTCTCGCCATCTTTGGCGGCGCTACATTAGTTACCGTCTTTCGGTCTTTACCGCGCTTCTTTTTACGGTGCTTTCTCTTTGCACTCGCTTTCATGTCGTCATCTTGTGCCTCGTGCTGGCCGTTACACATCTCGTCGGCCCGAGTCGGTCTCTTACCCGCACAGTCTGAGTGATTTACATTTAAATCTACTCTCACTTTGCCTCGACTGGCGGACAGCTCAACCGACTCTGGCACAATGCAGCAGGCTTTACTCGAGTTATGGAACTCGCACTCTTGCGAACTGCCCTCTACTGCATTGCCCAGCTCACGCTGTGCATCGGCATACAGCCCGTCGGTATCGATCGATGTGTCACGCGCACAGTCCGAATGATTAACAACGGAATCATCCCTATCTAGGCTATCTAAACTGGCGGAGAGCTGCACCGATCCCTGAACAATGCAGTTGTTCTCTCGTGAACTACGGAGCTCGCCATCCCGAGAACTACTCTCAACTGCATCGCTCAATTCGCACTTCACTTCTGCACGCAGATCTGGCTCTACATGGGTGCTCGCATCACTTGGGTCAGCAGTACTCTTTTCTTCGCTAGCAACCTCGCTAACATTACCAGCGACGCACACGCGCGGTAACTGTGCCAATTTGTTCGCAGCTGGCCTAGCTGTCTCTACAGTCATCTGTTGGCACAGCACCTCGTCGCTCTCCCTGCGGCCTTTAACGGCCTCTGTTGCCACTAAGGCATCGTTAGCAGCTAGCCTTTTCCTTTCACTTATGTATCTGCAGCCAATCTCACAGGCACTACTCTTCTCGTCGGCTTTTGGCGAAAATCCGCTCGATGCTGCCTCATTCTTTCGCTCTGTACTACCTACAGAACTCTCAGACAGCCGTTGTCTCTGTGCCATTAACTGATCACAATACTGTATCTCTTTGATCAATGCTGCCTTCTCTCTCTCATACTATTGCTCAAGCTCACGCTTACGTTCCTGATACTCACGTTCGCGTTCATTCTCACATTCGTGACGCTCACACCTAAGAGTAAGTTCTTGAAGCTCACGCTTCCGTTCATTCTCGCGTTCTTGACGCTTACGCTCACTCTTACGTTCACGACGCTCACGCTCCCGTGGTTCCTGTATCATTCCCAAGCAAGCTCAATGCTTTTATCATCATTGCCACTATCTTGAATTGCCTTTATGATAGCCGGCGTTTTCATCTGTTCGTCCGCCTCAACTCCCAAGTCGTCGCACACCAACAACAAGTCTAACCTCGTCAACCTTCTAAGATCCATGGCAGCTGCCCCGACAGGTGGTTAGAACTGTTTTCCTTAATTAATTTGTGCAAACACACAATGCATCAAATTCCCGATTCCCAGAACTATCAAAATGAACACACAACATTTGAGTCTGGCGAATCAAAAGGAAAAAAAACCACGCGCTCACTTACGGTTGCAGCACCCTGCCATCCGGTTCATTTGTCCGCTGTTCCCGGTTCCTCCGGACTCCCTGGGTCGAAGGCTTGCTCTTCTTCGCTACTCCCAGTTTCTTCGGACCTCTTTCGACGAAGGCTCTCTCTTCTTCGCTCTTCCCGGTTCCTTAGGATCTTTCTCGACGAAGGTTGTTCCGTAGCGCTGCCACCATCTGTTGCATTCGGAGGCGATCCCACCGCTGCCACCAGATGTAGGGGTTGAGGGACGGACTTCGGTATGAAAACAAACTTGGGAGTACTTATTTTACATTATATACAGAGAGGGGAGAGTCAAGTAACAGTCGTGCAGTCATTACGGGCCGGCAGCAACTCGGACGCTGCGGCCCGCGGCAAGAAGTTCGAGAGAGGTGAAACAGGGAATGCTCTTGAATCTCTGGAATCCTTCTTTTAAACCCCTCGAGGACTGGAAGTCGCGTCATGTTCGGCCAATGGGAGAGTCCGCTCAGATGACGCCATTTTCGGCCAATGGTTGGCGCCCGTGTCGCGGTGTCACACCCGGCGGCTCTCTGCGGTCTTGCCTTGCAGACTTGCAATGCGCTCTTCAAAGGCGGAGAAGGGGGACGCTTGGGCTCCATTGTCCGAGGGCCCACCTACTCCCAACAGTGCCGGGCTATCCCCTCGCTTTCTGGAAGAGTCAAGCAGTGAATAGCTACCGGCGGCGTACGAACTTGTTTGCACGTGAACTTGTGGCCTTCAACTTGTTTGCTCGAGCGCTCCTCTGGAATGTGCTTTCCGTGTTTCTGCGCTTCTCAATTAGTTGTGCTGCGATTCGATGTGATCTGGGGGAACTCGAAGTAGGCGCAGGAAACAGCTCCATATCTAACAATGGGCATGGGCAGGACATGTAATGAGGAGGGAAGATAACCGATGGTCATTAAGGGTTACGGACTTGATTCCAAGGGAAGGGAAGCGTAGCTGGGGGCGGCAGAAAGTTAGGTGGGCGGATGAGCATAAGAAGTTTGCAGGGACAACATGGCCACAATTAGTACATGACCGGGGTAGCTGGAGAAGTATGGGAGAGGCGTTTGCCCTGCAGTGGGCATAACCATGCTGCTGCTGCTGATGATGACGATGACTTATAAAAATGGGCCCCTCGGTTAACCCCCTTTCTTCTTGTTAGTGGCTATAATGTTACACATGATGCTCGTGTAATACTCTATGTTAGCTTCTCTTTTATAGCATATAATCAAGGTACCAAAGTGCAAAAGATTTACTTGCGATGCAAAATTATTTCTGGTAGGCGGATATCCACTTCATAAAATGGCCCCTCAGGAACAACTAAGGATGGTCGCATAACTGCTGACAGTTATGCGACCATTCAATTGTATTGGGCCACATAATATGGATATTTGATTTTATTTCCTCCTGCTGAGTGATTTCAAGCCACCTTGCTCATGTTTTGTGGTATCACAAAGGTTGTGAAAGGATTAACACATTGTTACGAGGAATCATGACAGTGCTGTCTTCAAATAATGCAGCAACCACTTTATTTAAAGTGATGTCAAACATTTTTTGTTAAGTATTGAGATCATAATGCGGCAGTAAAATTCAAATGACTGTGACGAACGGAGGTCGTGACGATCACACATTGTGAGCTCAACACATGCAGTCACCAATTTTATTGTACTGCAAAGGCTACAGCACAAAGTCAAATGAGTCTCAACATCATCAAAAAATGTATACCACTATTTATGACCGTGATAGAACCATGGAGGAAAGAAACTTTAAAGGATGTGTGCATCACACATGCACATATAAAGAAGCAGCAGTTAGCCGACGATGTGATGCGCCATCCACACCATCGTGGTTAGGCCAATGTCTACCATGCGGCGACTCCACTTAATCTTGTGGCCAATAGGGTCCCCTTGCTAGCTGGACGGCGGTCGACGAAGAGCCAGGCAGGCACGTCTTTTGAAGATGAATTAATGGCACTGGGACAGTTTCCCAAGGAATGCGCAGCAGTACGAGATCTAAGAGCAGAATGACATGGTGATGATAATGGCTCTTTCTGTGGAAGTAGTCGCGACAAGCTAGTATACACACCTGAGAAGCCCACAATGTGGTATCATTCCTCATGAAACAGTTAATTTTATTCTATGAAAGTTCTGATTTGCTGCATTTTGTCTCTTTTTCTCATAGGCCAAACACTGAAAATGGCAATGAAGCTTATTTGTAATAGTCATGAAAGATTAGCATTTTTATGTTACATAAAGCAATTTTGCAGTAGTGGGCAAAAACTATAAGTAATTTAGTAGAAAATATTCTGCAAGGTGTAGTTTCACTTCTGTGCGCTACGTTCAAAGTGCCCTCACAGCATCAAGAATGTTTTCCCAGAAAAAGATCTTTTCACGTAGTGCTTCGCACACTTAGTTAAAATGCAATGATTTTTTCGAAGCAATCAGAGATGATCGACAATACACCTGGTACGCTGGAGATGGAATGACCATTTAAAATGGACTCATTTAAAAATGGACTCAAAGGTACTGTGGAAATCTGATCATCTTTATCAGAAGCTCAGCTTCCCAACTTTATTGTTGAAACCATCACCTGAGCATGCTGTTAGCCTCAGTAACATAGTTTGACAGTAATGCATTACTTCAAAATAAAGGGTTACCATGTTGTTTTTTACCTGTAAATAGGCTCCACTATTTCTTTTGTATCTTTCGGTACAGTAACTGTGCGTTGTTGTGGGCTGTAAGAGTTGTGACCATCATGTGAAATGACGTGTACAACAAATGCATTTCATGAAAAACTATTCATGAACTAGAGGGAGCTGAGAAATTTCAGAGGACCTGCCAGAGTGGATCAGTGGCTATGGCGTTCTGCTGCTGAGTTTAAGGTTGCGAGTTCACTTCTTGCACTACATTTTGTTGAGTGCAGAAATGCTCATGTGCTTAGGTGCATGTTAAATGTACTGGTTAAAATTAATCCGTAGTTCAGCGCTGCAGTGGTCCTTCTTAGCCCACTGTGTAGTTTTGGGACCTTGAAGCCCACACTTCATTTATTAGAAAGTTCAGAGTGTTGAAACAAAGCGCCAGAAGGGAGGACTTGTGCATTTGTTCTGCGCTGTTCTATGGCAACATTATGGCAGATAATTGTAGGGATATTTGAAGGACTGATGACTACTGCCTACTTGGAGTATTGACATTAGCTTGTGTCATTCCTTTCTTATTAGGGGCAAGAATATCCAGTATTTATTTTTCAATGACATGTTACGTTGGGAAAACATTGCAGAAGAAAAGTTGAAACAACGATTTATTGTTTTCAGGAGGTTTCGTCGGGACATTGAACTTCTCAAAGCTGGACAGATAGATGACAGACTGGATGAGCTGCTGAAGCAGATTCAAGAGTGAGTAGCACTTGTGATTGTATTTATGTAAAGGTGTGTGAATATTCAAAACATTCATATAACCAATCGAATATTGTCCTATTCGCTTCAATCCTCGAATCAAATAGTGACTACATACGATTAGGTTCACTAATCGAATAGTCACTATTCGAAAATCCGAATATTTTTCTAATACTTCATGTCAACCATTGTACACAGTCAAACATGAAATTGAAGCAAGAACTTTGATAACTTTCATCCCATCCATAGTGAACATAATGTTTTAGGGGGCACACGTCACTCAGGCAGCTAGACATATCGAACTAAACACGATTGCAAGCGAAAAAATGTCATTCACCTTTGAGCATTGTTTGATACTACTTAAAAATCGCATTAGATAAGTATGCCCTTAATTGCAACATACTATATACAGTTGTAGCACCACGTGCCGTGACCATTTGTACTAGAGAAAATGTTTTTTTTTTTAGATGCATTCACATTAGGAGTGTCAAAGTGAGAAAATGTTTGTGAAGCCGGTCACGTAGTAGAGGGATATATATATATATATGTTGCGGCTGAGGGTGGGATTAGGACAAAAAATCGACCAAGCCCATCGACGAGTGCAACCTGTAGTAGAAATGAAGGAAAAAGGGTTTATTGGCTTAGTTGTGCGGCTCAGGTTATGAAGCCCCCTGCAGGCGTCCGAGGTCACATCAGGACCCTCTGCCTACTGCACGAAAGTCTCTGCTTTTAATACCATCGTCTTCCCTAGGCAAGTCGACTATAGTCGGATACAACTTTAGAAAAAGGAGGAGGCCCGCCCAGATGACCGAAGCGCGACGTCCGATTGCCTCCGCGACGAAAATAATCCCGCTCAAAAAATTGTGCTTCTGAAACACGCAATTCTCGGTATAAATAAACACTTTTGTATTTTGATGACTGGTTTAGTAGAGCTCTCATGTGCTACAGCACATGCCGGATCACGACAGAAAAATAACCCTGTGCCTTCCACAACGCTGCCCGTCGTCTGCTCTTTAGCTTCATTGCAAGTGGCAAAAGTAGAAAGAGCAGCTCTGCGTGGCTTTTGTGCTTGTTTACATGTACACGACACATTTACTACTCCTGTTCCGAGCTTCAAATGAATCAGTAGCTATTGAACAAGTATTTATATAAAACAATGCATTTATCGCAACCATTACAAACTCAAGATGCTCGGTGTCAGCGAAAGCACAGTGTTCAAGGTGAGGAGGGAGGTCAAAGCTTCGCATATTTCGGGTGGCAAACTGTCGACACCCTCGCTAAAGTGCCCACGAAATGCGGAGAAAAGAAGACGCAGCACGAAGTATGACACGTCGTGAGCGCCGAGGTCGTGTGCACGATTTCTTTCGCCGCAACGAGATACCGACGGTCGGGATGATCACTAACGAGTTCTCAAAGCGTATATGATGTTATGTTTGTTGCCTGGGATTTGCCTGACGGAAGGCCAGTGCTATGGTGTGTCGACCGTGGAGGCAGCATTCATCCCCGCATGGTGCCTGCTTCGGGCACACGACTACGTGCACGGCTCGGGTTTCCTCGCGGCTGCACGGCATCCACGACGGAAGCGGCCACTGGATCACAGACTGCTATTCGGCAGCCGTGATCCGGCAGCAATGCAACCCCCCTCCTTTGTTGGGCGGTGCCCGCACCACAAATGACTTCCACTGTTTGGGACGATTTCCAAAGAAGGGCTGTGTTTAGACCTTGTGCCTTGCAGTTGGTTCCCTTTGTCCTATGTGGGCCATAAAACTTCCCCGGCGCACCATTCTGACCGTCCGCCAGATCGGCCCGACGCCGCAGTGCGGTTCGAGGAAGTGCCGGCCACCGAGAGCGGCGTTAGGACCACCGAGGCTGCCCGGACCCTCTCTCTCTCGACCTTGTTTCGTCCTTAGAGACTGTCTGGGAAATCTGGGGACTGAGGGGTGTTATTTAAGCAGCTTGCAGCTGCTCTGTTGGTCTCTCTCCTGATAACGACGACAACATGTAAACATTGTATAAAGAATTCTCCGCCAAGAAAGCTCTCCTCGTCTCTGACTCTGCGTGAAGTAGGGTCCAGACCTCCTGCCGGCCACACATTGACAGCCACTCTTAGCAGCCTGCATGCCAAGGCACATTGTGCTTTTGCATGCAGTTGTGCTGCAAATGACAATTGTGATGCAAATGACAACCACTGTTGGCAGCTTGCATGCAAATACACATTCATGTGGTGGCATTGTTTTTTTTGGCTACCTGGCCCAGGCAAGTAATGTGAATAAGAGAACATTTATCAGACCTCATTAGCTGAGTGAGCCCAAAATACTCATTCGGGTAACTGTTAATAGCAGTAGCCGAGGGCACGCTTGAAAGGCACCATTAACAGTCTGCACGTCAAAGCGCAGTCAAGCTGTCGCCACTATTGGTGAAATAGCAGTAATCAACGTGAAAATGACAGCCACTGTTGGCAGCTTGCATGCAAAAACACATTCATATCGTGGCATTGTTAATTTTGGTTACCTGGCCCAGGTAAGTAATGTGAATAAGAGCATAATTATCAAACGTCATTGGCTTAGTGAGGCCCAGAAAACTCATTTGGGTAGCTATTAATAGCAGTAGTTGAGGGCACGCTTGAAAGGCACCGTTTGCAGTCTGCAGATCAAATCAGAATCATGCCGCAGCCATTGTTGTATTTGTTTATCTGACCGGGCAAGTAACACCAATGTAAGTGCAATTATTCACCCTGAATAGCTCTGCTAGCATTGTTTGTACTAAAAAATGCTGAGTGAAGTTGAATGTGTTTTATTGAGGCAATTATTTAATTCACAAGCCATTGGCGTAGCGATCGACGGCCAGGTTCAGACAGGGACATTTGTGAAGTAATAAATGGTGAAAGTTGCAAAAGCTTTCAGTGCACTGCTTCGCCGGGCTCCATTTACTGAATAATGTCTTTGCAACGATGAAAGCGTCAGGCAGGAAATGACACCCTACTGCACAATGTTATTCGTGTTGGAAAATTTTTACCATCATATGTGATGGGCAGCGAAACCGTCTGTTTACTAAGACTGAATGCATGAAAAATGTAACAGCATAGCAAGGTGTTGTTTCGCAATATGCAGCATGTGTTCTTCTGGCAAGCTGCCACGTGCACTGATGCATAAACATGAACAGAGGTAAGAGGCAAAGTTACTGTGCAACCCACATGACGCTTTTAACCCTTTGAGGGTCGAATTATTTTGAAAAAAACTTTCCCAGGTGGTCAAATTATTTTTTTGCGGATCTTGAATGTCCAAAATGTATTAAGTCGGGAATAAATAGTCAAAAATAATTAGGAACAGTATTTTGGTGTCGGCATCACTCAGAACTGCAAAATGTTCAATAGTATTTCCGAGCGTGGTACTCCTTGTAACATCGGTCTACGCACAGCGCCTTATCGCAGTCTGCACACCTAAAATGCGTGTCTGTTCTCTTGAAGCGAGGAGTTGTGTTGGCGCACACATGCCATCTCTGCGTGCGGCTGCCTTGGGCAGAGGTCTGAGGCACCCTCTCGCGTAAGCGCGTTGCCGCGGAGAGCGAGAATACCTCGCGAACGGCGCTGATAAGCAAGTGGTGATAACCAAGCTAAGAGAAGTGCCAGTCAAGATAGAAATCAACTTCCGCCGCCCCTGCGAGAGCGTGCCGACAAAGAGAAAAACAACGTTTCGCGCGCCTCCGTTGCGATCACGCGGCGGAACCGAAACCGCGAAAGCGCGTTGCCACTGAGAGCGGGAATACCTCGCGAACGCCGCTATAAGCAAGCTAAGAGCAGCGCCAATCAAAATAGAAATCAACTTCCATCGCCCTGCAAGAGAGTGCCGACAAAGAAAAAAATGACGTTTCGCGCGCCTTCGTTGCGATCACGCGGCGAAACCGAAACCGCCAAAGGGGCGTTGCCGCAGTCTGAGCGACGCGCTGAAGCTAGCAATCAGCTCTGTTTATCTCCCCAAGAAGGTAGCACCAACTTCAAACGCATCTTGTAAGTGCTAATAGGTGGCAGCACCTCCCGATGAGCGCTCATCGTCATTATGGCGCGAAATTTCAAACGGAGGGTCGGAACAGTACCCGTATGGCAAAGACCTTGCGGGACAGAAAACCGCCGCCGTACATGTACGGCAAAAACCTTCAAAGGGTTAAGAAAATGTATCTCTAAACCTTTCTGTTTTCATAGGCGATCAAAATTTGTTTTGAGCAAGTTGGTTAATCACATTGCAGCAAGAAAACAAGAAGCAAGGACAGAAAACACAGCGAGTAGGCAGATTGAGAAGACGATTTAGACCAGTGAGAAAGGTTTTAATGAGATGGAGGAGGCCAGCCCTGCAGTGTACAGTAGTTAGTGCTTTGAACGAGATTGGTTAATGAAAATGTGTAAAGACTTTGCTGAAAGAAAACTAGCAAAAACAAATGCTAATATAAAATAAAAGGACAGAAATAAGAGTAAGCGCAAACACGCATGGAAGTAGGCACATATTCACACACAAACGCAAAAATTAAGAAAAACTCAAATATAAAGAAATGTGGGAAATAAAAAAAATTGACAAACGCAAGAAAACGGACACACATTTACAAACAGACGTGGGTAGAGGTATTATAGGAGCGGGTTCACAAGCTGCTGTGCCTACCTTCTCGTATGTTTTTTTAACCGTTCTCTTAACACTGTCTTGGGAATTTTTAATTGCAACATATCACGAGAATCGAAAAGCAGTGCGAAGCTATGTTGTGAAAAACCGTATCGAGCGCTGGCAACACAACTTATGCGTGACTGTGCCACAGCACGCATTCTACAGCTTGCACGCGCGTTGAGCACTGGTGGAAAGCAATCAATCGACGGTGCTACACAACGCTCGAACACCCCCGTTAGACGCTCGGCTATCTCACTGCTGACAACGATCGTTCACGCTAAGTTGACGGCGACAAATCTGTGCGTTGGAGGCTTCTTTTGCAAATATTTTCTGTTGAGACGCTCGTAGGTTTGTTTCATGCACGCACGCTTTTCTTATTTCTCCTGAGAATGGTTTCGCTCCATCACTTCACCCCGTCCGACGAGAAACGCAGCGATACAGTACACGAACACACCTGCCGCTGACAGTAGGCACCAGACTTTGGCAAATTTTTCTCGTCGTAACTTCACTTGGGAGCGGAATAAAAAAGACATGGAACAAACAGGCAGGACGTGTGTTTTGGGCAAAGCTTAGCACAGCATCAGCGATGCTTGCTGCAATGTTTCTTCGCCGGATCACGGCTTAGAATAAACGCATGCAGCACAAATGCCGCATCGTAAGCTCGCAGTAATATTTCCGGCATGATAGACAATCGCAAACAGTTTGGGAATTCACTGTGACGAGGCGTTGACGCGCACAGCTGACGCGACTTAGCCGAGTTCGAAGCCCGGGCGGCCATCTTCTCCAACGGCGGGGTCACCGGCCGTCCGGCTCATGACGTCGGTCCAGAGTGCGCGCCCATTGGTGGACGCTCGTGTGCATCCGCCTCAGAGGAGTAAACGGCCCCTTTTTTCTAAAGTTGTATCCGACTATAGAGAATCTGAAGACTGTCTAGCAGTAAATCACAATCGTCGAATTGGTTGCGATACCGCCGCGATGCTATCGCAACACTCCGCAGTAACCTCGCCTCTAAAGCCCGATGGTATGGGATATGTAGCAGGATAGCAACCTGTGAATCCAGGGTTGCCATCGTTCTTCGGTAGCATTTGATGTTGGCCCTTTTCATCATTAGTTCAGGCCTTCAGGTAGTGATAGTGGCCTTTTGTGGACCCATCAACAGGCGGTGTCCACGCTGCGTTGTCTGGATAGGTGCTTATGGATGGGTAGGGGTTTGCTTCGTGGCAAATGTCTAATTAACACCCTTGTGGTATTAAAGCATAACAATATATATATATATATATATATATTAATATATATATATATATATATATATATATATATATATATATATATAAAACGAACGAGAAGAAAGGGGGTTAAACGAGGGGCTTGATTTTTTAATGATAAAGTAAGAAGACACCAAGGACAACACAAGGAATATTACTTATACTTAATGATTGAATTAAAGAAATGATAAATTAATGGAAATGAAAGTGGATGAAAAATCAACTAGTCGCAGGTGGGATACGAACCCACGTTTTTGCATTACGCGTGCGATGCTCTTAGTTATTGAGCTACTCTGACGCCATTTTCCCATCCATTTCCTCGGATATTTATGTTTTACTACTAGAACCAACCCTGGGAGTGTTTGCCACCGCCACCACTCGCAAACCTTGGCAGTGGATGTGGAATGCAGGTGTTACGAGTACGTGATCTATTTGGGTGAAAGTAACTGGTCAATAAACCCACGCATGCCAGCTGAAGGCATCAATGTTGCGAGATTCGGAACCCTTGTGTGTGGAACACACACACACACGCACGCGCACACGCACACACACTGATACATACATACATACATACATACATACATACATACATACATACATACATACATACATACATACATACAGGGTGTCCTGGCTAACTTTAGCCGGAGTTTAAGAATATGGAAATTTTATTTAGAAGCCCGCAAATGCATGCAAAATTGCTGCCTGACTGGCTGCTCGAGGCACTTTGCGTGTATTCGCGGTCTGCTTTCACGCTAGGAAAAACACTTTTCTGTAGCACGTATTGAGGAACAGAAAGTTGTATCGGTAGTCTTTGATGTCGCTCTACAATTTTCTCATTGACACTTTCCATCTAATTATACTGTTTGAGAAGTTGTTTAATTAAGACCAATTATCTGATTAGGTGGAATGAAAAAACAATAGTTTGAATACCTCCAAGCGAAGGCAAACAACACTACCTTTGTTCGGTCCAGCTGTGTGGCATTTGCATATTTTTAATCTCTGGCTAAAGTTAGCTGGGACACCCTGTGTCTATACTGCAACTGACGGTGGTCTGCTCCGGACCATCATCGATTGCACTCCCCTCCTCGAAGAGGTTGGATGTGTGTCGAGTTGGCTCTTGAACACTTTGCAATGTGTGGAAAGTGGTTTAAATCTTGGTTCTGGGGCCTCAAAGAGGTGCGACGTAATGCTAGTAATGCTATTGCATTTTTCTCACATTTACCGCTAAATTGCCCGTTATTCCTTTTATTCACTGTTCACGCAGGTGACACGTATATCTGATTTTGCCGCAAAAGTACACACAGCTATTCATTGGCCTACATCATTGGCTTTTAAACTTAATATGATGATGCATGACTGCGTATGCTCCTAAGAGCTCCGAGTTTGCAAACAATCTGCTTAGTTGTATCTAGTGCACCTTTGTGCATTTAATAAAACATGCTCTATAATGTGCAGTGTAATGACAACCTTTTTATTGTTGTGAATATGGTTAAACTTCGATGTAATTCTCAATATAACGGAAGTATTTAAGTTTTCATAATCTCTTGTCCATAGAACACCATGTATTTAGAACCTCAATATAACAAAGTGTGTTTGTATGTGATTTCAATATAACAAAATTTCACTGCCACCCGAAAGGAATGCCGAGACAATAAATGGAAACTTCTGCAAATGCAGATGGTCAAATTATTGAATTACAAGCAGCTACTTGCAAACGCACCTCTCAAATTGTGCACCGCGCAAGAGTGACAGCCAAAGTAGTGCCACATCAGGTTCCGTAAAAGTCCAAGTGCGATAGAATCCTATCTGCTTTTAGGTGTGAGTGAAAGTGTGCAAGGGTGAGAGAAGAAAGGTGGTGGCTTCACGAGTGCCGCCATCTTGCTCGAGGGGGCAAGGGGGGGTGGGGGGCAAGTTGGCGTGTGTCTCGGCCATGGCTGCGCATGGCTTTAAGCGGGGCTGAGCACATACGCAGCCGCGCACCTTGCTTTAGAGGTAATATGCCGCGTATGCAGAGTGGGCATGCTGAGATGGCGTGGCAACGTGTAAGCTGTCTTTCCAAGCTTTTAGTACTGTAAATATCGTAATCTCAAGTTTTGGTGACCTGTTGGAGCGAGAGGCAGATGAAGCATTCGCTCTCCACTCCCGGCGCTTTTCTTGATAGTGTCGACCCAGTGCGGGCGATGCTATCAGCCACGGGGTCGGAGTGCACATGAAACCGTGGCTGGCTTCGCTTAATTCATACCGCCTAGAAGATATCATTGACGTACGTAACATGAAACCGTATCATTCGTCACCGACTCCCAAATTTATCGAAATGAATTTTCTCATTCAAATTTGCGTTTTTAGATTGCCCGATAATTGGGAAAATTCTGCGGCCCCTTTCCGTGCAAGAAAAATAGATCGGCCACTGTACTTATTTGCATAAAAGGTCAAATTTCAATAGAGCAAAATTTCGATATAATGAAGAAAATTGCTGATTTTACCAACTTCGTTCTATTGAGGTTTAACTGTACTAGCATTTCAAAATCATTTGATAATATTGCTGAAGAGGCTGTAATATATTTGTAAAATACTTGAAAATTTGTTCATATTTGATCTGATTTGATTTGCTTCTGGCACTACTCAATTTGTATTTGATTCGCCTCTCACACTATTCAATTCGTATTCAGATTGCTCTCAAACACCCCTATTTTCACATCGCTATATTTATGTTGTCACTTGAAAATTTCATATTACCTTTCTTTGCCTTTTTTCACCCGCCGTGGTTGCTCAGTGGCTATGGTGTTGGGCTGCTGAGCACGAGGTCGCGGGATCGAATCCCGGCCACGGCGGCCGCATTTTGATGGGGGCGAAATGCGAAAACACCCGTGTGCTTAGATTTAGGTGCACGTTAAAGAACCCCAGGTGGTCTAAATTTCCGGAGTCCTCCACTACGGCGTGCTTCATAATCAGAAAGTGGTTTTGGCACGTAAAACCCCATAATTAATTATTTAATTTCTTTGCTTTTATTGATGGTGTATGTAACTTGCACCGTTTATCTATAATGTCACAGAGGGAAATCAAAATTAAAGTGACAAAGAGAACTACTATATCAGCTTAGACTGAGGGATCATCCTTTAAAAACTTCATTTGTATAGGTGGTAGGAAATTATTAATTAATCACAAAGAAACGTACTGCAGTGACAATTTAATTTCTTCAGAATGAAGTTAAATGCCTTCCATAATGGGCTTGAAGCACCAAGTGGCTGCAAAGTGGAAATTGTCTGCGGCCAATGGAAGGTACAATGATTGCGCAAGCCGTACCCACTGTGTTCATTCACCTACTTTATTGTAGTGCAGAGAAAGCAGCACAAGGCCCAGTGTTTTGTTTATAAAAAAATCTAGACAAATTGTGACTTTGTCACAGCTACAAAACATGGCAAGCACAAAATATGCACTATGTTCTTGCGATGTACGCACTACTAGCTAGCATATAATACAAGAAGCAATCCACGCTAAGCATGGTACTGCCATAGTCCGCCAGGTGGCCATGCTGCTCAACCTTGTGGTAAATAGCAGCAATGCAGATTACATTTGTGTGGCTCTTTCATTTGGTCAGCAGGAATTGATTTGCTGTCATAAATTTCACAAACGTACATTTGCTAGCAAAGTTATTCACTTTATTTTAGGATGGTTCTTTGAGGCAATCCCATTTTAAACAATTGTAGTGATGGTGTGTTGATTGAGACATAAAGCCAGTGTTGTAGAGTGTTTTATAGTGTAGACTGCTAATCCCTACTGTGAATTTATAGTTTTTTCACTGAGCTGTTAGAAACAAAAATACGAAAATGTATATGTCCTATGCATTGGGGACATGTTAAAGATCCCTTGGTGGCGAAAATTAACCTGGAATCCCTCATGATGGCGTGCCTCATAAATAAATAGTGATTTTGGCTTGTAACACTGCAGAATTCAATTCAATGTTGTATTATACACTTCCTTTCTGCACCCTCAATTTTACCTAATAGATAGATAGAGATAAATGAAAGAAAGGAAAGGCGGGGAGGTTAACAAGATGAAAACTGATTTGCTACCCTACGGGGGGGGGGAGGGAGGGGGGGCGTAGAAAGATAAGAAGGAAATAGAAAGCGCTTGTGCCACTCGTACAAGTTTGTAGGTTATTGTAGGCATTAAGTTTGCCTTGGTAAGAAAAAATGTGAGAAGGTGGAGGAGCACACCATTTTTTTGTGTGTTCACTTTCTCTCTAGATTTTTTCTTTGTACCATTTTACTGACTGACCTGCCCTCATTGGCCCTTTTATTGGGTACCTGATCACCTGCTCATGTGTCTTTGAATTTGAGTGTGAAGCTCTTGCTCCAGTGGTTTTATTGGTCTTGCTAATGAAAGCATTCGGGCCACTGATTGCATTGATCACAAACTGTCTCAAATGCGGGCCGTCATCGTGCCTTGCTTGATGCCTGCTGCCTTGTAACTGTCAGCGAGCAACGGGCAAAGGAGATTGCTGAACAGGAGCTGCAAAAGTGGACCAAGGAGCGGGAGCTGCAGCAAGCGGCCCTGAGGGCAGCCGCACGGCCATCCTCCAAAACCAAGAAAATGTCAAGCCGTTATTTGCAAGAGGTGCGGCGCAGCAGCTCACAATCTGAGCATAGTGAGCCAGACAGCATGCTTGGATCCCCACTGAGCGTTGAGGTGAGCAGTAGTTTCTATGCTGGTAGAGCTTGACACTGGACTAGTGGAAGTTGTAGCACTAGTTAAGAGTGGGATTTGAGCACACTACAGTGAAGGGATAAATCACCTGAACAAGGGACCTGATAAACATTATAAACTTTCTCTGTGTTTTGGCTAGATTTTCTGCATACTATGAATTAATGCGCCTTCGTTAGTGGTGAAAACGGAATAAAGAATACTATATCAAAGAAACTGAATATCACCAGTGTGTGTCTAGCATGTAGAGAGGACAGTGCAGTTTTTGTAATCTTTAGTGATTGGAACAGCTTTGAGTAGGCCATTTTGTTGTTCTTGATTTGGTGGTACTATTGTGGGACAGTACAGTTAACCACAAGAATTTACAGACCAGGGGATCTCAGAAAATGTTCCATTTCTGAGCAGCCTGTAACAGTGGTCAGTAAAACCGAACATCACAATGTTGTTTACATATACTAGCAGAGGGTGTAAATGAGAACACTAGGCTGCATTGTTAGGTTGTGCAGATATTTAGCTTTTTCTCAAATCTCATGTTTTGTAACACTTTATGGCTGACTGTACTATGATGCAACATTCTTGAGAAAGGCGAACATCACCTAGATATTGTGTTTCGTAACACTTTTTGGTTGGCTGTACTATGATGCAACATTCTTGGTGAAAGTGAACATCACCATAAGGTGTATATAAATTACTGGCTATCTTGAGGCCTTCCTCAACTGCATTCAGGAAGGTCTCAAGATTTTTTATCAGCTAAATTGAGACATAGGTTCACATCAGTTTCTACTTCAACAGCCGCTTTGAGGCAAGGCGTGAGATGTGATGAGGATGTGATGTGAGACAGAGTGAAATAAAAAAGGTTTAACGATATGAAAGTATGTGATGAGATAATATTATTATATGTATTTTGGCGCTACCACAGTGTTTTCCAAGCTTTATGACCTTGGGCAACCCTACAAGCTTGTACAGGGTGTTTGACTTAACTTGAGCCAAACATTAAAAATATGCAAGTGCCACGTATCTGGACCAAACCAAAGTACTGTTTGCCTTTGCTTAGAGATACTCAGATTATTTTTGCATTCTGGCTAATTACATTAGTCTTAATTAATGAACTTTCAGTTACTGTAATTAGATTAAATGTGTCAGTGAGAAAGTTGTAGGGCAACATGAGAGACTCCCAGTAGAGCTTTCTGTTGCTCAATACGTCCTACATAAAAGTGCTTTTCTGAACGTGAAGGAAGCCTGCGAATACATGTAAAGTGCCTCAAGCGACCAGTTGCGCAGCAATTTTGTGTATTTTCATGGGCTTCTTTCACGCTCGGAAAAACACTTATGTACCACGTATTGAGAAACAGAAAGCTGTATCAGTAGTTTTTCATTTTGCTCTACAATTTTCTCATTGACACTTTTCATCAGTTATAATAATTGAGAAGTTGATTAATTAAGACTAATTATGTAATAGTCGTAATCCAGAAAGTAATTTGAGTATCGCCAAGCGACAACAAACAACATTACTTTGGTCCATCTGCGTAGCATTTGCATATTTTTAAAGTTTGGCTCAAGTTAAGTGAAACACCCTTTATAGAGTGAGTGCGAAGGAACTAGTTCCACTGTGCTGCTTCTCTAATAGGCCCATGCGTTTCCTCTGAATGTTGCAGCAAATCAAATTTCTGTATTGTTGTATAATGCACGGAAATAGAAAGAAAAGTGTGCACATATTACTGAATCATTTAAATATAGAAATATATAGTGTTTGACTCAGTGCAGTGTTAATCCTAAAAGCCCGTGGTGCCAGGTACAGTGTACATCACGTACATTCCCGTCTGTTTTAGTTCCGTATTATGTAGAAATTTGTGCAATGCAGAAACAAACCCGCCCGTATAGAAACTACAGCATGCTGTACATACACTGTAAAGTATGTGCAAATGTGCCTTGTGTGACCATTTAAATCTTGATGAGCCTTTGTGGCCCACAAGAGTTAATAAGACAGACGGACACTGCTTAGAGTAGCTATGGCTGTCTGCTTGCAGACCCTCAAGTCTACGGAGGGGCCCAACACCCCCATATTCCCCAAATAGACACATAATTTGATGTAGTGTGTAATGAATTTTTCTCAGATTCGTGGCTTGCAGCTCGCACTCTATTGTTGATAGCATTATTACACTGCTGCTCTTTATGAAACACTAAATATTGCTAACCATATTTGTGATAGCAAAATGAAGTACTTTAGTTCTCAAGCAAGAAAAGTAGCTGTACAGTAGAAGGGGTTTCATTAAAAGGGGTTTCATTTACTGAGGAAGATGGGCAGAAGTGCAATACTAATTCATACATTTTCTTAACACTGTTGGATATGTTGAGCATAAGGAAGTCAACATAGTAGCTAGTCTGTCCCACGCTTTGGGCTAGGTTGACTGCTACTGGATTGACTAGGCTTCACTAGTTTCGGTTTATAGGAGGTGCCGGGGACGTATCGAAACAAAAACATAGCTCTTACTGATCGAGTCGATGGTCGAATATTAACACGTGGTTGTGCAGGGAAAGTAAAAATGATCAAACGGCGTGGCGTAAGGTGTCGGAAATTTCGGTTGTCTTTATTTTGGTCGTCATCTGTGGGACTGCATTATGGTGCTGCGAAGTTGTCCAGGTCTGTAGATGCTATGCATTTAAAATCTATAAAATTTTTCTCTGCTTCAGTCTTTGTGACAGCTCTTTAAGAATGGCTTTCTGGATAGGAGACAGGTGTTACAAAAAATATACTTCAGACCCTTTCTCATTCTGAAAAAGCCCTTCAGAGCTAGCTTTTGTGGGTCTGTTTACAGAGAGTTGCAAAACATGTTCCATCCAACTGAATCTTATTAGCATTACCCAAATTAAAAAACAGCCGATTTAGAGGCTGCTGTTCCATTTAAGCGGAAATTATGTTTAAGTGATTTCCATTCACAGAGATTCTACTGTAATTTGATGGTCAGCATTTCATGAGTGATTCACAGGTGTCGCCTTTGCAACGCAATCAATTCCTTCATAAGAGTTTAAAGGCAATTAAACATACTAATCTTTTCTGCTAGTAATAATTAGGTGTGTGAGGTACAGTATTATGAATATGAATTGAGTAGCTTTTGTTCTTGAATTCATATTCGGTTTGAGAATTCACTCTTTGAAGTTGTCAAATATTCGTTTATTTCAATACAAAGATTAACATCACCTATTGGAGTCTTGTGGGAGAAAGATTGTTGCAAATGAAGTTAGAAGTATTCTGCTGCATGACAGCCACAAATGCTGCAGAGAGGTACCAGTTCCTCAGTGAATATATGGAGCAGCAAAACTTATGTGCAATAGCTTCGAGTCAATTCAATAACTCGCCTTCAGACAGCCTCAATTTAGGGAAGACATTTTTGACACTTTTAATTTTTCTACTCTCATTCTAGTTCTGTCTTTTAAACCGACATGCAGTGCTTTGGTACTATTGCACTTCTTAAACACAAGACTCTATGTTTATCTAGGGATGCAATGTTTTCCTGTTTCTTTACTGTCGTTGTCATGGGGCATTAAATCACTGAAAAAAGTTGTTTATAATTTGCAAGCTCCTTAGTTGGCTGGAGGCCCAGTTGTGAACAGCATTAAATGTATGTATCGAATAATGTAAATAAGACTTTCTTTTTTTAACCCAGACATACTCCACACAGCCTCTATGCAGTGGAATCTCGTTAATTCAAACCCACCTAATTCGAACTTCCTTTTTATTCAAACTGACACTGTGTTCGTGTAATAATTATGTGTATATTTATGTGGGAAAGTGCCCATTAATTCAAATGCGTTAGCATTTGTGACAGTTAATTCGAACATACTGTGCCACCGACGATGCTCTCAGCAGTACGACAGCTCATGTGACGATGCCTCTGATCCGGCAGCTCGACCACATGTTGGCTGCTCCCGTCCCAAACTTGGGCACTTCGTGCCATGTGGCAGAGGGTGCGACAGTTAAGTTAGGTGGCACTTGGCGATAGCACGGCAGTGGGAGACAGCGACACATATACTCACATCCAACCCTGTTTACAGCTAATTATACTTGTTTCTGAATATATCTTTAGTTGCTTAGCATTTCTACATGTTCTTGGCACGGACAAGTGTTCTCGCCTATCCTCTCGCCCCCTTCCTCCTCGCAGTGCCATTGCGGTGACTCGCGCCGCTACCATCCACTTCACACTCGCCGTCCCTTCTCCCGGTGTCGCGGCACTGCCGCGGTGCTGGCGGCGGGTGCTCCTTGCCACCTTGCACGTGTTCCACGGCTCTCTGCTCCTCCGTCTCCGCGTCACGTGGCTGTACAGCTCTCAGCTGTGTCTCTCGCTTCCCCGTTTGCAAGGCGTGTTCCTCAGTAGCGTTTGTTGCCTCTGGCAGTGCTTGCACCTGGCTGTCCTCCCGCCTCCACTCTTGCCCTATACCTGGCGCAGTGCCGTTGCGGTGACTCGAAAGACATAATAGCGTTTAGTCCCCTTACGTCTACTTCCCACCCCAACCTTGTGCGTTCAGATTGAGGCCTGTCAGTGATTGAATGAGTGTGTGACCTCTACTCAATACCCCTGTTCTCCACTCGTTTCCTCATCCCACCTCAGAAGAAACATTAAATAATAATTGCTGATCGCCCCTCCCCCCCGCCCCCCCCCTTCTGCGGCGATGACCCACTATACATGGCGCAATGCCCTGTCACCGGAGCGCTGGCCCAATAGCGGCAGATTGTTGTGTGTGCTTCCGAATCCGCAGAACCGCCTCTGTTCGGCACTGCGTGTTCTGTATGCGGTTGCCCGTTGTTGAAATAAGGCAGCTGCTGCTCTCAAAAATCGCATTACAAAAAAGCGGGATCGTCGGCCAATTTTTTTTTTCTTCTGAATTCTTGGTCGTTTCAGTATCATTATTTATCAAGTTGCGTCATACTGTATGGTTATCTGTCTTCTCAGCCAGCAATTTCCTCTTGCTTCTTTTTCTTAATCCAGTAGATTCAATGTTTGGTGCTAACACAAGCGTATGGCGTGCCTTTTTTTAATGTGCTTTTTACCGTTACCTTTTCATTCCAGTGAACTTGCCACTATCTAGCATCAACAAGTTCATATACCAAAGTTTCATGATATTAGCCGGGCAGTGCGTGCGGGGAGCATCTCAGTGCGCGCTTTCTGCTTCTCGCCGCCAAAATCGCAGCCCCGATGTAATAGCAGAAACCTACCTTCCTCGTGGAAGTCCTTGCTGCACACCCGAGTTGTAGCCAATGGCTGCTTGCCAGTTCTAAATTTCGTGATCCAAGCTTCACGCAGATTTTTGTGTACGTGTGAAGGCTGACACCGGGCTCCGTTTCGTACGTCCAGTGCTGCGACACCGAGCAATATCCTACCACATTGGACACCTCCAAAGGCAGCCACTACCTATTATAGTGCTTTCAAGTGTTGTTAAGCATACACCCGAATTTCCAGAGCCACTCATAACTGCACAGTAGTGGCTCGGGGTGATTCTTCTGTGTAAGGAACTCAATTTATTCCTAGGTTAAAGAAACCAGACAATACTTTTATGCAACTCAGCCATTGAACTGCTGAGCGATAAGTTACATTTACGTACTGAGATTCTGTCTTTACAGAACTGCCAAGACTAAACCCATGCGACCCCATAACATTTGCTGCTGAAACAACTGGTTTCAGAATACAGGACATGCCCATGTATTTACCACAGAGGACCTGCTCAGTAATCATGCAGTGCAAAAACCTTGGCTTTGAAAACTCGCCAACTTTTGGAGCTTTTATTATTTTGTTCTATGAGTCCTTTTTCACTCCAGACATGCTTTCTCCCCGTTAGTTTGACAAATATTGGTTTGCCCTACTAAAGTATGTATGTGGGTGCAGTCTTTTCTTATTGCTTAAAGATGTCCTCGCCAGATAGCATACCATGCATGCTGTGGGCTGAAGAAAGGGGCTTTACTCAACATGCTTTAGCTTTGTGGATGAAAAACTGGTGAAAACTCTGTGCCCACTACGCCTCGGTGAAGTCAAGAAAGCTTTGGTACGTCTTCCGACGTGGTGGCTGGGACCGGCCATTCAGAGTGTCACTCGCTCCTCACACGATGGCGCTGTTGTTGTCATTGGTGCTGCCTTGAATGAAATGACATCGTGTCGTGATCTGGTAACTGCATGAAGCCAGCTCCCGGAAACGATTAAGCGCAATAGCGCAGTGTTCAGTGGACAAGCCTCGGTCTGCAGCATAGGCATAGTGGAGACATTGTGGCGGAAAATTACTTGCCTGTGGGCCAGCCGTCATTCGGTGGACCACCGCCGGTTGCGGGCCGGATCTGGCCTGCAGGACGTAGTTTGGAGACCCCTAATCTAAACGTAGCAGGCAGCTTTTGTCTTAAAGGGCGCCAGTGTGTCTGTAATGCAAGAGACTTCAAATGCACATGTTAGCATGTCATGCTCTCAACATAGCTGAGGCCCACAACATGCACAGCTGACTGTCTTCTGCACATGTTCAGTGTGGCCAAACTATGCTTGAGGCATTATGGTGACCATGTTCGACACGTCATCAAGGTCGACGTGTTATTGTCAGTTTGTATCACTTCAATGTATGGCATGGAAGGTAAGTCATTGTCAGGATTTATTAAACTAGTAATGGCCTCTATGGCCTTCTTTGACTGGCTTTGATTGTTGTCGTGGTCCCATGTATTACAGGGCCTTTGACCTTTATGTTTCCTAGGTATTCAATCTTGTGCTTTGTTGGGCCCACTGGTGTTGGAAGTCTTGTTGGATGAGTGCATTCACATTTTGTTGGCTTGGTTAGGTGGAGGATCCTCCAAGTCCACCATCGCAAGGCACACCAGAGAGAGAGAGGCCATGCACCCCCCAGCGGAAAGTGGTGTCTCCTCCACCACATGCGACACCCTCTACCCCTCCAACACCACCTGCCATCTCAACGTCACTATTAACCTCATTGCTCAAGTCACCCACCCCATCCAGTCCAGTGTCATTGGTGTCGGGACTCTGCTCCTTGACACCATCTCCTGTGCATCAACACAAAGAGGTAATTTGAAATAAAAGTTGGGGCTTGGGTTGAAAGGAAACAAAACTTCTGTACCTGTTTATTTCATTGAGAAAATATTGCAGTTTGAATTTGGCAATCGTCACTTATTCTCTGTAACAACTCTAATGTTGAGGGCAGATGCTGTTTGTTCTCAAATGGTTTCTCAACCGCATATTGTATTTGTGGTTTTGACACAGTGTGATACAGTCGAACCCACTTATAAGGATACCCGCCGTGGTTGCTCAGTGGCTATGGTGTTGGGCTGCTGAGCACGAGGTCGCGGGACTGAATCCCGGCCGCGGCGGCCGCATATCGATGGGGGTGAAATGTGAAAACACCCGTGTACTTAGATTTAGGTGCACGTTAAAGAACCCCAGGGGGTCGAAATTTCTGGAGTCCCCCACTACGGCGTGCCTCATAATCAGAAAGTGGTTTTGGCACGTAAAATCCCATACTTTAATTAATTTTAACTTATAATGATACTGGTTTTAACAATATATCGGTTATAACAATGAGAAGCTACCGCATCGTCAACGTTTGTATGTTTTCCATAGGGAAATAACCCGCCTACTACAATGCCCCGATGCCGCATTATCGGTTATAACAAAGAAGTCTGGCTGCTGGATGTCCGAGCCAAAAGGTAGTAAAATGCGAAATCCTTGAAAAGAAAAAAAGAAAACGAGGAATTCGAGCTGCCGCGCACTCATTTTTCAGCCATTTTCCCGCGACTCTCTCCCGTCGCCCTTCCACCCCTCCGAACACGAATGGGCGTTGCCCATAGCTAAACGCCGCCCCACCCTCTGAAACACGAATGGACCGCGCCAACTGCGCCGCTCGCAGATTTCTCGTATGTTGCTCTGTTGCTCGCTGATCAGTGCAGTTTTGCAAACAGCTTAATCGCTCGTGTTCGTCTTTGTTGGTTGCATTGAAATCGTTCCTGGCCATGTGGTTTCTCGGCTTCGCTTGACTCGCCGCCAAAACGGAAGATGGCTGATCCACCTACTGATCATCAGCAATGCACGACGTTGCCGGTGAAAAGAAAGCGCACGGCTATAAACTTGGAAACTAAGTGCTTCTAACCGATGATGTGATCGTTGCGAACGTGCGTGCATCAGATAGCGATGGCGATGGCAGCAGCAATGACGCGATAGGGCAAGTTGCCTCAACGTTGTCCTCGCAGGAGGCCCAGCAGATGATTCAGTCTCTCCAGGGCTTCGTTTTCGCGAGGAACATTCCGTTGCAATACGTCGAGCACCTGGATGCATTGGAGAAGGATGTCAGCAAGCTTCGCGTAAAGTATGCAAGGCTGATGGATATAGGCTTTTCTCGTGCAAGCCAGTGAGAAGTACGTGGCGAGATGCTTGTGGCGATCTCTCCTCAGCATTTCTTCTGGATTTCTCAAGCTGACAGGCTGCCACGGCAGCCTTCTCGCAATAATTAAAAGGCCCCTTTTAGGGCCACCAAAGTGATGCCTCGGCGGTGCTCGCATATTGCTTGCCACCCGTGACACCCCTTTGCAGTGGTTATAGCAGTGCCATTCTTTAACGCCGACAGCCTCGGCTTGTTTCACGCGATCGGAGCGCCCAGGAAGCAGTCAAATGAGTGAACACAATCAGAAGCTGGATGGAGGAAGGTGGTGGGGAGGGGCACTGGCCTCTCCCCACCATTATAGTTTTCTCGCATCAGCTCTGCCATCCCCCTATTTTGATTTTTTCATGCAACCCGGTTATAGCAATTATCGATTATAACAATGGAATTTTCGTGGCACTTGAATATTGTTATAAGTGGGTTCGACTGTACTGCCTATTAAGATTGAGACAAATCAGGGTTGTAGCCTAAGGTAGTATAGCGAGATACTGTAAATGAGTTTTTGTTTAATGACTTTATTGTTCACAATTGCGATAAAATGTGAAATTTTGGAATTATTCACAGACAATAAATTTCATGACACTGAAAGAAGGGGATTCGGCACTGAGAGTGGGTCCCAGTGCCAGCACTATCCGTCTCACAATCACTTTATAGAATAATTTGTAGTTTTCTTTTGTGATTCAGTCAATTTCGCTTGATACTGCTGGCTTTCTGAACCCACAATTTTTCAAATTTTCAAATAGCAACCTAAGTGTTCTCATTGAGGTCTCAGAATGCTGTTGTAGTCCAATAATGCAGGTACGAATGCTGTTAAGTGTTTTATACTAAGCAAAAGGGCAGGAAGCTTTTTGCAGGAAGCATTTTTTCTGCTAATAGTACTGTCTCGTTTGTAGTACTGTCTGATAGATCAGGACAACACTTCAATCAACCAAGAGCGCGGGCTGGCTTCAGGAAGAGATATTTTAGCATGACTCGTGTCCATGTCATCAATCAGGTGATCGAGAAACCTGCATAGTAAAAGCAACCTCTCTAATGGCTTTCATAGATTATGAAAAGGCATTTTTTTCAGTAGTGATACCAGCAGTCATGGAGGCATTGCGTAATCAAGGAGTGCAGGAGCTATACATTAATATCTTTGGAAAGACAGTTAAAACTCGATATAACGAAGTTGGTAAAATTGGCAATTTGCTTCGTTATGTTGAAGTTTTTAAATGTAATTCGACCTTTTATGCAAATAAGTACAGACACCAATACACAGGAAGAGGCCGCAGAATCTTCTGAATTATCGGGCAATTGAATAAAGCAAATTTGAATAAGAAAACAATTCATTTCGATAAATTTGGGAGTCTGCGACGAATGATGCGGTTTGATGCCACATATGTCGATGATATCTTCACATGGGGGGGTACGAATTAAGTGAAGTCAGCCACACTTTCGCGTGCACTCTGCCTCCGCGGCTTGCAGCGTCGCCAACACTAGGACGACGCCATCACGAAATGAGTTGGCAGCGAGGAGCAAATGCTTCGTATGCCTCTCGCTCCAGCGGGTCACCGAAACTCGAGATTATGTAACCTTTAATGCTAAACGTATAGGAAGACAGCTTACGTGGTGCCACGGCACGCCCACTCTTTGCAAACGCACGCGGCAGTGGTTGCGTATGCGCTCAGCCACGCTTATAGCCATGCGCAGACATGGCCGAGAGGCGTGCCAGAAATCGAGATACGCGCCAACTTACATGTCACTCCCCGCCCCCTCGCGCGTGCTTTATCGCGTTACCGCAAGCTCGCTCCCCTATCCCTTTTCCCCTTTGCCCGCGCATGATGTCACCATCTTTTTGTTTCCTCACCCTTGCACACTTTCACTCGCACGTAAAGCGCACACTGGCCGGGGCGCGATAAGATCTTATCGCACTTGGACTTTATACGGAACATCATGCCGCTCCACTTTGGCCATGGCTCTTGGCGATTTAGAAGCACATTTGCAAGCAGCCACTTGTAATTCAATAATTTGACCATCTGCGTTTGCGGAAGTTTCCATTTATTGTCTCGGCATTCCTTTTAAGCGGCAGGGAAATTTCGTTATATTGAAATCACATACAAACACACTTTGTTATATTGAGGTTCTATATACATGGTATTCTATGGGCGAGAAGCTATGAAAACTTTAATACTTCATTATACCGTGAACTTTGTTATATTGAAGTTTGTGATATTCAGGTTTAACTGTATACAAATATTCCACAGCTACCTTGGCTCTCCACAAGAAAAGCACAAAATTACCTATCAAGAAAGGGGTCAGGCAAGGGGACACAATCTTTTCAATGCTATTCACTGCATGCTTAGAAGTATTCAAGCTATTAGACTGGGAAGACATAGGAGTGAGGATCAATAGCAAATATTTCAACAACCATCTGTTTGCAGACGACATTGTTCTGTTCCGCGTTACACAAGACTGGGGCTGAATTGCAACAAATGATAGAAGACACTAACCGAGTAAATGTAAGAGTAAGGTAAATGGTATTATGCAGAAGACACAGGTAATGTTCATTAGCCTGGCGATGGAACAAGAATTTACGATTGCCAGTCAACCTCTAAAACCTGCAGTAGAATGTTTATCTAGGTCGATTACTCAAAGGAAACCCTGATTATGAGAAGGAAATTTACAGAAAAATAAAAATTGGTTGGAGTGCATGCGCCAGGCATTTGGTTACCAAATCCTGACTGGAATCTTAGCACTGTTTAGGAAAGAAAAGTGTACAATGATTGCATTCAACTGGTGCTAACGCATCGGGCAGAAATTCGGAGGTTAATAAAGGAACTTGAGAACAAGTGAAGGACCATGCAAAGAGCAATGGAACAAAAAATGTTATGTGTAACGTTAAGGGACAGGAAGAGAGCAAATGGGGACATCAGATATTCTAGTTCACATTAAGAGAAAAAAAATGGAGCTGGGCAGGCCATATCGGGGGGAGCTCCACCACTGGAAATGGTGGCGCCACCGTCGGCGTGACGTGGCATGAGGGATCACGTGGACACAGCGACCGCGTCGGCTGCTTCGGAAGCACCGAAGCAAGCTGAAAACGAAAGTTTAAAGTCCCACCTGCGCTAAGGTTCTGATTAAGTGGTGAGACTTAGCCGCCTTGGGTGTCTGCGTGACAACATTTCAAAGCACTATAATAGGTAGTGGCTACCTTTGGAGGCATGCAGCATGGTAGGCTACTGCTCGGTGCCGCAGTGCCAGACGTACGCAACGGAGCCCGGTGTCAGCCTTATACACACGTAGCCGCAGGACAATAAGCTGCGTGAAGCTTGGCTCGTGAAACTTAGAACCGGCAAACAGCCATCGGCTAGAACTCGGGCATGCAGCAAGCACAGACGTGCGGAAGATTTCTGCTACGGCATCAAGACTGCGATGTTCGGTAAAGGCAGAAAATACGCACTGAAACGCTCGCCCGCTGCCTGGCTATTGTCATGACGCTTTATTTGGTCTGCGAACTTGTTGATGCTAGATTGTGGCAAGTTCACTGGAATGGAAAGGGAGTGGTAAGAAGCACATTAGAAAAAGGCATGACACAGTCATGTTTGTGTTATGAATTAATGTACTGGATTACGAAAAAAAAGCAGCGGGAAATCGCACGCCGAGAAGGCCGATAAACATACAGTGTGACGCAACTTGAAGAATAAAACTGAAATTTCCAAGAATTTACAAGAAAAAAAAAAAAAGATTGGATCGTCGTGATGGCACATTACAGTCGCCGTAGGCGTCGAAGTCTCTATAACGAAATTATTTTTGAACAGCTCTGATAGCGTCCATGCAACAATGGTTGCCTGTGTACTGTCAAATGATCATATTCTGCGGCCTAAAGCTCACGGCATGGTACAAAACTGCGCCCGCAGCGAAAGCAAAACATTGTGCACGGAGATGCATGCAGACGCGCAGTCGGCCGCTTCGAACCCGTGCAATCGCTGCGTTGAGGTTTCATTCTGATATGCTCCATTCGGTTATACAGACAGCCCATTATAGGAACATATTTTGCATAGTTTACTTTCAGTATTTGCTACCTTTCACGCAAGAAGCCGGTTCGGGAGACTCCATCGCGGCGACCGCGCGCAGTGGCGCTCACTGTACATATTCGGTAAAGAGATAGCGTCTGTAAACGATTCTGTGCTTTCAGTTTGCCCAAAAATATTATTTTGACAGTAAAAAACTTCCCTCGTTTTGAGAGTACTTACAGAAATGTCCAGCAGGGCTGCTGCGTGGTGTTTTTATTGAGCGCCGTAAGCCAAACCTATGAGGATCGCGCCACGTTACCCTCATACTACTGAAAGGAGGCGCATTGGACAGATGGCGACTCCGTAAGTCCTCGCCCCCAATAGTGCGAGTGTAAATAACTGTAGGACCATTAGACTTACAGAATGGGTGCCAAGGGAAAGGAAGTGCAATGGAGGACGGCAGAAAATTAGGTGTGGCGATGAAGTTAGGAAATTTGTGGGTATAAGTTGGAATCAGCTTGCGTAAGAGGGGGGTAATTGGAGGTTCCTGAGAGGGGCCTTCATCCTGCAGTGGACATAAAAATAGGGTAATAATGATGATGATGACTGTTTTACACTGGTAGAGGCTTGGGCAAGTTGGTTATTCAGAACTAAAACTCGTACAGCGTGAAGGAGAAAGACTAAGAGAGACGACACACACTGCGCAGTATGTGTGTCATCTCTCTTAGTCTCCCTTAGTCCTCGTCCTTCGCACTGTACGTGGTTTTAATAAGGTTTAGATTCTGGTGGCAAGACAAAATTTTAGCATTATATGTGCTAGCTTTTAATGGACCTTTATGCCGACGTGGTGAAGCCTTTGCACATATCATGGCTGGTGGAGGTGAAGGGTACATATATCTGGCAGCCCTGAGGGAGGTATTCTTTAACGGTTTTAATAAAATACTTCACATGAGCATAAATTCCATATTTTGTCTTTATTCCTAATCCCTTAACTGCCATGAGTAATTCCAGAAAAATTTTTAGAAGTGCAAAATTAAATTGGCAAAAGTCATTAGGGAATTATTTTCTTGTTAAAATTACAAGAAACTGAAGACATGATGCTCGTGATGGCGAGTTACAGTAAATAAAGTGTTGTAACATGAAAAATCATTGAATGCGTATTTTGTTGACTTTAGATTGACACTAAAGAGTGTCACGTGTGATAAATGTTTCATAATTTTCAGCAACTTGTGAAAATTGCAGAAATTAGGTCTTCTAAAAAATTTAGTCATTTGCAGTAACTATAACATTAAGCTTGAGACATCAGCTGAGGCTGGCAGTTGTTAGCGATGAGTTCAATTTGTATACATGAAATGGCGTAGAAAAGAACTCGTAGACATGTAATTTCCTGGTTTGTATTTGTCATTCATTATGACGTCAGCCTTTCACATTTTGTCTTTCTAATGTGTGACATATTGTGATAGCCATGAAAGTGTAAATGGGAACATATACCTTAAACGTACTTCCTTCTCTACACTGTCTAAACTGAAATGAGCTAGCATCAGTGGGGTTAGCTTGACAATTGCATTCATACTATTTTAGTTTCTTCTCCCTCCTTCTTTCTTTAATTTAAATATTGATAATGTGTTGCTGTGTAGTGTTCATTCTTAGCCTTGCCTTTTGTCTTCATGCTAAAATACTACCTTGTACATTGTGAATCACATCTGTCTAGAGTGGACAATTGTGGCAGCATCTTTCACTAAGAAAAAAAAAAAATTGCAGGCGAGCTTCTTCATAAGACCACACATGGTCATGCCATATGCTTGGTCCATGTATTATCGAACAAACAGATCTGGAAGCTGCTGCGAATGCTTGTTTAGTCCACAGCCACTCGACTAATTTAGACAAACATTATTCAGACTGTACTATGTCTTTTTAGAATCATTTTTCAGCACCCTGTGATTGATCTGGTGTGTGTTCTCATTGCAGCAAAGCAGTCCCCGGTCACATTTGACTCCATCATTTTTCAATCCATCGGCAGCGCGACAGCTGGCCACAGGCACACTGTCTCCAAGCACAACATCAAGCACAGTGCCCCGCTTTTCACCTACATGCACTACTGTAGACACAGTGTCACGCCCCTCATCTGTTCAGATGTCTCCCCATTCTGCAACTTCATCTGGTGAGTCACGGTAGGCGTCTAGACAGGCCTGCATGCCTGGAAATTACTGGGCTCCATTGCTTATACAGTACTACCTTGTTGATATGATTCTGTTTCATACAATTTCCCTGCGCCAACGTTCGTGATCAAGAACACAAGCAACGACCCAAAACAGTTAAGGTTCTTTTTTACCAGTTAAGACCGTATTTATTTGCATAATGATCGCACTCGCGTAATGATCGCACCCTTGAATTTTGTCGTCAAAATTTGATTTTTTTTCTTTCCAGTGTAATGATCGCATCCTGAACTTGTTGTAGTGATATGTCGTGTGCCAAGTCTAGCTAATGATGATCGCGCTTACCATCTGTCAAATGCTACGCGAACGACTCTTGAAGACATACCAAGCGGTCTGCACGCACCCAACATACTTAAGGAGATGCCCCATTTCATTCCTTTCATTACTCTCTGCAATTCCATGAAAAAAAAAATAAACTACAACCAAACTTGCCTCGGCTTTATTATTTGTAGGCTTCATAATGGTTTTGGTCAACAACAACAACATAAAGGGCGCCTTTCAATTCTTCTCGTCTGCACTCGTAGGCATGCAACAAATCGTGAGCGGCAACGATAGTGGCCACGTTTACACTGACACGTTAGAAGTGTACCCTATTTATACGCCGATGCTTGTAATGCCGCTAAGGTATTTGCCCACCCTTAATGGAAACGTACCATATTAGGATAGCAGCGCAGACAAATGCCGCAGTTTCCGCAGCATGCCCGCCATGTGTTTCTATGTCACTTGGAGCTAAGTGCGCCCATCTCTGTTTCTGTCCCCTCAGAGTGGACATGGCTCCATTATAATTATTGTCACAAACTTGCCAATATTAACAATATTATTCATTGCTGATATGGAAGAAACTCTTTCAATGCGCATAATGTACTCTCGAGAAGAAAAATAATCGTGTTTGGCGCGTTCGGCTTGCTCCGCCGGCCGCCAGTTTTGTTTTCGTGTCCCGCACTGACAGTGGCAGCCGCCTGCTTGTTGACCCGTTATCATCCTGCAGTAAATGCGGGATGAAAAACGAAAATGTTTCTTTTCGTGGAATATTTAACCTGCATAATGATCGCACCCCTGAATTTGCATCAATTTTTTTTGACAGAAAAGTGTGATCATTATGCGAGTAAATACGGTATATTAAATCGACAAACTCCAATCGTTTCAGATGTTTTCCGGCCGCTAGATACCATGTGAACAGGAATATGCATGGGGCACTTGCGATTGAGAGCAGTAGGCGCCCATCACGGCAACCTTCCCACACTGCTCACTTACCTCTGTCACAAGAAAATGCCTGCATGCTCTTGGTTTCCTCTTCCTTTACCAACAAATACATATCCTCAGGTGTTGTCGCGCATCGCATTCGCAGCTATCGCCACCAACCCATTGTGATAAGCGTCTTGACCTACTTGTTTCACAATGTAGGTGGCATAGTGTCTTTGGAAGCGTACTGCACAATTTTAATAGCCAATAACTAGGGGTGTGCGAATATCAAAATTTTCCAATACGAATCAAATATGAATACTTAACATCAAATATCAAATCGAATATTGAATAATGATATGCACATGCATTTATTAGCAAATTGGTTTAACATGTTGGAACATTGCAATTGTCATTGGAGGAAACATTAAACTAGTAAACCGTCGTACTAAAATATTGTGTATTTGGCTCATGCTAGCTTTGTGCAAAATGCAAGGAAAGCCTCAAGGTACAATCTAATCTGGTATTCCTGAACGGGTTGTATTAGCAATATTATGCCTGCTTGAATTGCCTGCATTAACCCAATGCTAAAAACAGGGAAGACATTCCTTTTCTTGCTCTTGAAAAGCTGCTTGAATATCAATAGCATACTACATATTATTCTTAGGGAAAGTGTTAGGTATTGGCAATACAGTGGAACCTCGTTAAACCATAGTTGGCCGGAGCTCGGAAAGAGTATGTACTAAACAGTAGTACTACTGCTTAACCGAAATAGCGTGAGATCGCCCACTTACCTGTGAAAAACGGAACTACGAGGGAGTGCTGTAAAAAGGCAGAAAACATGCAGTATTTATTCACTTCGCACGACAAAAGTATGTTGTCTTTGTTTGACACTCGCTCAAGCTACGAGCCAGCTTTTCTGCCAGCCCCCTCTTCTTGGCTAGCACCCGCATGAGGCTGACGTAATGCGCAGCATCTGCCAATGTTGAGCCTGAATCGCCTGTGCTGTCGCTTTCCGTGTCGTCCTTGTCACTGTCGTTAGGCAACACTTCGGCAATAACAGAGGTAGTGACACGGTGAAAAGCCAAACCTCGAAAAGTCGAACCTCGTAGCCGACGTATTTTCACGGTCGCAGCAGCATTGCAGACCAACTTCTGCGCATTCCAAATGCCACACACCGTAGACAACGGTAGATCGCTCTTGCGTGCCAGCACCGACTTCTTCGTGCCACGGTCGACAGCACGAACAAAGTCCAATTTTTCTTCTATGCTCAACACCCGGTTTTTGTCCTAGATTGCACGACACCACAACAAGGGCCACAACGTTCTGACTCTGGCATGGTGCCGAAATGATGCTGATGTTGATGTGGTTTCACCCTTCCAAGTGCCCTCTGCATTTGTGCTTGAGGCCGTTCCGATCTCTGAGGCTCGTTGTTCTGCCGAGCTGACGTACCACCGGGATTTTGCAACAAAAAGTGGAAACACTATGTGTTCATTGACACGTTTGCAGTAAGCTGGTACGTTTTACGTGGATACAAAACGCATTATGTTCAATGGCCTCTGAGTCAGGGATTTGACTTTACTACTTTTAAAGCGAAACTACCGTTCAACGAGGCTTTGCTGTATCTCTAAGCTTCTATATGAGCTTTCTCCATGAGCAATAGGTAAAACTGTTTACCTGTGCAAGTTTCAGAATGCAAACATTTTGAAATTTTTGAGGAGACCACATTAAACTTTTAGATATTGACGATAAAAGTGTGCCTAAACATAAGTACAGACTGAACACACTTGTCTAGAGTGGTCGAGTGGCCAGCTTTGGACTGTGCCAGCGTCCGTATCTGCTACCTCGCAGTAACTGATAGGTTCCACATATGTTTCTCCTGTAGCACGTGGACCCGGTAAATGGCATGACCATGCGTGGTCTCATTGCAGTGTCGGCCTGTGCTTTTTTTTTTTTCTGCCAAACATGGCGGCCAACTTGGCTGAAGTATGATTCTCTGTAGATGTATTTATCATTTGTGTGCATCTTATTATGTGCATGTGTTTTTATTACGTTTTTATTTTTGTGCTTGCAGTTATGTAAGTGTTTTTAATACATCGCACCACAGTCATTTATTCAGTGTTCAAATGCACAAAATGGCCATGACAGCCAGCAGTATCAGCAAAAAATATGGTGCAGATCCAGTGCACTTGTTGGAATCGACATGAGGTGAAGCTTTCATACAACAGTCCATTAACTTTTATAAAATTAACTGCAGTGTGCGCAGGTGTCCTTATTTTCATCCGATGCAACACGAACTCCTATGCAAACAGTCAAACTTCGATATAATGAAACTGTTCTTGCTGCAAAAACTTTGTTAAATCGCAAATCTTGTTAATTCGAAGTTTCGAATTTGCAGCAGGTGTAAATAATTTCACAAATTTTCGGAACATTCCTGGTGGGTACTTTCTTGTTAGTAAGCCCTTAGAAATCACAAGAAGGTTGTGTCATAACAGCGTGGTTATGAGCACCAGCGTGTGCATGCTGATTATACCGAGAGCAATGCATCGGTGTGGCTGACGGCATCTGAGATTTGCGCTTGGTGCATCGCACAGTGCCATAAACATGGATGCCATGAGTGACCACGCTTAGTGCCAGCAGCTGTCATCAGATGGGGCTGAGAAATTAAAAAACAAAAGTCTAAAACGATGTGGAGATTCATATCGTGACTAAAAAAAAAATTTGTAGTTTTACCAGAATTTGTGACGATAGTAAAGAAGAGACAGCTACATGTAGCAAGGTTCATAATTGATCCTGTGGTTTATCGGTGTCATGCGCCGCTCAGGCAAACATAAACAGAGCTCACTTGATGACTACGAATGCTCGCAATGTGAGTGAAACCTTTGCACCGTGTTTGATAAGCGCACATCTCTGACCTCCCGTCTCCCCTTCCCTAGCATGTGCTTGGATCATGTTACTGTATGTTCACTCCCTCCCCACCCCCCTTGCTCTGTGGAAATTGTGAGCTCTCTCGTTTCTCTCTGAGCCCTCCCAGCTGCTTCATGCACCACAGCCTCCGCAAGTTGTTTGCCACAGTGGTGTTTCTTGCATACTCCATCCCAGCACGTGTGCTTCCGTGGTGTTTTTGCTGCTGAATCTTTCATACGGAAAGACGCGTGAGACAACTTATGCGTCCGCTGACATTTTTATATCTTGTTGCTGGATTTGCTAGGTATAAGAGGCTCCAAGTACATGCTTGAAATGGCTGAAAACTTCATTAAATCAAGACTGTGTCACAAAATTACGTAGTTTAATTGCAAAAGAGGTACATGCTTTTCATAATACTAAGATTGGGAAATGAAAATAATTAGTTACATTGCAAAATTTATTAAATTGAGGTTTGACTGTATTTGCTTACGCGCTGCACAGGCCACATATTTAATAATGTATACATAGGTCAATGAACTCTCTCAAGAATCAGCTCACTCAGACATCAACAGACCCATGAGGCTGAGTTAGTGTCAGCCTGGTTGTGTAGAATTTTGGTGAATATGAGTCAGAGCAAGCTTGGTTGGGTAGCATTTAGTGAATTGGTGAATCTGAGTCTGCGTAAGCTCTGCTGCCGTAATAGCCCACCTAAAATCTAGAGTGAATTGGATGAAAAGAAGAAGGGGGCTAACTTTCCCTGTACAAACAAGAAAAGTTGAGAAAATAAACATTCTAGCCAAAAGTTGTGAAGTTTTGTTTATATGCCTTGTTTCAGTCTTCCTCAAAACCTTCTAAAGAACAGTTACCATTGCTGTCGAACAAAATATCGATGACCACATGATGCACATGTTCAGATATGGTTTGCATGGAAGTGGAAGGGGGAACCGCCGAAACCAGTGGCTCGCGGAGCTCACTTCAAATTGACGGGCAGTCTTGTTCACACTGCTGCCGGTCTTTCGACGTAATTGGACCGTTTCCGCTTTCTTTTCAGTCTCAAAACTGTGTCGCATCCTGACGTCCTTGCTGCTGCGTGACAAAATACGAAGTGACCAAGTTTTGCAAGTTTTGGGATTGTTCAGAAATCGTTCAGCAGTGTTCACTTATCCCCCATGGTACCTAGCTTTTGCCAATGTCACCATTGTTGCAAAGGGGGATGAGCCAAAGATGACAGTCTTTCTCAATCAGCATTGTTCCTTATCTCTGGCAGTAGGAAACTGACCTTGTTTTTGCCATGGTCACTATTGCGGTGGCAATACCCCCCCAAGGCCAGTGGGATTACAAGTGGGCTATATTTAGTTGTTTTGGAAAAAAATGTCAAATCGTGCCAAAAACAGGGGTGACTTTTCTTTTGGAGTTGGACATCTCTCGGAACATCATGGTTGTAGAATTTTGGGTAGTCTGCACATACATGCTATTAATCTCATCATGGAATAAATTGGTAAGCAGCTCCATCTCACAATCTAACAAAAACAAGATGCAGGTACACTAATTTCTAGCTGGCTTTGTATATTTTGCGAGTTGCCTTATACTTTAATTATAAAAGAAATAATGACAGAACATAGTTATGCGAGTTTATGCAGTAATACATGCAACTGCAAACTCGAGCAACTTTGCTTCTGTTTGTTGTGCATGGCTTATGCCTCGTGATACACCTGCACACTTGATTAGCTGTGGAGGTGCAAGAACCGTCGGTACTTGATGCTCTCATTTGCAAAAATGGATGCAGTTGGCTGATTTCACTGCATGATTTTGATTTGGTCTTGTTTAATGTGCTATCTGCTGTTTATAAGAAGGTGTTTGCCTGCTTTGCACATTTTATGCACATATTTTACAGGAGGTAGAAAAGCAAGGAATAGCAGCGGTGTTTACAGTGAAGTAGTTTCTTAGTTTACTGTGATATGTTATGACCAGCATAAATAAAGGAAATTCAGTGCACTGAAGTGCACTATGCATTTACCTTTTAAAGTGAGGGTTAATACAGGTGCAGTAAAGAAACAATGTCTGCAACATATTGAAGGTTTTTTCCCCGCCGTGGTTGCTCAGTGGCTATGGTGTTGGGCTGCGCAGCACGAGGTCGCGGGATTGAATCATGGCCACGGCGGCCGCATTTCGATGGGGGCGAAATGCGAAAACACCCGTGTACTTAGGTTTAGGTGCACGTTAAGGAACCCCATGTGGTCAAAATTTCCGGAGTCTTCCACTACGTGTGCCTCGTAATCAGAAAGTGGTTTTGGCCCGTAAAACCCTATAATTTCTTTTTCTATTGAAGGTTTATTGGTTTTTGTACAGGAAAAAGAAGAGATAAAACTGTTTAAATGATGCTTATCACGCATTAATGCTTCATAAACAAATCGACAGTGCTGTTTATTCCTTGTCAAACCGTTAAACATGCTATTGTAGAAAATCAATTACAGTAAATAGTTTGCACATTGCTTTGCAATCTTGACGCATCTCACAGTGAAAGTAACAAAACTATGAAATGAGGTGCTTAATTCATTGGGAAACATACGTGTAAAAGCCAACACGAAGAGACTGAATCTAAATGGTCGTGCGTATAGTGTGACGTTGAAACTTCTGATACCATTGTGTCATGTCATATTCCCTCGACACAGCATTTGACCGTAATTGCATATTATTTAAATTTCTCCATCTGTAAATGCATACTGTGCTACAAGTGGGGCGTTTTCATATATCGCAAGTAGCGTGTACACAACAAACCAGAAAACTGGGATGACATCCAAAGGCCATGTCTTTTTGTGAGGGAGACCTCGTAGTATTTACAATGTGTAGCCTAGCCAAATAACCAGAAGGCGTGCAAAAGCACATACTGTCAGCACCTGAAGCTAACGTGAAAAAAACATCGCTTGATTATCAATGTAGCATGTCAACAAACGCATCGAAATCACAGAAACATATCTGACCTATGCGTCTTTATCTTCTTTGTTTGCATGTTGGTGCAGATGTCTTATGCAATCTATAGCTCTACTCAATTAGGTGCAGTTCTCCAGATTTGTTGAGCAACAGCCGTTTCCCAAGAACCGCCATAACCAAAACAAACCATGAAATAGCTCGCAGCACACTTTCGACGGATCTTCTTCCCTCGTTTTTTCGTTATTTCTTTTATGTTGGCGTCCAAAAACTCATACCGATTGCTGCCTTAGTTGTGACGTATGACCAAACGGTTGGTTGCAATCACAGAGAGGTGGGGGGGGGGGGGGGGTGATGTCTGCAGCTGCGATTCCTGTCACATTCGACAGAAGTTGCACTTTTGGAACACCTAAAATTCCACCATGTGAAATAGACTTTATTCTGACTTGCTCGCAACACTGCCACCTGCCCCTAGAACCAATGCATAATGGCGACAAAAATTTCGGGTGCCACATGGTGGTCCGCTTAATTTTGCAGACATGATCCGCCCGTTTGATGCTGCATCTGTGGCGGTTGTCAACAAAGTTGCCGCCACATTAATTCAGCACCAAGCCACAACTCTGCTCACTGCTCTGCAAGCAACACTGCCCAGGCCTAGGCCCGCATGGCTGTGATGAAAATTTGCCGATGGCTGATAAAGTGGCTGGTGAGAAGCCGTTGTGGAAGCTCTCCATCAGTATGTTTATGTCAGCAGACCTCATTGGCGATAGAGCATTATACCACATGAACAGACTAGACTCATGCCCTTAGTAGAGAAGTTTGGTCTGGTGTGGCCCCCACTAACGCACCACAAAATCAGGTTGGCGACTGCACTAAACAAGCACAATCTTAAATGCGCAGAGGGAAGAAAGCCTTTCTGCCACATTGAAACAGCATGTTCTAAATAGCTAAGCTTGTGGTCATGGGATCAGATCCTGGCGCCGGTGGTCGTATTTCGATGAGGACGAAAAGTGAAAATGCCTGTGTACAGTGTATTGAATAGTTCAAGAACCCCAGGTGGTCGAAATTAATCCGGAGTCCCCCACTACAGCATGCCTCATAATGAGGTTGGGGTTTTGGCATGTAACATCCCCAAAATTTAATTTTGATATTCCAGACATATGTGCACGCTTTGGCTTGTGGCTTAACTTGGTTAAACCGCAGGCAACAAGCCAGCATGGGAATCTTGTGTGACCACACCATTCACACGATGGTGTGTCAGCAACGGTGCAAAGCACATGTATATAATTTATTGTTTTTATTCTACATATCGCCACTACAATCTGTCAGTGGGCTGTCAAAGTCTGCAGGGGACCTTTTGTGGCCCATTATAGGAATCCAGCTTTCATTCTTTCGCATTGGCCAAGGATGGAGAATTTTTTCCATTGATGTTAGTATGTATACTTATAACAACTGTAAAATATAATTAAGGTGTTTTTGTGTCAGATGCAACTCGATTAAAACAAAGTTAGACTGTATTGCTTAAATACCTTTTGGAAGGACAGTATGAATGGAAATATAAGGTCTGCAACAAAAGTGTCCACAATTGTCCTCCAATTTGTCCATTCCATCTACACCTACATTACCTAGCTTCAGCTATTTTTTTTTCATCTCTGTGGCATGCTGGTGGTAACCTATGCTTTCACTTGTCACAAACCGCATAAGTGGCAGCAATAAAGAAAGGCTCATGCCGGCTACAAAAATTCTTGCTCAGCTGGGATATATATCCCACTGATGCACAGTTAAGGGCTCGTATAATGTAAAGATTGTTTTGCTCAGTTCTACAGTTGAACCCCGTGATAACGAAAGCGAGAGATGAAATTCTCCCCCCAAATAAATATTTTTATAACCCCGGCGAATGCCCATAGGATTCACCATACTTTGTATATCTCGACAGTGAAGCGTCACTAAACTGCACTCCTGCATCAGCGAAATCTGTTGGAACGTGAGACTGCATATTATTTGCCACTATAACAATATCAATGTGCAAAAAGTGGTCAAATGCACTTTCTTCCCATATAACCCTTTGTAGTACTGTGGAATATATACTTCCCACTTTGTGATGTGTGCAAAAATGCATTCCCACAGTAAAGGGTCGCATTTATCGCATTTGTTTGGCGCTGTCATCTGTCTAAAGGTTCCAACACTTCATGCGAGAATAGTTTTGGGAATGGGTACCAAGGGGCCATCAAGGATGCAAAAGCTAAATTTTCATTGTTGGGATGCTTCCTGAATTTGGCCCTTATTTGCTCCCGAGAAAAATGTTCTCAGGATGTCTGTTATTCCTCTTTTCTGCATTTATATTTACACCAGTAGCTTGCAATAAGCATCCATTTTTGTATGATAGCTAGTCCACAAAACTTGTCCTAGTGAACGTGATAGTGTGGCAGCCACACATTGCTCTCTCACCTATTCTTTTTTCGGTAAAGGTGTGCGAATACTCGAATATTACCGAATAAAATTGAATAGTGAATATTTGAATAACGTGATTCACAAATTGAATGTCTACTTTTTGGCATAGAGACCCATGCAGTGCCACATGTCTAAAGTGTCATGTGCACCGTGGAGTCCCTCGTGCTCGATGTTGCCCTAGCAAGTGCTGCACAAACTTACGGTGACCTTCCAGATTTCACCATCTTTGTCATATGGCAATAACACCGAACCTGACAATGGGACGGCACAGACAGTGCCTATGCTTTACTGTCAGCTCTGGCTGCGTGCGAAGCAGTGATCGAGTCACGTGATGTGCGGTCCTTTTGTCTGTCATGCAGCTGGGCTGGAATCAATGCTGGCATACTAATTTGGTATTTCCTTTATTAAGAGTAGGCCATACTGTATATCTCGATTTCTAAGTACTTTTTTTATTCAGATACCCTAAAGGCCCTTATGGGCATTACATAGGTTACTTAATAGGTTACTTAAGTTACGGATAGCTTGCTACATTCTTGTTATGCAATGCTAGGAGACTCCCGAGCATGTGCAACACCAAATTTTTTTTTGCCCAAGATTTGTAAGTATTAAATTTTTGGGAAAAAGTTTCTGATATATCATTCAATATTCAGCTGTATTTTTTCTTGATTTGATTCGATATGCAATTCGAAATCTACTATTTGGTTTTCGCATACCCCTAGTTTTCGGAAGAGCGTGCGCCGAGCGGGGCTAGCCTGGTGGAGAAAGACACTAAAACTTACAGCGACATGATTGCATGTTGTGCAATGCTCTCTCCTAGTTCTTTCCTACCTCCATGCATGTTATGCTCCCCTCACCTTGATGCCCTTTCCTTTATATATATATATATCTATATATCTCTGTGTGTGTGTGTGTGTGTAGAACCTCATGAATGAATTTGTAAGCCAGAGCTTTGCGAAAGGTTTTTACAATTTGTTAGATGAGCAAGAAATAGCGAGAAATGGGCAATGAACATTGCTAGATTATGACTGCAGTTTTTGGGTGATTTTGGTGCAGTAGTGTCAGTTTTTACAATTGGTGGTGCTGAGGAATGTATAGAAATATCCTGGATATGTGCATTTTGCTTGTGTGGTGTACTTTCTATATCCGATATTGCAGGCATTTAGTATGTGGTGTGTATAGTGTTTTTATGCTTGCATGCGCAATGCCTTTGCGCACTTGTACCTGAATCTGCCCATAGCGCTTCTTTTATTCTAAATTTTTTATATTTATTTTGCTTCTACTTTATTCCTACAGCCCCAACACTATCTAAGCTGCTGGAACTACCCCCTAGCACTCCTGGTGGTTGCCTTCCTTCACTGCCATTCCTGACTGCGTCCCCATCAGTTTCGTCACCTGTTGCAAGTCAAGCAACCACTTCCTCACCCCTGGAGAGCAGCAACAGTATGGATACCACAGTTGATGATGCCAGGTAACTCATTTTTTTTTTCCCTGATCAATGTCTAGCTTTGAACTGCATGCAGCACTTACGAACTAGGAAATGGTCTGACTGGGTCTGCTTACTGTGATATGGTTGCTGTGCCAATTGCGTCAAACTGCACCAACAGGTACAACCTGCTTCTTTGGTACATTTGGGCAATATTTGAATAACTTACGTTAAGCCTGCACTGAGACTGCAAGCTCCTGAAATTTGTCCTCTCTCCCGCGACTGTAGTGCTATTTGGAGTGGTCATGAGAGCAGAGAGGTCAGTGCTTTGGAGTTAAAAAATTCCAGTAGAACCAAAGTCTCATTAGTATAGCGATAGCTTTGTAAACATCCCTCAGCATATCATGTTATGTAGTAATGGATACACATATATACGTAATACACAGTTGCATGTGTACATGTTTGTTTTCCACAATAGTTCTTATTAAACAACTATGCCTTCTCTTTCTTCTGGTACTTCTTCAGTCTGGCCCTGTTGATATTGAGTGCAGGTCCATTGGTGATGCCTGTGTGATACTACTCAGACTTTCTTGGTTTGGTTTGATGAGTTTTATGTAGGAATGGTAGTGGGACATTCTCATCCTGGAGGATTGGCCAGGAATGGGAAAATGCCCAGTGGCAAATACTGAGTGGCCAAATCAAAGGAAATAAAGTAAATCAAGCAATCCGTCCAATATAACTCGCCATTCTATTAACAGGTTGGTATGCTTTAGAGATGCCTGTGAGCCGACGTTATATGTTCAGACAGGGTGTGTACCAGCCAGGAAAAGCGGGAAAACCGAGAATTCTCAGGGATTTTGAGTAGTCTGGAAATACTTGGGGGGAAAACTCTGGGAATTTGGGCTTCTATCAGGGAAAAGTCGTGGTAATGCTGACTCTAATAACAGAAAGGAATCGTAACAAATGGATACTTCACAGATCTGGCACTCATACATCTAACTAGCTCAATTGACTTCTTTCGCGTTACCATGTATGCTGGATGTACGAACCAAGAAGCGGAAAACCTCTTTTATCATTTGACTCAGCCCATTCTAAGCAGGTTAAGCGAAGCATCAGTAATCTGTGTCTTACTAATGACCTCAGGAAATCCTGTCATCATGCCATGCAGCGCACTTTTGCAGGTCAAGTTGACCAACTTTTGTGTGCCGGATACCCGGCTACATTACTGTCAGCTATAGCTGAAAAGCTGTTAAAGCAGATAAAGAAGGATAATGACACAGAAGCCCAAGTAAGAAATAATGAACGAGAGAGGCCGGTAGTCATACCATATTTTTGTAACATCTCTCGCAGATTAAAAAAGATTGGCCGTAAGGGTAGTGTTCTGTTACCAAACGGTGCACGTTAACGTTAAACGGTGCACATTAATTCTGTTACCAAACGGTGCACGTTAGCATTGTCCATCCCTACGAAAGGCATACGCTCACCTGTCGTCTGGCACCTCCAACATGTTGAACGCCTGGATCAGCTTGCGTCCACACAGGTTGAGGCCGGAGCAACCGAGGAATGTCCGTCGACCGGTTTCTGCACGAAACCTTGAGCTTGAGTTGTCCCCAAATGGGAAGCCTTCCCAGGAAGCAAGTCAGTTTCAATGGCGAATCACGCAGCTTGGGCCACACTGTTTTGTTTTGCTCATAGGTGGGTCACGTGATGACCGACACTGGTGACCCTGTATCGACCTGCATCTCCACTGGAACGCCCCCACAATTCAATGTGCGTACAATGGATTGCGTGATGCCAAAGTGGCTGACATGACTGTCCGCTGCTTCCAACGCAAATATACCGTCCATGCCCACAGATGTGCTCTCCTCCCGAGACGATAGGGTATTTACCTGACGCGATAGCCCTGGTGGCCCTTCAATAAACTCTCTCTCTCGACGGAAACAGGCTCGGGCGATATGACCCTGCTGTTGACACTTGAAGCGTGTAGCCGAACGGAACCGGCAATCCTCTGGTTCGTGCCCTTTCGCTCTGCAGTGGTTGCACAAAATAATCCGTGGCCGGTTTCTTGGGCGATATGACTGTCCTCCCATCGCATGTACGCTTCCTTCAGTGGTGTGGCTCCTTATCTGCTGCGCGCTCACTTCTGCCATTTCGGCTGATAGCAGATTTCTTCTGCTTCACTCCTCGGGAGCTGCGGCTTCGCAAGCAACTGTCGATGCACTCCTGCGCTTTGCAGCCCACAGACAATGTGATCTCGCAGCATTCGATCGAATGTTGCACCGAAATTGCATGTGTCCGCTATTTGACAAATGGCAACTGTGAAATTTTTGACAGGTTCACCTGGCAGCTGGTCGTGTGTAAAGAACTTGTAAGACTGTGCTATTTCGTTTAGTCGGTGAAAAGTGCTGCTGCAACAAAGCTACTACTTGGGCGTAAGAAAGTTTGTTCACCTTGTCTGTCGCTCATTGACCACTAAGTAAATCCACGGTGTGAGTCGTCGGTGCTGCAACCAACAGGGCCCACTTCTTCTTGTTGTCCGTGACGCCATTGCCTTCAAAGAAGGCCTCCAGTCGAACTTGGTAAGCTGGCCACTTGTCGCTTGTCTCGTGAAACTGCGGCAGGCTGGCACATCCTCCCATGGTGGCGAAGGCTGCGGCGTACTAAGAGGGCTGCCCGTTGTCATCCCGTCCTCATCGCCACTAAAGAATCCGCACCATACACAGCGGTGGCTGGGCCAAGACAACGTTTATTGCTTTTATGCGTATTAATATAGGCGTTGTGCGAGACGGTTAGAGAGGGAGTTCGAGGAGAAGGAACAGCGGCGATAACTGTTGCCGTAAGCTGGTGTGATGTCATCCCGATGTAGCACTCTCTGTTCCTTTCTTCTCCCTCCTTCTTAAGTCTGTTTTCCATGTCATGCTAATATGCATCCATTAGTTGTTATGCTCACGAAGACAGCATTAACAGCAGAGAAGAAGTGTAGATGACAATGGCGATGTTGACATGGCACGTAACCCACATTAAAGAGTGTGGCAGTTGATAGAAAACAGTGTCGAAAGCATTGGTGGAGTCACTGCCAAGAACATCATTTCAACAACACCTTACAGTTTTTACATAGTATGTCACACAATTCACAGCTGCCAAGTGCAAATAGAGAGAGAGAGAGAGAACTAAACATTTATTTTCTGAAATGGTTATCCGAGTCAGAACCCAGATCACCCTAGGTGGGAGGATTCCTCATTCCAAGAACCCTCTGCCTTGGGCTGTCTCCTTGACAGAAAAAAAAAAAAAAAATTTTGACTGAAATCTTGGTGGTACTGCGCCGTTTTGCTCATGATATTAGTTGTTGAAATGTTTTGGCCTTAAAGTTCTTGCTCATTTCCTTCTAGTGGGTGAGCGTGATTATTTTGGAGACAGCAGGCGAGCAAAAAGAATATGGCAGTCACTGTAATTGAGTTCAGAGTCGAAAGAATGCTTGAAATCGGCTGTCTTTCTTTCCTGAAGCATTGAGGTGTGCAATTTCCTGAAGTCCTGAAGCATTGGGGAGTGCAATAAAGCTGTCTATTTTTGTCTGCATACTATAAATAATGTTATGATTTACCTTTTGCAAAAGTAATTTGTTAGGCAATATGCATAATAAGGTTTAAGAATTTTTTTCTTTTGCTTATTCTGCAGTAAAAAATAATTAAGTTGCTTTATAGCACAAAATATGGCTTTGTAAACATTGACACCAAAATCGTAAGCAATTTCTGTGATGTTAATTTCGCAGATGACAATTAAAGTGTGCCAACTGTTTTTAATCAGGTACTATAGCTCAGAATTTATTTCAGATCTGACTACAGTGTAATAAATGACATTCACATTCCAAATTTCATCCAATTAGTTCCATAAATGACAAAAATAGCTTGATTAGCCAAGTTCTACTTAAACTTGAGGATTGAATTTTTTGGCCAGATGTGTAATACAAGATGCTTTATGTTTGTCTTTTTGAGGACTTGTGTTGCTCTGCTGTGGCTGTTCTTTCTGGACAAATATAATTAATACAGTATTTAGTAATCTAGCTGCTGTGTGCCATAATGTCTTCCTGCTTTTTCTTTAAGTAGCTGAATTGCCTAAAAATAGCTACAGGTAGGTTTGCTCTAAGATGGTACAGAATTGGTTGCATATAACTTAGGTAATCGTATATATTAAGGGTCAGAAGCTGATGCCGAATTTTGGTGATCGTGAGGTTACCGTTCTTCCGGAGCAGTTGTAGTGTTCGTACGAGTTCGTTTGCATGGTGACAGCATGTGTGAGCTGGATCAAGTGAGTGGTCTTGTTTTTGCAGTGTGCCAGGCTTGGTGTCATCACCTGTGAAGCTGACTGTGGAAGAAGTGGCAACACCACTGACCACAGAGTCTTCTGAGACACCCTGTGAAATTCCACCTGTTGAGACAGTGGAATCTGAGGAACCAGACCCATTCCCTGCTACTGAGGAGCCTATGGAGGTAACTGAGGATGTAGCTGAAGATACGTCACCCAATGAAGTAGAAGCTAAAGTTGAGCCTAAGGAAGAAGACTTGGAGGAAGATGAAGACCAGGCAATTTCCCCAGCTGAAGGTAAGCAAACTCGAGCTGCTGACTTGCCCTCAAACACTCCAGTCTTGAGAGATATGCGACGAGGATAAACACACAGACAACAGGATGGTTGTCTTTTAAGATGGACTTGTGTGAACTAAGCAAGTTTGCAAACACACTGTTTAGCTTGAATAATTGCTGCTTAGACCATAGTATTTAGTCTTCTAAAATGTCACGAGTGGACACCTTGGCATTCATTGTCATGACTGTGTTTGTGGGCCCTTGTCTATTGTGTCATAGATCGCAGCCAAATTGTGCATGAAAATATAAAAGCCACCACGATTGCATGTGGGAATGATATGTGTGAACATTCTTTTTGTTTCGTTTCCTTGAGCAGAAAGGGCACTAGCAATGACAAGGCACCACTCTATGATGTTTTTCACTGATGTAATGAAATTGTTTTTGTTGTTAGGGTTAGATTTTGAGTTATGTGTGGCTGGTATCTCTTGATTTAATGCTGTGTAGATGGTGATGGTTTACCCTTTCAGGGTGACTGCTGTACATGTACAGTGGTGAAAACCAGTCCCAAATGGTCACTGATGCACATGTACGGTGACAACCAAACAATAAAAAAAAAAAAAAAATGGTCCTCTTTAGTATGGACAGGGTGTCTACGAACCGGGAAAACCGGGAATTCTCAGGGATCTTGAATAGTCAAGGAAAATTCGGGGAACTTATGCTTCTATCAGGGAAAATTAGCTGTATTTTTATTGAAAGGGAACGAAAGTCATGCTAATACTGACTCGAGTAACAGTGAAGAATCGTAACAAATCTCTCTGACGCCGTGTCTTTGGCTGGAGGGGTTTCCAGTGTACAGTCAATGACTGATGTTGCGGGGGTCCGATTTTTGGGACATGCCCAATAATTCGGACAGCTTCGCGGCACCCGTACTCCATAGGGTCAATCTATGAGGACGTATGATATTTCGGATGCAAGAACCATTTGCCATTTGATTTTTCGGACTTTTTGCTGTGGCCGCAGATCTGGAATGGCATTAATCAATCGAGAAATTGAGGTAAATGCAGGACATGATTAGAGACCCCCCGGGACATAGAAGCACTTGGCCAATGACGAAAGCACTCCTCAGTTAATTTCTGTCACTAGTGCTCAACCACTTGTTGCAAAAAACATCCTTGTATTTTATTATAAGACTAAATAAAATGCTTCTTGTCCAGTTCTATTTCATTTTTAGAAACAAGAATTTGTTGAAATTACCGCTGGCAATGACGTGGGCAGTCGAAAGGTTTTGTTTTGCTCGACTCTGCGCTGCCCATGCTTTCGTGTTTCAGTAGTTTATTGCGTAGTGCTGCGCTGCCTTTGCTGGCTCGTGAAACTCGCACAAACTGCAAGTAGCAGAGAACTCAACTTCTATGTGATGTAGCGGTATGCCCAAACGGTCTACGCCACTTGAATAAAAAGCAGTTGCAGCGGTGAATACACCGCTCTGTCTTGGCACAGTACCGCCCTCTGTCGGGCGCCGTTTTCTCACCTACTGCAGCAAAGGGTGGTGATGGCGTATTCAACGTCACCACTCCCCCGGTTGGGTGGCGGAAGGTTTGAATTTTGAAAAAGGTATTCGGACCCTTCAGATGCAATTTTCTCGTAAACTAAGTGTTTCCCTGGCACGAAACAAGCATTGCGAGGTTTCTGGAATGGTATTTAGACAGTCTACGATGACTTAGTATTTGCCTTCAGTGTCTCTTTAAGGGCAGTAAAAGACATGCATTCATTTTCTTGGCCTGCCCGATTTTTCTGACGTTTTCGCGGCCCCTAGGAAGTTCGAGAAATCGGACGTTAACTGTACAACTGACCAAGAGGATGCTTCAAATGGTCCATGGGGCAAATGTGAGGTGGAAGAAGTACAAGATCAGAAAGGACCGATGCATTGAGGAACGAATGGAAAAGAAGTGTGCCACTGCTTCTTTGAAGGTGCTTGAGCTCAAAAAACAAAGTGGTGGCTGACGCCAAGATGCAGGTATCCCTCATCCAACAAAAATAAATTTTAAAGCAGTGAAACGCGACACTGAGGCGCTGTGCGCGGGCTGAGAGTATGTCAGGACAGGTGAGGTTGACTTTCCAGCTACTGAGAGAGAATCTCACTTCTGACATTGTTTGGGGCCTTATACCAATGAGCTTGATATCATTTGATAGATATAGCTCATATTAGAAAAGATTTGCTTTTGTATGCATCTCTTTTTATTCGTATTTGAAGATGTTCGACTTGATTTGCAATGGGCTTTACCACTTTTTTCGAAGATAATTTATTCGCTGGACATTTTACTAACCCCTCCCTTCTGTTTTCTTTTTAAATGAAATGAACTCTAATCTCTATTAGTCACACTGGATTAAATCGTTTTTTTTTTTTTTTTTAATTTTTAATATGCTTACCATAGAGTGACAGCATTGGGCGACATGGTGTCAGCCCGTCTTGACATAAGACAAGGTTCTGTGTCATTCAGGGAATTTTGCAAAGGCACTCATGAAAAACCTGGAAAACTCGGGGAATTTGGAAATGTCAACTTGGTAGACACCCTGATGGAGCTCTTCCTAGAGGCACTCTGGAGGTTTTGCAACCTCTTATGGCTTTAAAAAGAAACGGCCGTTTATAGCAGAAAATCTATGGGCACTTTGCTGAGCTAAACTGCGATAGGCGAAAGCCTATCTATGTCTGCCTCTGTTGTCATTGTCTGAACTGTTCTGCGAATGGACGCCGCCATGGCCGCGAGCATGGCATGCAATCACAGCCATATGGCTGCAAGGTTTGTTGCCGATGTGTGCGCACCCCCACGTGCATGTCCGCGCTTTCCCGCGCACCCACTCGCACAGCGCTACTGGTATGGCACCTCCTCTCCTTACTTCCCTCGCCGGTGATCACCGCTTTCCTGCGTCCACCATGGACTGCGCCCAGACACTCATGAGCCACTAAAGGCTTACACCTTAAAAAACAATTGTGCTGCTGCCTCTTAGCTTCCACAAGAACTGATTTTACGCTTTGATATACGGTGGCTACCAGCATTTAATAAAAAAATGGTTGCGTCCCCACCCCTCCATGTTCTCCTCTTTATGTATGTGAGATTTTTATAAATTTTAATGTTCAAGGTTTTGGCAAGTATGCCAAACATACAAAACAGTGTGTGGCCAAATGCTAATGGCTACGTCTATGGCTAGCTACAGCTATCAGTGAATTTACGTGTGAGAACACTGGTTCAAGGCTCTGGGGTAATCAAAGTGGTGGAGGTGTTGGTTTCGATTTGTGCCATTTTGGACCTTCAGCCACGGCAAAAAGTCGGAAAAATATCGCAGCAAATGGTTTGAGTGTACGGAATTCAGTCATTGTTAGACATTGCCGCTAAGGTACATGGCAGTGATGCGAAGGCATCCGCTTTTGGGGTGTGTCCGATGTATTGGGCATGTCCAAAAAATTTTTTGTTGACTGTAAATCCAATAATTTGTTATATGAAGGTTCGGCCATTAGCAATCTTCAGGGCTAGACTCCTTGTCCGAGTTTTTGTTGAAGCAAAAAGACTTTAGAATTGAATTTTATTTCAACACTATTTCGATAGACTGCTGTGTACATCTTTTAGGGGATCTTTGTGGTTGCATTGTCATCACGCATACCTGCTTTTTCATTGCTGCTGTTTCCATCAAAGTTGTCCTTGCTTGTGCTAGTTGCTATTCTTTTTGTGTATTTCTTTTTTTACTTGACCTGCTCCTGTAATAGCCTCTTTGGGGGCTGACAGTATTAATAAATAAAAACAAAAAATGAACATTGAACTAATTAGGACAGCCAGTACGACATCACCATTTTTTCTTACACATCATGCAATGACCATTTTGTGTGCTCATAACAAGGTGTCAAATTCCTTAAAGATGCACTTCAAATTTTTAAATTTTGATGTTTGATGGAGTTTTCTACAGTCACGCAGGACTGGGAACTTGTTGCGTGTGCTACTGAGCTTGTTTCTCTTTGTTGCACTGCTGCTGTTTTTCAACTTGTGGCTGATGTAGCTTAGCGAGCGAGCATTGCATGCTCCTAACGCTCTTCGGTGGCCAAGTTCCTCAAACTTTTGTCTCTATGCACACTTCTACATTTCCTACCATTCTCACACCCAGCCTCCTGCAAACTGGAAAGCTAAAATAGACATTAGAGAAGCTTGTGGTCATACTACCATTTTGATACTGTAGTGGTCAGATTTTTGTCATACCATCGTCTTCACACACTCATTGTCATACTGTTCCCATCATTCTGTCATTGTCATTAATTCATCATCATACATGGGATTCACATGTTTCAGCACAGCATTATTATGAGCTAAATGTTTCCTGGTAAAAATGTGCTTGTTTCCTGATAAAATTGGCTTATTGCCTTTGAGAGAAGCAAAACAATGAACTCTTTTACTTCTCTCAAAGGGAATTTTTCCCCTTTTTAAATGTCCCTATATATGCTCCAAAAGCCAGTTTTTCTGCTCCAAGATGCATTTTTGGATGCTCTAGAACGCTGCTTCAAAACAGCTTTGGCCAATCGCATCGCTATAATTATGACACTAGTATATGGCTGAAATAAACAGCCCTCATGTGAGCAGCACGCTGTGCACTTGTAATCAAACGATGCGAGAGTCAGACCACTGACTCTGTCAAGTGCTTGCCCTTTCCGATCTCGCACCGGACGGAATGTATGCAGACTAGTCTTTTCTTTTCGGTTGCCTGTTTCATTTGCTGAGCTTAATGACTTGCTAACAATGTGTTTATCTAATTTACCATTTCTTTTTTTGTGCAGCCGAGTCTATGGTGGAGACAGTTGCATCAGAGGAAATGGTCGTTGAAACTGTAATTGAAGACTCCCTCTCATCCAGCATCAATGTGGATGACGACAAAGAGAGTGTACAGTCAGACCCTGAGCATGGCACAGGCGCTGACCAGGAGACAAAGCCTGAGAGTGAGAGCGCCAAGGAGGCCTTGGAGATCCCGGCTGAACCTGTATGCTCGGAGTCCGAGTCAAAGGACAAGGACGACAAGGACGACGTGGATGAGCAGCTTGTAGCCGATGAGTCTGACTCAGTCAAGGATGCTTTGAAATCCGAGAACAATGATGATGATTTGACACCAGAATCCCCTGATGTGGCTTTGAAAAAGGATGAGCAGATACAGGGTGAGAGGCCATTCCTTTCTTTTCCTGCACTTAGATGAATGAAAGGTTTGTCATTGCTTTGATTGCCGCTTGTGCAATAGTGTCGAATTTAATGCACATGCAATTGTATAAGTTGTTTCACACGAACAGAAATTGTTCAATTTACAAAATACGTAATACAGTCGAGCCTGCTTACAATGAACTCCTTTGTAGTGTGAAAAATGTTCACCATAAGAGAGGTTCATTATAACTGGACTTGCCCTGTGTGAGTTGAACTATCGTGGTGTACAATGCTGCCTTTCAAACTGCCAGGCCTAGTGCTTGTTAGTGCACATGTGATACAAGCCGAACACAGTGCGTCGTGCTGTTGGGAAGAAAGGAAACTACAAGCTAAGCAAGATTCAAGGAGTACTTTTTCAAATGAGCAATGCTTAAGGATTTGAAGACGTTTGACTTGGCAACTGGTGATATCAAATGTTGAATAATTCACTCTTCATTGGAATTAGCTTGGGTGAGCAAATGTTTTGCCATGCTGGTATTATGCCCTGAAAGCCAAAAATCGTCCACAGGATAGTCCTGTGAAACTAGCTGGCATGCACATGGTACATGTCTCTGTGCATGTGATACCACAGAGCCAAAGAGGAGGAAAAGTTCCTTGTGTGTTTGTACAAGTCCTCCTAGGAGAGACCAGTAGTGGAGCACTAGTGCTATTGCATCATAGCTGATGTAACTGTGTTCCTGCTGTGGTCCACTTGTTGTGGGAGAAAGAAGCGCGTCGGTATGTGAGAGTTAAGTGTCCCCACAGCACTTCGAGCAGCATATGAAGGAGTCAGCAAGGTGCAGGGTCACTGCTTGATCTTCAAAAAACACCTGTGCTGTTTGCTCGTGCAGTTTGGTAATTAAAGACTGCTTCAGCAGGAAAGACCCAACGTTTCAACAGGTTTTTCAGGCTTTGTATACGTTTGCTTCACATAGTTTAGCATAGTAAATGTATAGGAGTTTGGTGCACTAATGTGTCTAAACAAACTGTGAACGTGGTTGTATAATTCCATGAATTCTATACTTTTAAATTTGGCTACAATAAAGTCGAGGATACCTGAACATCGTGAACATGGCACAAATTTCTTAGGCGTCGCCAATGCTGTTGGTCGCAGTGAACCGACATTGGCTCTGAACCTGTGAGGAAATAACAAAGGAGGCTTCCTGAGAGCCAGCGAAAAATAAAAACTGAAGAAAAAGTTAGCCATGTGCAGATGCCCACATGGTCCCTCTGGATGTGCATGGCACTGAAAGATCCGTCATTCAAGGTAGGCTATTTTGAAATTTGGAACAGTCCCTAAGAACGCTGCTAGCACTCCCCTTTTAACCAACATTCTCTCCTGCCAACACTCAGCTGTGCATGCTTGCAGGGCTCTCCGTGCATATCTCGCCATTTATGGTGCTGTTGCACCACGTACAATCCTCTCAGTATTAATACTTGCCAGACTAGTGTGGCGAGCGAGTTTATTGGAAAGCCTTCTCTATGCGTTTTATAAATTTATTAGCCAATGATAAACACTTTTTTAAGTGAAATTTTGCAAGCAGGCTCGACTGTACAAATGACAAGGTCATTTCACTTGCCCCCTGACAAAAAGTGCTGGATTCAATAAGAGATGCATGTTTCATTTACATAGCAGAAACTTATATCAAAGTGGTCTTGTTAACTCAGTCATGCATATACTTTTTGATGGTGTCAATTTGGGTTGCAAGGAGGGCATGCTGGAACTTGGAAGGTCATGTTTCAAATTGTGTGGGACTCCCTGATCCATGTTTATTCCTCTGCATGGAAGAAAGGTGGACAACATTTTGTTTTTTCTTTGATTCCTGCCTACTTTGCTCACATTGGTTTGCTTTGTACAGCATTGCTGACAGCACAAGACAAAACAGACAGGTTCCGAGGTGTTGAAAAAAGGCTGCGTAAGTCAATGTTAAAATGAGCTATATTGGTAGGAAGTCAAAGTAACCAAAAGAGAACAAAAGGGGGCATCCTGAACACAAGTAAACAAGCTTTAAAATGAATAATTTCAGTGAGTTGCTCTTAATGTTGTGGAACGTAAAGAAAATACAGTGTATAGTACAACTATACTAGTGGTACAAAAACGCAAAAGGCCAGCGCACTAGTTAAATACGGGAAACCTTTCATGCTGTGATCCTTGTGTGAGCACCTCATCAGCTGCCTTGACAAATCCAGAATTTGGGATGGCGTACATATGCTGCTATTGAACAATTTGTTTCCACATGGCCCATGCTTTATGCATGGATGCACACTGCATAATGTTCTACTTCATGTTTTCCAAGGATACTGTGACTTCAATAGTCACAATCTATTCAGAAATATGTTAATATCTTGGAGGCATATGCTCAAGGTTATAGAAGAGCATGCCCAGACAGACAAAAGTAACGTACGCATAGGAATAGAAAACCTTGGCACATGTAAACCAAGAGTAAAATTTATTATGTGGCTAAAATAAGTGTAAAAAGGCAATCAAAGTGTAAAAGCCCTAGGCACTACCTTAATGGATGACAAGGCAAACCTGACATATAATTTCAATGAATTGAAAGTTGAATGAAAAACATCAAACACTGATGGTATAACACTAAGGCACCTCGTGGGAGCACATATGATGGTATGAAGATGTTATATTTAAAGGAGAAAACGTATGAACTTGACATTGTAGCAAAAATGAAATGTTTTCTACAATGTTGGTGAAGTTGCTACAACAAATGAATGAAAATGCATTGCAATGTGGGACTTGGATTCAGTCTCTCCCCTCCATAAGACTTCCGGAGACTAGACATGGACCTTTTTTGAAAATGGTTTCTTAATTCGGGTTTAATGGCACAAAGGCTACTAAGGCCATGGTGTGCCAGTCACAAGACAATAGAAAACGCAATGTTAAAGCAAGTAAACCTGTGTTAGATTATAGTTGGTGTAAATAACCTGTCGTCTCTAAAAAAGTCGAACAGGTTAGTAAATGGCACTAGCACGTCATCTGCCAGTAATAGGGCAGTGTGTGAAGGTATATGTAAATGTTACAGGTTGTGTAAAAGCTTCCATCTCGTTTCGATCTGTGGACATGTCATAAGAATGTGTATCACTGTAAGAGGTTCATGGCACTTCTTGCAAGATGGCGAATTTTATTTTTGAAGGAGAAAATTGTGTGTAAGATGTGTGTGTCCAACCCGAAGTCGACATAAGATCACCTCACAGAACGGTTGCTGGTGACTGCAGAACTTCCACTTGCCAATTACGGGTTTAGTAAGATGTTGCTTGTTGCTTGTACAGTGGTCCCATTCGTGTTGCCATTTTGACCTCAAAGCCTTCTGAATTGCATGAATACTATCTTTATATGGAAGTCTTGTGTTTGTTATTTCTTTGTATGCTGCCATCGATGCACATCTATCCACTGCTTCATTACCCAGTATCTCAACATGGCTTGGTATGCAGAAAAACCTAATTGATCTGCCATATTTGTTTGACGTTACCATGTTTAAAATATCCCCTAACAGTGGTTCAAATTCCGATTTCACATGTAGAGCCTTCAGTGTGCTTAAAGAATCTGTGTATATGAGTGTGTTTTCGTGTTTGTCAGCGATGATCTTTTGAAGTGCACTTCTTATTGCGTACCCTTCGGCCGTGTAAACAGAGTCATGCGGTGGTAATCGAATACTTGTTTCCACTTTTTTTCATGGCCTCTACACCCACATGTCCATTTGTTTTAGAGCCATCAGTGTAAAATTCCATGTAATTTTGATATTTATCCTGAAGAGCATGGAACTTTTGTTTGATGTGTTTGTGTGGGGTGTCATTTTTCTTTAGAGGTGCCAATGCCCAATCACATAACTATATGAACTCGCACCAAGGGGTAATTGTTGTTGCCTTTTAGCAACCTGAAGGACCTCATGAGGAATATCATAATCACAACAGTATTCCTCATATCACATTAGGAGATGTCTAGTCATGTTCAGTTTATTAGTGTAGTGTAAGCGTGAGTGATGCTGTGTGACGATGTTGTGGCATGAGCTGCAGAAAGATTCATGCATGCAACACTGGGGGTATCAGAAATGCCATAGTTTGAGTTATTTTAAAGGGACACTAAAGGCAAATACTATGTCGCCATGGGCTGTTAAAATATTTCAGAGACCTTGCAGCACTGGTTTCTTGCCAAGAAAAGACTTAATTGAGGAGCAAATCGCGTCCGAAGGGTCTGCATACCTTTAGCGCAATTCAGATTGCCTGCCCCCGAGCAGGGAGTGGTGCCGTTGCATATGCCATCACCACTCTTTACTGCCGTCAGTGAGTAAAACGGCACCTGACAGACGGCGCTACGTTTTTTTTTGTGCAAAACACAAATGCGTGGCCATGGAGTCGATTCAAGACAGATTATATTGGATTTGCTGCTTCAGCTGCTCTTAGTCAAATGCCGTGCACAGTTTGGGCATCCCGTGACATCAAATGGATGTGGAATTCTAAGTTACTTGCAGTTTCTGTGAGTTTCGCAAGCCAGCAAAACCAGCACAGCACTACGCGATGACAAAACTACTGAAACGTGAAAGTGCAGGCGGCGTAGAGTCGAGTGAAAATGAAACCTTTCGACAGCCTGTGTCAGTGTCAAGGGTAACGTCAATGAGTTCTTTTTTCTATACATCGACTAGAACTGGACAAGTAGCATTTTCTTCCGTCTTACAAAGCAATGCAATTATCTTTTTGTTACGACTGGTTGAGTGTTAATGACAGAATTAAAATGGGGAGTGGCTATGTCAAGGTGCCTGTAGCCGAATGTCGGGGCACAGTCGCTAATTGTGTCCCACATTTACCTCAATTTCTCCATTACTAAAGCTCTGTTTGCAATAATGTTGTCACCTTAGACATTCTCGAGCACCAATCTACGACTTCACCTTGAAATAATATTTGTTTTTAGTGTCCCTTTAACACAAAAGTGTTTTATACCTGGCTGTCTCATGCAATTACGTCACACAGTCATCTCTACGCTAATCCGTGAGATAGTGATAGCCGTTTTGTGCCTACCTAATTGTTAAGTAAGCATAGAAAGGTTAGAAAGGTTTGATTTATTAAAGAAATTGTGCTCTTGATATACAGTAGATTTTCATTGATTTGATTTTTTTGCTTAATTTGATGCCAAACTAAGGTCTTGGCCAGTGCCCATGAATTTCCATGCGCTCAATCTTTCGTGATTGTGATCCCAAAATTGGCCAGCGCCGGACAATTAGAACTTGGTCAGTCAGCACACAAATGTAGCGACCCCTGTGGTGACCCCGGCAGGGACTCCTTTAGTGGTAGTGTCTGTCTCGGAGGTTAGGGGACAGTGAATACGTTGGAACGCATATCGTCACCTGTCGAAAACGTCTAGTTTCGGCCAGCCCTAGGAAGATTTTCAAGCAATAACTGTAGCTCACAATCTCCAATTTCAGTGATGCTGTGTGACGATGTTGTAGCATGAGCTGCAGAAAGATTCATGCATGCAACACTGGGGGTATCAGAAATGCCATAGTTTGGGTTATTTTAAAGGGACACTAAAGGCAAATACTGTGTCGCCGTGAATTCGCACAGCACTACACGATGACAAAATTACTGAATTTACCCAATTCTAACATACATCCCCCTCTCCCTAAGAAAATGTGGCCCAAAGATTACAGCATTTACCCGATTCTAACGTGCACCCCCCCCCCCCCCTCCCCCCAAGAAAGTTGGCCCAAAGATTGCCTGTGGGGTAAAACCGGATATGAAACCAGAAACCCTTTGCGCCGTTTATATGCTTTACCGCATAACACAAGTGTACTGCGGCTAAGCTGACTAGAAAACCAGTCGTCATTGTGCGACACAAATTTATTTTTTTTTGTTAAAAAATCATGTTCGCAATAGATTTCTGTTTTGTTTACGAGTTTTAATGTCATTTCAAAAATAGTTTTCTTCTTTGGACATATAGTAAGTGGAGCATGCGTTTGATTTGAAAATACTGCCAAATGAATTGATGTGTTTTGCCATTTTTATGCACATTGTTATATTTGACCTGCCGGATGATTCGATCAGTTCTTTTTGGTCTCGGCAGGGTCGGGATAATGCAATTCGACTGTAGTATATATGTTGGTGTGAGGGTATTTGGGTATCATTTGTTTTATTCTACTAATCTGTAGAAAACACAGCCAGCAGCCTGGACACCTATAAGGGTCGTAAAGATGGTAGTGCTTAGAAGTGTCTTGTGGTTTCGGTCGGCGTCTACGGGTGACTGTTCCTGCTGTGTTTCTGTTATTTTTCAAAGGTGATCTCTGACAACCGTCACTGCTGGGTCACACTGTGGCAGCTCATGCCATTGTCATGCGGCTGCTCACCTTTAAAAATATGTACAGGCACATGTGCATGATGCCGTCAGAGCTGTAATGACGCAGTTTCGCCACATATGGACTCATTGTCGCGTCTGTATATACCATGGAGCAAGAATTCTTGAGGAGGCGAAACAGCGCTCGCTCGGGTGTCCCAATAAAGTCACGGTGTAGGGCATAGCGCTGATGTGCTCTCTTTCGTCAGTCAGCTCCCCGAGAAGGCAAAACATGTGCGGTGCACTCTTCGAAGAGGCTCGCCGGTTCAAAGCCGTTCGGTGGCGATTCACACTAGTACTTTATGCATGAACTGGTATGTTTCTTGTGCCTTTTTGCCAGCTCCAAATGCCTTGAAAAATTAATTAAAGAAATTTGTCACTTACAGAGCAATTACCTGTGTGATGTGTTTTTGAGAATGCCCAATCTATAATGCTATAATGTTTTTTTAAAACACGAAATCAATAAGTTATGTATGATTTGTTCCACTGAATGATGGTACCCTCTGTGATGGTACCCTCTGTGAATGATGGTACCCTCTTACCCTCTGTGCCATTAGTTCATATTTAGATTGTTGTTCCAACTTCTTTCTCACCATACCTTAGATGATTGAAAGCATCGTTAATGACAATACAGGAAACAGCCAACTCTTTGCGATAGTATCACTTCAGGTGTCTGACGATCCGTAGGACGCTGGTAAGAAGCAAAGTGTGCAGAATGCACTATGCCTACCTCTGTATCCTATGGGTCAATTTTCAAACATAATGATTCGATTTCTTTGCTACTGCTATCTAATTATATATACTGCGATCAGTCAGCGAGTTCGTCCGGAGCTTATCGATTCCTCACCACCCTGCTGGTCGAAGTCTGTAATATTGCAGCACCAACCTATTGCTAGTCCTCTTGGTAATTGCTTCACAGCTTCCATACAGAAGTCTTTGTTGCATGCTAAGAATTGCACGACCCCACCACTTCATTCGTAAAAAGCATGGATGGAAAGCGCTCGCCTTTATTGCAAAGAAAAAAGTGCGTGCGAAGTCTGAGAAGCCAGCGGGCCGCCCGCGCAATGTGGTAGCCTGTGAGAGCTTTTAATAGAGACGGAAAGCCTGCAGATTGTGAAGAAACATGACAGCTTGCATGTACAAATTGGGAGCTTTTCCTCCCAAGGTCACCTACGCATGTGCTTACACCACATGCGAGTGAGTGAACTGCGGCGGCGGCAGACGTCTGCTGCGGAATTACTACTAGTAGCATGTTTCAAACGCAGTACATGTAATAAGGAGAGTATTCATTAATAGCTGTTCGTAAAATGTCCACCACTTTGATTTGTTGATGTTACAGAATTAAATCTGGAAAAATTTACAATATATGAGACATTGCGATTTTTGTGCATCGTGTCCATAGAAGAACATGTAAACGATGGCAACGTGCTGGTCGCGTAATCTGTCCTACTGTGGCAAAAACTGCATTTTCTACTCGCTCGACCGTGATATCGCGCCGCCTGTGTTTGCTCTTGTAGCCTAGCAGATTCCTCTCCTCAAATACTTCTTTCTCCGTGGTATATACCTATGATGCCTGGTAGCCTTTGGGGTGGTGTTTATGCTCCGCAGCAGCAGAGGCCTAACATGCTTGCTATTGCTCTTAATGCTTCACGCCTTAAACGAAACTGTCATTAATAAATGACTGTGCACATTTATAGACTTTTATGTCTGGATGCACATGAAGGTGCCACTGTTTCTTAGAATACATGTTTCACTTTTGTGCTATGACCAATTCTGAAGGAGGGATCAACCAATTTTTCGAACACCTCAGTTTAATTAATGTGCACCTGAATCTCGGCATACTTGCATTTCTACATTCCATCCTCATCGGAATGTGGCTGCTGGGAGCTGTTCCTTAGCAGCAGAATGCCAAAGGAGCTGTGGAGGGAAGGGTGGGCTTATTGCTTCAATTACCACGTGGTCTGCTGCTGTCACACTTTTTCTGATAAATTCTTTTGGGAGAACAATTCTTGTGCAGTACCTCAAAACTGCCATCTAAGAGCACATTATTTGACCAAATGCACTTGGTTGTGTCTATGTCTTACAGAAGGGGATGTGCCAGAAGATCACCTGCCTACAGCTGATGAAGAAGATGATGATGCAGAAGAATCAAAAGATGCCTGGGCCCCCGGAACAGTCAGCTCACCATCACCAGCAGGGGAGACCATGTCAAATTTAGATGAGCCACAGAGCGAGGACATGGATGATGATAAGCTGAAAGATGACAAGTCTTCCATAGACGACGCAAAGACGCCCGAGACCCCCAGTGGCACTGAGCCGGACACGAAGGACGATGGCTCACAGCATATTGAGTCTGGCACTGAGGATGGTACTGGGGAATTGAGTAAACATCTGCTTGGTGGCTCTGTCAGTGATTCTGTTCCCAACAGCCCAGCATCTGTGCTTCAGGGGTAAGCATAACTTTTTTAGAAGTATTTTGAAAAAGTGTAAATAATTCTGTGCTTGTTCCAATATTTAACTTGTTTAACCCTTTGAGGGTCGAATTATTTTGAAAAAGACTTTCCCAGGTGGTCAAATTACTTTATTGCGGATCTTGAATGTACAAAATGTATAAAGTCGGGAATAAATAGTAAAAAATAATTAGGAACAGTATTTTGGTGTCGGCATCACTCAGGACTGCAAAATGTTCAATAGTATTTCCGAGCGTGGTACTCCTTGAAACACGGGTCTACGCACAGCGCCTTATCGCAATCTACACATCTAAAATGCGTGTCTGTTCTCTTGGAGCGAGGAGTTGTGTTGGCGCACACGACACCTCTGCGAGCGGCTGCCTTGGGCAGAGGTCTGAGGCACCCCCTCGCGTAAGCGCGTTGCCGCAGAGAGCGAGAATTTCGTGAGCGGTGGTGATAAGCAAGCTAAGAGCACTGCCAATCAAGATAGAAATCAACTTCCGCCGCCCCTGCGAGAGCCTGCTGACAAAGAAAAAAATTGACGTTTCGCACGCCTCCGTTGCAATCACGCGGCGGAACCGAAACCGCGAAAGCGCGTTGCCACTGAGAGCGAAAATACCTCGCGACGGCACTGATAAACAAGCTAAGAGCAGCGACAATCAAGATAGAAATCAACTTCCACCACCCTGCAAGAGAGTGCCGACAAAGAAAAAATTGACGTTTCGCGCGCCTCCGTTGCGATCCCGCGGCGAAACTGAAACCGCCAAAGGGGCGTTGGCGCAGTCTGAGCAATGCGCTGAAGCTAGCAATCAGTTCTGTTTATATCCCCAAGAAGGTGGCGCCGATTTCAAACGCATCTTGTAAGTGCTAAGAGGTGGCAGCACCTCCCGGTGAGCACGCATCGTCATTATGGCGCGAAATTTCAAACGGAGGGTCGGAACCGTACCCGTACGGCAAAGACCTTGCGGGACAGAAAACCGCCGCCGTACATGTACGGCTAAAACCGTCAAAGGGTTAATCTCGGAGAGCTGACGGCTGTCACCTATTGATATCTACTAATGTTAGGAGCTTGCTAAGTGAATGAACCAAATAGACAGTTGTATGTAAACTGTTGAATTTTCAGGGAATTTAGGAAATAGTTTAGCAAACGATGAACCTTGAAAGCTTAAGTGGAATGAAGCCTATTGGTTGGCCAGCATACTTAGCAGGCAATGCTGCGGAAGCTATGCAAGTAGTGTGGTCGTAGAAGTCCCACTCTGTGTGTTTCGCATTGCGGTTGTTTTTGACGTGCAACACTTTTAATTACTAAATAGCTTCCAACTACTACTTGTACAACTACTACAAATTGTGCATTATTTGTGTACCTTTGTTCTGCCAGGATGCAACATACTATGCTCTTGTTGCGAGTGCAGCTGGTGTTCCTTGGCCACTGGTCGCAGATACATGTCACTCTGCTTGCTCAGTGGTTAATAGGTGAATATCTGCGACACCTCGCAGGTGGTAATTATATCATATTTTGTGACATAGGAGTGTGAGACGTAATGTTGCATTAAATTAGATGAGTCATATCTATATTTTTCGTATGCATACCTGCCAACCCTCCTGAATTTTTCTTAATGGCTGTAAATGTTGTGTGAGGTTTTATGACAAAGGGGTGAACTGTTGTTTGCAAAAAAATGTTATCACCGTCTCTGAAGTTTCTATTGGAAATCTTCTAATGGCGAAAGGACACCAAGGGGTACTTGATTCAATCAAATTAATACAGACTTGTTCCTGAAGCATGAAATTGGCAGCTGCAAATTCACTGAAAAAGTAACTGTTATCTAAAAACAATGTGTTGCTTGTCAATCTCAACTTTCCAAGCAGGCTTGTACACGTTACAGAAAAAAAGTAAGATTAGAATTGCAATTACTTCATTCGAAAATGTAATTGATTACAGTTACCAATTACTGCACCATGGAAGTAATTGAGGAAATACTCAATAGTAATTGATTACTTCTACATTATATTCCTCTAAACATTTGTTAACATTGCATAGATGCAGTAAACAGAAAAAGCTGATTTGCCCCCCCCCCCCCCCCTCCTTCCTTTCCTCTCTTCAGTGTGTCCTCGGAAGTGTTCTTATGTTGCTTAACTGCACTAAGAATTCTTTTTAAGAATTTTATAGGTAATTGTCCCTTGTTTTCTTTGTGAAGACATTAGCAGCAACACTGAGAACTTGCTCGAATAGGAAAAACAAGGGTAGGAGAGGGAAGTTGGCCATTTAGCACAATGTGTGCGCCGAGGTGTGGGGGAAGGCTGGGGGGTAAGGCAGTGTCGTAGCATATACGGATCTTGTGCATAATATTGTGGTTAGTCAACATCAGGGTCCTCTATGAAGCGCAGCTTCATTGTTGCTCGGTCTTGGAGAAAACGCTTCTGTTTGGGCTGATTAAAAGCTGAAAATATTGTCCGTATCTGATTTCTTGGCATTAATTCCCTAAGTAGGCTTTGGTATCGAGACATACCTGTTCAGTTCAATGGCCAACGTCTTATGGAGCCTTTAAAATGATGAAACAAATAGTGAACTCACAGGTTTGCCTGTCTCAACATGTGCATTTGCGAGGCTGCTGTGTGGCACGATCTCAGGCATTCATCTGTAGCTTTTGCCATATTTAGGTTCTGCAAGCAGGGAAGCTTGTTACTGCTTTTCTTGTCAATAAATTAACTGGTAACATATGATCGGTTACTGAAAAATGGTATTGAATTACAGTGAGTGTTACCGAGTAAAGAAAGAAATAATGTACTTGATTACATGTAATTCATTGCATGCAAGTCTGGTTCGAAGTTTGGTGCTACTTGTATGCTGTGTCTAACGGTAAGGGATCGTTAAAGGGCAACTCTGGCGTTTTTAAACCATACAGTCGAACCCCCTTATAACAATATTCAAGTGCCACAAAAATTCCATTGTTATAACCAATAATTGTTATAACCGGGTTGCATGAAAAAATCAAAATAGGGTGATGGCGGAGCTGATGTGAGAAAACTATGACAGCGGGGAGGTCAGTGCCCCTCCCCAGCACCTTCCTCCATCCAGCTGCTGATTGTGTTCACTCATTTAACTGCTTCCTAAGAGCTCCGATCACGTGTAACAAGCTGCGGCTGTTGGTGTTAAAGAATGGCACTGTTATAACAACTGCAAAGAGGGGTCACGGGTGGCACGTGATATGCGAGCACCGCCGAGCATCGCTTTGGTGGCCCCAAAAGGGGCCTTTTAAATATTGCCAGAAGGCTGCCGCAGGAGCCTGTCAGCTTGAGGAATCCAGAAGAAATGTTGAGGCGAGATAGCCACAAGCATCTTGCCACGCACTTCTCACTGGCTTGCACAAGAAAACCTTATGCCCGTCAGCCATGCATGCTTTACGCGAAGCTTGCCTACATCTTCCAAGGCATCCAGGTGCTCCACGTAGTGCAGTGGAAGGCTCCTCGCAAAAATGAAGTCCCGGAGGGACTGAATCATCTGCCAGGGCTCATGCGAGGACAACGTTGAGGCAGCCTGCCCTACCGCGTCATCACTGCCATCATCGCCGTCACTATCTGATGCAGGCATGTTCATGACGATCGCCTCATCGGTTAGAAGCATTTAGTTTCCAAATCTATAGCCGTGGCTTTCTTTTCATTGGCAATGTCATGCATTGCCAATGATTAGCGGGCAGATCAGCCATCTTCCGTTTTGGCGGTGAGTCAAACCAACTGTTGGTCAAACGAGGCTGAGAAACCGCTTGGCCAGGAACGATTTCGACGCAACCAACAAAGACGAACGTGAGTGATTAGGCTGTTTGCAGAACTGCGCTGAATGAGGAGAGAGAGAGAGCAACCTGCGAGCTGCGCAGTTGAAGCAGTCCATCATGTTTCAGAGGGTGGGGCGGCTTGAGCTGTGGGCGCAGCCCATTCGTGTTCGGAGGGGTGGAAGGGCAACGGGAGAGAGGCGTGCGGAGATCGCTGAAAAGCTAGCGTGCGACGGCTGTTGGAGCAGCGGCTCGAATTTCCTTTCTTTTTTTTCTTTTCAAGGATTTCGCATTTCACTACCTTTCGGCTCGGACACCCAGCAGCCAGATTTTATCGTTATAACCGATAATGTGGCATCGGGGCATTGTAGTAAGCGGGTTATTTCACCCTGGAACAGATACAAAAGTTAACGGTGCAGCAGCTTGTCATTGTTATAACCGATATATTGTTAAAACCGGTATCAATATAAGTGGGTTCGACTGTATTAGGATATTGTCATTTTCAAATGGCGTTCACAGTCCTGTTGCCTGTAGGTTGGTTCAATTTGCTTAGGAACTCGCCAATAATTTTAAATAACAAATAAACGAGGTACCAGATGTGACGTCGTGATGAGTCGATGACATCAGATCCTCCATGGCTGTAATGTTCGCACAGTACACATGGTTATAACGGCAAAAAAGTGAAGCTTATGCTGTCTTCTGGTGATACAGGGAGCTTTTCCAGCTTTATTGAACTAGATAGCGGCAATTTCAGCGACGATATGACTGCTGAAGGATGGCTGTTGGCCTTTGACCTGCCGCTGCCCCGTGAGGCCGCTGACGTGCCCCAAGCTCAATGCATTGTGCTGTGGCAAAATGAAGAGAATCACTGGTTATCACATGTGTCAAAACGATGATTGTCAGCCGTTCTCTCATAGAAAAAGGAGTCAGCTTTGTTGTTTCTGGGCAAAGTGAGAGTGTAGTCTCCGACGTCACAAACCCAGGGTAGCCAGTTATGTGTTACGTAAGAAGTCACATTCATGGGCATGAGTCTGAAACACGCAACCAATCTTTGAAATTAACTGGCAGGAAAACTTAATGACTTGCAGTCATATTGTTTGGCACAGATAATCGAGAGTGCAAAAAAGAATGTACATCCAAAATTTTATTAAGGTCACTGGATATCGAAAAATCACCACAGTTGCCCTCTAATGAAATGCGTACATATTCCTCAAAAATTATGTGTCCAGAGCAAGCCTTCAAAAAGACAAACTCCATGCAACTAACCACCCCACCCTCTCAATGTGTCCACGGGATATTACAAATATTAATGTTTATAGGTTGGCATGTATGCATATGTTTTTTGGTTGCAAATGCGACCAGTGAGAGAAACCTCTCGGGCATTTGTAGTGCTACTTGCTATATTAAAGTGGAGTGTGTCATGTAATGTGCTTTGTAATACCTTAGATTAGCTGTGTTCTGTGACATTGGTGAAATGTATCTAAGCACGCACAGAATGTCCCCAGTACAGGCACTAACTAGGCAGGCAAATAGATAGTATTGCACTGCATTTCGTGCGTCCATTTCATATGGACATATCTCAGAAAAGCTGCTAAAGTGCCCATATAATGTCAACTTTTTTTATTAAAATACATTGTAAAATTACTTTTATACAATGAGAAGGGTATTTTAAGCAAGGGGAGTAGGGGAAAGGACTGTAATGCTAGAAGCATGTTACAGTCCTTGGTTGGCTAGTTGGTTGAGATAATAATAAACCTTTGTATCTCTGGATTTGGCTATAAATATGTAGCGATATGAGAGACAAGTATAAACATCATTTCAGGCTTGCATGTGCCAAGTTAGAAATATTTTTTTTTTACAAGTAGCTGGCATATTGCAATGTATTGTAGCTTTGCTGGTAAATTTCTCAAACACCTTGAGAGAGCATGGTTGTGTTATCTGTTTCTAAACTGCCATAACAGAAGTTTGCAAAAAATTAACATTGTTTTTATCTAACTTACAAATTCAATTTTAAATGACTTATACAATATGGAGATAAATAACGGTGCTGCAACGAACACACAGCAGTAAAATAAATACCAATTTAATGTAAGGATGTGAGAGAGGAGGGAGTGCCTATTACATGAACCTCTGGTGTATTATCAACATTACCTTTTTGTTTCACAGACTGCTCCGTTTTACAGGATACATCTATAGTGACAAGGTCATTATAAAAGTTCTCAAATGCCTCCAAAGTCTTCAGGTAGCCTCTCCACGTGCTTGTGTGCTTTTCTAAGCTACTTATATGCGTTTTGAGCACAACTTCGGACACCACTGCTTCATTGCAGTCCCTAGTGAACACTGTGACGAAGCAGTATCTTTGTTACTATTGAAATTATGAATAAGCACCTATTTATTGCTTTCACATGGGTTTCCTGCTTTGAAAGCCCATTTTGCTGATCTGAAACATATATTTGGCTGTTCCAAAAGGGCATGGGGCAGTAATATCACTGTGCAAGGCATAGAGTGAATTCTCTGAATGACACCAGTTTTGAGGTACTCAATCCCGAAGTGTGCAGCAATATACATAAGCGTTTCAGTTAATTTGGTGCTTCAATGCATAAAACGGTGTTTTGCTAAAAAATGCAAGTTGAACAACAGTGCATTTTCATTGTCATCATCATCATCATCATTTTATTTTATGAAACGAATACAACAAAACATGATTGAACCAATAGCCAACTTGGCTAGTGAAACGTCCAAATACAAGATATTCACTAAAGAAATGGCAGACATTCAAACTACATGTACAAAAAGACGTGAGGTACTACAATAGCGGTATTGCAAATATGTAAAGCGCATACATATTCTGAGAAAAAGAAAAGGTTTATAAATATAAAAACCAAACACGCATTTTTTTCAAGTTTGGCGGCATATGTCCTGAAACCAGTGCCATCCTCGGCACTCTTTTCCAAGCAGATATGCCTTGTAAACTCTCTGGCTGCAGTTTGTCAATTCAATATATGATGCAAAGTAGTTAGTTAAAAACTTAAAGAGAGAGATTTTGCTAATCAATTACGCATTTTTATTTATTTGAAAGGGAAAAAATTGTCGCCCACCCGAATTGTAGCATGGAGCTACAAAGGTAACCCGTAAGGGTTTCTCAGAGAGAAAGTCTCGCAGATGAAGAAAAATTCATCCTGGTCCAGGACTGAAACTCGGACTGTAGCCTCATGATACAGTTGCGTCCTCCACTTTCGTCCTCCACCTTGCGGGCTTTCATAGAACTGATTTGCCATATTCACTGTCCCAGTGCCTCGATTTGTCGACTAATTTGCCCTCGCTCTGCTAGCCTCCTAGTTAGCTCTAATGGTAGAGAGACTGCCCCCCGAAAAGGCGTTGGTCCCAGGTTCGAGTCCCGGATCAGGACAATATTTTCTTTAATTACGAGGCTTTCTTTCTGAGAAACCCGCATGGGTTTCCTTTGTTGCTTTGTGCTACAATTCGGGTGGATGCTAGCTTTCCCTTTCATATACGTTCCTCCACCTTGCAGGCTTCTGCCGAACTGATTTGCCATATTCATTGCCTCAGTGCCTTGAGTTGTCGACTAATTCACCCTCGCTGTGCAATCGGGTAGCCTCCTGGTTAGCTCAGATGGTATAGGGAGCGCCCCGGAAAGGCGTTGGTCCTGGGTTCAAGTCCCGGACCAGGACGAGTTTTTCTTAACTGCGAAGCTTTCTTTCTGAGAAACTAGCCTGGACTTCCTTTGTAGCTTCGTGCTACAATTCGAGTGGATGCCAATTTTTCCCTTTCATGTACTTTTCTCCACCTTGCGGGATTCTGCAGAACTGATTTGCCATTTTGATTTATTGTGCAAGTAATGTTCACATCTTTGAGCAGTCCAGTTCAAGGATTAGAATTGGGCTATCTGCCACAGGTAATTTAATAAAATTTCTGTATATCTAAAAAAAAAAAAAAACACCTGGTATAATGTGCACTCATGAGTCTTGAATGCGATGTTTTACTTACTGCAAACTAGCTGGACTGTTTTGGCAATATTTTTAGTTCTTTGTGGAGGGTGATGCTATTGACATGCTATTTATTGCAGTGAGGACTCTGAGGTCGTTCGAGACTATAAGGTGTGGAAGAAATCTATTATGTTGGTCTGGAGAGCAGCAGCCAACCACAAGTATGTGTATGCCAAAGCATATGAGGGCCTTTGAGTGAGCATATTCATTTTCTCTCTGCTTTCTTATTTCCAGATATGCAAATGTGTTTTTACACCCAGTCACAGATGAAATGGCCCCAGGCTACCATAGCATTGTCTACAGGTTAAAATAATTTTTTTTCACCTTTATGCCAATCTTTATCATTGGCGTATTTCCTTGTGTGACCCTATTTCTTTGTTTTTCGTGTAGACCGATGGATTTGCTGACAATCAAGAAAAACATTGAAAGTGGCTACATCAAGACCACCTTGGAATTTCAGCGGGACATGATGCTGATGTTTCAAAATGCTATCATGTACAACAGTTCTGACCACGATGTCTTTCAGATGGCCATTGAAATGCAGAAGGAGGTCATGGGACACATACAGGTCAGTGTCCATTCCTGTGCTGATGCTTACATCTCCTGCAAACATCTGTCAAGATAAAAAAAGAAGCTGTTGAAAAATGTGACTGTAGAAAGCATTTTAGCTAGGCGTATTTTTGAAAGCAAAGAGTACTTTAGAAGTAATTTTTATTGCAAAGCCTCTGGGCTAAAATTTAAAAAAATATATGTCGTGAAACATTGATGGCAGAAAGTAATCGCTTTTCTGGCTTGGCAGATTGTGTATTCTTGTGCTGCAGAATGACCTTGTGTGTTTTCTAGCGAGTTAGTGCAGCTTTATCTTCCTCTGGCCCTATGTAAAATCAAGCACTGGCGCTGTTACAATACCATGCTTACCTTCTTGCCTCTTGAATGCCACACCACCTTGTACTTATTTCGCAGCACAACATTCAGGCCTCTCAAACAAAGCAAAAGGTGTATATGTCGCATAAAAAATGTGCTGGTTACTGTCTTATGGCCTATTCACACTGCGGAACATGTTTCCCAACAGCTGACCAACATGTTTCCCGACGTGTTGGTCAACACGTTGGTCAACATCTCTGTTGCCAACAGCAACGATGTTGTTTGGTGTGACAACTTTCGGCAACAAAAGGCAAGCGACAAAGTGTTGGCAACAGCATGTGTAGCCGCATTTTTGTGCCCGTGTTTTTTTTTTAAGTTTTCATTTATTGTTATTATTCTTGTTTTAACATGCACATGTCGCAGAGCATGCTATGGAGCTTTATCTGGCTTCATCCCATTTATTTTCTTTGTGAGACGCTTGAACTCTGTGCGTCCCCTAAGACTGCACTACTTCTTGTAATATTAAAGTTTCACTGGGCAGCTCACAGCACACTTCAGCAAGGGACACTTAGCATGTCATGTTTCTTCTCTACAGAAGCTTATGCCATCAGGAAGGGGAACTGAATCCTGCCTGTACAAAACATAGCATTGTCCTTTCTTGCTTTTGTCACACACCGGCAAAACGACCTCTACTGAATGGTGGAAATTTGGGCCTATTGGCACATGATCTTTGAAGCTTGTAACGCAGGGTTAACGTGGAGATAAAAGGCTACTTGCATTGCGCTTCGACCTTCTTCTGCTTTGTTCACCTTGAACTATAAATCCTGAAGACTATCTCTATAGTACTCGCTTTTACCCATTGCCTACTGTCTTCATCAACAACCACTTCTGTCACATACTGTATTAATGGCTGCTTCTCCTACTGTACACACAACCGAGCTTAGGGATGCTTGAACTAGTGATGCAGTCGTAATTCATGAGACGTTTTGTCAAAGAATTTGTGGTGGAAGTAAGATATTACATAGGAAGCTTGTTATGCTATTGATGCTTGACAAGTATAAAGGGATGTCGAGACTAGGGAAATAGGGACTTAAATAGTGAAACTACTGCAAAACTAGTAGCTTTTGCTTATCTAGCACTGCCATGTTTCTAACATGTTTTTCAATGGGGCAGGCAAATTGCGACCAAACTGTTGGCCAACAAGTCATCTGCGACATGTTTCGCAAACATTTGTTAGCCATCCATTGTAACAGGGTTGCTGACACCACGTTTCTTGTGTGGTTGTGGATAGTGTTGGCCCACTTGTTTCCCAGTGTGAATAGGCCCTTAGTGAAGGGGTTCCCAAACATGATTTCGTGAAGCCAGTTGGGTTTTGTTGACAAATATTTCAGGTGTTTGCGCACCAAATCAATTTTTTTTGCCCCTCTAATTTTTTCTTCACTCCTACGACACACCTAGTCGGTGGTAACAGCAAGCACAGCATGCAGGATGCAAAGCAAGGAATCAAAAAGGATCCCTGTTTCTACAGCACCTTGTACACTGTGCTCACTGTCACCACAAATTACCGACTCAACCATGTTATTTGGCTCACTCGCCCAACCCTTAGCAATCATGTGTATTGTTTGCCGTCTTTTCTCTTATTTCAATGTAATAAACCCTTTGCAGCCATTTTGCTGGTTGAGTGCAGTTGTCTTTAAGAGGCCATTCATCTGTTCTATTTCTTTTTTCTTCTTTGGTTACTGTTTTCTTTCTTTGTCTCTCTCTCTCTTCTCGTGTGTATATGGAAGTGCAAGAAAAAAAAGTGGCTTCTTGGCACTTTTTGAAAGCCACTTGGATTCTCCAAAGGCAGAGACCTTGGGAACCCCTCTTTAGTGCTAAGCAAGCAGAGTGCTGCCTTATGTCTTATGTCTTTTACTGTCAGGATTTTCTGGCAACCCAGTTGATGGTGAAGACAACAGAGACCAAAAGCCTGCGTGGCCGTGACGGGCGGGAAAAGAAGGTGGAATTTGGCAAGGATGACAAGGTGAGCGGGCCATCACATGCTGCACTGCTGATGGGCACTGCGCAGTCATGACACGGCCACTCTGCGTGGAGGCTCCTCAGCGCTGAACTGAGGAATTGCGTCTCCCTCGTTCATGGTGAACCCTCATTAGTATGACCGCATTAGTTGCCTGGAGAGACAAATAGTGTTCATGAGGCATGCAGGATGTGTCTTGACTTTTTTTGCCAAGGGCAATCTGCCAAATGTGTATTTTGTGTGGTCGGTGCAAGTTTCAGCATGGTTGGTGGTTCATATTCAAAATCAGATTGAGCAGAACACACAGTTAAACCTTGATATAACAAGCTTCATTATATCAAAATTCTAATAACGAAGTATTCAACATTCTATAACTTTTTGTTTATAGAACACCATGTGTTTTGGACCTCAATATAATGAAGTTTGTTTAACCCTTTCAGTATCGAATTTTTTCTAAGGGGACACACAAACCAGTGTCAGTTTTTTTCTCAGGTATTATGAAACAAACAAAACGGTTTATTTCCATTTATTCAGAAGGGAAAAAATGACACAGATAATAGCAAATGCACTTGTATTATTGTCTTCACTAGAGAGTGGAGAACATACGGGTATGTCAATGACATGGCATGACAAAAACGCGGAAACGTATTGGTATGTCAGTGACAAATAAGGGATTAAACACGATTTCAGTACAGTGGAATTTCACTGCTGCCACGAAGAAACACTGAGGCAATATATGGAAACTACCTCGGATACAGATGCTCAAATGGTTGCTTGCGTATGCACCTTTCAAGTTGCTTGCCGCATGACAGAGCATGTCATGTGACTCAAGTGGAGCAGCGTCATGTTCTGTATAATGCCGAAGTGCGATAAAATGCTTTTGCACCTTCCGTGCTGTATGTTGTGGGTCCACAGAAAAGCTTTCGGGGGTTAGCTGAGAAATATGGTTGCTTGATGTGTGCTGTCTTCCTGCACGCGCTCCAGGAGGGGAATGGAGGATGTTGCATAGGGTAACATGATCAAGCGTGCACTAGGGGGGCGAGCGAGTGCACGTCTCTTCCTCCAGCCCAGCTGTGGTTGTGTATGGCTGTCAGTGCAGCTGAGTGCATACGAGGCTCGTGCATGCCTTATCTTGGAAGTTAATCTGTGCGGGCACGAAGGTTGGGCTGGGCTGAGATGGACGTGGCTTCATGTACGCAGTCTTCCCTCCCGTTTAGTGCTAGAGGTCGCACAATCTCTAGTTTCGGATACGCGTTGAAGCATGAGGCAGACAGAAGCGTTCATTCCCCTGTACCTGCGCAGGGGTCCTGAAAGACTTTTTATGAAGTCGAGAAATGCATTTTAAGTTTAACCCTTTCGCTGTCGGACTTTTCTGGCCGTGACACACCCCCAGTGTCGGCTTGGTTTCAGGGAACAAGCATAACAGGGAATGAACATAGCAATTTATTTTTGATTATGATTGGTATACAAATAACATAGTCAATGCAATATGCACATTTCAGTGTTCTGCAGCTGTTGTTAGTAAACATCATCATCATCATCAGCCTGACTATAACATCCGTTCAACATCCGAATCTGACGATGCGGAACTCACCTCTTCCTCGCATGAGACTCTGTCCAAGTCCGAATCCGAGCTCGGCTCGTATTCTAAATTGGAATTGAGCCACCGCTCCAATGAGCAGACGAAGGTCCCACACGCTCAGCCATTGGAAAGTAACTGCGCGCAGGGAGGACGCGCTTTCAGTCGCCCGCACAACGGAGATAAATGGTACCTTGCGTGATCAAGAAGACAGAGGGAGATGGAAAAAGGCTAAAACAAAGTTCGAAGGGCTTTACGTTTACTACTGCAAGTCGGAAGTGAGGGTGCGGCGAGAGAGCGAAAGCAGCAATCGAGTCACTCTTTTTGGAGAGGCAATGGGGCGTGCCCTTGAACTTGATGCGCCGTAGCAGACACACCAGCAGAAGAAAAGTAAAAACCTTCAAACCAGTGGAGATGGCAGAACAACCCTTGAACCCATAACCACACACACACGACGCATGATCCAGCGAACGCGGAGCCACCGCGCCACTCAGCAAAGAGAGAGGGGCGAGTGGCAGTCGCACCATACTCTTCAATACATGTACTAACACAGGTTGGGGCGAAAATACAAACTTGTAGAAAGAGTCAACAGATGGCGTGGCCAGTCCAGGAGCGCCAGCTTTGCGCTCAGACGCGAAATTTTGAACGCACGATAGAGAATGTACCAGTACGTCCGTGACAGCGAAAGGGTTAAAAAGACTATTTCAGAAATAGTTTCAAAAGCGAAAGGTTTTTCAATACATTCAGCAGACGTGGAGTTATTCGTAATCAAAGATTGCCTCATAGACTGTATTTCTAGCTTTCTAAGTGTTTAAGGTTCAACTGAAAAGTGTACACCCCTAGATTGTTTTTACACCTCTTGTAATGACACAAAAGTATGGGATACAAAAGCCAATAATTCCGTTACAAATGCACATTTTTTCTCCTCCAAAAGGTGCTCCAAAAGAGCTTTTTCCTGCTCCAAAAGCTCTCCCAAAGACCTTTTTCATTTCCATAACTGTTTACATAGACACCACTACTTCCACTTTTGGTGAATATCACGTGCCAAACTCTGAGGTTATCCCTCAACTTACTGTTCAGTTCACGGTGTGTCTTCCCTTTGCTGTGCTACCATGTACTACATAGCTATGCGCGGCTCTGTTTTTTTGCACCGAGTGGCAAGTAGCACATTTCCTTTCGCACTTATTTTAAGGGCAATCACACAACTTCCAAGGCTCGAATGAAATGTCATCTTTATGTTCGTTCGTGGAAGTGCATATTCAGCACCCACATCGGGTAAGCGATGGATGCTGCACTGCAGACTCGTGTTGAAAGGATTCCTAACGTAGTGAGCTTCGACCATGATGACGACACATCTCGAAGGTGTGCAACTTGGGAAGGAGACAACCTGTTTCAGTCGGATGTTGGTACTCAGGTCAGCTCCCCACGTGCGTGGAGCCATGTCACCCACAAAGGCCACTCACTCTACTCGATTGTCCTCAGCTGGCAGGCTTCTCGCAGCGCCCTACAGCGGCCGTGGTATCTATGCTACGTAGCAAGGAGCATTGATGCTCCTAACGTAGCTGCGATCACTTTTCACATCTTCAGAAATATTTAATGCCGACAAATTCGCATTGTTTTCTTTTCTTGTAGACTAGGGGTTTCTGCGAGAGCATCTTAGGGTTCCATGAGCGGCCAAATTTAATCAAAGCTCAGCACCCATTTACAAAGATTTTGACATTACAATTTGGATTTACCAAAACCACCGCATGCCACATCAATACTTCGCAGAAAGACCATTGTGGCCGTGGTGCTGTGCAATTTTCGGGCCCACAGTCTGTATTGAATGCGTTTCATTTGTACTCACAGGGTTACATATCTGTGGGACTGGGCACAGATGTGCTGCAAGCCACTGTCAAATGGAGCATTTGGCTTGTCAAATCATTTCTAACATTTATGATTGGCCATTCCAACTCGGCATGTTGACACGCAAGCGCAGTATACGCTATACTAGTGCACTGATGGCACCATTGCACATAGCCAGAGATGCTGGTTTGCTTCTGCACTTCTTCCATTTCTACCTCACGCTGAATAAAAAGTGTGCAACAAGCACTTTAGACACCTGCATAAGGTGCACCAGTCCCACATCCGCGTGATGCAAGCATTTAGGCTACGTTCACACTTGGTCTCGGAGCAGGTGGGAGCGGCAAAAACTTGATTAAATCTGCCCGCCTAGGCGGCGAAATGGACGGAAAATCAGGTGGCGAGCCTGTTCGGTCTCGGACTGGTGATTTTTTTTTTTTTTTTTTTTTTTTTTCACCACAGCCAAGCGGGAAGCCATTCCACTTCCCTGGAAACTGCACTGGCATGTAAACATCCGGTCATAAAATTTAACATCTTCCGTCGTTCATAGTCCATTTTTAGGAAAAACAACTAGCTAAAAGTACAAAAACTATGTCTTCTTCCTCTTCCATGGTAGACGAAAGTTAGCGACGACATGCGCAGGCGTGCAAAATGATAGCTTTTAATAACTTATGGGCCAATGAATGCTGCTTCAAATGGTGCAATGAACAGTGCCACCATGCGGACAAGCGTACGCAGACTAAATGAATGCTGGTGAAAGTGCCAGTGGTTTCTGCTGCAGTGGCAAAACAAATGTGAACATCTTGGACATGCGCAGAAAAGATTTTCCGCCCGCTTTGGTCTTTTCGTCCGCTTGCCGCTTCCCAAGTGTGAACATAGCCTTAGGGTTAGCATTGCAGTCACAGTATTTCATCAATTCTGTCAGGATCTGTATTTTGAAGTAATATATTGAATTATTTCAGGATCTCCTTCGGGTTCGATATGTCCAGGATCTATTGTATTAACCAGCTGTGCTCGAGCCATAGAGTTGGATGTAGAACAATGTTGAACATTGTCTTAGGTGTTATGTACAGGTGAGTCCACTGTTAGAGGGAACACGCGAGAGTGTGGCTCATGCTCCATGCAGCGCCATGTAAGAGAAGCGGTGAAAACTAAGTGCATGCCGTGCGTCGTCACTTCCAAACAGCCCCTTCGTTTTGCTCACGCATGGCCGCCTTGCCGTGCAATTGCACGTCAAGAGTCTCCCGCTTCATGGATAGACATTTCATTTCGTACACTGCTGCCTGTGAGATGTAGAAAGCACATAAGTACACTCACTTCTACTACTGTGGCGGAGAATGCGAATAAGCAGTGGCAGAAATATATTTTGGAGAATGGTATTTTCTTGACATGCCAAATAATGTGGCTTTGCTGCGTCTTGCGCAAGGATTCCGTGCGAGGAAACACATTCACGACACCATCAGTAATTGCTAATTCTTTTGCATGTATTTGCTTATATACATTAGTGTCACTTCCTCATTGTCATTTTGGAACAAAAGAGCCGATACATTCGAATGACTATATGCATGTTCATGTTTCCTAATTTGCCAATGGTTGCGTTACACGGCGTTTCGTATCTTCCAGCAACTCGACAGACTGAGCGCATCTTAGCCAGACATAACTGAAACATGCCGTGCACAACAGTGCCGAAAACAAACTGCGGTGTCACTCGTGTTTGTTTCGTTGAGTCAATTGCCACGCTCCATCCACAAAGTGAATGTTTTTGGATCTGCTGTGCGATAACGCCAGAACGCGAAGCTTCCTCCAGAAAAACAGCGCTTCATGTCGCCTATAATGTTCTGAAAGCTTGATCATTTCTTTGCTCTTAGCATCCAGATGGCTGGGCTGGCAAGTCAAGTGCAACATTGATGCTTTAGATCATGTTCATAGCAACCGCGGCTCAAGACATGTAGTCGCCCAGCTGTACGCCGTGCTTCATGCTGCACGCAGGCGAAGTTATGGTGGTCAGCAGACGATGCGCATCATGCGCCGCCCCTGTGCCGTGTCGTGCATACTCTTCGTTTTTGCCGCTTTTTGTACATGGCGCCGTGCGGAGCACGAGCCACGTGCTCGCTTGGTCCCTCTAACAGTGGATCGACCTGTACATGTACACATCAACCATACAATCCACAGTTGGAGGGAACACCTAGTTCTTTATTTCAGTGCTGATTACAACATATATTTGTTATGGGTACGTGTAAACTCCTCCTACATTAGCCTTGAATTCTGTTGGATGCGTTTCATTTAATTTCCTGTTATCGTGAATATTGTTATTTTGATTCAGATTAAGTAAATTGCAGGGCTAACTTTACCTTTGTTCTGCAGCTATTAACGCTCCTCATACCTGCAGCTTTCTTGAAGCAACCACTACATGCAATTTTCTGTTGCCCATGGTTGTATCTTTTCTCTGTGTCCATTTTGTTGCCCAAAGAGACCACCAATTATCTATGCCATCATCAAATGACCTTTTGCTCTTTCCTTTTAATCATAACTAGGATGTCATATACTTCCATTTGATACTTAATCAATACTGCTGTCTTTGTCTCACAATTTTGTGCCTTTTATTTTCCTTTCCGTTTGCTCATAGCATGGCCCTTAGTTTACATACTTCTTCATTAGACCTCATGTCTTGTTTCCATAGGTTAATGATGGCAGAATACATTTATTATGCAATTTTTCTTTTAAAATTATTGGTAAGCTGTGGGGGCATTCTTTAAGAGTCCACCTAGTGGACTGTCCATTTCGGCCGCTGCTAATTGGCTGTGGTCGCTCGTCTCCTCCTCTCTCGTACAGCTGCATCCAATCAGCAGCGGCCAAAATGGACAGTCCACTAGGTGGACCCTTACAGAATACCCCCCTGCTGTCTATGAGTTTAGATTATGTCCAGAATGTGTTTGCACCGCAGCTATTCTTCTCATGATTTAATGATGAGCATAATAAAAAATGACCAAGTTAATGCACTCTTACAAACGAAACACTTCGTTCCCTCAAAGTTTTCATTGGCCTAACCAACTCTTGAATTCTTGAGCACTAAACTGAATTTTATCATTTTTACTTCTTGCTGTTCACTGCACATGTGATGCATCTCCTGTGGCGCAGGAAAATTTGATGATGTCCACTGAAAATGACGCTCACAACCTCAATGAGGCAAGGTGCGAGACCAGTCTAGTTGGGCTTGAGAAGTGAGCTTGGGGAAATGATTTGCTTTGACACTGAATGTACAGCATCGTTAAGCAAGCCTTAGCAGCAGTTGAATGTATTGAATAAGGTTAGAAATCACAGGAAGGGAAGCATATTGCCTTAAAATAATTTATTAAAATAATTTGAATGGTGGGCAGTTTGTAAATCTACAACAGCCCTGTAGTCATGTTGTTTCCTTCCAGTCATCAAATTTTCATGGTCATTTTTAGAAACTTATGCAGAGAAAAAATACAATTTTCGTTGTACACATTTCGAGATGTTACCACCACCCACTTGGGCTTTAGATACATGTTATGCTACTTTTTATTTCTGACACTTCACATGATGACCTATCAGGCATGTAGCCATGATTTTTTTTCGGAGAGGGCGCGAGCGTTCGGTGGCCCGAACAAATTGTTTTCCCCGATACTTATCTATCTTGGGGAAAACAGTTTGGTTTTTCAAATAAAACATGTGCACACACTCACAGTGTCCCACGTTGTGCCAAAATTAAACAATATGCAAGTGCCATGTAGGTGGACAGAACCAAGGTAATGTGCTTTGCCGTTGTTCGGCACAAATAGACTACTTCTTTTTATTTTGCCTAAATACATAATTAGTTATTATTAAACTTAAGTATTATAATCAAAGCAAAATTGTCGATCAGAAAATTGTAGGCCATCATGAAAAATTCTCTATCCATCTTTTGGTTACCTTATGTCGCATAAAAGTTTCTTCCAAGCCTGAAAGAAAGTCTGGAAACTTAAAGTGCCACGTGACTAGTTGCATGACACTTTTCGCAGGCGGAATTGGGCAAAATACAAAAGATAGTCTGACTACCTCCAAGTGACGGCGAACAACATTACTTTGGTTCTTTCCAGCTACATGACACTCGCATATATTTAAATATTGGCACAAGTTCCGTGGGACACCTTGTGTAATATATATATATATTTTTTTTTCAATTTATTAATTTTTTTTTTTTTGCAGTAACTTACTAGAATAACCCCCACACAGAAAAAAGAACGCCTCTTATTAAAATTCAAATTCATTTGCACACTTCCAAAACCCAAGTGATTCAAACCATGTGATCGGAGCTGCATAATGTTCTGTACACCTCATATCGGAATGCTAAATTCAATATAATCATTAAAAAATGCTTCAGACGGGCTTCTTGTATGTTTAACGTGCTTTGGTGTGTTATATCATAAATGGTGTCTAGCTGATTATATATGAGTAAATTTCTAAAGGAGCATCAAACATATATTAAAAAATCTTTTGCAGCTGTAGTTCGTCATTCTGTGAATAGCTTCGTTCTTCACGCACCAGACAAACACAAAATGTACAACAGTTTGGCAAAAGATGCATCAACAGGACGCAACAACAGCCATAGATTAGGGTTCAAGCTTAACTATACATATAATATTTTATTCAGTAATACTGCAACGTATATGCTTGCAGATTTATCGGTGGTGTAATAATATTCAATAAGAAGCTAGAGTCTACTATGCCAAGTTGTCTCTTTCTTATGGGCTTTTAACAGTATGACTGTAATGATGGCACTGCATTTAATACAGTTCTTTTTTTCTTTTAAAAGATGTCGTTCTGTCCCGGGTTCGAATATTCTCTTTACACCATGATTTTCATATGCCGGTGCTTCACCATAAACTTGGAGGTAACTTTGTTGACACTGACTGTACCTGGTGAATGGATGTGAGATTCAGTCGATTGAGCCACTCTTCAGCCGTCTTGTTCCGCAAATGTGTATTTAGTCTTTTGAGTGTCAACTGCTGTCAGTAATTTGAGGAGTGTGTGAACTTTCAGGAGCAGGTCTCTGTCATATTTAACCAATGTGTCCATTGCATATAGCGTGGTTGCTCTTCCTTGCATGGCCTGCCATTCTGCCTTCCAGATATCTCGCTCCCCTTTTCCATAGCGTGCTGTTCTCGTATCTTTTACATATAATTCAAAGCTGTGCTGCACACACTTAAGGTTGTCCTTGTCTATGTGCCTCGGTAAGAAAAATTGCAAGCTCTGTATAGTGTTGTTGTCTGGTGTCCGGTGATTTGCAAAGCAGTGCTCAAAAGGGGTTCACAGATCGTCGATATAGGAAATGTACGAGGCTCGCGAGTAGTGCTCATCAACAGAACTAGAGTAATTGGCCCAATATTTCTGCCTGCCAACTGTGAAACAGTTCACTCTGAACTCTGTCACTATGCATGGATGCACAATGAAATTGCCCTGCTTATATCAATGGGGAAAGGAAACTGCAAAGCTGACTTTAGATGCTCTTGCCTGGGTTGCAGTAATGACTTCACTGATAATTTATGCCTGCCTATGATAGCATGTTGGGGACTAGGTTTCTTTGCACTTGTGCAGGATAGAAATGGGGACATCACTGCTTGTATTTGTATTCCTCCTTTGCTTGCGAAAACGGGCGAAGATATTACGCGGGGGTGGCAGGGAGGGAAGTGCTGCGCCATCTTGCACCAAACCATCGAGCTGTGCCAACCTGCGGCAAAACACTAGCTTCGAATGAAGTTGCCTAATTTAACAGGACGTGTGTGTTCAGTGGCAACCACACAGCCCTAGGCATGTGTTGGCTAACGCTTAGCCCTACAGTCCAAGCCTAAGCAGTCCGTTTCAGCATCGGCATCTTTGGACTGTGGCATGTTTGGTGGCGTAATAGTAACTGAAATAAAACAATGTTTTGTGCTGTGCAATGCATTACAAATGTTTACTAAAAGTGTTACGTGTCTGCATATGTGCGGACCAGCTAAGGATGATTTGAACTAGCGCTCATTTCATGGCGCAGTCGGGAAGGAAAGCCGCGCTGAATGAATAAGGTCGTCTCTTTCTTTTATTTTCATTTCAATAATAAAAAAAAGTTGTACAGTCTGCTCAGCGTGTAGCTCATCAGTTTCGTTATACATTTTAGCGCTCGGTTTGGCACCCTGTTGATTCATCTGTGTCGATTAACGGGGAAACACGGTGCAAGTGACGTGAATCTTTTTCGTAGGGCACCATGTCTCGTCAGCGGGATAATAGTTTGCGCGGCACTCCGACAAACTGCCTGCTTGCTTTCATGAAACTACTTGGTCACAAATATCCAATGGGAACCGCAATCGTCACTCAAGTTTGCACTCGGGCTACACTATTTTCTGCAGGTCCGCACTGCACAAGATCAGGCTCTTGCCATCATAGAATCCAAGCCAAGGACATAAAGTTTCATATTTAGTCAACCTTAGCCGTCAAATTTTGGTCATAATTAAGCGTTCGGCAAAGTCGCAAACCTCTGAAATGGCATTCACAGCAACAATGTTCATAATGTGACTTGCGCAGATCGAGTACAAAAATTTTAATAAACCATTGTTCGGCGCACAAAATATCAGTTGCTGTTTTGTGCTGTCTTTATGGCGCCTATGTCGGAACCGTGAGTAACTCTGAATAATCAAGCTTATTCAAAATGTTGTTGGACGACACAGAGCGGAAAGCCAGTGAACTCTTTTATCCCTTTGTAGTTTTCAAAAATATCTTAAAGCTTTCTCTCGGCAAGCGATGTGAACTACGGGCAAAGTGCAATGACCAGTACGTCAACTTCACATTTATTCTGTGGTGTTCTCCTATCTTAACTGAAGGTCGCCAAGAATTAAAAATTACCTGATGGCACTACGTGAACAGTGTTCATGGTACCTTGATGGGTGTTGTTCATGATGGCCACTGTAAATATTTCTCTTTTATTGTGCATGAATACATTTAATTAGATAAATTTATTAATTTACGTAATTGATGAGGTGTCAATGAAAAAGTTGTAGGTGACGTTGAGAAATGACCAATAACAGCATTTAAAACAACCTAATATTCGTGAAGACATTTTTTTAATGAGAAAGAAAGCCCATGAAATAAATAAAAAATAAAAGCAATAAAGAACCTGCTGTGGCCGTGACAACACTTCATTGCACCAAAGATTGCAGCATTCTTTGCACGAACCTCGTCAAATAGGGGCACTGTGAATGGAATGAGTGGCCTTGCTTCTCCACCACGTCAGCAGTTTTTGGCACGCATCTTCGGTCCTTATAAAACGCGAAGTAGCGAGATCTTGTAGTGGTTCGCTTTCCCCACCATTAAAACACCGTGGCCTAGGTTTGCACGTTCGCAATATACACAACGCACTGATGACGACGTTTACGTCTGAATTACTGGTGCTGGGACTCGTCACGTGGATTTGAGGAAAAATAAATGCAATAATAGTATTAATAAATTTAAAAAAAATGTTGCAGGCTTTTTTTCTTTCTTTTTTTTACTGGAAGAAGGACCACACAAGACCTAGGTCGCTATACTTATTTATTTATTTATTTATTTATTTATTTATTTATTTATTTGCATGTACTGCTGCCCAATGTAGGGCTATAGCAGGAGTGGGAACATTATACATTACTATACACATTAAAAACTCAAACATACACAACAAGAGGAATGATTAAAAAGAAGCGCTTTGCTTGTTAGTGAAGTGCTTACCAGTGATAGCTATAAAATATTTTAGTGGTAGTGAACGAATGTTACCGGTTAGAAAATTTCATAGCTCTATTTTATGTTGGAAAAAAACTGTATTTGAATGTGTCAGTACGAGCATAAATAGGTGTTATGTTCAATGTGTGGTAGCTACGGGTGCAACTTGCTTTAGTTAATGTGATATAGTTACAATCAGAAAGACAAGAGGTGGAGTTATCAATTGCATATTGCATATAAAAGTTCTAAGGCTTCATTGCGATAACGTGAAAGCAATGGCTCAATGTTCAAAGATTGTTGAGCCTGTGTTGGTGAGAAACTGGGCTCTAAATTTGGCAAATGAAACTGTTAGATTTTCGTTAGCGAGCCTTTTTTACGTTGTTTGTAGGGGAACCAAACGACAGAAGCATATTATAGAAGAGGGCGAATTGACGTTTTATATAATAGCAGTTTAGTATAGCGGGGCGTCTTAGCTAAAGTGCAGCATAAATAACCTTATTGCTTTTTAGGGTTTTCCCATTTACATACTCGTTTATACACTGTTTCCCATTATATACGCTGTTATCGGTAATTTCTCGATGTATTCCACAACCTTTACATTAACACCTTATTGAATAAGCTAGTTAATAGATGTTTGTTCATTAAAATTAAATATTACTTGCTTGTTCACAATGAAAAAAAAAACTTGGCTAATATTAACACTGTCAACATAGAGTGGGCACTGTTCACGAGAAGCATTTGGTTGTTTTTTTTCTTGGCCACATTTAGTTGGCACCTGCGGTATGTAATTTAATCGTGGTGTCTAAGAAACCTGTACAGTGGAATTGCTTTGTAGCTTCATGTGAAAGTCCGGTGAATGACAATTTTTTCCTGTCATGAATTTTGCTCACTTTGCGAGCTTCCGGAGAACTGATCTGCTTTGACATATATTATGTGTTCTGCAAAGTCATATAAGGAATACCTTTTCTTCGTATTCCTGTATTTCACTCATATTAACCTTTACCAAGCTGCTCCAAAACGTGTATTTACTGCTTCAAAACGGACAATTCATGCTCCAAACCAGCTCCAAAACTTCCTTGGCCGCTTCCATCCCTGGGGTCGGCCCCAAGGCTCCCTGTGAATATGTGCCTGTGACCTATTTCATTAAATGCCTTTCAGTTTTTACGTTCTCTTGTAAGTTATAATATTCAAAAAATTATTCAGGAAGTAGCCTTGTTAGAAATGATGTTAAACCCTCATTTAACACTTTGTAGGACAGCACATAATTTTGACAAAACTTTAAATTTTTTTGCGTGTTATGAATAAATGAAGTCCTCAGGAATAGTTGATGACCAATTTCATTTCTCAATGCCAAGCTGTTTATTTTTAAAGAAGCGGGTCATATTGGTCCCACATACATTAAATTTTTCCTTCTAGTATTAAAGCGAAGCTTTCTTCGCCTCTTTCTTCGACTTCCCCACCCCACTTCTGCTGCTGCCGCTGTGGCTGTCTTGCACACCGCATCGGGGATGGTTCAGAATGTGTATAAACGTGAAAGGAGAGGCAAAAAGCTCGTTTGGACCTTTGCACCTCGTTGAATGTGCACAATGCCCTCTGGAGCTCCCTGGGCATCGCCAGGATTAGCCTCTTGACAGCTGTAATATCCGTGGCCCCCAGCAAAAGCATTGCAGAAATTGCAGTGCTTACGTTTCTACTAAGGTGCAAGTCCAGAGGGAAGCTAGATAGATAAGCGACACTACGGAAGTGGTCGCAAATCAAGACATCTGCGCCCGCCGCAGTAGCTTTGCGGCTATGGCATTGTCCGAGTTCGCGGATTTGATGCCGATTGCAGTAGCTGCATTTCGATGGGGGTGAAATAAGCATTTGTGCACACACATTTAGGGGAGGCGGCAAAGAACATCACGGTATCAAAATTAATCAGAACTCTGCCACTATGGCGTGCCTGATAATCCAATTGTGGTTTTGGCACGTACAGCAATTAAAGTTTAACACTTCTGCCACGATGCGATGTGCCATGTGAGGCAATGACATTGCTCAACCCTCTCAGAGGTTATGAAATACGGCGCACCACAATGCCTCAAGCTAACACCTCTCCCTCTGTGTTCTGTGTACTAAAGAGACAAACAGTAGTGGTGCATGCAAGGTAACATTTAACATAAACTCACCACTCTTGTGTTGGCCTAAATGTTGAAGAAATTAAACATTTGCTGCCAACATATCTACTAATTATCGTCAATTAAGGCAAACAGCACAGAAAGCTTCACTTACATTGATGCCCACACCGCGTGGGACACGCACTATTTTTTAATATGAAACTATGGTTTTCATTTCTCACAGCCTATGGAGAATGTGACAAGGTCTGTGAGTGTCATTTGTTATGTTGCATTACATTTGCCATGTGACAGTACCAAGGTAGCCAGATAAATATAAGGCTTTTATTATCCAATGCCAGACTGAGTGGTTTGTCAGGAGAAAGGTGCAGCACCTGTGGAATTCATCCAATCTGATCACTGGCTGGCTTTCACTACTTTGGAGCTGAAAAAGTTTACGAAGCCATTGGCTGCTCATCAACTTCAACCACTAATATTTTTGTCAGTTGTAAAGGTTAAGTTTTTTTTTTTTTTTTAAGTTCATCAGCCCCTTAGTGTGTTCAAACCGCTCTCCATTTTCTATAAACATTCATGTTTTGATCATGATAGTAAACACCTGCTTCTTGAATCGCCTATCATGCTGGAAATAGGCATCAGTACCTTGCCTATTATGTTGGAAATAAATAAGGTGCGAATATCAGTACCATATGCATCACAAACAAATAGCCCTGTCAATTGCAATACTGTGCCACTTAGCCTTTAGCAAAGGTACCCCTGGCCAGGGTGACTTCACTGCCAAAATAATAATGCAAGATTGACACTGTTATTTTAAGAGTCCAGGGGAGGACTGCAGTGAAAGGCAGCGTGTTTAATGTTACCATCATCTGTTTCAAGGATTGTATAACATGCTGGAGTTCTCATTCAATTGCAGTCCATGTTTAATGTAGCCATCGCCCATTTTTATGATTGTATAATTGGCGCTACTTTCTACCATTCTTGAAAGTTCTGTTATATCTGCCATCTTCGTAAAATGTAATTCCACATGCTTTTCCCAGCTGACAGCAGGCTGAAAATCTGCTTCAGTAGTTGAGTGGTGCAGCTTGTTGTGTTTTGCAACTCTGGGCCCGTATTCTGAAATGCTCGCTTTCCACGAAACTATTGCCTTGGCCACGCCTCTACCAATGGCGCATGCTGATTGGCGGTTTTAGCAAAACCGGAAAATAAACAGCGCCATCTAGTAGTTCCGGCCTACGTCACTTTAGCGTCATGGTGTCGATGGGTGCTCTCGACATATATTGAATAAATGAACACGTCTTTTTGTGTTCGGTTGGTGGTGTAGTGTAGTAGATATAAGATAAGTGTTAATTTATTGTAGCCATTCTGGTGGCGTCTTACACGCATTGTTTCACGGCGATATTTGTTGATTTATTTAAAATAAAACATTTCGCACTTCCTTATTCAATTTATTTTACCTAAAGCGGCCGTAGCCAACCGTAGTCACTGCTCAGAACCCGTAGTGCGGCCACTGCACTTGAAAACAACACACCCGAGCCGCTTTGCACTCGCACGGTGCGCTCTCTCGTGCGATGTGAAGCGTTCGACAGCGCTTGTTGGTAGTGCACACTGATGTCACGGGTAAGCAGTCGCTTGATTTATTGAACGTGACTATCGCGGTGGCAAAACTATCGTGGAAGGCCAACATTTCAGAATACTTTATTGTTCTGCCTTATGTGTTCTTGTTTTTGTGAATGGAGGCTGGCTAAAGCACACATTATGAGCATCTGGTCATGCACCATCACTGATATGAAATGTAAGCAGAAAAACAGTAAATGACATCTGTATTTTGAATAAATTAAAAGTTAGTCATGCTTTAGGTGCACGTCTTGAATCCCAGTTGGTAAACAATTTTCTTGATCTCCTCTACTGCAATGTCTGTCATGTGGCTTTGGGACCTTAGAATGTAGTTTCCTTATTTTCTTTTTGAATACAGATTGTCCCATTCATAATTAATTTGCCCCTGACAGTACACAAGGTTTGAATTGTTTATGTAGAGCTCTAAATTAAACTGTGGCTTAGGATCATCAGTCAAATGGTACATAAATAGAGAAGGTGCATGGCATTTATGTTATACAGAACGCAATGGAACTGCAGTGTCGAACAGTGCACTTTTACATCGCATTACGCTCTTCTGCCTCAAATCACATTGTGCTGCTTTTGTGACTCCCTCTCTGAGATTTGAAATTATTTTTAATCCCACAAGCAATTTGCACTGCATTACTACATCTACATATTCTGCACTACACATGGAAGGTATCATAGCTTTCACTGTAGCAAACCATGAAGGATTTCCTCCAGTGAAAGTGGCCTGCCTGTGATAGTTTTTCTCACAACAGCTTCGGTGTTCACTATTAAAGTCTTAGTATTGTTGTCCACTGCTCATTGCACAGCCTTTGAGCTTGAGGATGGTACTGGTGAGTGATTTACATAGTGACATGCCAGGATTTCAGGACCAAAGAACTTAGCTTGAGCAAGATGGGCAAATAGCAGTGGTATGTTGCTGCATTCATAAACCATCTTGTGTCAGCTGTACAAGGGAGCAGATACAATGTTTAGGTAGTGTCTTTCTGGGCCTCCGTTCAAATTCAGGACCAGTAATGTTTTACATTTATTGATGTCTCACAAAAGTATGCAGTAATTAGTCACTTCATGTAATTTCATCCACTGCATTTTCCTGGATGTCAGGTTGCATTGTTTCTGCTCTGCATGAACCTGCATGTGAAAGCACATCACTGTACAGTTATTCATATTTCCCTTCTAGCCTGTTTTGTGTTACGTTTGATGTGTCTGTTGTCTTGCATTGCTTTTTCCTGCATAGTAGTTCATTTAAAGTTTGTGTTGTCATTTTGGAGCTGTCATGCTTAGAAAACTCGAATGGGGATCATAAGCCAATATTCAGTGCAGAAAATTCTGTGTGGGGCAGTGGCCACAGAGGAAATTGGTTCTCTGTGGCAGCTGAAGTAACCATGACATAGTTCATACTTGTAGAACTCTTGCAGTGCTCCTGTATCTGATTAGTGACCGCAGATAAGCAGTGAGGAACACATCACATGACAGCATCCCTCAGTGCTAGTAAGATTGGCACTCACTCTGAGAATGGATGCTCATACTGGAAAACTTGAAACAAACTTTCACTAATGTGCGGCCCCATGCACATCTTAATACTGTAGTTATGTTAATATATTGCCAACTTGTGAAAAACTCAGTGTACAGGCGAGTTCCACAGCGCACGCACTCACACACATACATGCACGCATGCACGCGCGAAATGGTGGGACCGACATTGCAGTGTTCTGAAGATGACAAGTGCTAATTGATCGAAATTAAGTTCATTATAGATCTTTTTTTTTTTTTTTTCATGGGTGCTGCCATATTATGTAAGAAGTATTCCTATCTATGGGCCGTCAGCATGCTCGCTTGTGCAAGCGAAAGTTTCCAGTGGTTGTTTTCACACTTGCATGCTTTATTTAGTATGATGCGGGCATCTTCGACATGGGGAATGATTCTGTGACATGTACTGAAGTGGATTGAGTTAGTAGGACCGGAGTTTCTGCTGGCGTTGAGCCGGACGGAGCACCCGGCGTAATGTGTGTGCACACATTAATTTGAGCCTACAATCAGTCTCGGAGATCAGTTGTGTATTTCTGAATATTTGTTTCACGACTGTAACCTTAATGCAGTATTCTCACTGTAATTGTAAGCTGTGGTTTATCAGGAATGAGTAGTTCGAAACATATGACAATCTAACAGCTTGGGTACCATTTTGCTGTGGATTAAGTTTTGCTGTTTACTTTGACAAGCATTCAAACTGTTATCTGCAGATACATTGTGTGACCACCTCATTTGTTAGACAAGGTTTCTGCCAACGAATAAAATAGTTTTAGCTAGTAATAACGCCATACCATACAGTGTGAATCACACTTGTCAAATGGTCAAGCGACCGGTTGCAGACTGCGCAAGCTTTGAAAGCAGTGGTACATGCTGGGTTATAGATCTGTTTATTTATTTCTCTTATTAATAAATACATCACAGGTTCTAATTGGAGCATTGAGTGAAGGGGGAAGAACTACAACTAAATTACATAGAGCATAGATAGGAACAAAGGAATGTTATTCATGAATGCAAAAAAAAAAAAATTGTATACAATATTGAACACAGAACTTTACAAGTGAGAGCATAAATTCTATAAGTTCTATATAGTGCATGATCAATTGAGGTCTTATTTCAGTTTTTACTAGTGTGTTTACTGTTTCTGTAAACAAAAAAAAAAAGAAGAAGGTGAAAACAATTTTTTTTTTCCGGTCTTGTCCTTCCCGTCCTCTACGATGCACGGAAATTGTGTCCTCACAAATAGCCGTCAGATTCTTTTTAAATTAAAGCTTTTGTTGCTCTTCTTTCGACTTTTCCGTGCTGCTGCTGTCACCGTCTTGCATGCCGAGTCGGAAGGTGTTTCAGAGCGTGTATATACATGGCAGGAGCATGGCTGAGTGGAAAGGCGGCATGAGAAAATAATTTGGGCCTTTCCATCGCATCAGCATAATAAATACCCTCTCAACATCTGTAGTTATCTGTGACCCTCCCGCAAAGGCATTGCAGAAACAACAGCGCTTACCTTTGTACTAACGTGCAACAGTCCAGAGGGGAAGTAGATAGAATGGTAGAGAGGAGGCATAGAATGGGTAAAACCGACGCAGTCACAAAATGAGTGAATAACAGCCTTGCCATTCTTCACTCACAGCTCTCATACAAAGGGGGAGGGGAAAAGGGGAAAGGCAACTCAAAAAGGCAAGGAGACGTTACTACTACACTCAACAGCGGTTGCGGACAAACGAGAAATTTTAGTTCAAGGTATAGTGCGGTCCGTCTCTACTATTTCTTTAAAAAAAAAAAAAAAAACGCACCGCGGAATGTTGTAAAGCAAACAACTGACGCAGGGCGTGCACTCACAGTCACATTAAGGGGGGAGATTACCCTGGAGACCGAACTTTTTTATTTTTTAGGATATCCGGATGATACTTTCAGGGCACGTGCATCATCATCATCATCATCAGCCTGGTTACGCCCACTGCAGGGCAAAGGCCTCTCCCATACTTCTCCAACTACCCCGGTCATGTACTAATTGTGGCCATGTTGTCCCAGCGAACTTCTTAATCTCATCCGCCCACCTAACTTTCTGCCGCCCCCTGCTATGCTTCCCTTCCCTTGGAATCCACTCCGTAGCCCTTAATTACCACCGGTTATCTTCCCTCATTACATGTCCTGCCCATGACCATTTCTTTTTCTTGATTTCAACTAAGATGTCCTTAACTCGCGTTTGTTCCCTCATCGAATCTGCTCTTTTCTTATCCCTTAACGTTACACCTATCATTCTTCTTTCTATAGCTCGTTGCGTCGTTCTCAATTTAAGTAGAACCCTTTTCGTAAGCCTCCAGGTTTCTGCCCCGTACGTGAGTACTGGTAAGACACAGCTGTTATACACTTTTCTCTTGAGGGATAATGGCAACCTGCTGTTCATGACCTGAGAATGCCTGCCAAAGGCACCCTAGCCCATTCTTATTCTTCTGATTATTTCAGTCTCATGATCCGGATCTGCGGTTATTGAGGTCTAACTAGGTGGTTCATGTATATGCCTGAGGAAGAGCCTGGAGAAATGCCAGGACATCGTAGGAAGCTCAAATTCACTGTGATCATCCCTTGATAGATATCCCAGGGGGCTACAGAGCCCTTTTGTTTAATTTCCCCTCCAAAAAATTTTAAGACAACTTTGAATTTGATGAAGCCAGTAAAGACCACATTCATCAAAAATTAGTTGCTTGTTGTAAATTAACTGCACCAGCTTTAAAAAAAAGAAGCGTGTTACCCCCCTGGCAAAGTCATTCAGGAACATAATAAAAATAACGGCATACAAATATGAAGAGCGGTTCTTTAGATATCGCCTTCCCCAGCACCACTACTAGCGAGAAAATCTATTCTGAGAAAATAGGCCTTAAAGTTTAACACGTGTTTTTATTAGAAAGCTCCTGCGGAGCTTCTAATTAGCTCTTGCGGCTCCAGGCACACTCAGTGTGTCGGATTTTCGACACAGTCGACAGCACAGTTCCGCCGCTGAAAAGCGCCTACGCAGTCGGCACTCGCTGCGGAAGATCGGAAGTTCGATGCTCGTACATACAAGAGACATATTGCGCTCCCGCGCACCGAACATCAGCACTGTCTTGGGCTTTGCCGGCATCATGTGCAGCGAAGAATTAGCGAGAAAAAAGAAGCTAAAAAAATAATCTAAAAGATAGCGCAAGGCGATGAGCAGCTCCAAGCAAGCGTCTGTTGAGGCGGACGGAGCAAGGGGCAACAACGACGCGTGCACGGCGGGCGCGGCATCAAAGGGAGCCGCCGCCGCCCGCGCAACAGCCAATGGCAGGCGCGCTTTATCCCGCGGGATTTGAACGCGCTGCTCTGCCCAATCAGCGCTCCGCATCGCATCGCATCGCGGGAAAACGCAAATAGCGCCTCAACCGCGCCAACGATGCCATTTTGCAATGCGGCAAAACAGAGACAAAGAATTCGCGGTCAAAACAACACCAAGATGGCACAGGCAGGCCGCGTGGGCCGGGAATTGCGCGCGAGCGAAGTTAGACTTCATTTTGGCATTTGCGCGTGTTTTGTGCGCCGCGGTGGCCTCAAAAGTAGCGTTTTCGTTTTGGTACTTTGCGGTTGAATTAGGTGCTGATAATTACAGAACAGGCAGTTTGAGACATGCAATCCAAAAATATTGTTTTTCAAAAACTGACTTTTTCGCGATTTTTTTATTTTCGAGGGCTGCGTCCCCCCTTAAAGCACCGTAGTGTGTAGATGTAGAAATCAATACTTCTATGTCCGCTGCGGTACAAAATACAAAAATACAAAAGCTCTGTGTGCTTAGATTTAGGTGCATGTTAAAGAACTTCAGTAGGTCAAAATTAATCCGGAGTCTGCAACTACGGCGTGCCTCATCTGATTGTGGTTTTGGCATATACAGCCCCATAATTCAAATAAAGTTTAACACTTCTGCCACGATGTGATGTGCTATGCGAGGCAATGACAATGCTAACCTTATCGGTGGTTATGAATAACTGCACTCAAGAACACCTCAAGCAAACACCGTTTGACTGTGTGTTCTGAGTGCTACACAAACAGCAGTGGTGCATGCAAGGTAACATTTAGCATTAACTCATCACTCTGGTATTGCACTAAACCTTGAATAAATTAAATATTTCTCGTGAACTTCACCACTAATTATCGTCAATCAAAGCAAACAGCACAGAAAGCTTGGCTTATATCCATTCCCACAGAGTGTAGGATCCGCAAGATTTTTATGTGATCCTCCTTTAAATATTACTGCTTTACAGGAGGACAAAAAGTCAATGCCAAAGCACAAAGCTTATATGTATCATGCTAGTTTACCAACCGCATTGTGCGCTGTGTTGAGCAATGCAATCGGCCTCATACAGGAGGCCAACGTAGGCCATAGTGACATAGTGATCTTAAGTCTGCTAGACATGAAATGCATGAGAACGGTGCTCGTGACTGATGCAAATGTTTTATAACTATTGGTGCTTAGATGTTTTGGGATTATGTTGGGTTGGCCGTACTTAAGCATTCTTTTGCTTAAGTACGGCCAAAATTTGCTCTTTTGCTTAAATTGTTCCTACCCCAGGCGATCAGATAGTGAGAATATTTTCCAATTCACAGATGCCTGTTCTCTTTATTGAAGGAAAGCTGGTACAGCCAAAATAGTTCACAACACATACACACATCAAGACTGATGTTGCATGTCGCACGTTTGCACGGCCAAGACAAATTTCCACGTACTGTAGTTACTGCTGCGCTGAAAGAATACACAGTGATTCTTCGACAACATTGTATAAAGTGACATCACATAAATTTCACGGATAATGAGCTAAAACAACTTTAAATTGTTCCGCAGCACACGACAGCAACACATTCAAGCAGTGCTGTGCCGGCTCACACAAGCCAGAAAGGCTCACCGCATGCCCTTTCCTCCTTGCCCGATGAAAAGGCCCCATACAGAAAGAGCTTTTAAGATCTTCTACACTGGGACATAAGTTTTCATGTACGACATCTGGAGCAGTGTTGTCATATTGAATAGCATATAAATTGAGAAACCAGATGTGGAAACAGCTGGGTAATTTTAGTGGCTGTTCCAGCATCTAGCTGTTGGCCGTGTGAGGCAGGAACAGTGAATGTAGCATGCTCTAGCCAATTGCTCTGTTGGTCCCACAAGCATCTTTGATATTGGCTTTTAGCTGAAAGAATAGACTCACATGATGTGTTTAGATTCCACTTTCTAATAGTAGGATATGCATCGTCAAGCCAGAATCCATAATGAAACTTTTTAGGATGTAGGTGTACAATAAGTGGTGGGTTATATATAAAGTGAATGACAAAACATTGCTAGTGATCAGTGCTTCAATATTCTGTTTATATACACGCCATCCAAACCTTAAGCCTTGTGAATGCTACATGCTGGCAAGTGGCAAAGTTATAACTCTTTGTTGAGCTGCTGTATGTGTGTTGCAGACAATAGTGGGACCTTTGTCAAATGGCCGGAACTCTACCCTTTGAAAGGCTGTCGGGCACTGCCTTTGAGGGTAGCTTTCATTTTGGAATGTTTTAATTAATTATGGGGTTTTACGTGCCAAAACCACTTTCTGATTATGAGGCACGCCGTAGTGGAGGACTCCGGGAATTTTGACCACCTGGGGTTCTTTAACATGCACCAAATCTAAGCACACGGGTGTTTTCGCATTTCGCCCCCATCGAAATGCGGCCGCCGTGGCCGGGATTCGATCCCGCGACCTCGTGCTCAGCAGCCCAACACCATAGCCACTGAGCAACCACGGCGGGAAATGGAAGTTCTGGAATATACATTCCAAACTGGTTTGATGCATTTTTCAACATACTTACTTGGCAATCATCAATGAAAACCATGGTATTGTGAAATTTGGCAAAACCAGCTGCCTTCACAATTGTTCAATGTCTTAATACAGACACGCACACAATGCACACATGCAGAACAGCTCAGTGGCCTAACCTGCTACATCTTGCTTTCACTAACTGGGGCTCAATGTGCTTGCTGCTGGTTGGCAAACATTTTAGTCATGCAAGTCCTCTGATATTAAAAACACTTGGCTGTAGTGCAGTGGTACATGTGTCATACTTGCATATGAAAGTAAAGCTTAATTTATATTAAAAACAAAAATGGCACTGTTTGCAAGCAAATACACATTATCCACTTTTTATGCAACTTTGTACAGCAGCCCATTGTTGTACTGTTGATTAAGAATAAGTGTTTTCTTAGATATATACTGCATGTGGTCTATTTTCTGATTCTACTGTGAATAAAATTGTACCTGCAATGAGGTTTTAAGCGATGTTACAATATTGCTGCAAATTGTTTTTTTTGGCTGCTTTATTATGATCCAAATAATCAGAATAGGCAATTGGGTCACCATCCTGCATGTATTACTTTTGCTTTTTTTTTTCTTCACAAGGCATTCATTTTTTGTTTGTCTTAGATTTTCTGCATCTAGACAGGCCAATGATATTACAGTGCCTTTAAATTCTCTCCACTTGATCTGCTATTACTGTAAACCTAATAGCAATTGCATGCATGACCATAGGTGTGCCTCCTGTGTTATCCTTAGTCCTCCAAGTACGAAGTTTTATAACTCGGGCAGGGGTGTATGCAACACAAATCTTATTAAACGGCCCAGGGTCAACTCTGGTCCATGCTCTGCAGGACTGGATGGTACTTATTTGCATCTGTAAAAAAACATGCAACTAAAGGCATGTTTGTTTTTGTTAAGAAGGTGGCTTTGTGGCACAGTATTCAAAACTAGTGAAAATAATCGCCTCAATGATGCAACTGCTGCCATACTAATGGGGGTCAGTGTCGATTCTATACCTCTGCCTTTTATTGGTTGTGAACAAGTGGGTGTTGCATGAATGGAGCATGGTTCCTGCATTGTTTGGGCTTTGTAACTATTAGAAACATTTTTGTAGCTGTTACCGAGCATGCAGGTTTTGTGCCTTTTTTAAGTGTTTGTGTAGTAGATTTAGAAAGCATGTGACATCCTGTATATTCTTGCAACATGTGCATTTTTAGCTTGCAGATGTGGTACACTGTAGGAGCATGACAAGTTGGCTTTTTGCTAAAGCACTTTGTAGAACTCTTGTGCGACTTTCAACAGATGGCACACAATCCTGTATTGTTTGCCGTCTGTTACCAGTCATTGTGTAAATTTTCCATGCATATATTGTGCTATATGCTTGCTTTCTTGTGAGAAGTGGCTTGGCTGTCATGACTGTTATAATTTGGTGGCCACTTTAGAGGGAAGGTCCAAATAATCCAGACAGGTGCCTTTGGCCTTGCATGTAGATAGTATGTCATTTACATTGCTGCATGTGTTGCACCTCCTGCAAGGTAGCATGAAACAAATACAGGTAGAATGCTGTTGTCAGTACATTGGAGCTTCCCTTTAAAGTGTGTGCAGTGCATGGATGTCTGTTAAATTTTGCATATTTTTATTAAAACCACGTATTGTTGGCTTAGCTAGACCACATGGCAGTGGAAATCCTGGGTGGTCAGTTCGATCAGTGCGCGCACTTCTACTTTTCAGGAGGACGAAAGGAAGAAGAAAATAAGCTTGCCTGCTGAAGAGCCAGTGGCAAAAAAACGGCGCACGCGTGCTAACGAGTAGCATTCCACGTTGACTGCTCCCCATGCAGTTTGATGTACATAGTGGTTGTTTGTTATTGTTGACTTGTTCTTTTGTACAGTAGATATAAGATATATCTGCAGCCCACAGTGCTTGGACTGAATCCAGATTTTTATTGAAGATAGTTAGAGGTTTTTACGTGCAAGGCTTTAGTTTTTAAAATGCGGCATCGTGTCAAGGATTGCCGACATTGTTTTCTAGCAGTGAAAGGTTTTCACAGTGGTTTGTGGAACAAGCAGAAATGTACACATTACCTAAATGTTGAGCTTCGAATACTTATGTCCATGCCTCCTCCCTGACTCTCTCTTGCTAAAGCCTAAACGATTGGGCTACAAGAAGCTGTGAGCAGTGATACTTATTACAACGTATTTGTTTCTGCACCAATTTAATCATTTAGAATAAATGCTGAAAAAAAATAAATGACAATAAAGTCTTCTTGTAGTGATTCTTGAAGTGCACATGGAGTGGACAACAGAAGTCAAATATACTGTTGGCGATGTTGCACTTTCCCACCCGTTTAGCAGCGAAGCATAATTGCCAGCTCTAGTAGGCCAGCGTCTATACTGTCAACTTTTAAATATCATTGGCCAAAGTGATGGTAAGACTTGATTTAGTGGACTGTCTTCCAGCCACCCTCATCGGCATCGTCATGGGGCTTGTTTGGCCTGTCTTCTTTGTCTCTCCAGGAGCCAGTAATGCGATCATCTGTGCAGAGGTGAAAAAGATGAAGTTTACTGTAAATAGTTTCTATTTTAAAATTAAGGCCCATGCATGTGGTGAAGAGGTTAGCTACAGAAAGTTTTAACCCAGTTCTGGCAAGATCAGCAATATTGATGTTTTGCCAATTCGTGTAAGAAAATGTTCATTAAGAAGTCCTCATTGGTTTGGAAGTCTACCTTAATGTGATCATCTGTGCAGAGGTGAAAGTTTGTTTTCAAAATCTACAGCCATACATGTGATGTTTTAACCCAGTATCTGGCAAGATCAGCAATATTGATGTTTTGCCAATTCGTGTAAGAAAATGTTCATTAAGAAGTCCTCATTGGTTTGGAAGTCTACCTTAATGTGATCATCTGTGCAGAGGTGAAAGTTTGTTTTCAAAATCTACAGCCATACATGTGATGCAACGGACAGCTGCAAAATTTTACATACCCAAGTATCTGGTTGAACTGTCAATATTGATATTTTGACAGTTAGTGTAAGATGTACAGAATTAGCCCACCTGCCTTTATGGGTAGGCAAAAAATACAGGGCTATAATTTCATAAAATTGGGGAATTGTCCGTCGATATACCTTTATTGGTAGGTAAAAATATGTCAAATGACTGAGGCTACGATTTCATAAGATTGCGGAATAATTTTATTGGTGGGCAAGAAATACAGGAAAATGCATGTGATTGGGGCTCCATGAAGCTATTTTATTCCATTTCACAAATTTGTGTAGAATGTTGTGGTTCTATTTCACCTGCCACTAAAAGGTGGCAGGTGACCATGCATGTGGTGGAGGTTGGTGGCTATCCATTTCATTTGGCAACAAACTGCCTAAAAACCAGAAAAAAAAAAGTTTTAGCAAATGTGCTTGAATTGCACAGAATATTCCCTGTGGTTCTAGTCCACGCACAAATACCTTTCTTTTTTTGAGTACGCAACTAAACAAACACACATTTGCATCGAGCCTGACCATGGCTTGCAAAGGCAAGACTTCACCTAAATCTTATCCAGGTCATGCCACCATTTACAAAAGAGAAGAAAAAAAAAGCTACTACTCCAAAAACAAACATGTATCGGCATGTCTATGACCTCCAATACTTTCCCTGCGGTGAAGTAAAGGTTTGAGGCAGCAGTGCTGAGATGCAGGGCTAAGATTTTCTTGTACCTCCCTGTGCTGCCTCACCTTTTCGTGGAGATGGACGCTTATCATCCGACTGCCAGCCAGGCCCACCACCACCTCTTGATTCCTTGAGCCCAGAACGCCAGTTGTCACTCTCCCCAGACCTGGCAGGACGATCATCCCCAAACTCTCTGGCACGCCCAAAGTCCCTACGAAACTCTTGGCGACCATGATCTTCTCTGTCAAATTCCCGGGGAGGACGACGATCACCACGGTCCTCTCTATCAAAGTCCCGAGGAGGAGGAGGGCGACGGTCTTCGCCATAGTCTCGACGACCACGATCCTCAAAGTCTCTGGGTCGGCGGTCGCTATCACGCATCCGATTGTCTCCAGGACGCCATGAAGTTCCACCAGGACGCCAGGAACTGCCCCTTTCGGTGTCCGGTTCAGCCTTGCGCCAGCTCGACTCTGGTGCTCGTGGTCGTGGGGGCTCTGCAAACGATAATTTATTTAGCAAAATCAAACTGCAAATAAACTGGAAAAATACATGTCGCATTAAAAACTGTCACAGTGCATTTTTGGCTACCATTACACCTGAAAACATTTTTTTAACCCTCACCGTCGTCGAGTTCTCTCCTTCGGCGCCAGTTGTCTTCATTATCGCGATCCTTCTCATTGTCACGATCTCTCCTTCCAAAGGATTCCTTTTCACTCTCACGGTTGTCACGAGTACGACCTAGAAAAATGAATGCATACAAACATATTTGCAAGTTTTCACTGCTCACCCTTAAACTCAGCTGGCTACTTACTTCTCCATGAATCGTTCTTACGCTCTGGTTCCTCGTCTCTACAGGAGAGGAAAGTAAAAATTAATGCGAAATATTAGCAACAACCTGCAGCACCTTGGTATGTACTAGTTGCTAGCCCAAGTAACAGTGTACTTGGATCAAACAGACTAACCAAATGACAATGTTACCGTCTCATAACAATGCAAGACAAAAATCCCACCGCTTGCGCCAGCTGCTCATCTCCTCGGTGCGGGTAGGCAGCTGCCGTATCTTCTCCGCTTCCTGACGTTGGCGCTCCTCCTCTTCCATCCTCCGCTGCTTCTCCTCAATCTCTCGTTCACGTGCCAGCTTAATGGCCTCCATCTCGCGTAGCTTACTCAATCGTTCAGCCTCTATGCGCTTCTGCTCCTCCAGGGCGGCTCGACGACGTGCCTCCTCGCGCTCGCGCACAAATTTTTCGCGTCTCTCTTCCTTGCGCTCGGCTTTGCGAGCCGCCAGCCTCTTGCGGCGCTCCTCTTCAAGCCGCTGCTCGAACTGCTGGCGCTTCTCCTTGTACACGGAGTAGCGGTCCTGCGTCAGCTTGCTCAGGAACTCCTCCTTGTCATCGCGCATACGCAACAGCCTCGTCTTGTGCTGGAGTGCAACTTCGCGCTCTTGTACTTGCAACCGAATACGTTCCTCTTCTTTCTGCTGCCAGAACTTCTGGTCTTCAAGCTTGAAGTGCTCATAAGCCTCCTGCAACAGAGGGATCTCTTCCAGACGTTTGGCACGCTCCATGTAGTCCACCTTTCGCTCCTGCTTCTTCAACTTTGTTTGCATCTCCTTGCGTTCACGGTCTAACTGCTCCACCTGCCGATTTAAGATCTCCTCGGGGTCAAGCCGCTCGAGCTCCTCTTCCTCCAATCCCTCGAATATGCGTGCCCCAATATCAGTCTTGCGCAGCAGCTCAATCTTCTCTAGCACCACTTTTTTCTTCATCTCGTCCTGTTCCCGCTGGCTACGCTGTTTGGCACGCTCCTCTGCCTCACGCACTATGCGTTCTTCTTCTGCCTCACGCATTTTTTGCTGTCGCTCCTCCATTTGCTTGCGCTCTTCTTCCTCCTGCAAAACCAACAAATTGCCTGCAGTGAACATACCAGTGTGTATATATATACATAAAAAAAAACATTACCAGCTTAGCAGATATATTTACTGGTACTAGAAATTGTACAGCTATAGTAGAAAAAGTGGTCACCCACTCGCTGGAAGGTGAGGTTCTCCAGCATCTCCTTGCGAGCCTCAATAATTTGCTGGCGTTCCAGAATCTTCTTATGCTCTTTCTTGCAAACCAGGCGGTATGCATCTATGATGTGCATCTTTAGTTCTTTTGTAGAGTCCTGGAAAAGGAAGGGGGGGGGAATGTGTACAATGCAGAAGTCGAAAGCAATATGAAAACCTATTCTATTAGTCAAAGCAAATCACACACCTTAATCTCTTCTGGCCTGATCAGATGAACTGATCGCTGCAGGACAGAGTACAGCTTGACAAGCTGACAGCGGATCTGTTCACTAGGCATCCCCTGCAAATGTGGCCCTTCAACCACTTCCTCCTGCTGAGAGACACTAAGCTCGGAGCCAAAGTGCAGGCATCGACGTTTATGGTCAATGCGGACTTGCAAGTCATTTCTTCGCACGGCATCCACCACCATGTTCTCCAAGTAAAAGGCACTGGCAAAAGGGGCCAGCTCAAGCAAGCGCTTGATTTCTATGGTTTGGTAAACCTGCGACACCTGCAGCCAATGACGAAAATAGAAACTTGCAACACAGAAACTTGCACTATTGACAACATGGTTGCATGTACCTGCAACACGCACCTCTTTCAGTAGTCGCATGACAGTGATATCCTGCAGAGCTGACACATACGTGCGGAGTTCAGAGCACTCTTCCCATTTGTTGATAAAGTCAAAGCACTGCATGACACGCCCACACAACTTGAGAGGCTGAAAGTCCACTTCCAGCCAGCGGTATAGCTCCTGAAGTTGGGGAGGTGCCAGGCCAACCACACCAAGGCGCACCTGGTAATATCAAAATCATATCCTAGTAAAGCGTTATGCACTCCACAGATGCCACACTGCGATAGCTTGCAACCTCCATGCACCCCATTTATGCAAGCAAACGAGAAAGTTGAATTTGTGCATAAGTATGAAATGCCACTTTATTCCTTGGTTTCTGCACATGACTTGCTTTTTGTGACCAGGTTATTCATGCATTATAAAAGTTTCGGAGTACGATTCATCTTTAGCACTTCCAGACTGTGTATTGCTTTTGTTGATATGCTGCTCTTATCTACCGATGACAGGCAAGCTGTATGTAGTGATTTGTCTTCTCTTTTTACAGGAAGGAGAAAGCACACCCTCATTTCTGCTTGAAGCACTGAATTAAGCCTGACCCCAGGCTGATGGCCTTCCAATACCAAAAATACAAGATTTGTTTTGTGGAATGTCTGACTGCAATGAAACACAACAATGAAGTCTTGGAAAATGAACTGTTTCAGACAAGACAAAGAATGTTGTTCTTTTAAAATAGGTAATAAATGAACTCTTTCTGACAGTACTACTGTTTCTTTTTTTCCTGTGTGGGGGTGAATTTTATATATAGTGTTCTATACGTATTTTTTTTTTACGTGCACCAAATGTATAAGGGGAACCCTGCATGTTATACTTCTTTTTGTGCGTGTGAGGATAGATTTTCATGAAACTTACTGAGTTGATGTATTTTCATGTGCTAACTTAAGATACATTCAGTTTTCTTCTTGCAGAGTAAATAACTTCAACAAAATTAAGAAAGTTCACAACATTCTTGGAAGTGAGCAAGTTACTGAACTATATACTATATGGTGTAATAAAGATTGACATAAAAAATGATCTTGAATGATCAGAGTATGCAGTGATATAAGGATAAATTCTCTGGACTAAATTAAGCCAAAGCGTGCAGTGCATGAAATTTTTTAACATATGAACCCAGAAGTAACATTCAGGACAAACTATTCTTGAAAATTTCTGTCACAATATCTGTCTACATTTTATGCCTACTGCAATCTGTTTGCTTAAAAAAAGATATTGCAAAGGGTAACTAGAAGCAGAGGTGTAATCACTCCAAAACTTTGAGACACTGCCAGAAATGCTGTATTGAGGAAACCAAAAACATTTTACAACGCATTTATGGTGATTATGGAAAAGGCTAAATCAATCAAGGATGATACGGGGATTCAATGAAGCAAGCATAAATGCTCAATGCAATCTAAAACAACTGGACACAAAAAATATGTCGGTCAATTTTCAGCTCTAAAGGGCAGTCTTCCCATAAAATTTGCTTGTGGCAGATTGCACAATTCTAACCCTTGAGCTAAAATAAATTCATTAATAAGGCGGCCATTATTTTATAAATAAATATGTGTAATTGCATAGTTAATATATTTACGTTAATTAACTTGGTAATTACTTTATGGCACATATATCAATATACGAAATGATGCTAGTGCGTTTGCAAGGCATATAGACTTGGAACGAATTTGGAGGATGGCGCCAGTTTTGAAATATACACAGTTAAACTCGCATACAAATTCACTGTTGTTCCACTCACTATTTAATGAAAAGGCTGTTTTATGCACTGAATCACAAAAGTAACTAGCACACCAATGCATCTAAAAAACGTGTCTTCAGAATTCGTTCCAAGTGTAAGCTCGCCTTGATGACCCACCTGTTACAATTCAGACTGAAATATGTGCCGTAAAGTAATTGATTAAAAAGTTTATTACTGAAATTATGTTAATTGTTCTATTAATCCTTTTGATTTCTCACAGAAGTAATGACCACCTCATTGTTTGTATCTGCAATAGACCATATCCTTACAAATTTGGTGCAAGAAAAGCACTGGAAGTAAATGCAAAGGATTCAAGAGCAACATTGTTTTACAGCAGTGTCACAGGCATTGCAAAGGCCTCAGTCTTAGAGTCTATAAACAGAGGGGCCAAGTGGTTGTGGCTACTACAGGGGCAGCTTCAATGACCATGTCAACTGTCGATTGATCCAGTAGAGTGGCAGCATCAAAATCTCAAGGCCCATGACAAAGTTACGGGCACACACTTGTCCACTGTTTACAATAAATAGCGTGCCTAAAAGGTGCAATAGAAATTAGGTGCATTAGCGCAAGCTCTTGGGCCAGTTGGTGCATGATGAACTTGAAAAAGGGGGTACCAGCGAAACACAAAGGACAGGCACACAAGGAAAAGTTGTTAGACAAGGACGGAAAAGGTTTTAGACACGGAGGACCCCGTGTCTAACACCTTTTCCTTGTGTGCGCGTCCTTTGTGTTTTGCTGGTACTCCCTTTTTCAAGTGCACTAGAACACTTGTAAATTATCAAAGAATAGCCCCACTATAAGGGAGACGCTCCTCAAACAACATTTTTTAAAATATTTGTACTGGAGAGTTGAAAATCCACCCACTTACAAGCAGATTTCAAATATGCCATTCGTTTCTGTATAACCACTATATTTTGCCCTTGTATAGGACAGAACTTAAGAACTAGAGTGATTTTGTGGGCACTTTTTTGCGCAATAAATTTTCACAAAAAGCTTTGTGTTGTAGCATATTTAGCTCTTTATAGACAGCTAAGTGCCAAAATCTACTCAAACAGCACCTACAATGACTGCAACTATGAAAAAAAAATTAGAACTAATTTCTTTCACAATCACATGAAAATAACTTTGTACATTTACAATTAAGAACTATTACATCAAACTCTTGCCTTTGCTTTGAGTTGGTGATTAATTCGACTTCGCCCTGCCATCTGCTAGCGGCCTGGTTATCTCGGATGGTAGAGTGGCTGCCCCGGAAAGGCAGTGGTCAGAGGTTCGAGTCCCGGACCAGGACGAATTTTTCTTCAACTGCGAGGCTTTTCCTTTGAGGAAACCGACTGGGTTTCCTTTGTAGCAATTGCTACATTCGGGTGTATGTCCGAGTTTCCCTTAATTCTCTCCACCTTGAGGGTTTCCGTAGAACTATTATGTCGAGAGAGCAAGCGATTTTTTACCATTTTTGACACGAAATTGCTCATTCCCTGCTGCATGCAATGCAATAATATTTGGCTCAGATGTCAGAAGCCTCGCCTACAAATCAGCAATATTTTCCTATTATGTTAAATTTTTCAGGGCCCCTTTAAAGAGTGTTAAAAATAATAGGTGAAGGCAATACTACTACACTGCAGCCAGCACCTAAAATTTTGCCAATGTTGACCCTAGCCCAGGGACACTAAAGGGAAATATTAAGTCACGCTGACAGATTAGCGCGGGAGAATCTCTAAGGTGTCAATATTATCGCGAACAGAGCCTTAATCGAGAAATGTAGGTAAATGCACGACATGATTAGAGACTCCCCTGGGAAATTCAAGTACTTGCCTGATGACGAAAGCACCCCTCAATTAAATTCTGTCACTAGTACTCAACCACTCGTTCCACAAAACATCCTTGTACAGTAAAACCTCGTTAAACCGTACCCACTTAAACAGTAGTTTCATTTTAAAAGTAGTAAAGTCAAATCCCCAACTCAGCAGCCATTGAACATAATGCATTTTGTATCTGCATAAACCGTACCAGCTTACTGCATACACATAGGTTAAAACGTAGCGTTTGTGCGACTCCACTTTTCGTCGCGCAAACACGGCGGTGCCTCGTCTCCATCGGACAGCCCGGCTGAACAACAAACCTCAGAGATCGGAACAACGGCCTCCAAGCGCCCTGCGCGTGAAGCCACATCAACATCATTTCAGCGCCGTGCCAGAGCGCGTTGTGGCGTCGTGCAAGCGAGGACGCGCGTCATGCCGAAGCTTGGATAAAAAATACGGCGGATGCTCAGCATAGAAGAAAAATTAGACATCGTCTGTGCTATTGAACGTGACACGAAGAAGTCTGCACTGGCACGCGACAGGGATCTACTGTTGACTACGGTGTGTGGCATTTGGAATGCGAAGTTGCTCAGCAGCGATGCTGCGACCGCGAAGAGATGTCGGCTACGAGGTTCGACTTTTCGCCATCGTTGCCTCTGTTGCCGAAGTGTCGACTAGCGACAGTGATGAGGACAACGCGGAAGGCGAAAGCACGGGCGATTCAGGCCCGACAGTGGCAGAAGCTGCGCGTTATGTCAGCCTCATGAATGCAATCGCCGCGACGAGAACAGCACCCGGCAATGAAAAAGGAGCCCCGAGACTTCTGCAACACTACCGCGCACGTGCACGGAAAGCGACAGCACGGGCGATTCAGGCCCGACAGTGGCAGAAGCTGCACGTTACGTCAGCCTCATGAATGCAATCGTCGCGACGAGAACAGCACCCGGCAACATCTGCAGCGCTACCGCGCGCACGGAGAACACGTAACGCCAACGAGGAATCTGCCATGCTAGTGTTTGCCGAGAAGAGGGGACTAGCTGAAAAGCTGGCACGCAGCGTCAGTAAGTTGGAGGCCGTTGTCATAACTTTTGTCGCGCGAAGTGAATAAATACTGCATGTTTTTTCCCCTTTCATCGCACTCTCTGAGTTCCGTGTTCAGTTTTCGACAGGTAAGTGGGTGATCTCATGCTATTTCGGTTAAATAGTACTACCGTTTAGTACGTACTTTTTCTGAGCTCCGGCCGAGAAGAGGGGGCTGGCTGAAAAGCTGGCACACACCGCCAGTAAGTTTGAGGCCGTTGTCGTCGTGCTAGGCCATCGCGGCATCAAACGAAAGTAACTTGTGTCGCGCAAAGTGAATAAATACTGCATGTTTTTTTTCTCCCTTTCATCGCACTGTCTTTGAGTTCCGCGTTCAGTTTTCGATAGGTAAGTGGGCGATCTCATGCTATTTCGGTTAAGCAGTACTACTGTTTAGTACACACCTTTTTCCGAGCTCCGGCCAACTATGGTTTAAAGAGGTTTCACTGTATTGTATTATAAGACAAAATAAAATGCTGCTTGTTCAGTTCTGTCTTACTTTTATGGAAAGGTTTCGTTTTGGCTCGACTCTGCGCCGCCCACGCTTTCGCGTTTCAGTAGTTATGATGTAGTGCTGCGCTGGTTTTGCTGGCTCCCGAAACTCGCACAAACTGCAAGTAACGAAGAATTCAACTTCCATGTGTTGACGCGGGATGCCCGAACAGTCTACGCCACTTGAGCAAAAAGCAGCTGATGTGGCAAGTCTCCCGCTCTATCTCAGCTCGGTACCGGTCTGTCGGGCGCCGTTTTACTCACTGATGGCAGCAAAGGGCGGTCGATTGCGTATGCAACGTCACCACTCCCCCGGTTCAATGGTGGGAGATTTGAATTTCGTTTACTCACCGATGGCAGCAAAGGGCAGTCGATTGCGTATGCAATGTCACCACTCCCCCAGTTCAATGGTGGGAGATTTGAATTTCGAAAAAGGTATGCGAACCCTCCAGATGCAATTTTCTGATAAACTAAGTCCTTTCTTGGCACAAAAGCGTTGTGAGGTTTCAGGAATAGTATTTAAACAGTCCACGTCGACTTTGTATTTGCCTTTAGTGTCCCTTTAAATATGAAAGAATGACAATAACAGACAATACAACGAACTTCTTTCCATAGTATGAAGCATTTTTTCAAGACTCGTTACGCCACTGGTATGTTAGTATGATGTCACAAATTTCAAACTATTCTGACATGTTTGGGCCATTCCTGTTCAAAAAGTTGTCAAGACTCATCAGGCTGAGTATGTGATTATTCAGAATGCAATGTTATCTTTGGTTATTGATAGACTCAAACTGATCCAATGCAGATACTGTTTGTTTGATGATGTCATGAGCAGATAGCCAAAACAAATTTTAATGTGTCTCAGTTCCCATAACCATACTTGCCACCTTGTAAATTTTAAAATTCGCGGAAATCTTGCGAAAACAACACTGAGGGAAAAAAAAAGGAGGGGGGGGGGAATTGGCAATTTTTTTTAATGCTTTATCTGGGCATATACTTTTTAATGCGCACGAGGTCGCGGGATTGAATCCCGGGTGAATCGAAGTGCTTGTTCCGCTTTTTTTATTGAAGATAAGGTGGAAATAGATGCACCGTGAATTCAAACTAGCCTTCATGGATACAAGCATTTGTATGTATCCATCAGCACATTTCTACTATGACTTGCACATGAACGTGCCCGGCCGCATGCCCGTTACAATACCAACAATATGTACACAGTTTAAACAGGTGATCATCATACGTGGGCAAGAAGGCAGGCAGACGCCGTGTCAGGTTTTGGAACAGACTTCCTGTTGGAACCAGTCGTCCTTGCTTCTCGACCACCCCTAGAAGTTTGCATGCCCCTTAACATACAGACACTTCACGGCAGGTACACTGCTTTGTTCTTGGCCCTTCCCCTCTGGCCCATGTGTCAATGACTGTCGACATTCAGACACATGCCGTTAGTTTGAACAGCGGCTTTCAACTTGCCTTCAGCGCGAACCCACAAATCGCATAGCGATGAGTCTTGTATGTACCTAATTGTATACAGATAAAAGCGATGAAACTGTATCAAGAGCGCAAATTCATAAAACATGCATAGAATTCACCAGTTGCCAGATATGCATTATTAACATGCCTTTTTTATAACTTACAAGTTATGGCCAGTCACTGATAATAAAAGGTTACACTGAATTTTAACATGAAAGAAAAAGCATTTAGCCCTATTTTGTTTTGGCTTTTCCTAGTGCTAAATGTCGGCACTTTTTATGGGAAGGTGGCACACTCTGCTCAGGCAGTGGCACCTGGTACAACATGCCCTTAGATGTAACTACATGGGTATATTTGCTAAGGGCAGTACAAAAAAATTCATCACCCTAGTACAGCCATTGCCACTACATTACTTAACCTCTGTCACTTTTCTCACCCTCTATCTCTATGCTGTGCATGTGTGTTTCTTCTTTTTTTCATGCACACACTAACAATTTCCCTGCTTAAAAAAATGATACTTTCTCTACAACTGAACTATTGCTTGCAATGAAACAAACAATGTGAGGTTTCTAAATGAGCAATCCAACTGAGACAGAGTCAGTCTACCTTCAGTGTTGCTTTAGTCCAGTAAGTTATTGTGAATGAGAATGCTAACTGTCACCACCCTCAGTTGTATATTCTAATGAGCCTGCTATTCTAAATTATTACTTACAATGAACTTCAATTCTGCAATTCCTGCATGATGAAGTTACAGGAATTATATTAGCCTCCCAGAAAGTAATTACGGTGCAGAACAAAAGCACGACTTACTAGCTCCTTCACTAGGCTGGCCCGTGTTGGTGGGTTGTTGAGCCCCAGCAGGGTGGCCAGAAGGCGCTGGTTCTTCTCGCCAACATTCTCCTCAGTCTCAACAAGCCGGTCAATTTCAGGCCGGTTGGGAGGCATTGGCACAGCTAGAGTGGCTAGCACAACACGTGAGGCCATGCGCTGAATTTCTTCCTGCGTAATATTTTTCTTCAGGTCCTTGGCCAGGTGGAAGTAGCGGAACAAGGCAGATGCATGAAACAAGTGGTTGCCCGCTTTCCAGAAAACCAGTGCCAGCTTCTGGTAGTAGTTAGCCATCAGCTGTGGCTTTGGCGACTTTTTGGAGAGAGTCATCAGGCCATGAATGTCCTCCGTTGCCTTGTATGCCTCCTGCAAAATGAAAATGGATGCATAAATGAGAAAACGAAAATGTGTATTGGATAAATGGGGTAAGCTGCTACATCCACATCAAAGCCAATGAAGTAACATAAACACTCGTGCACACACTATCTAAGCACACCGGCCCACTTGTAATTGCAAAAAAGATGCTATACAGTAAAACCTCATTAAACCGCACCCGCTTAAACAGTAGTTTCGTTTCAAAAGTAGTAAAGTCAAATCCCTGACTCGGCGACCATTGAACATGTGTTTTGTATCCGCATAAACCGTACCAGCTTATTGCATATGTGTTGTTTAACACATAGCGTTTCTACTTTTCGTCGCGCAAACACGGCGGTGCTTTGTCTCCATCGGGCAGCCCGGCAGAACAACAGCCTCCAAGCGCCCTGTGCGTTTGCACGTAAAGCCACATCAACATCAACATCATTTCAGCGCTGTGGCGCCGTGTAAGCGAGGACTTGCGTCATGCCGAAGCTCGGATAAAAAAAAGACTATGGTTGCTTAGCATAGAAAATTAGACATCATTCGTGCTGTCGAATGTGACACGAGGAAGTCAGCGCTCACACGCGACGACTTCCTGGTGACTACTGGTGACTACGGTGTGTGGCATTTGGAATGCAAAGAAGTTGCTCGGCAGCGCTGCTGCAACTGCGAAGCTATGTCGGCTGCGAGGTTCGACTTTTCGCCATCGCTGCCTCTGTTTTGCCGAAGTGTCGCCTAGCGACAGTGATAACGATGACACGGAAAGCGACAGCACGGGCGATTCAGGCCGGACAGCGGCAGAAGCTGCGCGTTACGTCAGCCTCACGAATGCAATCGTTGCAACGAGAACAGCACACCGCAATGAAACGGGCTGCGACTTCTGCAACGCTACCGCGCACGGAGAATATGCAACACTAACGAGGAATTTGCAATGCGAGTGTTTGCCGAGAAGAGGGGGCTGGTTGAAAAGTTGGCTCGCAGCTTCCAAGTTTGAGGCCGCTGTCGTTGCTGTTAAGCCGTCGCGGCATCAAACGAAAGTAACACTTTTGTCATGCAAAGTAAATAAATACTGAATGTTTTTTTCCCGTTTCATCACACTCTCTCTTCCGTTTTTGACAGGTAAGTGGGTGATCTCATGCTATTTCGGTTCAGCAGTACTACCGTTTAGTACATACTTTTTTCTGAGCTCCGGCCAACTATGGTTTAACGAGGTTTCACTGTACACATCTTGCAACCATGACGTTAAGAGGGACATGTGTTATTGAGATCACTCATTCTTGATAAAATCTCACAAAACTGTATATGCTCATCAGTTTTTGTGTTTATTTTAGACATTAAATTATATAGTGAAACCTCGTTAAACCGTAGTTGGCTGGAGCTCGGGAAAAGTACGCACTAAACGGTAGTACTGTGTAACCAAAATAGCAAGAGATCGCCTTTTTATCTGTCAAAAAGGGAACTCAGAGTGCGATGAAAGGGCAAAAACATGCAGTATTTATTCACTTCACGCAACAAAAGTGTTTTCGTTTGATGGCGCGGCGACAGCAGCGACCTCTAACTTACTAAAGCTGTGAGTCAGCTTTTCAGCCAGCCCACTCTTCTCGGCAAACACTCGCATGGCAGATTCCTCATTGGCATTGGATATTATCCGTGCACAGGCGCAGTAGCACCGCAAAAGTCGTGGGGCACCTTTTTTATAGTGGGTTGCTGTTCTCGTCGTGACGACTGCATTCATGAGGCTGACATAACGCACAGCTTCTGCCATTGCCACGCCTGAATCACCCGTGCTGTTGCTTTCTGTGTCGACCTCATCACTGTCGTTAGGCGACACCTCGGCAACAACAGAGGCAACAATGGCGAAAAGTCGAACCTCGTAACCAACATCTCTTTACGGTTGCAGCAGCGCTGACGAGCAATTTTTTCCCATTCCAAATGCCACACACCGTAGTTAACGATAGATCCCTGTTGCGTGCCAGCGCCGACTTCTTAGTGTCACGTTCAATAGCATGAACGATGTCCAATTTTTCCTTTATGCTTAGCACCCGGCGTTTTTTATGCGAGCTTCGGCATGACACCACAACACTCTCTGTAGTAAACTGGAAAATACTGTAGTGCTGCGACTGGCAGGGCTCTGGTGCCTGCCTTTTCCACAGATGCCGCGAGATGGTGCCACTGCTACCTTTTCTAGCAACTACAGCCACATTGTAGGGTTCCTTCAGTAGCTTCAGCTGCGGTTCTCACGCGTGTTTTCTGGTTAAGGCAAACATAAAATAGTCAGGGAAGTCACTGTGTGGCTTAGCTGTTGATATATATTTTGGCGACCAGTATATTTAATTTTTTCATATTTACCGCCCACGCTCAGAACCTTTGCTACACAGCAATTCCAACTAATTGCTTACTACAAGCACACAAGTTTGGCATGAGTTCAATATAGCTGTGATGCAGGCTTATTATATAGGAGGTTACAGTACAGGATACAGTGCTCTGCATCAAACATGACAACAAGGACATAACTTTATTTCACTCATTTAACAGATTTTCAAAAGCATTAAAAAGATTTGCAGCACAAATTACACGTCAGAGAGACATGAGCTCAACTCAACACCTACTAAAGTTTAATGTTTGGCTGCTTCGCGAGTGGTGATGTACAAGAACTGACCTCATCTGCAACGCCCTCAAATGGTCAGGACAACCAAGCTGGTTTTCCTGCTTCACCTTAACTTGGCACTCTTCGCACCCTGTCTTCAATAGGTTCGCGCAGAATATATATGGCTCGACTATATCTGCAGAATATACCTGGCAAGATATATTCATGCAGAATACATCTTGGCTCAAAATGGTACTCTCACACTGCTGACGACTCGGTCATAGACTTGTCATCCCTCCGGAGGTTACGCGCCCACCTTCTATGGAGATCTTTGTCCCTAGGAGCTGCAAACGATGGCACCTTCGGGGCACCGGGGTAGCCGCTCTGGCAACCCGGAACAAAACAGTGCGAGAGTCTGTCCTCCGCTTTGGCATGTTGCGAACTACATGTCCTCGCAATTCTATATGTCTGCAAGCAATCCAGTAATTTTAGAGAACACACAAGTACACATGCAGTCGTCACTTCGTGGCTGCTGACTCAGTGGTTCACGAGACCCAGGAGCTGGGCAGCCATGCCCAAACGTGCCGTCCCTAGGAAAAGGTGCAGTAGCACCACGGGAAACCCTAGCGGCGGTCCGTGGGGTTCCCGACCACCAAGAGAGGCGGAGCAGCAAACCGGTTGCGCCACTAGAGCATATTCTAGTTCACTATAATCTCTGGCAAGGTGCCGAAATGATGATACGGCTGCAGGCGCAAACGCACAGGGTACTTGGAGGCTGTTCCAATCTCTGAGGCTTGTTCTGCCGGGCTGCTCTATGGGGACAATGCTCCGCATTGATTGTGCGACGAAATGTGGAAACACTACATTAACCAATACGTATGCAGTAAGCTGGTACGGTTTATGCGGGTACGAAACAAATTACGTTCAATGGCCACCGAGTAGGGGATTTCACTGTATTTTGCGCATACCTAGTAGTTGCAACGATGATAATTATCTTGTGTTGTTTTGAAGCCATTAAATTTACCCACTAAAAGGAATGTTGCAACAACATATAGTTGGACACTACAATGCATAAGGATAGCAACGATGGAAAAAGATTTGAAACTGAACAATTATTTGTCATTTTACAGCCTATGAAATTCTGCGTTCACGGTATCAATAAGAGCAAATGTAAATAAAATATTTTGGAATTGAAAATGAGAAACCTGCTCTCAATGTTGCCTTTCGAACATATTTAGCTTTGTGCTGAAACAAAAAAAGCTCTAGCTGTCCTAGGTTTAAAGATATTGACGCAGCAAACAAGCAAATTGATTAAAAAACGTTTTGAGAAAAATGAGAAAGAGAAACTTTACTCAGTGCCATACAGTAAAAGCTATTTACATATACAGTCAACGACTGAATTTTCGGACGCCCAAATTTTCGGACATGCCTGATATTTCGGACGTCTTCGCGGCACCGCCATGAGCCCCATAGAATCAATGTATAAGGACATCTGAAGTTTCGGACGCTCGAACCCACCGCCGTCCAATTTACCGGACTTTTTGACGCGACGGAAGGTCCTTTGGCTCCTCGCGTAGCGCCCTTGCGAAGGAAATCGACTTGCAGCCGAAGCATATCACCGCTTTGAACCACAACTAGCCGAATCTAGCCGTTACACACCAATTTGGTCTGGCCACGCTCGCTATGGTCATCGCTGCACTTCCGCCCCCGGCGGAGTTTCCGGAGCGGCGCCATTTCGTTTGTTTGCGCAGGCCACGTTTTGGCTAGCGTGGTGTGTGGTTGTGCTGTTGTGCTCTGCGACGCTAGGCCTAGGTGCTTCGAGGCTCGTCAGCGAACTCCACTGTTGAACTTGAGGACTTCGCTTGCCTTCAATGGCCCCCACTCAGTCTTCGTCGTCCTCGCCGATGGCATCGAAGCGCGGAAAGCAGTACCGTCGGTTAACGATGAAGAAGAAAGCCGCCATTATTAAACAAGTCGTGAGCGGCCGATCGCAGGCTGACGTGAGCAAGGAGTTCGGAATTTCGAAGCAAACAGTGTCGGATTTCCTCAAGAACAAGGACAAGATCTTGGAAGCGGCCGAAAAACCATCTGGTGCCCAAAAAAAGAATGCAAGCCAAGGTGCTCATCCAAAGCTTGAGGAAGCTCTCGTCGTGTGGCTGAATTCGATGATAGCAAAGCGGTTGCCGGTCTCGGGCTGCATCTTGAAAGAAAAAGCGGAAACTCTCGCGGTTCAAATGGACATTGAGGATTTTAAATTTAGTGATGGATGGTTGAGGAACTTCAAACATCGGAATGACCTCAAGTTCAAGAAGGTGTGCGGTGAGAGCGGCGCCGTCGACAGTGCAGTTATTGAGCAGTACCGCAACGGAAAACTTCAGACTTTGTTGCAGCAGTTCTCTGCTGACAACGTTTTCAACTGCGACGAAACTGGTTTGTTTTATAAGATGTTGCCAGAAAGAACGCTCGCTTTTGCTGGTGACCCATGCCATGGTGGCAAGCACAGTAAAGAACGGCTGACCGTTCTCGTCGGCAGCAACGTCTGGCAGCGAGAAGCTTCCCTTGTTGGTAATCGGGAAGTCAAAGAACCCGAGGTGCTTTAAAGGGGCAACGCTGCCAGTGTTGGGTGACTCAGCAGTTGTTTGAAAGTTACGTCCGCAGGTTGGACAGGAAGTTTGAGCTTCAGAACAGACGTGTCGTGCTCTTCATTGACAACTGCGCCGCTCATGGTCACATCAAGAATTTGAAGGCTGTCCAGCTGGAATTCATGCCACCCAACACGACTGCAGTCCTCCAATCAATGGACCAAGGCGTCATCCGCAATGTGAAACTTTTGTACCGTTCGCGGGTACTAAACCGCATGGTGCTGTGTGCGGAAAACGGCAAAGGCTACAACGTTGACCTTCGGTCTGCTGTTGGAATGCTTGTGGACGCATGGAAGGCAGTGAGGCAAGACACGATCCGCAACTGTTTTCGCCACGCGGGCTTCGTACTCGCCACAGAGGAACCAGACTTGCCTGAAAGCAACAGCACTATTGACGTGTGCCCGCCCATGGACGACGTGATCAACGACCTCCGCTCTGCTGGGGTTTCCATACCAACAGAAATAACTTTTCAACAGTTTGTTGACGCTGACAACGAGCTCGACTTCTGCGCAGAACTGACTGACGAGGAAATAGTCCGTCAGGTTGTGGGGGATTCGGAAGACTCCGATGTTGAAAATGAGGAGCCAATGCCTGCGCCGCCTACAAGCGCCGAGTTGACGCGAGCGCTGCTGACTCTTTCATCGGTATACAGTGCTGACATGACCCTTGCGCAGATCGAGGCGAATATCATCGCATGCAACCGGAACGCCGTCCAAACAACAATCGGCAAGTTCTTCAAGCCACTGCAGCAATAACACCGGCTGCCCGACGATGCATATGTATATAATAAACCGGCAGTCTGCTGCATACAGTTTTTGAGACTGCCGCATACAGTTTTTGAACGCCTCTTTTTATAGCCACTTCACTGGTACTTTGGCAGGGTTTCGGAAGCCTGGTACTTCGCTCTTTACCTCTAGATCCGAGAAAAAAAGAAAAAAAGGTGCGTTTTTTTGCATGCATTCATTTTTTCGGAGGTTTTTACGTTCCCTAGAGGGTCCGAAAAATCGGTCGTTGACTGTATTTACATTCAGAATTAACTAGTAAACCCTGTAGTAATCTGCTTGCAGTACTTCTAGCCTTATGCATTTAACTTCATAGAGAAAAAAAAAATATAATATATACAGCGGTAGCTGTCTTAGATATTGAGATATTGTTGCCACAAACAAGCAGGCTGAGCAGAAAGAAGGTATGCTTCAAGAAAACTTAGAAAGAGAGAACTCGATTTATTCAGCAATATTAGCTATTTACATGTTACGAGTCGTAACAGGCTAGTAGGCCCCTGGCACATGCCCCAGTATGAATGCTGCAGTGTGAACTGTTTGTTATTGAAAAAAAAAAAAAAATCGTCCATGAGGGAGATTGTCCACGAGGAATGGGTTGCACGTTTGGTCGACGTGGCATCACCGCAGATCACGCATGAGACGAATATCTTTAGTCGCAAAAAATGTCACCAGTAATTTGCCAATTACTGGTGCTCCGCATTTCGTGCAGAGCAAGATTGTTCAGGAAGAACAGGGTGCATGTTTGGCTGCAAATCTATGGCGAGACCACAGTCATGTTCACCTTCGCCCATTGCCACACTGCAACTTGCACTTTACACAAAACAGTAGAGCATTTATAGAATGGAGGCTTATGACAACGAAGCGTGTCCCCATCACATCTGAGCGAGCCGCGGCTGCATCAGCGCGAGTGAGAAAATCTGACTTTCGTTTGGTAGCCGGCGCTGAAGCAAAGTCGAAGTTTTTCTTGAGCCCCCTTCACTTTCTCCAAATTATCGGGCTGCAGTAGTTGTTCTGGAATGCCACATTACCAACGGCCACTGCCAGAACTGCTTTATGCTGCTAAACCTATTCCGCAGTCACGGAGGCAGGCTTCGGCAGTGCTCAGCACGGGTAGCGAACTACTGCCTGCATCTTTCAAAGCTACTGCACACTTTCAAAAGTTTACCGTAAAAACCCACATGTAATACGAGGTTTTTTTCCTATAGTTAGCGTCCCAAATTTTCACCTCGTACTATTACAGATCCAAACTAAAATTTCAGTCAGAAATTTGGGCTAGAAGTTTTGGTTTTGTTATTGCTGCGTGGCTATGGCTTGGCTTCCTTATTGCTGCGTGGCTACGACTTGGTTTCGTTATTGCTGCGTGACTACAGCATCATTTTGTTATTGTTGAGTGCGCGCACCTTGGCAGCACGTGCAAACCACGCTTCGCGAAGTGAATCTTTTTTATTCCACATTGAAGGACTAAGATGTGCAGATCACGAAAACAGTACTCGGCTGCTTTCAAGAGAAAGGTTATTTTAGCCACACAGGACATTAGCAACAGTGCAGCTAGGAGGCAGTTTGGCATCAACGAGGGAAGCATTTGCGGATGGCATCGACAGAAGGAAGCCCTTTTCATGTGCAGCAGAACGCGAAGCAGCTTTCACGGCCCGAAGAGTGGGACATTCCCGGGAATCGAACTCGCCCTGACAGACTTCGTACACCAACAGCGAGCCGCACATCTAGCTGTGAGCATGGAGCTTATGCAGGCAAAAGCAAAGGAGCTTGCAAAAGAAAAAGGGCTACCGAGCTCCGCCTTCAAAGCGAGCAAGCACTGGATTTATCGCTACATGTGCCATGCCGGTTTTTTCTTACGCCGCCGAACTTCTATTTCGCAAAAGCTGCCCAAATCGTTTGAAGAGCTGCTTGTGGCTTTCCAGTGCCACATTATTTCGCTGCGCAAGTCCAAGAACTTCCAGCTAGGGCAAATCGGCAATGCTGACCAAATGCCGGTTTATCTAGACATGCCATCGCCCCTCACCGTGCACGAAAAGGGCTCTAAACAAGTTTATGTCCAGTCCACTGGCAACGAGAAAATGCGAGCTACTGTCATGTTGTCGTGCACGGCAGATGTGCGCAAGCTCCCACCCTATGTCGTCTTCAAGCGCAAGACCTAAAGGTGAGGAGCTGCAAAAAAATGTGGTCGTGAGAGGCCATGAGAAAGGCTGGATGAACGAGAATCTTGTGCTTGACTGGATAAAGTCCGTCTGGTGTAGGCGGCCCGGTGCACTGTTGTCGTTCCCGTCCATCCTCGTGCTGGACGCATTTCGTTGCCATTTGGCCAACTCAGTGAAGAGGCTGTTGCGTGAATCCGGCACTGAACTCGTCATTATCCCGGATGGTATGACGTCTCAGCTGCAGCCTTTAGATGTTTGCGTGAACAATCCGTTGAAGGACGCGGTCGAGCAGTGTTATGCAGATTGGATGCGCTCAGGTGAGCCTGCAGTGACGCCGACCAGGCGGCTGAAGCGGGCTTCGCCAGCTATGCTATGCAAGTGGATTGTGGGCGCATGGGCCAGCATACCAGAGGGCCTTCTGCGTCGCGCATTCAAGAAGCGCGGCATCTCGAACGCGCTTGATGGCACAGAGGACGAGTACCTCTGGGAAGGTATGTTCGACAAAGAACTATCTGAAGAGAGCGCAGCTGAGGAAGACAGTGATTGAAGTGCGGGGTGCAATTTAAACAAATGTTTTCCTCGAGTTTTCCTAACTCGTATTATACGCGGATAAAACTTTTTTTTGTTCCATTTCACGTCCCGAAAATTTCACCTCGTACTATATGCAGGTTCGTATTATACGTGGGTTTTTACGGTAACACCTCTCGTTTCTTCTTCTGTTCACCAAATTGATGGCTAGTAGCAAATTGAATTTGACATCGTTTCGTGCAGTTTTGCACACCCAAGCAGACCACAGGAAAAATCCACCAATGGCATGGTGTGCTTACGGTCATGTGTCTCAGTGGTCTCAGTCGACGAATGGAATTGCATCATGACAACTATCTCGCTGGCTTTTTCTTCATAGTCATTCAGCGCACAGCGTACCAGTGGTACGAAAACTAAACGAGAAGGGTGGCTCTTCCAAACAAGATCAAGATGGTTGCTATCGGAAATTATAACGGCAACTACGCGTCCCGGAAGAAGGCCATTTCATGCACTACTTCAGTAAAAATACAGCTCGCTGACGCGATATAAAACACCATTATGACGTACTGTTGATCCAAGATGCGCGAAAATTTTTGCAAAAAGTTATTTATCCACGTTTTTGGTCTCCAAGACTCGTGCCAACAAGTCAACCAGCCAGACCTATTGAGTCAAGCTTCGGTTACAAAACTGGCTCTGCTGCCTCCCTTTCTGTTGGAGATCGTTTCACTTCTCTTCTTGCGTGCTGTTCAGCGCTTGGGCGCTTCGTCATCCATTCATTCTCAGCCATTCCTCTCCGGCATTTGCATTGGTGACTGCCAACGCAACACACATGCTGTTAGATTGGAAAGTGGCTTTCAGCTTACAGAATATTTGAGTCCATTTCTATGTGTAACCCTACAAGCATGCGCTGAGTGCCGACTGTGGGCACGCAAATCGCACGCTGATAAATGGTGCGAGCTACAGCCACAATGAAAAGTTTTGTTAAGGGAGGAGGTGGGGATCAGAGCTAACTTTTTTGTTCTTTGAGCTAGAGCAACGAAATTTGGCAGCCACACTCGAAAGTGTCTCAAAGAAATGTGCAGTTTCATTACGATACCTTGACTAGTTTTCAAGTTACAAAAAGTTGCATGTGTTCCGCTTGTGGAAAACCTGGCACTTTTTAACGAAACATGCCAGGGAGCTGCCTGTAGTTTTAATCTTTACTCGAAAGAGCACTACAGGGTACAACAGTTCCAAAACGTTTTTAACTGCTTTATTATTTTTTTTTACACAGAACATCATGTTTACCTTCACTAATTGTACCAGAACTTCTCGTTCACAAATTAGCATACAGAAGAAAAACTAAGCCCTCAGCAAGATATTGAAGACTGTCATACCCTCAAGCACACTTCAGGGAATACACAAAAACAAACAGGATCAAAATTGGTCCAGGCATTCCCTTGCTACCCTTTCCACAGACAATGCAGAATGCCCAAAACACACTTTTGAGAAAACGTCTCTCGAAGTTTTTGGAACAGTTCACATCTCTCAAAATGCACCAGGAATGTAGTTTTTGCTGTCTTTGCTTACAGGTGGTTTTTTTTGGGTCTCTGCTCTTTGATTTCGTGCACATGAGACGATTTTCTGGCTCACTGACGGCCCACGCTCAATGTGCTTAGGCGCGCAGTCCGAGGTGCCCAAGCACGAAATGCCTAGTTGCGGGCTCGAGGAGTCGACACTTGATGTGCCCAGTCGCACAGTCCTAGGTGCCGACGCACGAAATTACTAGCTACGGGCTCGAGGAATCGACGCTCAGCATACTTAGCCGCGCAGTCGGAGGTGCCGATGCACAAAATGTTTAGGCGAGGGTCCGAGATGTCCGCGCGCGAAGTGCTTGATCACAGAGTCGGAGACTCCTATGCGCGAAATGCTTAGCCGCGGGTCCAAGGATTGCGTGTGCGATGTGTTTAGTCACGAATTCCGAAACAGCAAGTGATGAAAGGCTTAGCCATGTGTCCGAGGATTCTGCGCACGAATCCTAGTCGCGATGTCCGCGTCGCCGATGCTCGGTATGCTTAGCCGCGGGTCTGAGATGCCCACAAACGTAGAGATCGGCCGCGCTACTGCAATGTCCGCGTAGAGCCCGTTTTGACACAACGAGTGGGGACTTCCAGACTCGCGAGGTGCAAAGAGCCGAGCAGACGACGCGAGCGCCAGACCAAAAGTGAAACGCGCTGTAATCACGTGGCAGGCGCGGCCAATCACAGACTCCGGCATGACTTTCAATCATTTGCTTTTTGTGTGCTTGTTTCAGTATGGAGGGGATAGCTGAAGTGGCAAATTTGAAAGACTGAGAAATGCACTTTCCAACGCGACCAAGATGGCGGCGCTCGGTTGTGTCGTTCCGGAGATTTTGTAGCTTGAAAAATGCTGTTCTATCTTGATTTCCGCGAAATTTTTCACCACCTTGGCTGATAAAACAATTGTTTAGAGCACTTTTACGTGGTTTACAGTGATGATATTTCGGAATCGTATAGAAAAGGAGTTATAGAAACTGAAAATGTGATTTTCAAGAAGTTGAGTTTCTTGGCCATTTTTCGCAATGCGAAAGCCGCGTCCCCCCTTAAATCTAAGCTGCAATGTAAACACTCGCCCAAGTAGGAGTTGGGGCTGGATTTGCACTGGCTGCTTGCTGAACCCTAAAATGCATTTCGTGGTAAGACCTAATGGACATCCCATGCCCGAAGCCACTCACCAAAAAGAAGGGTGTCATCTACGCTTTCTTCTGGAACATATAGTGAATCGGGAGGCCTTTTGCATGAGCCATCTATATGCGCAGTGAGCAAGACCGAGGCAGGCACACTGCTCATTCTTACCCCATGGCATGTACACTGCTTTTCAGATTCAATGTCTTGTTTGGCAGCATCAGCTGAAAAAGTGCTGTTTCGAATTCGTCAGTATTAAATATTTCTGGTGGTGCGAGAAGTTATCACGTAGCCATTAGGAGAAATGCACTTGCAGGGGCGTGACATTCAATATACAGAATGTGGCAGTGAACAAGAGTTTAATACATGTGTAGTACAGCATTAAACTTTTGCTCAAGATTCCCAAGGTGATTCTACAACTGTTTGGTATAGGCAATAATGCAATGCATCCAAGTTTGATGTAAATGGGATCAATTGCATATGATACACTACTACTTTTGCTCATAAAATTGCAACTGTTCATTCCAATAGAAAATTGAGGTTTCTTTAGACACACCTGGCCTAAATGAAAGGCAGTGAACAGGAGTTTAATACATGTGTAGTGCAGCATTAAACTTTTGCTCAAGATTCCCAAGGTGATTCTACAACTGTTTGGTATAGGCAATAATGCAATGCATCCAAGTTTGATGTAAATGGGATCAATTGCATATGATACACTACTACTTTTGCTCATAAAATTGCAACTGTTCATTCCAATAGAAAATTGAGGTTTCTTTAGACACACCTGGCCTAAATGAAAGCGTCAATATTTTTCTCACAAGAAAATAAAATATGTATGCAGTAAGGGGTAGACAGAAAACTGGACTCCTGCAGTCTGCTTGAGCTGTCTTCTTGCACACATCTTCACCAATAGGCTTCTCAAGAGTTTCAAAGGGATGACAGACAGTGGTGGAAGTTGAAGGGCAACTATCGTGCCAAGAGTTATACCTATTTTTTTTTTTTACTGTGACAAACCAGCTTACCATTGCAATGAAGGTAAGGACAGGACGGTGAGAATATAATTAGTGTTTGTTTATAGCGGCAGGGGGTTAAGGAAGCAATTATTTACAATCATGGAGCAACACCTTGACCTATGAAAGTTTGTGAACCTACCTGCCAGAGTTCCATTTGAATGGCACTATCCAGCTGGACAAGACGTGTCTCCAAATGCATGGCCTGACTCTCTGGGTTATTGAGGTTCACTGAAGTCTGCTGGCTTTGATGCCGGTGTATCTGGCCCAGATGAGCACGAAGCTACAAATAGGCAAGAGGCAAAATGAAAGCAACTATCACTACATGGCGGAGTATGATGCTGCCTAATTTGATTGAAGTTTCCATCTTCTGTCTACTACAAAGTCTGTAAGAATGCTAGAACGCATTCTTAGCATGTTTCCAATAAATGTTTACAATGTGATGCTTTTAAAAACCCATATTCTTTAAAAAGGGCAAGTCATGGTTGACCATCACATTGGAGTTTACATTGCAAAAGAAAGTATAGCAGTCTGTTAAAACTAATAGAAAAATTTTAGTGCTCTGCAGCCTCTAAGTTTATCCTACACTGGCCACTCAAATAACCAGCTCACAACTCCTCCCACCGCCAGCAACCACCATGTCGATATACTATGTGGTGCGATGTCAATAACCACAGCACACCGGGCCATAATCAGCATTGCATAGACCCCTTACCTACAATAAGCTACTTGGAACATAAACAATTATCACAATTCAAACTCGTCAAGTTTTCCCAGCAGCTGTCGAGTGTGACCTCTGACATGACATGAAGTGTAAGTAGCTGCAGTTTATAGCTGTTCTTTTTATGGCCGTGCTGCCAAAAAGGTAGCTCAGCTTCTAGCAGCACGGCCACAGTTTGTGTACGCATCCTCAGCACCTGGTACCACAATACCACCACAAATGGTTTCGATGACGTGAAGTCTCTCCTTTTTCACATCCGAAGCCATGCTGCATTTGGCGCGCACTTTGAAATGGTCACATTAAAGGTAATTAAAGGTTTCGCTACCAGGAAATTGAGGCTCCATAGCATAAATTCTAAGTCGACAGCTATCCAATAAAGCAATTTCTTTTTCCAGTCTCCTCCAAGTGTGATTAAATTTCGAATTAGTGAATGCATTGTAATGTCTGCAAGCTTTATTTATTGCAAAAATCAGAGGCACACTACCTTTTCAGTTTTATAAAACAAGGTGCACATTATTAGAGTGCAATTTTTTTTTCTCTTACTCGGCACGCATAACAACTGGGTGTGCATGAGACTGAGCAAACGCGATAGGCTTTGGCTAAAACTAAACGTGAGGTATAAACATTTGAACATCAATATAATGAACACTGATATAATGAATCAAATCTGAAATTCCAAAATACCTACAAAAGGGGCCAGAGGGAAGGCTGCTACTGTAGCTGAATTGGTAGAACATTGCATGAATCATGCAGAGGCTGCAGCTTCAGCTCTCACTAGCAGCAAGTTGTCTTTCACTTTTGTTTGCCTTGACTAAAAATATTAAGCTTATTGCAAATCAAACACTCATTCCAATAAATTCTGCATTTCAAAAATTGCTTACTTTTTCCTGTGCTTTTCTTGGCTTCAATTGGTTGTTTGAAGGATCACAGCAAAATATGCCTTCTGAACAATGCTGTGTTCAGATTACGCTAACACAGCAGTCGAGCAAGCCAGTAGCACAACTTTAATCCCGTAAGGCTAACAAAATTTTAGTAAAAATGTCAGGCACTCACATGATCGCAAAGTTTGCGGAATTCAGTCTTGCGGTTGTACTTGAGGCAGAATTTGAATGCTTGACGTGCAATGTCATGGTAGAGACATTCCACACGCGAGTTGTTTCGGAGAAGCTCCAAGCACTGTCGATAGGACTCCCACAGAAACTTGACCCATGGTGTGAGGACAACACGATCAGTGCGATCCTGGGTGTCCTCACTGCTGACAGCACTCAACAACAGACTGAAAAGACAGTCATTTGAATTAGTGATGAAGTAGAAAAATCATACACCACCATATAGACATTAGGAATTAAAGTAACTTGCAATTATACATAGTGTGCCATTAGTGCACTCTAATAGCTGAATAGTTCCAAAAAACTTCAGTCACTGCAACAGTCAGCAGCTCTACAGTAAATATCATGCATTTTGGAACTGTTTAATCAAATAGCAGCCTACCATTTTCATAAGATTTGTAGCCAGCATAAATTATGCTAATAAGTAAGAGTAGTCTTATTGTTTACCTTTCAGGAGTCTGCACATTGTCGAGGTCATCAATGTCAACTACTGCTTGCTGGGATTCTTCACGAGCAGCCTCAGTTTTCTCTTCAGCCAAGTCCAGGTAACCACGTACTACATCTTCTAACGATTTTATATTCACCTATTCAACAAAAAACACAAGGTATGCATTTTTACTGCATGCATTTTGGTGTTTACAAAGACCGATCTTGCAAGGAATCCACTTCGGCCCTATGAAGCAACTCACAAAATATATTGGGCATGAAAATAATAGAAAGGCCACAATACTACTCCAGCATAAAGCACTCCAGATGCCACTTTCACTCCACAATTAAGTAGCTTTATAAGTCAATTACACAATACACAAAAATGAAACACCTGGGAAAACTTTTGTAAGCAACAAATATCATCCTTCTGAGTTTTTAACAGTAACTGCTTATGCAACCATCACTTCACTTCCATGATTCAGGAGTAATGGTATTGAAGACTTCGGTACTGCTGGCTCCCAAAAAAAAAAAATTAAATTATGGGGTTTTACGTGCCAAAACCACTTTCTGATTATGAGGCACGCCGTAGTGGAGGACTCCGGAAATTTTGACCACCTGGGGTTCTTTAACGTGCACCTAAATCTAAATACACGGGTGTTTTCACATTTCGCCCCCATCGAAATGCGGCCGCCGTGGCCGGGATTCGATCCCGCGACCTCGTGCTCAGCAGCCCAACACCATAGCCACTGAGCAACCACGGCGGGTGCTGGCTCCCAACCTTCCACAAAAAGGAAGAACTAAGGACAAGGAGATTCTTGGTGAGATGCACAACAAGTGACCCAGCAGTTTCCCAATTATTGACTATTCCCAAATGACAATCCGACAATCAAAACAAACAAGACGACTTATTTCCAGGTGCCAGCACACCTAAGCTGCGGCAATTATGAATTTGCTGGCACCACCAGGTTCATGCTGAACTGGAGTTACTGTAGTGGTTGCACCAAGGTTATACGGGAGAGCCAGTTAAGCGAAGAACCAGTCCTGAAAGATTAACTTGCCTGGAAAAGCCGCTCCCTGTATGTGTGGGAGCCACGCTCGTGTGGCACTGCCAGCGACTGGGTTCGAGTGACCCATTTTGTTCTTACTGATCGGAGGTGAATGTACAGTCGCCAACCGTTTATTCGGACCTCACAGGGACTGCGGAAATGTCCAAATAAACAGGTGTCCGAAAAAGCAGATTAAGAAACAAAAAAGAAATCCTTTATTTCCACCCACTTATTCGGGCTCGGCGGTAGGCTTGAAGAAATCGTGAATGTGCCGTTGCACGCTGTTCCGTTTGCGCGCAATCAGATAAGCCTGAATCTCGGAGAGGGTCGTACAGTCACTATAGGCGGCTGAAAGCACTGTCACTGCTTGTGCACGCTCTGCATGTGATGGCACCGTAGCATATGGTGCGTCATCTTCCGACTCGGAGTCATCGTCCGGCGGTGCAGCAGAAACCTGACGAATGATCTCGCCATCATCAAATTCTGCGCATGTCAGTACAGCAGCGTGAGCACCTGTGAAACTGTCAAATGAGATGGTGTCCGGAACCACTGCACACGTCTCGGCAGAACACTTTCGGCGTCAGTAGGGTGCACATTGGAAAGCGACAAATCCTAGGCTCCCGGCACCTGCTTGCCGGCATTCCCCAGCGCAGTCTGCGCGGGCACTGTCGGTGCCACTAGACACTTGACGCTATGTTTCTGTATGCCTTGTGTGCATCACCGCAACCTCGACACAGCACACAAAGCAAACATGACCACGCCGTCACTTCATTACCAGTCGCACAAACGAAAAATGTAGCCTACTTGCAGCATCGTGCACGAAGAAACAAATCAGCTGCTAGATTTTCTTGACATGGCTTACTAAGCTGAGACCGGAACTGTTGTAGCCACGAACCAGGCAGAAACGATGATGTGGGGATTTGCAGTAGCGCCACTTTGTGGGGCAGCAAGGAGGCTCCGTTCAAAACAAAAATGGCGTTCAGCAAGTCAAACCATGCACCGGTCAGAGTCGGTGCAGGGTGCTTTCGATCGAGTTGGCTCAAGGAGTGTCCGAAAAATCAGACGAGAGGTTGCAACGTGTCCGAACTTTCGGCAATTGTTATACATTATGGTTTATGGGGAGAATGGCGGTGCAGCGAAGCAGACCAATCGAGCATGTCCGAATTTTTGGAGTCTGAAAAATCGGTCAGCGACTGTATTTGTATGCATCCCGAGCCCAGCGCCCCTCCGGCTTGCCACTGAGGCACCTCTTGTAAGAAAGCTTAGAAACCGCCTCCCTCACCTCAAAAGATGACCACTAGAGGTCTGCTTGCACTGCCTCATTTGTTGTGAAACCGTGTACCCCCAGTGCCATATGGCCAGCTTCTCTTTAGTGGACCTAGAGAGCCTGCCTGGTCGATGACGAGAGGCACACAACTGCGTTGCCAAAAGTGAGAGCTGGGACTACACTTTTCCACAGTGCCCTGGTGACCTCACATTGACTGATGGCCCACAAAGTCCTCGACACCAGGAAAGCACGACACACCAAGGTGCTTGCGCGCAAAGTCACCTCGTACTCGCATACATAGTTGTCCGTTGCTGCCACTGTCACCCCAAGGTACCTGTAACTTTCCACCCACATAGGCCGATTGCTCTACAGCAGAGGAGGTGAGTCATGTTCCTCCTCCCAGGGCGAGAAATGCATGGCCACCGACTTTCTGGCACTGAAGCTGAGCCCAAGTTTAGTGCCCTCCTCCATACATATGTCGAGCAGAATCTGCAAGTCATCATTACTTCCCGCCAGCAGTACAATATCTTCTGCGTAGAAGTGTGCAAGCAGTCATCACGCCTTCAGCATGCCCAGCTCCGAGTCGCTAAGATCAAAGCCTAGCCCTGATTCTGACAGGTGTTTCTCCATCCCCAGACATGTACAGCATGAAGAGGAGCAGCAACATTGCACAGCCCTGTCTTAATGCTTTAGTGGGCTTAATTTAATCAGTGAGCATGCTGCGTCACTGCACAACCACCTGGGTGTCTGTGTAGTGGTCCAGTAGCAGACAGAGCAGTTCCTCCTGTATACAGAGTGCTTGCAATGGCTGCGACAACCTGGCTTGCTCAATGCTGTCATACGCCTCAGAAGTGTCATGGAAGACAAACAGAAGAGGGCAATCTTCCTTTACCACAATTTCTATTGTTTGGGTCATAACAAATAGGTTGTTTCCCAGGCAGTGGCCAGGCCTGAAACCTATCTGCAGCTGCCCCAGAACTACCTCCTCAGCCCATGCTTGCAGCCTCAACCTGATCACATGGCCAAACAGCCTATGGAGTGCTGAAGTCATGGTGATAGGCCGGTAGCTGTCCAGAGTCCATGAGGTGGTGTTACATGGTTGCTAGCGCATTCTCTTGTGCTTTCCTAATTCCTGCACTGGGCCTTTTCACCATAGGACATGGCAGCGCCAGTGTTTCCTGTCTCATCCAAGTCTAGCAGAGTTGTCCCTACTTTTAGGTCTCGCCCTAGTTTGCACCCAGTCTTACTACACATCTGACTGTGATTGTGCTGTGGTATAGACTGAGCGACTCCTTGCTGGTTTTCAATGGCAACATTGTTCTGGCCATGCTTCCTCCTCGGTCTCACGTGGGCAGGCCTCAAGAACTCCTGGCCGTGTGAGGCCTTGACTACTCCTAGCTACTTGTGTTACCCACTTGTTGCACAATGGCCTCAGCAGCTCCGGGCCATTATCAACTAGACGCCTTGGGCTTTGAACCCTTCCGGCCCCATAGCAATTTTCAACAAGGTCACTATGGCTCTTGATTTCTCCTGACCCATCAACCTGGCTGCGCATGATCTCGACCCCTCCTGATCATGAGTAATCTCAGCAGCTCTTGGTACCTCTGTCCTCAGGAAGACAGGGTGCTGCAAAGCCTCAACTTTCCTGGCCTACTGAAGCCAAAGCCCTGGCTGTAACCTCGACAGGCCCTGGTTACAGCAGATCTGAACAACTTCTGATTGGCACCATCAGTATCCTGAAAACTCTCAACCCCCGACCTGCACCATGGTTGCCCCGAGGGTCACACCCTTCCGACAGTGACTACTGTGTGCTGTGGGCCTCAGCAACTCTTGGCCCGTAGCTGAACCTTGAAGCTTTATTCCCTTCAGGCTGGAATGACAGCACTGAACAGAGCGAGCCAACCTACTGGTACCAGGATTTTTAGCCCCGACTATGACACCCTCTAGTTGGCCTCAACACAGCCTGGCCAACTGTGTCAGTATACCAAATAACAATAGTGATACAGCCCACTGCACTTGGTCTGAGGGCTTCTGCCCAATGCTGTGGAGTCCGATTTGACTATGAGAAGGCGCTCGGCAAACAATTACACTAGAATCACTGAAGGTGGCGCAAAGAAAGTGGTGCAACTCTGGCTCCCTAAAGGGAGCCTATATAGTAACTATGCTATGCTAGTGTTATATCTTTCCACCTATTGTAATGTGACTGGCCAATAAAAGAGTCTAAAGTATTAAATGGCCCAATTTGGGGTTTCAGTACTAACCCCTCATAGGTGATGACAGGTCATGAAGCAGTAGGAAATAAGCAGGAAGAGGAGTAATGTTCCTATCTTCGAACCTGTATGCGCTTTTAATTAAAGCCGCAGTGCAAAAAGCCTATATAAATACCACACACTAGATTTGTGCAGTGTTTCTGCCAAACATTAGCTTACTATATGGACATTACGAAACATTTGCCACGTGATAAAATGCAAGCAAAATGCCTGGAAACGGGCCAACCATAATCTGAACCAAGTTTCCATAACTAACCATAAAAATTATGCTGCTTTGTTACATGGTGGCACTAACCTAACAATGCATCCAAATTCATTACTGTTTATACCTTTCCATAAGCCCAAATAATGACGCTTTCTAGAAACACTGATGATTTGAAAATCTAACGTAAGGAAAAAGTGGCAATACTATACCAACGTGTGTAATGTCCCCAAAAGCAAGTCTGAAGATTCGAGAGCATGACAGATATGTCAACAGTAAATGCATTACATCCAGGAACGTTCACAAATTAGCTGCTCAAAAGCATGCTAATGACTACGCCATATCCAGATGTGTTTTCCTGCGCGCATGACACACAGTTTTAACAAACCAATGAAGGTTGCTTACCTGTTGGCATATATTCCTATACTGGAAGAGGCCTTCTTTTGCGATGTGACTTTTCTTGAGCTCCACACACAGCTCCAAATACTGCTGCATGATTGGCTCGTGCACTTTTTGCCATGTTCGATGCTTTCGGCTCTTGATAACATCATAAAGAGCATCCAAGGCTCGATGTTTCTTTCCAACATCAATAAACTCTGCAAAATAATGTTAAGCCTTGAAGTTGGGTTTCCGATGCTCACGGTACTAACACGAAAATATGAAAATCTGGTTTCAAGAACACACGAGTATAGGCTAACTAAGCCGTGTGAAACGCATGAACCGAGCTGCGTGACCTACTTTTGCCACGCAGCTCGTTCCAACAAACGTCCCGTAAGCGAATCACGCTTAATAACAGTGACTAAACTGAGAATTAGCTGTCGAAAGAAAAAGTGGATTCTTTTACGGTAGCATCAGAATTTGGCAACACGCATACAATAGCAAATGGAAGAAAAAGAAATTTATACATATATGTATATATAAAGGCATCGTCTGACTACCGTCATATCAACCGAACAAGGTTACGAGCGGACGTGAAACCGGTACCGTAACTGGTAACAGACTAATGAAAAAAAAAACACAAAAATTTCTGCTCATTTGATCAAAATTCCAGCGTACATAGCAATAATATGCCTTGCGCATCAAATCGAGACTACGATTACAAGATGTCGCGAGTAGTGTGAAATGTGCGCGTCCAAAATATGCCGCAAAAGCGAGCCGTCGCACGACCCATATTGACGCATGCGATCTCACCTCTTGCTCGCTTAAGAGCATTTTCAGGTCGTTGAAAATACGTCGGCATGATGAATTAGACGGTGCTAGATCATTAGGAGCAACTAGAGAAAATTGTTACTTATCAAACACGCCGGAATTCGTGCTTCGCTCCTCTCGGACGTCAAGCACCACGGGTAAAATGGCGAAAAAGGGTCACGTGACTGGTTTTTCATTCAGTCCGCACCTATTATCTTATTTCAGTGTAAAATGCCTTAAATAATTTAAGATAGTAAAGAAATAAGCTTGTTTTATTATTTAATTTACAAAAACTATAAAAATTTTACTGCGTTTGTTAAAGTTATGTTATTTAAGTCGATTATTCGCATTGTTTGTACTCCCGTTCGCTAATTGAACAAACTCAAAAACTTAAGCAAGCGAAGTGTTTCAAATATTTATAGTAACTAATGCCTTAAAAAAATAATGACAAAATTGAGTTAAAATTGTTCAAAGATAGTGTTATTTAGATTATGGAAGCGAGGGTGTGAACGCGTTTGACGGAAGAGCGCCGTGCCGCGCCCTGCCGTCCGCTATTCGAGTCACTTTGAACGATAGCTGTTGGGCTCACATTCGTCTGTTGAGAGACTGACTTCATCTAAAGGTAAGACAGTGCTTCACTGGGTAGTCGAGCTGTATATTTGCTAATAGCTTGGATCATTCGCTACCATCTTTCCAATAGCATCACTTCATCAGTTTGAACTCCTTGAAACTAAGTTCAGGCTTAACCGGAGGAGTTTACAAGCTCTCCACTGGGCATATGGGAGAGGGTGAGAATCACTTCAGGTGGACGGTCATTTTAGCTTACCATGTATACTGATGTCGGATGAAGAGAAACGTGATTAGTCCTACATTTTCCCACGCCTTGCCAGGAGTGTGGTGAACAAGTTTGTTCGCCGACTTTATACCAAGGCTCACGCGCGTGCGCGAGGCGCGGTTTCGATGGGAGTCTAGCTTTAGACGCCATGTTCCGTTGCTGTCGCGCACGCCGCTTGCAAGCATCTTTGCTGCCGCAGTGTTGGCACGAGTTGACTCCGCCAGGGACACTATTTTTGAATTTTACGCAACTGTAACGATTTAGTTGTCCGTTATTTTATAGTTACGTTGGGAGAAACGATGCCTCGGTGTCATTTTCTTGCTCCTGTGCATTGCGGTCGATCTACGGCAGAACTGTGAATTTCGACGCTTACGGGTGCAGGATCAAAATTTACGTGCCTAAACATCGCATGCCTGCGCACAGACGCACTGCCACTGCACAGAATAATCCTGGCGGCAAGCCAAGGAGAGGTTTCGCGGCGTGCCTATTTCCTTGGCATTTCGAACTTTTCCTAACGAACTAACCTTTGGCGTCTTCCGCAAAATTTCGTGAGAAAGAGACATGCTCGTGATTCGCGCCCGCGAGCCGCTTAGCGTCTTCTCCACGTGCGGTGATGTGCCACGCCTATTCGCCATTGAGGGCCGTCCGTGAGCGGGTGGCGCGATGCCGCCCAGGTGTCAAGTCACACTACCGATTGCGTTGGCCTAAGATGTGGCCATCGATCGTGAAGCTGGTGAAGCTTCGTATTTTGCAAGGTTGTTGCTTTTGTCTTCTTTAGCTAATGGCGTGGCTGCCTCCGACAGTGGTCGGCAGCATCGCCGTTTATCGCCACGAAACTTCCATGTGTGCGAGCGTGCGACAGAAACTTTGTGAGCGGTGGCGAGTAGAAATCAGCTGTCTTGGATGCTTCATTGAATGGTACGTAGATAAGCGTGCTGCCGAGTAAGCTCAGCTCGAGGGTGCCGTCAAGTTCCGGTTCCGGTTGCAGTTACCCGTCTTGCTTTTGGCACGGCTGATTTCTCGCGGCGCCAGGCAGAACCGGGGGTAGTCGATCTTGGCATGCTTGTCACGTTCGTTTTGACGACGCACATTTGGTTGTGTAGCTCCAAGTGAAAGCGCGTCGTATCCCCCTAGACACCGCATTTCCTTAGAGCGCGCAGCGTGTTCACAATAGAAATGACTTGTGCGAATGAAGACTGTAAACGTGTGTGGCATGTGTATTGCAGGCTGCGTCACTACTTTTCACTAATGTTAAGCGAACTTGATACTGTTGAAGTTTAGCTCGAGTGAGTGTTGGTCTTGCATTTCGTGATGTTTGTTCACAAGTGATTGTTGTTTCTCTGTTGCGGATTTACCCGCCGTGGTTGCTCAGTGGCTATGGTGTTGGGCTGCTGAGCACGGGGTCGCGGGATCGAATCCCGGCCACGGCGGCCGCATTTCGATGGCGGCGAAATGCGAAAACACCCGTGTACTTATATTTAGGTGCACGTTAAAGAACCCCGGGTGGTCGAAATTTCCGGAGTCCTCCACTACGGCGTGCCTCATAATCAGAAAGTGGTTTTGGCACGTAAAACCCCATAATTTCTGTTGCGGATTTCTTTCCCCGTAGCCATAACATTCGCTTTGTACTTCCAAGTCGTGTTGAGCTGACCTTTTTAGTTGTAGCAATTTTTCTGTTTTTCTGTAAATCATTACCTGTGTCATTGGCTAATTTTGCAGCCAACGAGTGGAACATCAAACGCAGTGCTTTTTGCTAGCCTAGGCCGAGTGTTGTTTACATGTTCACATGGAGTGTTGAATGTCTTTTTATGCGCTTGTGAGAATTGCGGCACCGCGCGCGCAGGTGTGTGTGTGTGTGTGTGTGTGTGTGTGTGTGTGTGTGTGTGTGTGTGTGTGTGTGTGTGTGTAGAAGGGCTATTTGTTGTACTCCTTGTGTGGAAACTTAATTCATGCGACCAACGATTATAAACCTTTTAGCAATTAGCAATGCGTTTAACGAAGTGGCAAAATGTTCTTGCTTTATAACTGGATTCCAACTTTCGCTCGCCTCTACGCACGGGAGCGTTTGTGCCCGTAAAATTGTGCAGCATTATCTATAAAAATGGCGGTTTATGTTCAAAGACCAGCGTTATCAAGAAGCAGATGAGTTGCTTCAAATTCGGCCTTGAATCAGAATCAGTATGCGACTTGCAGTTGTCATTCTTTTTCTCCCCCCAGCATGTCCGTTCGATATAGACTGGGCGTGGCGCCCTTACGCAAACTGTTTTAAAAGATAACGGCGTCACTCACACAGGAGGAAAAGGGTGGGGCACTTGTTAACTGTTTTCAGAAGCCTGCAGTTCAATCAAGGGATAATACGATTGGTGCCTAGTACGGTGCCTATATTTGCCATGACACCGCAATTTATTGATATCGCTTCCTGTGCTTCTGATGACATGGGACTGGCAGCTGGCCTCGGATATCTCTGTGCGAGTATTGGAGCCCCTTAAATGACACGAATCACTGGGGTGACCAAACCGCCAGTTTTTTAAGTTATTTTAACGTTCCCCCGTTACTACTGAGCAGGGCTGGGCACATATATTGTAGTTTTGTCATGGTGCTATACAATATACTACCTCAATTATTGTATCCTATACAATACTTTCCATTTGTATCTTAAGATACTTCGATACATTGTCAAATTTCCTATTATAGACCTATATATATAATGTAGCAGCAAATGTGTGAAATCTACTAGACACAAGGCAACCCCATTCTTGCATTCTTCAGACTTCGTAACAAAGATTCACGCAAGAGAAACTTCAATAACGACACTATAGCGGCATGAGAACTTGCACGAAAAACACCGCACGCATTGGCGTGTAGTAGCTACGTTGGCTACGAGCAAGTGTCATGGCACCGAGGCAACTGAAAAACAAAACAAAAATCCAGAAAACAAAGTCTGCTGCACGCAGACGTTCGCGCGCTTGTTTTTGTCGAGTGAGTACCACCACGTGATCTGTTCCACCAATAGGGACGCGCAGGCCCCATCAATTGCCCTCTCTGGAGGCCTCTGGCAGAAAGATAAAAGAATGTCGCTGCCTTTAGTTTTGTTCAGATGGGTTAGTGGCACCAGTGTCTGCTTGAGAAGTGGAGTTCAGCCAACGTTTGTAGTTGTGAATTGCAGCGAACACTCCCAGGAGTCTAAAACGATGTAGCATAGCGTTATCACTTAGCTGGTGCTAACTCCGCGCAAGTGGCATCTGGCCGGCGACAGGACATCGGTTTGTCGCTAGGGGTACACCAAATTAAGTCTTGTACACGTTTCTGGGAATACCGAAAAATATCTTACCTTCAGCGAAGACGCCAGAATGTGCACTAAAATAAGACTGGCATCGCCTCCTTGGAGCTCCAGCTTCCCGGGACGTCAGAGGTTTTCTTCCTGTCTAGGTTTGTTTATCCATAAATTAATGTGTTTCAAGTTGAACGTACCTAGGAATTAACATAGGAAAACCGCTGTGCTAAAACGACCCAAATACTAAAGAATGATGTGAATCCGCGACATGCTGGCGTTGCAAGCAGCCTGAGTGCGAAGTTGAAAGGAAATTTGGCCTTCGTTTTCGGCGCTAAATTTTTCAATCAAAGGAAGGAACATAGTTTTGAAAAAAATGTTCCACTAGTCATAAGCTGATTTAGTCACTATAGTGTCCTTTTAACGTTCAGCGCGACTTGCCACTGGGGCAACGGGCATCGCGTCGCTGCGCTCGTAAGCTATGCTATGTGAAAATAACGTATAATGATCTTGAGGGAATAAATGACCCTTATATCTGCAACCCGTGGGATCACGGCGCAGCTTCTTCGTCACTGGCGAAAGAACAGGAGGCGGTGACTCGGGTGGCAGTTTTCAGCAAAGGTGGTGGCAGGCACTCGCAGGGAGGGTGTCCTTCCGTCTCGTCCGCCGACAGTCAACGTGAACCGAGGTAAAATCGGACACGGGGCGCGTCGTCTCATCGGCGCTTCTGATTCGAGGGATTAGTCGGTCCCTGCGCACGATTCTCCGTTTGCAGGCACGGTCGCGCTTGATGTCGGTGCACCGTAATCGCAACGCTGCTTATCTCGAAGGTCGGTGATGGTCGCATTCATGACCCACCACGCAAGCTGAACATAGGCAGCCATTTCAAAAGGACAGGGATGGCAGACAGGCAATCATCAGGTGTAAATAGTTCCCTCCCTGGTGCCCCCCCCCCCCCCCCCCCCACCAAACACACACACACACACTCTGCTGACTGTCGTTCGGAGTTCTGCAGTTACTCGGGTCGTTCGAATACTATAAGGGACAACGAAAGATCTTGCTCTTTAAAGGGACACTAGAGGCTAATACTAAGTCGACCTGGACTGTTTAAATACCATTCCAGAAACCTCGCAACGCTTGTTTTGTGCCAAGAAAAGACTGTTCACGAGAAAATTGCATCTAAAGGGTCCGAATACCTTTCTCAAAATTCAAATCTACCGCGACCCAACCGGGGGAGTGGTGACGTTTGCCTACGCCATCACCGCCCTTTGCTGCCGTCGGTGAGTAAAACGGCGTCCTACAGACGGCGGTACCGAGCCAAAACAAAGTCAGAGCGGCGGATTCTCCGCTGCAGCTGCTTTTTGGCCAAGTAGTGTAGACCGTTCGGGCATCCCGCGACATCACACGGAAGTTGAATTCTCTGCTACTTGCAGTTTGAATAAAGGGAAAATCAGACATCCACCCGTTCGTAGCAATTGCTACAAAGGAAACCCATACGGGTTCCTCGAAAGAAAAGCCTCATAGTAGAAGAGAAATTCGTCCTGGTCCGGGACTCGAACACGGGACCACCTTGAGTCCCGGACCAGGACGAATTTTTCTTCTACTATGAGGCTTTTCTTTCGAGGAACCCGTATGGGTTTCCTTTGTAGCAATTGCTACGAACGGGTGGATGTCTGATTTTCCCTTTATTCATTACTTCTCTCCACCTTGCGGGTTTCCGCAGAACTACTCTGTCATACTTGCAGTTTGTGCGAGTTTCGCGAGCCAGCAACACCAGCGCAGCACACGCGATAGCTACTGAAACGCGAGAGCGTCGGCTGCGCGGAGGCGAGAGAAAACGAAACCGGTCGACCTCCCGCGTCGTTGTCTAGGGTAATTTCAATTAGTTCTTTTGTATAAACATGAAATAGAAATGGACAAGCAGCATTTTATTTCGTCCTACAATACAATAAGAGGATGTTTTGTGCAATGAGTGTTTGACTACTAGTGACAGAATTTAACTGAGTAGTGCTTTCGTCATCGGGCAAGTATTTGAATTTCCCGGGGGAGTCTTCAATCATGTCCTGCATTTACCTCAATTGCTCAATTATTAATGCTCTGTTCGCGATAATATTGATGCTTTAGAGATCCTCGAGCATTAATCTATCACTTTAGCTTGACTTAATATTTGCTTTTAGAGTCCCTTTAACAAGGGATGTAAATGGAGACTTGTCAGGGTGATTCTGGCGCAGCAGAACCGCCATTGTTGTGCAGACTGTCAAATTTCCGAACAAATACGCGGAGGAGGTCTCTTACGCGCAATTTTCACTAGCCGTTGAGTAAGCATGTCTTGTCATAGTAACCTACAAATTCGCTGTCTCTTAGACAAAACGATTTGTGTTACCAGTTTCACCTTGTTTAAGTTCCTTGAAGACGATGATAGAGAATTGCCCGTGGCGCCTTCGGCGAGCACTACTCTACTACATGCACCTGGACGTGCTGGTCCTTTTTTTTTAAATTTTATTACTGTCATGTGCACCAGATTGATCGTGCTTTCCATTGTCTCATCTACAAGCCTCTCAATTGACATCCATTTACTGACGCCATTACTAATTTAAACAAGCCTTTTGTTGCTGGACAGACTCCGCGAAATTTTTCAACTCACTTTTTTAGCAGTTTGTAATGTTTAATTTGATTCGAATTTTTTGTTATTTCCAACCAATCGACTGTAGTATTGAAATTAAGTTGAGCTGTATTTCCGGAATGTCGAAAAGCTGTCTTGCCGTGAGAGGGTGGCAGCCAGAAGATAGGCAAAAGTCGGGTGGGGAAGCCACTTCACGGTTTCCGCCACAGCTTCCCTGACGCAAGATTTTAAAAGCGTCTCATCTTGTATGGTTAATTGTTTATCCTTCAAGAAGGAATACAGTGCATTGTAAATTACTGAAAACGCAACCTGAGGAGGTTTAAAATAACGAATACGGCTTGAGATTAACGGATACTGTTCGATTCGTATTGGAAATTTTGAGCATTTGCACATCGCTAAGTTCAAAAAAGAATTATTTCCCACTCCGCTCACACTTTCCTACTTGCACTACGCCTTGGTAAGATGGTGGCTTTCGTTCACTGCGATACGCTACGCACGCACCAAGCTGAACAGCTATAGAGCGTATCTCATAGTGCAAAGTTCAGTAAATTGTTATTTGTAACTGCTGTTTTTCTGTGCAGAATCGTATCAGTGCGTAATGCAGCAAACGTTCCAGTGAAGTACTTGTTGTTGGGTTAGTCGGTGTTGTACGGTCCCTGGAACATTTTGAACAAATTTTGTAGACGCGTAGGTTACAACTACCGTAAAATATTAGCGCCACATTTTAAGTGAAGCGTCTCATATTAAGAGAGCTATGGATGATTACAAGTTACCATTCTCCCTAGCCATGCATTTTTCTCCTCAACCTGTTCGCCGAGTGATCGGGGTTAAGCTCCGCCTTCACTGGATCTGCGGCATGATGTGACGTCGTGTCGTCTACTTCCGGTTTTCTTATAACCAGCGCGCGAAGTCTCTCCAACCTCTCCCGCTAGCCGCCTGGCTGGCGATTCCCCGAAATAGCTATCCAAGCAGTGTTCGTTGCGACGTGCTGTCGCAGCGCCGAGCGTGTCCGGTAACCGCAGGCAAGCTGGGCGTTTCTATGGGTGGGCGGAGGCGTAAACATGAGCTTCCTGCACGGTGCAGCTACCTGGTGGCGCAAAGCCTAACCAGCCAAACACAGAGCTAATATTGTTGTAACAAAGTGTAAAACATTTTAAACAGATACGGAGGCATCGGGTTCACGATTACGTTCCGGCCTAAAATTTACACCACCAGCAAAGTAGACTAGGTTACTACTGTATTAGGGCTGTGTGTCTGGTCGAGCTCTGTGGCACCAGTTGGCTGCACCGTGCAGGCCGTTCATATTTGCGCCTCCGCTCATCCGGTAAAACGCCCAGTCCCCTTGCGCTTGCGTTTAGCTGAATACCGGGCACGTTAGAACTCTCTCGGGATAGCAATCCTCCGGCGTGAAGTGACGGCCGCGAACTTGTAGATCCTGGCGTCGATTGTACAACGGCAATCCGATGCGCTGCAGCCGCTCCGCTCGTCTGCTGCCTTGCAGAGGGACACGATGTCGCAGCATGACGTATCGCCGATCGCTACGTTTGCAGCCCACAACGCAACAAGGGCGATCCATGGTGCTCGCGAAAAGAAAGCTCGATACCAACTATGACCGCGCAGCTCGTGTCAACACGGAGCACTTTGTAACCCAAGAACACACTTGCCGAGTTCCAGAAGTGCTTGGGCGTAGTGATAAATTGTCGTTCTGTATTCTCTTTATGCTACTTCACTGTAGAAACAAATTAATATTCCAACTATTACGAACATTTGTTCATCATAAAGTTGGAAAAATTATCGATGACGCGACTTGCGTAGCCAATTCGATAGTTCGCCCAACTGACGTCAGTTAGGATGGCTGAAACTCGCAGCGGCGCCGCTGCGATCGGTAGCGATGCACATTTTTAATCCGAAAGCATTATATGCCCCATTGTGCGAAAATCCGTCGTAGTCAGCGTGACCGAAAGATGGTATCAAAAATAGCCGACGGCGCAAGGTAAAAACACGTCAAGAAATGCTCGGATGGATGTTAAGTTTCAGCCTGGGGACTAGAACGCGGGCCTCCCGGGTGCGAGACGACCACGCCTTTCCTGCGCCATGGCAGCTCCACGGTTCCGGTTGACTAAAGTATAAACCCCATGCAAGCGATCTTGCGCGCGACAGCGACAAGCGACGCGATCGAGATGGCTGTCGCATTCGCTTCGTCGCCTACAAGTCGCACCCCATGCGAGCGATGACTTCGAGCGACGACTCCCCAGTGTTGCCGGTATGAGGGCAGCAATATAGGCGCCGAAACCAGCGTGACGCATGCTTTGTTAACTTAAGTTGATGTGTTTTACTGTAAAAACCAGCATACAATATTTCTGAAGGTCTTCCAGTAGGTTCTTCTTTTTGCACGTATAAAAGTCAATCGTTGGCTTGCTCCGTGCGACAATCGGAAGTACTTGAGTTAGGTACATCCAGTTCCGACTTCGCGCTATTGGCTAGTCGCTCATAGCACTTTCGGGCGACGAGCGATCTGTTCTAGCGACGACCCGATCCGTCGCTCGTCGCTTTCGCGCATATAGTCGCGCTCATGGGGTTTAGCCGTGTGGCCTAGTGCGTGCGTCATTGGGCACGTGACAACGCAGCCAGTGGGAGGGAGGTGGCACCACGTCGTGAGTATTTACATCATCGCGTTCAAGGCGTTCCAAAATCTAGAAACCGTAGAACGCTTTCGCATTCCCACACGTAAGCAGCCTTAAGTGTGTGTGAGACGAATTTTACAGTGAAAGCTGCATATGACTAACCTTGACGTAGTAGTTCTGCGGAAACCCGAAAGGTGGAGAGAAGTAATTAGTAAAGGGAAAATCAGACATCCACTCGTTCGTAGCAATTGCTACAAACAAAACCCACACGGGTTCCTCGAAAGAAAAGCCCGAGTTGAAGAAAGAAAAAAAATTTTCCCTTTATTAATGACTAACCTTCCGTAGTTTTTTCGGCGTCCGGCAACAGAAACGGATCATTCGGGTGCAGTGCGGCGGCGCAGATGTCAAAATGCGGAACAGGTTAGAACGCTCGCCGTGAACAATAGCGTGGCATCAAGGTTATCGCAGCATATAAGCAGGAGAGGTGTCCGCGCTAAAACAGCTGCGTTATCGATGGGGCGGACACGTACAGTTGGTACACCCGAAGCGCCAGTACACCCGTGTACCAGAAGCGCCGGAGGGAACAGCAACGAGAATGTAAACAGCGCCGGCGCGAAACGACCACCGACGAAGAACCTTCCCGCGATGTTGAACGAAAACGTCAATCGCGAGCCCGGGCGCCTTCGAACGAGCAACCACGTCAGACTTGCAACGCAAAAAATGACAACCATTCCACTCTGTGTAGACGGAATGGCAGGGAAAACTTTTCGTTTGAGAGCTTTGACTGTCGTCACAGAATGGAGTGGTTGTCATTTTTTAAAACCTTATAAGTTACACGCTGTAAGCGGAGCGCTTAAGTCTGTCACCTAATGAACAGAAGGGCCTACCCTAGCGATCCGTACGTTTGTACAAAATCAAAATCGTTTCAGGGTACCTTTTAGCGGCATATTGTAAGAAGGCGCAATCAATAAAAGACGCGCCAGACACCCGTCACAAACAAGTGCTGCTAAACAACTTTATTCGAAAGAAAGCTTCATATATATAGTACAGTACCCAACGCGCACACGCACTGGACACCTCAGGCAGACTAAAGTGGGCGATTATGAGAACTATCAAGATCTCTTGAAAGAACTAAGGAAAGTATGCTCCGCGTTGTACAAAACGTAAGTCTGACTTACACAAGCAGTACTTTTTCTTTTCTTTTATGTAAACGCTCACGTGCCGTTTTGTCTTGCTTCTGCTCAAGATCATCAAATCTCGGCTGACAATAAGGCTTTGTCAGGGTGTCTGCCAACCGGGAAAACGGGGAATTCTCGGGAATTTTGAATTGTCTGGAAATACTCATGGAAAACTCAGGGAATTTGTTTCTATCAAGGAAAATCAGCTGTAATTTTATTGAAAGGGAACGAAAGCCGTGCTAATGCTGGCTCGAGTAACTGAGAGGAATCGTAACGAATCGTCTGCGACGCCGTGGCGTCGGCTGGAGGAGTTGCCAGTGTACAGTCAGCGACCGATTTTCCGGACGCCCGATTTTTCGGACATGCCCGATAATTCGGATGTCTTCGCGGCACCACCACGTACTCCATAGTCAATGTATAAGAACGTCTGAAATTCAGGACGCAACAACACTTCGCCGTCCGATATTTAGGACTTTTTGCCGTGACTGCAGGTCCGAAATGGCATTAATCATAACCACCACCGCCGCCAGTTTGATTATCTCGCCTCCTCGGACGTGCGCTGTCGCACGCAAATCCGCTGACAGCCGTAGCCACCACCGCGGCAACGCTAGGCCTAGCTGCTACGACGTTCGGTGCCGTGTTTTTAATTGAAAGAATTCGCCGCTGTAAGCAATGGCATCGACTGCGCCTTTGTAATCCTCGCGATTGGATTCGGAGCTCAGAATGCACGGCGCGTTGCATAATACTGGTTCTCAAAGGTCAGCTTCGCCTCAATACGGCAATATTACGCGGTCAAGCATACGCAAAGTATTGCGGTGAAGCTTAACAAGCGTAGGACGGGGCAATTGTCATGGGACACAGTATGTACTCCTTAATTATTCTCGCGTGCACGCGCCATCTCCTGTCACAGTACGAGCGCCGATATGCCTAATAAGTGTGCTGGCAGGGCTTCAGAGCTTTTTCGCGCGTGCCTAGGGTGATTTTGAGCCTCTAAGGGCTCTAAAAGGCTTGCATTCATTTTTTGGGACTGCCTGATTTTTCGCACATTTTCGTGGCCCCGAGGGAGTACGAAAAATCGGACGTTGACCAAGAGGATGCTTCAAGTGGTCCGTGGGGTGAACGCGCGGCGGAAGGAGGACGAGAACAGAAAGGACTGACGCATTGAGGAATTAACGGGAAAGAAAGCGTGCCGCCGCTTCTTTGAAGGAGCTTGAGCTCAAAGAACAGTTGGCTGACGTCTTGCAGGTGTCCCTCATCGAAACCAAAATAAACTCTTTAAAGCAGTGAAACGCAACACTGAGGCGTTGTGCGCGGGCTGAGAATATGTGAGGACAGTTGAACAGCTGTTGAGAATCTCACTTGTGACAAAGTTGGGGCCTCATACCAATCAATGAGCTTGCTATCAATTAATAGAAATAGCTAGTATTTGAGAATGTTCGACTTGATTCGCCATTGGTTTTACCATTTTTTCGAACTTACTCGCTGTGCATTTCCCTGAACCCCTTCTGTTTTCTTTTTGAATAAAATGCACTACTCCTTACTATTTAAACTGGATTAAGTAGTTTCTTTAACATGCTTACTAGAGAGTGACAGCATCGGGCGACATGTCAGCCCATCTTGACATTAAACAAAGTTAGGTGTCACCCAGAGAATTTGGAAATGTCAACTTATTAGACACTGTTTATATTGTGCTAAAACATGCGCAGTCAGTCCTTAAAGGTTTAGCGTGCTTCCTCATTCGATAATTGACGCAGTGGGACTTTGCACAAGACGGGAGGGGGGGGGGGTCGCGCGCAAGGCTTAATGTGTTTTACTTGGCAGCCTATCTTAGCTCTGCCCAGTAGGCAGAGACGGGTGGTTGGGCCAGCTTGTTGGGAGCTGAGAACAACAGGCACTCCGTACCTATTGCCACTTCTTTCTCAAGTTGTGGGCTCATCCTGTGGACATCTTGGCCACTCCGCTCGCCGGCTCTTGCCTCATTAGACGGTGTGCCCGCTTTTAGCTTCTGTTGCATGGATACCAGTGATTCTTAGCACCTATCATGTGCAGTGACATTGCCACTGCAAAATAGTTATTGCGATGGCATCCTTTTTTTCTTCGCTTGGTCATTCGAATTGTCACGAGGGATACATTCCGCGTTGCTCTTTTGCTTACCGTTGTTAGGCAGGTTCCTTTCGAGACATTCCTTTCGGGACATCTTGCGTGATTCCCGACACATTGGCGTGCATTCGTTTCGTTCTAATCGTAACATATATTATACGTGCAGGCGGTGAAAGTGATATATTGGGAACTGGGGATGATAAAGCTGTCACATTGCTTGCCATGAATTCGAGTAAAACAGCGAAAATGAGGCGTCGCGCTTAGATGCAATGCGGAATTAAGGATTGAAAGCGTCTGTGCGTGATGTAGCGATCACAAGAGCGACACAACGTAACGCGGTGTCGCTTGTATGTCCGGTGCTATACTGCTAAGCTCTGCAGTATGATGTACCCCTCTCCCCAAGCTCTAGCGTGCTTTATTCCATTCGGGCTTGCGAGGCAGACAGGACGGTCCATTGAGTCAGCGTTGTGCGCAGTGCCGGCAACAGAGCTGAAAATCAGGCGTTCCTGTGTACACACGCTACGCGACACGGCGTCACACGATCGACGCTCGGTTCTTTTGAGACGTGCGCGCGAGTGATATCTCGCGATGGTACCAGCGCATCGCTTTGCGCCCGGCACCGTCGGCGACTGTGTGTGCCGAGCGCGTAGCGACGGCTGCGAAGGCCGAAAAGTGTCGGATACCGGCGCAGCTGGGCCAGTTCCTCTCATTGTTCGCCACGGGCAGGTAGTGTTGCCGGCGCGAGGATGCGGCGCCTCAACCTGAGCCCACGCCGCCATGTTGGGCGCTGCCGGTCGATGTGCACGAGGCGAAGGGGCCAAACTGGATTCGTGGTCCCTGCCTCCTTTCAGCGGCGCGCCGTGTTTGCGCAGCGCTAGAAGTGGTCGGCTTGCACGCGGTCACTTGAGGGTACATGCATGTCCCGGTTATCGATACTATTCGCGAGTCTTTCGGCTGGTGGCTACTCGGACCTAATACTTCTACACAATCTCCAGTGAAGCTAAGCGCTGTGACTGCGAGGGTGGGAGTACAAGTAGTGCGTCTGCGATGTCGCATTGCGCTCGTCGTAACGTTTTTTCACTAGATTTCCGCAAAAAGTTTCAAGTTTCGTCGTCCCGTGCTGCCTGTGATGAGGGCGGGTTGCTTGGTGCAGCTGTGTCAATCGAGTGGAAAGGGAACAATTAAACTGTGGCACAGAAATAGAGTAGACGAATGCGGGAAGGGCATATTCGACCAGACATCAGTATATCAGCTATAACTGATGTACATTGTCGTGGCGCCAGCGCTGTGATAGGCTTATGAGAAACTGCTGAGCTTGTTCCGACTGCGGCGTAATGAGCAAGAACCGGCTGTACGGGTCTGTGTCGCTTGGAATCGAGTGCCCACGGGTGTGGCTCTGAACCGGGTGTGTGCGGTTAAACTTGTTCAGTTTCGCATTTTCAGTCAACACGCCTTTCGGATCCATTCATGTGTCAGCGTTCTTGTCACGCTGTCCGTACGCCGGTCAGTGTCGCTCTCCAGAGACTTACTTGAGGCGCTGTAATGGTATACGTGAGCTAAGCTTTTAGTAGGCCGTCGTTCGGTTCGGCGTTTGCTAGCTATGCCTACATCACTCACTGTGCACGACAACGCTACCAGCTCGCGTTCGGACAACAGGTGTAATCGCTTGTTTTAAACGTTACCAAGAACTGCACAGATCAGCTCACGCAGCAGCAGCGTGGTTTTCAGATGTCAGCGTGAGTTAAGGAACTGACTGCGCGTACTATTCACGCTGCCTCGAGAGTGGTGCATACCTGCGAGCAGCATGAAAATGGAGGCGCCACTGCGGTGTGGCCGCCCACTGCTACCGCCCGTATAAAATGCGAATTTACCGGGCAACATTGACGCCTCGCTTGGTGATTGTCTCTGTTGAAGGCGGCATCCTAGAATGCAGATGAAGTATGGCGCCTCAGTTAAGAGCAGCACGAGCCCTTTCTGGGTCACTTGGCGCTGCGTGCGCTTCCTGTCGGGGAGGCGAATCCTGGGCGTTTTTGTCGGTTGTTACCTTGGCGTCGGCCGAGTGCATGTGTATCCTTTGTTGCGGCCGCCTCGCTGTTCCTCCCGACTTGGCTGGCAGCCACGAAGCGAGCGCTAGCGGCCGGACCGGCTCTGGCTAGTTGCTTTCTCTGCTCTAACCTCGTTACATCCAAGACTCCAAACGAGCCTCGGTAGGAGGAACGTCGCGATCAACCAGAATCATTTTGGCCAACTGCACCGCCGAACCGGATTTGCGTCTGGCACTAGCCACCTACGATTGGCAGCTTCCCGTGACGTTAGGGAATAGAAGCATCGCCAGGTGCTGCTTTTCTCGCGCCCACACTGCATCTATGCGGCGGGAGCACAACGAAGAAAAACAGTGCTGCGCTTAGATTCCGGCCACATTTAAAGGACAACTCCAGCGTTTTTTACCCATGTTGGGATAATGTCATTTTCAAATGGCGTTGTCACCTGTCACCGGCAGGGTGGTTCAGTTTGCTTAGAAACTCATAATTTTAAATAAGCAATAGACGGGATACGAAACCGAAACGGGTAGCTGCTTCGTGTGACGTCACGATGAGTCACTGACGTCAGATCCTACACTACCATAATGTAAACACGTGGCGTTAACGCCAAAGAAGCGAAGCTGATGTCTCCTGACGACACGGGGAGCTTTTACAGTTTCCGAAATAGCGGCAGTTTAAGCGACGATTTCAGTGACAGTGGCGGTGTAGTCTCTAACGTCACAAGCACAGGGTGGCCAGTATAAAATCATGAGTCGGGAACGCAACCAATTTTCGAAATTCAGTCAGGAAAACTACATGACTTGCAGCCATATAGTTTGGCATTGATAATCAGAGTGCAAAAGAGAACATATTCAAAATTTTATTAAGATCAATGGACATCGAAAAATCACCGGAGTTGTCCTTTAAGGATGTCCGAATGGCGGAAATGAATCCAGAGATGCCGAACGCGATGTTCTTCGTACCCCAGGTGCAAATACCGGAAATGACGCCTTGTACAGGCGGTAGCTACGTTCAAGTGCCCGCACGGCGCTCAGTTGTATTAACTCAGGAATGCGAGCTTGCGCTGTATAGTTATAATAGTGAGTGCGCACACGAATACATTACAAACGCACGCCTAGATTGTGCGTCGGCCACCAGTGTTCGAAGTATTTTGCAAAATGTGGAATGAAAGAAATACATGGGCGTTCGTTACGTTTTGCTTCGATGCATAAAAGAGCGTTTGGTCCAAAAAGTGGAACAGTGCATGTTTACAGCAAGCTTGATGACGCACATCTCCAAATTGGTGTCATTCTGGAAGTTCATTCCAAGTGGATACGCCTTGCAAATTCGCCGAGTACAATTCGTAAATTGCAATGTGTGCCGTAAATAAGTAAACTAGTGCAAGTTTTGATTATTTCAATATGTGTTTCGATTTCTCGTGCAAGTTATGTCCGCCTCTTCGAGTTATCCAGCTCAAGGACAAGAATTATGCTACCTGCCACAGGCGAGTTGTAAAAAATTTCCATAAAGAGTAAATATGATCACTCCATATAGTCACTATACCTGGTGCTTCTACGAAGTCAAGGTCGTACCAGCGTGAACTTAAACACATACACAAAGATAGACAAATTCGCGCTGCTACGACCTTGATGCAAAACCATAACTGACCCAATCTTTCACCCAAGTTTCTACGGAGACTTTAGGTAATATTTAAATATAGCTGTTTTGAAATAAAAGGGCGGTTCCTTCAGTTATGCCGTCAATAGTGGCGGCCATGGGGTGACGAGTGATACGGGGTAACTAGTCGCTAATTAACAGAACTCGGTTAACTTTTATACTTTGTTTCAGCATGCTCTTCGCAATTGAGAAATTGAAGCGACCTCTCCCGTGGCCATATCAACTTTTGGATCTGGAAAAATGCGATTACCCGGGAAACTCTGGCACGACGAAATTCGGCTATCAGAGCGCGCGAAACCAAACTGGGAGGCTGCAGCGAGCGCAAAGCCGCGCCCCTCGAGGTGTCGTTCTGCCTGCGTCACCTAACAGCAAGCAGCCGTCGCGCTGCGCCATATATAGTCATAATCATAAATCTGTCATATCTCCTACGGAGCGCATCATGTCACGCGTTGCAGACGGACGGACAGATTTCCGAGGGAAGTAGCCCTAGATGCTTACGTGTTAAAAACTCGTTCGCTATGGATGTGCCGGGGAGGGATGATTATCGAGCTAGATAAAACGTGCGCGCAGCGTGGCTGCTTCTAACGCATGTTATACCCCTGACACACGGACCAAATTTGAAGTAAACCCCCTTTCTTTAGAGCCCAGCTTCCTTGAACTGAAACTGACAAAACGTTAAAAAAAGAAGTGTACCTGGTCATATTGCGCAGCGATGCTACTGCTGCGCCAATTGCACCCAGGGGCACTTACATTTGCTACATTTCAGCTAAATAAGAAATCTGCGCCCGCCCTGCGGCTAATGAGTTGCTCGGACTTTCGAAAACGGAACTAAGTCCTCAAGAATCGTTCTTTCTCACGATTGAAAGCGGCATGGCGGGGACCTGCAGCTGCGGTAGATCCTTGGTGGACCGAGGCAAGCCTCTTCAATTAAGCCTAGATTCTACCCTTGTTTCTTCCGTGGCTGTTGTCTATCTTGTATATACGGGCCGCTTAGGCCCCAGGGGTGAATCTCCGCATGGCTGCCATTGGCTGTTTTCGTGCACACGCTCTTTCTACGCTAGCGTCAAGGTACCCTTCAGTTACGGCCCTAACAGGAGGGCGATGCTCTAGCAAAATGGCGGCGCACACGATTTGTTTACGTCGTCATGGCAACAGGAACAGCAGCCGCTCAGTGCCTCCTCCCCTAGCGTTGTTTTTTTTTTTTTTTTTTATTGTGCCGATTCGCTCCGCTTCCTTTCCCCATGCCGCGCCCGCCGCTTGCCTTTTCTTATCGCGCGCGCTACGCCGCGCATTGACGCATTGTTTGCGAGCTGGCTCGTGGTGCTCCGTAGGCTATGCGATGGCACGCACGCAGTCTTGCCCATACTTATACCAGCATGTGCCGGGACATAAAAAAATTCCACTTCCAACACAGATCTTTGGTCTCGCTTTATTGACTTCGTTTCCGAAAACAAAGATTTTTCTTATAACGCGGTTTGATACACGCTCAAGACATGTACAAATGTGAAAGGTGCATGACATATACATGAATACTAAACACAAAAGTTCAGACAGCGAAATAACAAAAAAAAAAAAAAAAACGCTAGAAAACGCGAAGGCCGTTTTATGTACACACATAAAAAATATATTTAGATAACGCCCTCAAGACCAATATGTAGACGAGCTTCTGATATATGCACTATGATATTGCACAAAACTGGACGACGTGTATGACAGTCATGACAACTAAAGAAAGAAAAAACTCACTTGTAATGGCAAAAACAATGACGTGCAAAATACCTAAAAAATAGAATAAAATGAAGATTGATACAGCCATACCAGAAAAAAAACGACCTTACTTCTAGACCTGCACGAAAGCATATGAAATGCGTGACATCTTCATTACTACTGAACCAAATGAAAGACGTCGCAGAACAAAAATAACGTGTACTAAAAACTGAAATTCACATTATCGCATTATTGTGCACTTGGTCACAACTTCAGTAACGGTGGCAAGGGGGAACAGAAGGTAGTCGGCTTTTGCACCCAGCACATAGAAAACATTCGCAGAAAGGCCTGTTCCTCAAAGACCACATAAAATAAGCCAAACAACTTTTCTTTCACCCCGAATGCAATTCTTAGCAGTAGGATTACGTCACTTAAGGCACTAAGTCGTACCTACTGGGCACTCCTTTGTATAATAAACACGAACTGCAAAAATCTGCATTTACGACACTTGTAATGCTCATGCTTTCCGGAAGAAAAGAAAGCGTATCATGGATACACATGGTTGTTCGCGCGGTTTTCCCATCGGCGATTACTGAGATAATACACAAACACGAACAGTAATTTTTCAGCTGTTAGTACGTTTGCAGAACGTGACACACAGTAAAAGCACTGAGGGCGGAATGGAAAGCTAAGGTACTGAAGTTGCAGAATGAGACTTGGCACAGAAAAACGTCATAGGCCAGGTGACAATGAGGAGGAACATCTATTTGTCAGCTTTCTCTACCGGCAAGAGGAAAGTGTAGCACAATCAAGGCGCGACGACGTCCGGAGGCTCATGGAGCCCACTGTTGCATCTGGGTCGCAAGCCCCAAGGGTAGCGTTGGCCTGGCGGCCTGGGGCACAACTGGAAGCATCCGAAGGTCCTGGCAAAGCATGAGTCGACTGCTAACAGAACAACTTGTTTATTCTAGCATCGCGAAAGAGAGGCCGGTCAGGTCGACCGAAGTGGAGAGACGGGAGAGCACGTCACTCGACGGAAGAAATCGGAGCCCTTCTCGTGGCGTCCGGGGGCAGCTGCTTTTATACTCTCGGAGTCGGGGGCAAGAAGGAACGTCTCTGGGTGAGGTCACGTGACGGCGGCGCTTGGGCACGTTGAGACTAGGTGACGCATCCGCCGGGCCGGCGCCGGTCAGACCTCCTCGCTTCACAGTTGGGGAGCTCCTCTCCCCGGCTGCCGCGCCTTGACAAGCGTGGGCACCAACATGGGCGTCTTGCGCTAGAGTTTGAGGTATAGTAGCGGCGCCTGGTGGCGGCGCGGGAAACTACATCTGGGTCGTACCAGCTTGGGTCGTATTGAGCCCTGGCTGTGGCGAAGCACGTTTCTAGGCCGAGTTTTGCGTCGATTCGCACTTTTTTCTGCCCTGTTGCGAGTGCGAAAAGGCTGGTCACTTTTCACAGACCACGCCGACCACGCTGCGAGCTAGCCGCAGCCTATAGTTTCACGAAAACGGACTATCCGTGAGACGTAATGCTGGAAGCAGAAGGAATCGACGACGCCGATCCGGAGGGACCTAGCTCAGCATCGAAAAAGCGTCACCATCGATACTGCTGCGTCGTGGGCTGCCATGAACAAGAAGGCCTGAATCCCAACATCCGATTCTATCGTTTCCCTTCAAGGCTTCACGAAGTGGAGCGTCGGGCGCGCTGGATAACTGCAGTTCGTCGTGCTAGGTAAGCGAAATTTCGCGCCATGCTGACTGCTTCACCTGTCTTGAAGCTTGCTTGATTATAGATCTGCGTTCTAAAATTCGGTCTTTTGCACCTACAGTCCCGACGGCAGACCGACATAGCAGCAGGCACAGCTGGTGATTCACGATTCGAAACCCGGCCACAGTGACAATTAACAATTCGACCTGTGCGAAGTGGTGAAGTCCTCAGGTGTGTGCAAATGACCACAAATGGCCGGGCTGATTCGGTGACAATTCACTACCCCACTACGAGCAGCACAGGTTAGAGAGTTAAATGTTCTCATACTTGACCTCAAGCCAGCATGTTGTGTGTGTAGTGATTATAAGGGTGAAGGGAAGAGAGAAGTGCAGTGCCGTAACTGTCTCTCAAAGGAGGACACCTCAACAGCCCAGCATGTTGAGGCAGCGCAGCTAGATAGTATAGAGTACAGCAGATCGATATTCGAGCGTTGTCATTAAAAGCTACATCAAGCGAGCAGCGCACAAGTTCGCGCTGCATCGCGATTCGCACGTACGTGCGAGCTCATATGCATTGCATCAGTTATTACCAGTTACTAAAAGGGACAGATGGCCGCTACTACAACGCAGGCATAACTACTTGTTTAGCGACATGCAGTCAACAAAGATTGTAGGAGACCCGCCGTTTCGCGGCATGTCGAAAGACCGCTGCCGTCGCGGCGCGTACGATCGTGCGCTCGAGCAGTTCGTACATCGCGGCATGCTGAAAGACCGCTGCCGTCGCGGCGCGTACCGTCGTGTGCTCGAGCAGTTCCGTACACATGATGTGTGCTTATCGCTGCTGTGGATTCATTTATAGCAAGCATTTCCTCGCGTTTGTGCGCCTGAATCTAGCAGCGTGCAAACCTTACCAGAAGTTCCACTTCGTACGCGACTCGCTTCACTTGCGATTGACACCGCGCTAAAACTTCGCCGCTTAATTCTTGAACGGCATACACGTATTCGGCACTGCATAATTTCTTGCCTTTACGCAGAGTGCCACCCCTGAAAAAAATCTTCGGCGCCCGATATTCGCTGCAGGCCGTGATACAACACAACCGAAAGTGGCGGGTCCATATTGTAAACGTGCTTTCCGAAGCAGACGACCGAGCTTTGTACGACCCATTTTTGGACAGAGGGCGCTTTTTAGCACCTTTTTCGCAGCGCCCCCTGGGCAATGCAAGAGCCCCATGCACACACGCGCACACGAAGACACGTGGCATTGAAACATGCCTGGACGCGCTTGGCGGGGAGGCGTTGCGGCAGCGCTGAACGGGCCAAAATGTCCGCCGCTTTGAACGAAGCCCCGGCGTCCGTTGCATCCGCGCCGGCTATACCGCGCGTCGTAGGCGAAACGTAACACCACACATGGACAGGGCTGTGTTCCTGTACTTGAGCCTTCTGATATCCTTGGGTCTGCGCGCTCACCTGTTGTCTTTAGGCACCCGGAACAACCTTGCAGGGCTTGTTTTTGAGGTATTCGTGCACCACTGCACGATGCACGAGCGGTACAAGTCGTGAAACGGGCACACAGCTATCGAGGACTACGAAACTACCCACGCCGGTCAACGTACAGCAGCGTACGCTTCCCGATAACAGCAGATAAAGAAACAAGAAACCTCATGCAGCAGGCTAAGCTGGCGGCGGGACGCCGCCAGCTTAGCCTAGTTACGAGGGACAAGTTACAGCTTAGTTACGAGGGAGTGATGAGGGAGGGCGAGGGGGAAGTTTGGTGGAAGGGCTCGGCCAACTGGATCGGCGCGTGACGATCTACGAGGCCATGCAAGGGAAACGGATTTTCGGCTCCGCCCTCCTCATAGATGGCGCCAATAACCTCTGCCACCGAAGCCGAGGAGTTTCCCAGGCCTGCTTAGGCAGCGCTGCAGCGTCGGTTTTAAGGTGGCAGCGAGCGATTGCTACGGTGCCGAGCCAGACTCCGCGCTTCTCGCCTCTATGGCCAATGTAAATCGGTGACCGAAGTTTTATACGCTGCACGGTATTTTACTCAGTTTCTTTTTCCCCATATCCCGCACGATGTCGCAGACATTGCGGCCCTGAACAAAGTTGTCGACATTCAATTTGTCGCCTATCCGCCACTTTCTTCGGCTAGGTGATTTCACAGCCGTATGGCCGTTATACTTTTGGTCAACTCGGCACCCAACAGCAGCTTCCGTCCCCGGATACTGACGAAGCGACACTCGTTAGACCTAGCAGCATGGTACGGCCGTGACGAAAATTCGCCGCCATCAGCAGGTCGTCGTGGCAAGGTGGTCGTCAGTATACTCGGACCCGTGAACCGCCTCGGCGATTGGGAGTGAGATCACGGGCTAGACTGGCGGCCGGAAGCCGAGATGGGGTGTGCGGGCGATATGCCGGCAACTACCCCGAACGCTTTTTTAAGGCGTAAGCCTTTAGTGGCTCATGAGCATGCTCATGAGTGTCCGGGCGCAGTCCGTGGTGGACGCAGGAAAGCGGTGATCACCGTCGAGGGGAGCAGGAGAGGAGGCGCCATGCCAGCAGCGTTGTGCGAGTGGGCGCGTGGGAGAGCGCGGACATGCGCGGGGTGGTGCGCGCACATCGGCGACAACCCTTGCAGCCATATGGCTCTGATTGCATCTCATACTGGCGGCCACGGTGGCGTCCGTTCGCAGAACAGTTCAGACAACAGCAACAGAGGCAGTCATAGATAGGCTTTCGCCTATCGCACTTTAGCTCAGCAAAGTGACCATAGATTTTTATTGCGAAGCAATACTACTTTAGGTCGCACTTCAGCCCGTTCCGTGGCGAGGCGGTGGTAGGCACCATTGACCTTTAGCGTGACGTCACATAAATAACGTCATTTCATAATTAGAAAACATCTTGTAAGCTGGGCTGGTGGGAATCGAACCACGGTCTCCGGAGTGTGAAACGGAGACGCCACCACTCAGCCACGAGTTCGCTACTTCAAAACGGGACAAAATCGCCTCTAGTGAATGCGGTGTTGCCTTAGAAACGTGCCGTAGAAAGTTATACTGTGGTGTATATCGGTAATTATGACCACGTAACTTACAGAAGTCGCAGTTTCACGAGTAGCGAAGTACGTTTCCACTGCATTTCTTGTGCGCTCTGCGCACACGCAGAGCCATCTTGGGGCAAACACAGAAGACACCCTCCTCGCAATGTACGGAGCTGCCCCCCGACACGTGGCGCACCACTCGCCCCATGATCGCGTCCGCCTTCATGGCGCGTCGGGGCCCGGCTATCTTTGCCGATCGCGACGTTTGGCTGGCGTAGCGCGTTTGAGTAGGCGGTGCGAACGGGGTGCGATAACGCTATCGCGTTCCACTCTTGAAGGCGGCCTAACTCCCGAACAAGGCAGCTCGGCAGTATGCAAAGAGGAAGCATCAGCGAGCTACGGAGACGGAAGAACGACTTTCTAAGCGGCGTGCCCAGTATGCAGCTCGGCGACACACTATTGCTTCGCAATCACCAGGCTTAACCAAGCTAAGCCACGGCCGTTTTTTTTTCTCTCGCTTAATGGCCGGAACGGCGAAATATCGCGCAGACAGGAAGCTGCAAACTGAATGCGTGCATCAGAGCGTAATCTGACAGCATTGCATAGTGAAAAGTCGTGCTCGCATATCTGTCTGCACTTCGCGGCGGCACGTTACAGCTGCAGCGCGACGAGCGAACGTGAAACGCCACCGCGGTGTCGACCATCGGGGTATTTTAAGTAGATAGTATATCAGTAAAGCGCACCAATAGAGAATTAAGTAAATTTTCATGCCGATGGCGTTAGAAGCAATAAAATTACTTTACTGCTTAAGTTGATTCTCTTAGACTCCGATTATCCGAACGTTGTTTGCTTTAAAAAGAAAAAGATGGGTCGGTGTCTTTTTTTTTTTTCACATTCAGAGGCGAACCCATCATGTGACGTAGGTGATTATGTAGCACGCTAGCCTAGAAGCCTGGCGGAGTTGTGAGCAGTTGTGCCGTAGTGCCCTCTCTGGGTGACACCCCCCGCAATGCGGTATACGTGAACTGGGGGGGGGGGGAGGTAGGAGGAGGGGGCCCTTGTATATTTCCCTCCTACGAATACAAAATGCTCTTGTTATCGTGTCAAATTTGTTCATGAATATTTCGCAACGGAAGCGTTCTTGAAGAATCAAACAAAATGAAGTCTTGGAATTAATCACTTAAAGGGCCCCTGAAACGGTTCGGACAAATTTTGTAGACGCGTAGGGTACAGCTTAAGTAGAACTTTCGCACCATAATTTAAGTGAAGCGTTACGTATTAATAGAGCTACAAGCGATTAGAAGTTACCCTCCTCCCTAGCCATGCTTTTCCTCCTCAACTTGTTGGCCGAGCGAGCGGGGCTAAGCTCCGCCTTCACTGGTTCTGCGTCACGACGTGACGTCACATCGTCCACTTCCGGTTGTTTTGGAGCCCGCCCGCGCGAGACCTCTCCGCTAGCCGCTTGGCCGTCGACCCCAAGCGAGAGCTATCGAAGCAGCGTGCGTTGCGAGCATTCTGTCGCAGCGCCGAACGTGTCTTGTATTCCGGTAACCACATGCAAGCTGGTCATTTCGGCAAATGACTGGAGGCATAAACTCAAGCTGATGAAGGAACTTTAGCGTAGACGTACGTGAGCGGCCTGATCGGTCTGCACGGTCCATAAACTTGTTGGCGCAGCGATTAAAGGGACTCTAAAAGTTAATATTAAGTCAACGTGTATTGTTGAAATACCATCCCAGAAACCTCGAAACGCTTGTTTCGTGCGAAGAAGAAACTTATTTTAAGAGAAAAGGCGTTCTGAAGCGTCCGCGTAGCTCTAGCGCAGTTCAAATCACCCGCCCTCCAATCGAGTATTGACGTCATGGTCTCATAGTGACGTTGCGCCGTCGGTGAGTAAAACGGCTCCCGCAGACAGCGCTACGGCTTTTCTGCGCAAAACGCAAACGCGCGGCCAGAAACAGAGCCAAGACAGAGCCGACAGCAGCGCGAAAGCGGAACTATGGTGGTTAGCGGAAGGGAAAGCGCGCGACGATAAGCTTGTTCTTTATTTTATGACGCCAACTTCGACGCTCGTTGCAATGGACGAACCTGACGACACATTGGCTCACGGTGCTGGGGTCGTTGGCTCGCGATTTAAGACTGATGAACGTGACCTGCTGCTGAGGGCTCGCGCTGCCGGCGTCGTTGCGTACTACTACGCCGGCGGCCTGCTTGGAAAGGTACTCCACGCGACTTCACTAAGTCAGCGTTGAACTCGTAATCCTCTGGACGAAAGTGCAGCGAGCACACTATGTGATTTTTCGGCTCTTTGCCAGCGCGCTGTGGCAGAGGTACGGCACTTAACCACTTCGAACGGAGAGGTTCACTCGTTGGCACACAGTGATAAGTAACGTTGGATTCGCCGCTGCAACTGCCCTTGGCCAAGTTCCACGGACCGTTCGCGCATCCCACGACAACACATGGACGTGGCATTCTCGCTGCTTGTTCCAAATGCAAGTTTCGTGTGCCAGCAGGACCACCGCAGCACGACGCGATAAAGAAACAACTGAAACTCCAAAGCGCGCGTGGCGCAAAGTTGAGCGCGCAGAGTCGAGCGAAAACGAAACCTTTCGATCACCCATACTACTCAAGGGTAACGTCAAAATGTTATTTTTTTCTTAGAATCGAATAGAAGTAGGCAAGTAGCATTTTCTCCTGTCTTATAATCTAATGAAGTGATCTTTTTAATACGAGTAGTTGAGTACTAGTGACGTAAGTTTGATGAGGAGTGCTTTCGTCATCGGGCTAGTACCGGAATGTCGCTGGGGGGTCTCAAATCGTGTCGTGCATTTACCTCAATTTCTCGGTTACTAAAGCTCTGTTCGCGATTATATTGACGCCTTAGACGTTCTAGAGGATTGCTTTATCACGTTAACTTGACTTTCTGGTAACCTTTAGTGTCCCTTTAACCATCCAAACAAAGCGCTAATATTGCTCTAACCAAGTGTAAAACATTTTAAACATGTATAAAAACAACGTGTTGATGATTACACACCTGCTAAAAATACACACCAGCAGCAAAGAATACACTTCGTTGCTGCTACTGTGTATGGCTGAGCTCTGTGCCACCAGGTGGCTGCACCGTGCAGACCATTCACATTTGCCCTTCTGCTCATCTCATGGCTCATCCCGTTACGGCACAGTCAAGCGGCCAGACTCTGCCCCCTTGCGCTTGCGTTTGCCCTAATACCGGACTCGCGAAACGCTATTGCGTTAGTAATCTTCCGGTATAAAGTGACGTCCACAAACGCGCAAATCCTGGCGCCGATCGGATAGCGGCAGTCCGATGCGCAGCAGCCAGTTCGCTCGTACGCTGCCTTGCAGAGGGACACGATGTCGCAGCTTGACATATTGCCAGTCGCTACGTTTGCAGTCCACAAGGCAACAAAGTCGAATCATAGTGCTCGCGAAAAGACTGAGACCGACTCGGACCGCGGAGCTCTCCTCAACAATGGAGTACGTTGTAACACAAGCAGACGACACTTGCTGTGTGCCGGAAGTGCTTAAAGGGCCCCTGAAACGGTTCGGACAAATTTTGTTGACGCGTAGGGTAAAGCTTAAGTAGAACATTCACACCACAATTTAAGTGAAGCGTTACGTATTAATGGAGCTACAAGCGATTAGAAGTTACCCTCCTCCCTAGTCATGCTTTTCCTCCTCAACTCGTTCGCCGAGCGATCGGGCTTAAGCTCCGCCTTCACTGGTTACGCGTCACGATGCGACGTCACATCGTCCACTTCCGGTTGTTTTGGAGCCCGCCCCCGCCCGCGTGAAACCTCTCCGCTAGCCGCTTGGCCGTCGACCCCAAGCGAGAGCTATCGAAGCAGCGTGCGTTGCGAGCATTCTGTCGTAGCGCCGAACGTGTCTGGTATTCCGGCAACCACAGGCAAGCTGGTCATTTCGGCAAATGACTGGAGGCATAAACTCAAGCTGATGAAGGAACTTTAGCGTAGACGTACGTGTGGCCTGATCGGTTTGCACGGTCCAGCCACTTGTTGGAGCAGCGCTTAACCAGCCAAACAAAGCGCTAATATTGCTCTAACCAAGTGTAAAACATTTTAAACATTTATAAAAACAGTGTTGATGATTACACTCCTGCGAAAAATACACACCAGTAGCCAAAGAAGAATACACTTCGTTACTGCTACTGTGTATGGTTGAGCTCTGTGCCACCAGGTGGCTGCACCGTGCAGACCATTCGTATTTGCGATTCTGCTCATCCCATGGCTCATCCCGTTACGGCACAGTCAAGCGGCCAGACCCTGTCCCCTTGCGCTTGCATTTGCCCTAATACCGGACTCGCGAAACGCTATTGCGTTAGTAATTTTCCGGTGTAAAGTGACGGCCACAAACGCGCAAACCCTGGCGCCGATCGGATAGCGGCAGTCCGATGCGCAGCAGCCAGCTCGCTCGTATGCTGCCTTGCAGAGGGACACGATGTCGCAGCTTGACATATTGCCAGTCGCTACGTTTGCAGTCCACAAAGCAACAAAGTCGAATCATAGTGCTTGCGAAAAGACTGAGACCGACTCTGACCGCGGAGCTCTCGTCAAAATGGAGTACGTTGTAACACAAGCAGACGACACTTGCTGTGCGCCGGAAGTGCTTAATTGTATTGAAAAGTCGTTCTTGTGCATTCTCTTTATGTTACTTTCTGTTTATAAAAACAAATGAACTAACATTGCAACTATTACGAAGATCATTTGTTTACCATAAAGTTGGAAAAGTTATTGATCACGCGCCCTGGTCAGCCAATCGGATAGCTCGCCCCACTGACGTCATATGGGTGATTTTCGTCATATGGGTAGGGGCGGCTTAAAATTCCGCCGAACAGCGTGCTCCGATCGGCAGCGATGTTCATTTTTAAAATCTTATAATAAATTACACGCTTTACGCGGAGCACTTAGATGTGTCAATTAATGATCAGAAGGACCTACTCTAACGACTCAGTACGTTTGTAGAAAATCGTCAAAATCGTTTCAGGGTCCCTTTAAGTGTACTGAAAAATTGTTCTTGTGCATTCTCTTTGTTACTTTCTTTTCATAAAAACAAATTAACTAACATTCCAACTATTACGAAGATCATTTGTTTACCGTAAAATTGAAAAAAATTTCGATAACGCGCCCTTGTCAGCCAATCGGATAGCTCGACCCCCTGACGTCGTATGGGTGGTTTCGGTCATATGGGTAGGGGCGGCTTGAAATTCCGCCGAGAAGTGTGCTGCGATCGGCAGCGATGTGCAGTTTTAAAACCTTATAATAAATTACACGCTTTATGTGGGGCACTTAGATGTGTCAATTAATGATCAGAAGGACCTACTCTAACGACTCAGTACGTTTGTAGAAAATCGTCAAAAGCGTTTCAGTGTCCCTTTAAGTTTTCAATATAAACACCTTACCATACATCGTCAAATCAAAAGGGATATTTTTGTTTGCCAGCTCTACTTGTTCACTAAACTGTCTGTTGCATAGGTCACTGAATGACCTATGCAAGCAGCTATTTGCGTAGCTTGCATTAGTTTTATAAAAATTACTGGTACTTGAACTTTATAGGACTTTATAATATCGAGAGTTTGCAGTTCGCTTTCATAAACCTGCTCTGAAACTCATTTTTGGCTGTTTAGAAAGCTGCTCCGGAATGGCATGGCCCAGTAGAACACTGGATTGCGTCAGTGCTACCTATAAAATCGCTCGTGCAAGGGCTAAAATAAGGCACCACTGAGGTTCGTCCCGTTTGTGTTGAAGATTTGCGTACGTGATTACCCCTTTTAGGCCTATAAATGAGCTCGGATATTTGACCTTACGTAAGTGACCTTCACGAAAGGGAGATACCCATTTGTCGTATGTCACCTCGCGTGAACGCTTTTTTGGTGGATGTCGCTTAGTCCAAAGGCCTTCGGAGTGTCCGTGTGTTAGGGTGTTACTTGTGCTGCCGTATCAGAAAGTTTCCACCGGGAGTGGATTTAATGTCCATTCACATTGGCGCTGAAATGGCTTTGTGATTGAGGCGCGACTACATCTCGTAAGGCCAAGCAAGAGTTTTCTATGATTGTGCACATTGACTAACATTTTTACTTTGAAAGGGCAGTGTTGTGTGCCGGAAGTGGTGATTCATAGCGTGATTATCTGCAATAATATTTTAACTAAATTTATTAGCATAAATAAATTTTGTCTACGGGTAAAGTGCAAGTACAAGCCACTGTGGCCGGTCGCTTACTAGTAGCCTGGGAAAAAGGCGTCCCCTGCATTGATCAGAAAATAGATATCACCTCCGAAGTCCCGTGCTTAGGCTATGTGGGAATATTGTTTTTGAGCATATCTTCGTGCTCACAACGCTGTTTTTTCCAGCAATCTCGAAATGCGCGGGCACCTTGTTCGCGCCATTTTAACTGCGTTTGGTCTCCATAACCGGTTGATAAATGGCGTGTGTAGGCATTGATGTTAGCGGTATTTGTATTCGGCTAATTAAAAAATATATAAATATTTTAGTTTAGCCGAAACACAAAAGTAAGCTACGTAAACAAGTGGGCGCAATAAACCGCCCGCGTTTACCGCGACTTAACAAATCTCGCAGTACGCGAAGAAAACACTAGGACTGGAGGAGGTTGCTGTCGTTAAGTCTTGGAACACTGAAACGTGACCTCTCCTATGCGGGCTCTTTTTTTTTTTTTTCTTTATAATCAAGGTACTTCGATTAAGAGGCAACGAAAGCACGGGCTAGCGATTGCTCAAGAGCGAGAAACCTTTTTCGCATGGTGGTGGCGCGAAGCGCGTTACTCCTGCTCGCGCGCGTCTCCGTGCTGCTGCATCCCGCCCCGTGCCGAGATCGAATCTTGCGCGGACACGCGTGCGCGTCGTCGCCTTGTGCCATTTCTCCGCGTCTCCTCTGGACTGGCGATCGGTCCGCTGACTGCATGATGCGCCACTTTCGCCGCCTTGCAGCAACGCGAGGCGGCAGGGTGACTGCGCCTGCAGTGCGTCCGTGAAACTGGTTTCGCCATTCGTACAACTCCAATTCAGGGATGCGCACGCCGCGCACACATAAGAGTGTTGACTTGTGCGGCAGCCGGCTGACCTCGCGTGCATGCAGCACAAGTCCATTATGTGATTTTCGTCTTGCTCAACTCGCTCATCATCTGCGCTGCTGGAGAGCGGACGGTTCTAGACCCTGTTCAGCGCCTACATGTCGCCGGTGTGAAGCGCTGCAGGCGACGTCGGCCACCCTTCTTTGGTATACCACCAGCTAGGCTACTGCGTGCACTGTTACCTCTAGGAGCGTTGTGGGTACCGTGTTGCGCAGTCGTCAAATTTTAGCGACTGTTCTCGTAATTTTTAGGCCCTCATAAATTGAACGCGTATGAAAAACAAAGTTCGGGGGGGGGGGGGGGGCATTTTCATAAAAATTGATTGTGATGGAAGATCTCACTTCGTTGCCAGAGCAGATGCTGAATGTTTTAGTATATAGTGCAGTGAATTGAATGAAAACGAAAAGACTGATTTCACGTGGCTGAACTGCAATTGCATTCTTGCTAGTAAATTTAGCGAAAGATGCTTCACTAACGGAGCACGGAATCTGAGGCAAAGCGAAATGTCGTAGCCAAATACGGTGGTGGTGGTGGTGAGGACGCGTTACGGAAACAATGGCTGCCCACAGATCAGTGGGCGGTGTCTGTACCCACTTTCTTTTTTTTTAATTCTCCCCTCAGGTCTGTCGATGCTGTCACTTGCGGCTGAATCGCGGATGGAAACTTGGGGGGGGGGGGGGGGGGGGGGGGGGGGTATTCCGTAAGTGTGTCCATTTCGGCCGCTGCTGATTGGCTTGGGCCGCTACAGCTGCGTCCAATCAGCAGCGGCCGAAATGTAAGTGGACTCTTACGGCATACCCTCTTTGGTCGCTGTGCGTTGCGAACCGTACTTTCGCCGCGCACGCGGCTCCGGCGGACACATGAAAGCCGGCGGCGTCGTGTGTCGCGCCAACCGGTTTGCCGATCGGCCGTCGCGCATCCTCTGTTTGACCGACGCTACGGTCGCGCCCGCGCGCCTCTCTGCGTGGCCGGGTTCTGCTTTCATCCCCCCTCCCCCCCCGCTACGAGTCTATCCTGAAGCCAGTCGTTTCGCCGCACTGCTATAGGCGTCGCCTTGTGGGTCCGCTCACACCCAAAGGAGGAGGTCGGAGCCGCAGGTTCGATCGAGGCTTTCGCGCCTCTCGCGCCTGTTGTCGTGAAAAACACGCTGGATACCCCAAAGTTCTAAACCATCGACGACGCGCGTTGGTGGAGAGGGGATGCATGTTACGGACCATATAGCGTTACAGATGCGTGACTTTTGGCACTTATTTTTAGATTCCGTGAACACCGCAGAGAAAGTGTGTTGCTTTGCAGCCATCGTTTTCGCTTTCTTTGAGTATGAATAATTGGTAAGCTCGCTGAGCTTGTTAAAACAGGTGGCCATAATAGACAACCCTTCCAGGTCGCTTCGCCGACGCTGGTCTGTCGGTGAGCCCCCCTAATCAGTGCATGTATCAGGCGAAAGCGCGTCGTGGATGCTTGCACGAGCATGTGCGCAAGGGCAGGCTGAAAAAACGCTGGGAAACAAAGGACGCGTCAGTCGGCTTATCTCCGAACAGCGACGGTGTGGCGCGATTGTGCGCGCAGGGCTGCCGACCAGCAGCCAAAATACTGCTCTGAGCGATAGGACCCTGACAGACCGCCGTTCACGGACGCGTGATGTTCCCCGCTCGAGGGTGTAGCTCCGCGCGCATTTCAGCCCCCGAATTTCGCTTTCGCGCGCTCAGAGAGCAGCAGCAGTTCGCCGTACAGGAGTTACGAGGGCAATCGCACTTCAGACCTAAATTTATGACCAGCATGGACAAATTTCACATATAAAATGGAGCGCTCATGTGTAGTAATTGAAAAGAATGGGCACCGAGGGACACGATTTTTTTTGGTCACAACCATATAAACCCAAGGAAAACGTGGCGGAAATTGTTTTAATTGGAAGTGTAGAAAGGAGAAGGTAAAGAGAAATAAATGTAGACGAAAACACAATTTGCCGCCGGGGAGAGCCGAACCCACACCCTCCGCAACGAGCGTGTAATTTTCGTGTTAATTGCCACGATAACCCCAGTCCGCCACGGGTGGCATTCGCAAGCATCATATAAAGATACTGACATATTTTCTCAGGAAAAGAAACGTGGAGCCGCGTTTCCTATTGCCAGCCCCGCTTAAGCGAATGAGTCATCCTGTAAGAGTAAACGATTTAGTTATTCATTTTTCTCCTATTATCCGTCGCGCCGAGTAGGCGATAATTACAGCGTCAAGAATAGTGTGGAAGGCGAAAATATCTGGGTCGTTAGTTATGCCCTTGAAAAGGTTCTTGAAGAGCATCTTAAAAGAGGCAAAATGGACACCTTCGTGCCACCCATTAATAGTTGGGCTCACACAGGTTCCGATTACGAAAACGTGTACCGGCAACAACCACCACGGGACTTGGATTAAGTACCTATAATAGCCATCTCTGAAAAGGGTGAACGAAGGATTCATCGGGGCGGCACTGGTAGGCGAAACTTTGCACTTCGGGAAATAGCGAATAGTTGGGACGTGTGGTTTTAGGCCAGAAACCGGCGATGAGGGGCGATTGCGAAGCTCTCCGCGATGGCATCAATAGGCCCCACTTAGGTAACCGATGGTCAGACCGCGAAATTCCCGGCCCTTCATTTTATCCGCAAATAATCTATTCCTGCCGAAGGCGGGCACTTTCAGGCAGTACTGACTTCGTTTTTTTTTTTTCGTTTTTTTTCTTTTTCTTTTCTTTTTTTGCCCGCAGTTTATCATTTAACCCTTACTCCACCCGGGCTACCTCGTCAGAACCATCTCGTCCAGACCCATGCGTAGTGCCATTTTTTCCGGTGCTCTGGAGACTAAAGTGTTGGACCTGAGTATGGGAGGGGATCGAGCTTTAGCGACCGCGCCGGCTTAGAATAGTATCTGTTGTCTAGTTAACTTTTCTTTTTCTCGTTCTGCCTGCGCTACAGCAAGTGCTAGAAGTACCACCTGTGCCAAACCAATTATTGCTGGGCAAGAAGCTGCGGCTCATGCGCAAGAGCTCATCTGTCGCCTCGAGGAGTGCACCATGACCGAGAACGATGAACGCCCACCTCAGTGCGGGCTGGAATAAGTGCGGGACCCGCGTAAAAGGCACTACCAGTTTATTGCTTTCATCATGCGTGATTCTGGCCCGAGTTCTTTTACTAGCGAAACCCCTTATGTTGAGCGACAACTCCCGAGTTCTGTCATCCTGTGTGAGAAGTCCGTGTGCGTAAGTGCTGCTGCGCGTTGCAAGCGAGCGCCCTTGGCTTTCTCTCTCTTTTTAAAAATAAGTTGCACCCGACGTTGGCGCCAGACCCGTTGTAGCACACCACTGTGGGGGGTGCGGCAGCTCTAGGCGCTTAGCCGCGTGCAGCAACGCCGCGACGTTGTATTGAAACGAGGATGTAGTTCGGCAACGTTGTTCATGGCCGGGAAGGGGATAGCTTTAGAAAAGCCTTTGCGGCAGCAAATCAATACGTAGCATGCGACAGGTCCACGCTGCTCAGCCTAGCCGCGTCATATGACGTAGCGACCAGCGTAGCTTAACGCAGAAAGTTTGGCTAGTTGGCGTTGATGCATTTGCTGAGACAGTAACTAGTTGAAGTCTAGCGCTCTGTCCTGTCTCAACTTTTCCCGTTAGTCTTCTCAGCGCTAGTTACTGTCTCAGCAAATGCACCAGCGTAGGTGTTCGCACTTTCGTCTCGCTATTTCGACAAAGCGTGTACGTACCAACTAAAGCTTTCTACTGCTTCACGTGTGGACACTGACGCGCCCTGGGTTTTCTCGGGTGACGCTATTTAGGATTCTCATTCTGGAACGGACCCTTTTGTGAGCGAGCGTGTGCTTATGTTGTGCACTGAAAAGATTTTGCGCCAAAAAACACACACAAGAAAGACGACGACACCACGGGCGCTACTTCAACTGTTTAATGAGGGTGAAAGCACTCGACATATATAGCGCCTACTCTAAGACTTTGTACTCCATGTTGCCTTGTACGCGTGCGCGGTGTTTTGGAGGGCTATATATGTCGAGTGCTTTCCCCCTCATTAAACAGTTGAAGTAGCGCCCGTGGTGTCGTCGTCTTTCTTGTGTGTTGTTTTTTGGCGCAAAATCTTCAGTATGCAAGATCACCAACTAGCCCAGCAGTTAACTTTTCTAAAGCTTATGTTGTGGTTTGTGCCGAGATGTGAAGACGATAGCGCAGGAAATGAGCTGATTGGTCTTATATGCTTGAAATGATACCCAGCACTAGGTGCAGTCTATAGAGTGGTGCGCGTTCTCCGTGTAAATATCAGCGTAGTATTATTATTAATGAAAGTGTTGTGTTTGGTTAGCTCAGGGTCCTAAGACGGGGTTTCGACTCGCTGCCTCCAGTAAGGAAACCCGTGGTATAATATGTGTGGCCAGTCACATCGTCTCGTTAGCCGTTTACGTAACGTCGAAGCGAAGGAAACTTCCTACTCTGCGACGCTGTCATAACCTCGTAGGTGAAGCACGCGTCTGCTCTGCAAATAGGGCGCGCCGAGTTTTAGAACGGAACTAGATCGGAAAGCATGGGTAGTGCGTAAGCTTTTCTAAATTTCGTTGTTCTTGCTTAGAAATTTTCTGTCGTAAATTCAGATGTCTACGATGATTGCGTTCACTCTCACTCGATGATTGCGTGCACTCTCAGCGACCTTCTCATGGCCTCGAAGCAAAAACAAATGCTCAGAAGTTTGGTATATGTTGCTTTGGGGTCTTGGCAAAGGTCCTGGAAAATCAACCGCGATCGATCGCCACGGCTCTCGTCGGGCAGGTCTTGAGCATTGATTCGCGAAAGTCGTATCTCCTCGCGGCTGCACCTCAACCTAGCAAGCTGCCTCATTGTACGCAGCGCTTTGTTTCTATACAGACGGCGCGCGCTACTGTGGCGCCATTTCGTAGCCATCGTCGCCACACAGCCCTTGTTGCGAGCCGCTACGCTTTTCTCACGCTTTCTCACACCTTCTCCGCTTTCCGCCTCATGGTTTCGCTGCACCTTCCTCCTCGGCTTTCCTGCTCGCGCTCTTCGTTATCACCGTCTTTCATCAGCCGCTGCGCTACGCGTTCGCTTTCATCTGCCGCTGTGTTCGTTCGCTCGGTTACGAGGGACAACGCCGACGCTCGCCGTAGGGACGGGCGCTTAAGAGGAAGCTTTAGCTCGGGCCCAACTCCGACGCGGCCTATTCAAATACATGTAAAAACGAAAAAACGTTTTTATGAGATAACCCCTGGACCTATTTCGATGAAATTTGTTGCATTTGAAAGAGAAAGTTAAATTCTAGTGACTGTTGGAAGCGGAATTTCGATTTAGGGCTTGAATTTTCTTAAAACGATTTTCAAATATTTGACCGTTTGAAAAAAATAGAAGCACGAAGTTTACAAATTCATAGCTCTGCATCAAGAACTGATATCGCGGTTCGGTGAACGGCATCCATTAGATCATTCAAAGCGGACAAATTCAATATGTCATTTTACATCTTACGTGAATTTGTTGCGTTGGTTACAATGGTTTTGCAAAAGTTGTATTTCCCTATGATTACATTTTTTTATATTCATGTGTAACATATCAATTTTGTCCGCTTTAGATGTACTATTAGATGCAATTCACAGAATTGTATTATCGTTTTTACTGGTGGAGTTAGAGTTGTTAAACTTGATAGTTTCGTTTTTTGAAAATTTTCAATTTTTGCCAATTTTTAATAAAAAATTGACGACTTAACTCAAAAATTCGAAACTAACAGTCCCTAGATTTTAAGTTTTTCTTTTAAATGCAGTGAACCCCGTCAAATTTGGTGCAGTGGTTGCCGAGAAAAACGAATTCTCATTTTACATGTGTTTAGATAGGAGCACCCGAGCTAAAGCTTCCTCTTAAGGCCAAGATATAGTCCGGCGTTCTCGGCGCGCCAGGCCGCGGCAGGCGAAGTCGATACGCTGCGCTAGCGACGCCAGGCGTGCAAGAAATTTGCTTCCTCTAGAGTTCGGCGTGCGCGCGCAGCTCGAGGCTGGCGCCATCTGTGCGTCCGGGAGGGCAACTTCACGGCCGCGGCGAATAGCTGTTTCCATGGCGCATGCGCGTCTTGCATATACCCGCGCCGTTCGGGTAGCGCGCGCGCTTTTTCTTTCCGCGCGCTGTTTGTGCGCCTAAAACGAAAACTTTTGCGGCATGGCGTTAACTTGTCCTGACAGCCAGCAAAAAAAATTATAGGGTTTTCCGTGCCAAAACCGCTACTGATTATGAGGCACGCCGTAGTGGAGGACTCCGGAAATTTCGACCACCTGGGGTTCTTTAACGTGCACCTAAATCTAAGCACACGGGTGTGCTTAGATTTAGCACACCCGTGGTAGGTGACCCCCACTTCATGCGCCGCACGTCGAGCTATTGTCTGCCCCCCTGCTTGACTATTCCCGAAAATGCAACGGGAGGCTGGCACGGTTCCAGGTAGTTGATCTTGGTCCCGAGCAAAGCTGTTTTGCGGCTCTAGAAGGTCGTTCGAGAACAACCCGTCTCCTCCAGCTGAGCGCTTCCAGGTGAGGAGGCGACGCCGGAAGCAAGTCAACATCAATGACGTGACCCCGTGAGACCGAAGGTGTTAAAAGCGTGGGACAGGGCAAAGTTTTTTCGTTCTTCTTGCCACGGGCCGCAGCGTCCGATTTGCTGCCGGCCGTCGATGACTTTGACTGTTCAATACTTTGTGTTATTACTGTAAATAAACCTTCAGTTCTCAAAACCCTCAACGTCTGCCAACTCCCGCACTCAACGGCACGATCTAATATCCCTCACTATAGTTTTGGAAGAGCGATACTTTCGAGTGACTGTATACGTGTTCACGTTTCCTGATTCGCCAACGGTATCTCTATACGACGTTTCGCATTTCTAAATACTGAACGCGATCGTAGCCAGACATCACTGAAACATGCTGTGCACACAAGTGTCGAAAACCAGCTGCGGTGCGACTCGTTTCGTTGAGTCACGCCACGCTCCGTCCACAAAGTGAGTGCTTCGGTCTGTCGAGCGGTAACATCCGAACCCGGTGTTTCCACTAGAAAAAGAGGGCTTAATGTCGCCAAGAATTTTCTGAAAGTTCGATCATTTCCATGCTCTTAGATGGCTAGCAAGTCAAGCGCAACTTTTCTCCTTGAGATCGAGTTCATCGCAACTGCGGTTCAATACGTACGATCACCTAGCAAAAATTTGGAGTACGCTTAAGCTTCGCCTTTCAGAGTGAAACGCGACAGCATTCAAAGATACCCGACTGCTTCTCACGCTTCCCGACAACTGCAGCGCATGTAACCGTAACGTTTACCGGGAAACGCTCCCGGTGAACGCTATGCACGAAGGTGGGCTAAAGTTTTAAGGCGGGCTTTCTGGTAGAAACGCGGCCTCTTGCATGGACCGCGATGCGGCGGAAGCGAGTGCCATCTGGAAGTGTTTCAAGGAAGCGGGCGCGCCGCTCCGTGGACTCCGATCTGTTATAGGCAGTTGGGCGTCCGAAACCACCCACGTACGCAGCGCGCGAGGTCGTGTGTGCTTGGCGAAGCACGCGTGCGTGAAACGGCTATATTTGACCGAACGCAAAAGTTCAGAAGGTTATTGCTGATATGTACGCGCAGGAGTCGGTAGTGTGCTAATCAGCGCCATCATATGCCAGCTTCTGAAACTATAGCCAATATACTAAGTCAAACCGCAAGTCGGAGTCCCATCTTTGGCAAGAGCCATATCGAAAAACGCGCTCTTGTGGACACGCGAGAACGTCCCGCAGCTTTAGATAAGCTGCGGGCGCACGCAAGAGACCGTGCGTGCTTCTGCGTACTGCGCATGCGCGCTGTCGCATCCGCGTGTTTCCTGCGTACGCAGAACTGTTGCGGACGCCCAACTCTTTTTACCCACCGGCGTGCGCAAATGGCGGTATGCGTGGTTCGAAAATATTTTTGCCGAAACAACGTCCGACACCGGACGCCGTATTTTCTGCGGCACGGGCTCCTTAAAGGGACACTAAAGTGAAAAATGATTTCTTCTGCATCAGTAAATTGCCCTTCTACAACACCAAAAACACCACTCTTACAACGATAACACGTTTGGTAAGCCAGAAAAAGCGCAAGAACGAAATATGGCGACGCCTATTTAAGTTCCTGCACCTGGGGGCTGTGACGTCTTGGATTTTGTTGGCAGCTTCTAGGGCCTAGTAATCATATATAGCGGTACAGATTGACTACATTGTGTTCTGAAGGGACCAAATATGAAACATCGGAAGTTTCGGGAACCTTTATTTAGCCAACGCGGCCCAAATGCGAAAACATACTTTGGAATCCCTGACGTCACGTTGACGTACCGGCGCTGGGGCTTCGGCGCGAAATTCAAATACTGATACTTGGACCTTCATTTTCTCATCTAATAATCAAACTATTTTTTTTGAAATGACTGCCTGCAGGGTTCTCAAACAATGCTTCATTAGTCTACACTGATTTATTGTTTCGCTTTAGTGTCCCTTTAACGTTTTCGCGGTAAAACGGTCGCACGCCGTGCGCAGACGAAGCAAAGGGGGTGGTTCGGCAGCAGGCGCCGCCCCTACGCCGTTTTGCGCATGCGCTTGGTCTTCCGTGCTTCCAGTACGTGGCGCTGTGCGGAGCAGATTCCCTTGACGCCGCTGCCTGTGTTGTCTGCCTCTTCGTGTGTCCCGTGCCTCTTTGTGTCCCGTTATTCGCGCTGTTTGCAAAAGAATGTGTTCGTACCAACAAGCCCGGCTAGCCATTATTAGTATTGCACCCAGTGGAAGATTATAATTTTTTGACGTAGGTTTATTCAGTCTGCTTCGGTGAAAAAGCGAAAGCTATTCGACCTCGTTACTCTATTATATAAACAAACAAAAAACGCAGACAGGCCAGACCTGACGATCCACGTTGATGTTGGCGCTCGCGATTGTGCGGGTCGTGTCCGAAGCGCGCGTTGCTCCGTTTCTCATCGGCGGCCGCACTCGTTCGCAGATTAGGGGGCGTCAGCGCGTCGCGCAGATGCCAGGATGTACTTTTCGGCCCGGTCTCAAAGAGGATGCCTTTGCCGTCCGCTGGCAGGGTGCCTGCGCCGCCGGCCCGAGTTGTCGCCGCTGATAGTGTGGTGAATGCGTGCGACACCGTGTTTGTGTTGGCCGGGCGTGTCAGTGGCCGCCCGCCCTAGTCTTCCGCCTTCGTTGCAGTTCCTCCCACGTGATGGCAGTGCTACCGCATTCCCTAGTCTGAAACAATATTTTTTCGCCTGTGGACACAAATACGAAAATTAATGAAAAAAATGAGGCATATAAATGAACCCGTACACAGCGCGCACAGTAAGTTACACGAGCTGGCTTGATATCATCGCGCAGGATAGCTGATTTCTTGCGCTGCTCAAAATAGCCAGGTTACAAGATTGCAGCCACTTGGACCCGTCGCTGTCTAATCGTTGCCTCGCTGGGCGCGGGTCCCCATTTGATTGGGTCGGTCGCAAATGGTCAAAAGATGGCTGTTCTGCCCTGGACTGGAGTTGGAAAAACAGCTGAACTGCGATGGCGGCGTCGCAAGCTTATTTTGCTTGCGGTTTGCCGCGGATGGAGACACGTCGCCGCTGTTTTAAGGAAATTGGCATTCTTAGCCCACTTTCTGCTCGATGTGTCTAACCGTTTTCTCCGACCTTAATTTTTAATCTTTCATCTCCGGTGATGGGCGGAATCGAGCCAGCGTCACCCGTGTTCAAGCACAGCAACCCGATACTCTGCGCCACGAATGTCCGTTAACGGTAACCATCTTTCTAACCTCTATCGACTTGCTCCGAGCGCACTCCGCAAGTGCATGTCCGACTGATAAAATTGAGAACACCCGCTATTCTAGCTGGCAGTAAATAAAAGTTGGACGCCTGAAATAGACGCCTATGCAATCATGTCGTAGTTCATTCTAAGTCAGTTGTGCAGAACCCTAATTATACAGTGCCATCGGTACAAAGCTTTCTTTGCGGCGTACGTCCCAAGTTGTTGGTGCTGTAGTTACGCTGTGGCGTATGCGTGTATTAATGCGATCAAGTCTTGCCCCTTTTGTAACAGTCATCGTGAGATGGCTTCTACCGAATGTTTTTTTTTTCTCCGGTCAACGCACTTCCAGTGCTGACGCCGTCGTGATACATTTTAAGAAGCCTTAAATGCAGTCACAAAGTACGTGGTGAGAGCCAGAGCAACAGAAATGACAGGCGTGTTTCCGATAGTAGACGCAGTCGCATGAGCGAGACATCGCTTCAGGTAAACGAGGCGCCAGCTGTTGGTGCTTTGAATCACGGATACGGAAACTCAAAGTGCGAAAGCATGCGCGATAGCACGAAACGTGGCACTTCTGGTGGCTTTTCGCAGGTCGCGCTCACTGCCCGAAACATCGATTGGTCGCTTCTCTATTGGTAGTCGGTAGCGCGACCTTTGTCAATCGGCATGTATTGTGTGAACGAACTTGTCGGTGGTTTGGTTCGTGCGCAGGAAACCTCTCGCCGTCTTTCGGACATGTTATCTTACAGTGAGGAGGGATTAATGCTGCATGGGAAATGCGCAGGCGGACGAAATTCAAGTAGGAACCTAGTAGAGCGATTAAATTCTAAATTAAACTCTGGGGTTTTACGGTGCCATGACCACGTTACGATTACCGTAGTCGGAGGCTCCTTGTTAAAGTTTACCACCTGTGGTTCTTTAACGTGCACTGAATGCACACACGGTACACGGATTTTTTGCGTTTCCCCTTCGTTCAAATGCGGCCGCCGCGGCCAGGATTTTATCCCACACCCTCGTGTTTTTAGTAGCGCCATAGCCACCGGGTAACTGCGGTGGGTCATTAGAGGGAACTTTGGTGGTGGGAAGTGGGGTGCATGGCGGCACTTGTAACGTACAGCTGCGTCCTACAGTCAAAGCGGTCCTGAACCACCCTGGGCTTGGTGAAAGTACAGTCCGCGGATAGCATACGCTGCTCTGAACATCTCGGCCAAATTTTTCAGTCGTGCGCGGCGCGTGGAGCTCGCAAGCGGAGCGCGAATTTACCTTTTTCTCAACTTTTGCAATTGTGCTGGGGGTGATTGCATGGTGGCTTTGGCCCGGTCTTGGATCGTCTTTGCAACTTTGGCGTCCTTCTTTGAACCGTTTGCTCCAACGCTCCACAGTGGCCAATGGAACACAATGTTCAACGTACACGGCAGCCATACGGCGACTAAATTCTTTTTAGGAAACACCTTCAGCTGTCAAACCTCACGACACCACGCTGTTCAGCTTTTGGAGTGTCGATTATGTCACGCAACCATGTTCAAGCCAGTGTATGAGCACTCTTTTCTTGACGCTTTATTTCGTAGTATAGCAGATTCCCGTACGTGGCTGCTATTGGCCAATAGCTGACATCAATCAGGAAGGGTGTTTATTTCGTAGTATAGCAGATTCCCGTACGTGGCTGCTATTGGCCAATAGCTGGCATCAATCAGGAAGGGTGTTTGTATTAGTGTGCTTCTTCCGACTGTTACTGAGTATATTTATTGGTGCAGGTCAATAAACAGGCTGAAGTAAGCGAAAATCTGCTTTCAAATTTCGATAAGAATGACGTTAAGGACGCTGCGCATATGCACTACAGTTGCACGTAGCTGCGGACTGCTACGTAGCGTAGATACCGCGGGCGCCGCGGGGTGCCGCGATGCGCCCGCTGTCCGAGCGCAATGCGGCTCGCTGAGGACAACCGCGTTCGGCTTAAGTTTGGCGCGTCGTAGGCCCCCTGGCCGCCCTTTGCTCTTGTATCCCTCCCCTTCTCGTTCGTGTCACTGAACCGGGCACATTGCCTTTTGTCATCACGGAGGGTGCAAGCTTAAATCCCTGTGGGCGATGTATGCTTCGCAGAATCCGTTTGTCGGTTTTCGCGGTCGCAGTGGTCTGAACGCATGACTTCTGTGACGTCGCGACACCGCCCGAAAGCGGGGACCCCACACTTTTGTTTTGTCCCACACGGCTTCGTCGGTAAGGCGTTTTCCAGGAGGCGTTGTTATCCAATGCCAAAGGAGACTATCGACGCCGACGTCGCGTGTTAATTTATTAAATGCGCCTAACGGAACTAAAATCCCCGTTAAGAATAAACACGGATGTGCAGCGACGTAAAGAGTCCAGCCGGCCGTTTGCAACTTGTTTACGCGCCCAACTCGTTCCGAAAAGCCGAGAGCTTCATTTTTAATAGAAGTGATTCGTTTATGTCATTTTATGCTCATCTGATACTGCACCAGATAAAAGGTGGTGTCCGCGCACCACGGGGATGCAGTTCGCATGTGCAATATGCTCGCCTATATTTAGCACCAGCGGCAATTAATGTGTTGATGTAGCCACCATAGTTTACGTGCACTCAAGACTAGTAGCGTCCTCTTGTAAACCGCACACAGAGGCCGCTGCACTTCAGGGTTGAGAATGCCAGCGATATAGGGGAGGCCAGATGCGAAAGTGGGTCTGTGGTTTGGCGTCTGCGGAATGCAGGACAACTAATTTACACAGAACTAGCGCCGGTAATAAACGGAGTGCTGCAAAACTACAAAGGAAATAATCGAAATTCCGAATGTCTCACTCGTGTACGGACAAAGCATTCGTGTAGCCCTACTTTCAAATTCCGACTTATTCAGTTGTAACTCGAATTTTTAGTTCAAACTGGCTCATGGTTCTCACTCACTTGCATCTCTTTGCCGCCACCCACAACAGTGGGCATGCAGCTAGTTCGCCGGAACCATTGACTATCCCGCCTCCTAGAAGACACGCTCTTCTGTACACGTCTGAATCGGGGTGCTGCACAAACGTTGTATTCTATTCTATTCTATTCATGGTGTAAAGTTGCGCGGATTGTGCGGGCATATAAGCAGCGCTCACGCCGCCCGCGCCTTTGCCTCCCGTAATGTGCGGCGTGTTCTCCGTTCTTGGCGAGACTTGCAGTACGCGCTCCCCGGGCTGATGCGTGTGTCGATAAAACCCTCTGTCGCAAGCGTTCACAGAGCTCGCCGTCGTTGGGCGTAGGCCGTGGGGCTGCTGGCGCCGGGAGGTTTGCCGCCTCGCTTTGTAGGCAGGAAGCCGTGCTATTCCGGAGCGCTCGTGTCGCGGTGCCTCTCTGCTGAATGGGTGCGGAAGGGGCAATCCCGAGTGACCCCAGCGCGCGCTCGCACACGGACGGGTACTTCGCTAATATTAAGGCGTATTCTTCAAAGCGCTCTTCAAGCATCGCACCCTCCAACGCCGTCTGTGCATTACTTCGCGCCACATTAAACTCGCGAAACGTATTCGATACCTTTAACGTCTCGCTAACGAAAAGAGTAACAATTATATTTTTAAGAAACAATTACATTTAGTCATCTCTGTCGCTCCCTCGTATGATTGATGGACGCGGCTGTTTTGTAGGCACACGAAGAGGCAAAGAGAGATGTGAACATGTCAGTTTTCAGAGACAACGTGAAAGAGGACAGTGCAGAGATGATCGTAACCTTGCATTAAGCGTACTCGGACGACATCTCGCGTACACCTGTTAAATGAGAAATATATTGTGCTGTCATGTTCATCTTTTCGCTACCCGTGTCCACATTTGTGGGCACTTTTTCTAGAGCAAAGTATTCCTAAGCGCAATGTTGACCGATATTAAAATTACATGCCTTTCTCAGCCTGTACCATGGCTTACTGCCAAAGGTGGAAGCCTCGGCGGAGATGGCCGTTAAGAAAGTGGTTGGGAGCGTTTTGGCAAACCTTCCTGTTAGCTACAAGTGCACAATATTTGTGGAATCTTTTTCTAAGTCAACTACGCCTCATCGAAAAGTTCCAAAGCGTTCAAATCCAGTTTGTGAGCCTGCATCATAGTTTATCCTGCTCCAAAGCGGGCGCCATATCTCGACTGAGGTGGCCCTTAAAAAAAAAAAAAAATGGCTTCGAGCGTCTCACGAGATGTTTTAAGAACTTGTGTCCACATTTGTGGACACTGCTTTCTGATTTCGAAATGCTTTTTGTGTCAGCAAGTCTTTCCATGCAAGTTCCTGAAATAGTGTGAAATAGATTTAAAAACAGTTACTCATTTCCTTGCCTACATAATTTTTTTAGCAGGAATGCAGCCGGAGGCAGCAGTTGGTGGGGCCAAATATATTCAGGAGCAGTGCTCACTGTGTCCTTCGGCGCCCTGTGTGTGCGTTAAGGTCGCTCTTGCGGGTTTCTCTATAGGGTCTCCTTCGGTTTCTTTCACGCCTGGCTTTTACTCAACGTTGTCGTTGAGGCGCAACTGACTGTGTGTAGCCCAGCGCGATTTAGGTTTCCCGCGCGCGTGCGGAGCGTCGTCGTATCGACCTGCATCTGGTATGGCGATGGTGCTTGCCACCAAGCTGCCGCCAGTGTTGCCTCGGCGACCGCCGTCGCGCCGGTCTGTCGCCGCGCGGGGCGGAACCCGTCTCGTCCCGCAGGCGCCTCCCGCCGAGGGATGTCCGCTTCCTGCTTTGCGAGCGGGCTCGGCTGGAAAACGCAGCACTCGATTTGGTGGGCTTTTGCCATTTGAGCTCTCCTCTCGGCGACCTCTCTAGAACAGTAAGATTTTTTTTTCCCAGCTGCTATGCTGTCATCGGCTCCCATCGCTGATGACATGTTCACGTAGGCCATGGCCTTCAGACAGGAAGGCGGTAGGCTTTTTTGAGGGGGGGGGGGGGGGGGGGGTAGTAGGCATTGCGTCTTAAGGCAGACAGCTAGAAGCTATCGTGAGCACCGGCAAAAAAAAAAAAGTGCTTTGCGTCATGTTATGAGTACATGCGCGCAATGGCTGGGAATTCGGGATCTCTCTTCGTCAGTCCCCAACCTTGAACCCCATGCTCAGCTAGTCTCCTCTCACACACATTTTATTTTTGTCGTATTTTTGAGGAAACCAGTCAGGAACATTGGCAGAAAGATCCGGCGCCTTCTTGCTTCGTCCCGTGCTTTGCAGACTTATACCCTTGTCAAGCGAGCACGTGCACTTACGGGGAGTGCACTTCGGGACTTTGAGTTTATACGTTAGGCTGCGCAGTGCTAAACGGGAAAACAGCGCACTCACACTAAAAAATATCGACAGGCTAAAATTGTGTTTTTTGAAGATGTAGATTAAATTAAAAAAACCTAAAAAGCGATTGCTTTAGTTGTATTATAGATAAAGACAATCTTAATCCATATTTACGCAACAAAAGAACTTAACATATTTCTATCATAAGAGTGGTACAACTCAAGGCCGGCCAAGACGAATGCCTAGCCTATCCAGAACAAGATTATGGCGTGCGACGAGGCGGCATTTGATCCTGCTAGAACAGAATAACAGCGAGTTCTGATCTGATCATTTTATTAAAAGCTTTCCAACAACTAGAATGAACTTGTCCTTTTTCTATACATTACATTTTGTATCGTTGAAACCACAGGCGGCGAAGCTACGCACTCGGCCGCAGTGCACTCTTCTGCGAGTACACTCCGCTTGCGACGTTTAGATTTGTGAAAGTGCACTTAAAACCGAGTGCACTCTCCGTTACGTGCACTTGTCCGCTTGACAGTGGTATAAATCGGGTAACCTTCTGTCTTCTTTTTCTGTTTCTCTGCAAAGCCCTCTATTTAGCCCTATTTGGGGAAACTCTCAGCAAAACCCTGTCTGCCCAGCCGCGTTCCTGTGAAATGCGGTTCTTTCTGTTGACCGGAGGCGACACTGCTCTCCGCCTGCTGTTCGTCCTTCGATCGGGGCGCTCGAAGTCGGCAGGTGTGTGCACCTCACTCCTGCAGGCATTGTGGGTGCTGGTGGGGGGCAGTGAACTCGTTCGCCAGTTCGTGGCTCTTTCGATGATGTCATGGCAACTGCGTTTGGTGCGCGTTCTGCGAGATTCTGCACCTATTGTGAGAGTGCACGTGCCTTATGTGCCATTAGGGATGGTTTGCAGAACATAGTGGTAATAGACCGTTTCCTATGCCCCGCTCAGCCGCGAGCGCGTGAGCGGACGGGTGCCTCCGTTCCGCTAGAGAGCTCGCCGACCGGAGCGCACAAGCTCGACGAGCGAGACGAACAGAAATACAAAATGGCTGCCGCCACTGCTGCGGGTCGGCTGATCTGCTTGGGAGACGCTTTGCATCTTGAGAGTGCCTAACGAAACTAGGTTAGGGTAAGCAATTCACCCACAAACTCATCTGGAAGTTGTCTATGCACAAGCATTGTGCCACTTACACATCTCCACGCAGCCTGGTGTCATTATCAATGTTGTTATACTTCATCCGATGAGTATAAACGACAGCGCTGCGGCGACACGAACTGCTGCACACAGCGGCGCAAGCTCAATTGATGACGCAAGCAAACTACTGCGAGTGGCGGCGCCAGGTGCGCTGATGACGTTCCGATCATTGAGCCGTTATCGCTCTTTAGCGCGTTATCCATCCGCGTCCAACCATTATCAGCCGTACTGCGGCTGCGTGTGGCGCGACCGTGCGGGCCTGTGTTCTCGCCGCTTAGTTCGTGTTAAAGTGAGACGTGCAGGCCCCATCTTGAAAGCGATCTGCGATGGGGACACAGTGCGTCGAGTGCTGATATTTCCGTGTGCGCTCTGTTCTCGCCGCTTAGTTCGCGATGAAGCGAGAGGGAACACGAAGGTCAATTCGCTCGCTGCTGCGGGCCCTATCTTGAAAGTGATCGTCTTTGTGACGGACCAACGGGTTTCCTCTTTAGGTAGGCATGGTAATGCTTACGCATTTAAAACTCGGCGCCAAAAGCGCATTTGTGAATACGATTTTGTGCACACAAGTGGATGGCACGTTTAGGAGTTCTGGCAGCCTGCTAGCAGCCAGACGGAAGCCAGCTAGTTCCGGTCCTGATGGGAGTCACGTGGCCTGGGATCCCAAGACTACCGTAAGCTGCCCGAAGTTTGCAATATCGAACGCCGGTGCAACTAGGATGCCTGCTCGCAGCGATCACTTTGCCCACCGGCGACGTCGTTGTGTCGTCACTTGACATGAAAAAGCAGGATGTCGGGTACGTCTTATACGCATGAAATTTCGTGCTGACCTGCTTCGGCTTCGATTTCAGAAAGTTTGTTTCGGCTGATGGTGCTTCTCTTGTGACCCTAAGGAGCTGGGGACGCGGCTGGCGCATGAAAATGCACGCCGTCTGTGACGAGCGAAAAGTTTCACAGGGAAAACAATATCGCTCGCGATCATGCGAGCGATAAGCTAATTTACATGTCTAATGTTGTGTACCAATTACTCAACCAGTGCATTCTTAAAAGATCAACGGCCTGCACTTCGAACGCATACCGGCTTCGAGCTGCCGCCCAGGCATACGACGGAGAGACGCAGTGAACACTGGTTAGCTGCAGCGCCTTCGCTAACTGCAAAAATAAAGGAGACCGCCGCGTATATACGCGAGATATGAGAAGGAACACCACCAGAGAAAGACGAACCGAAAATGCACCGCAATGTGTGAATGAGCGGCGCGGAACAGGATGCAGATAACATGCACTCATCAGAGCGCGGCGCGCTGTTCACTGCCGGGAAGAAGCCTTCACGAGACACAAAAGCTTCAAATGGTTCACCGCCGCTCGTATCGCACCGCCTCGCAATGTGGAACGGTGCTTTAGAACCTAAGAAGATAACGCGACAAGTAAGGAAATCCGAAGGTGACCGTAGCCAGTTGGCTGAGCTAGGTAATGTCCTCAAGCGCTCGCGTTGCAATTGGCCAAGTCCCCACGAAGGTGGCGACGAGCGCTCATCGCCTTTTTTATTCGTCTGCTAGTCAGAAAACTTTCAGGGAGCAGCCAGGCCAAAATCGTCCTGGCTGGCTCTGGCACCCCGTGGGTAGCCAGAACCGTCCAGCTCGAATAACCCGAGAAAAACGAAGGCGCGACGGAAAGAAGTGGAAAGTTCTGCTAAAACGCATTTCTACTCCACTCGAGGCGCCATACTTGGAAGTTCATTTAACCTTTAGTAGAAGTTGATCAAAGCGAGTTTCGGGTGGCAGTTGCTGCGCACGGCATTCTCACGCGAGGAGAGTGGGAGGTGCGTAGGTCAGCTTACATTTTTTTTTTTTACTACATTATCTCCGGGATTGGCCAAAAAAGGGGCTAAGAACACTTCAGACGGTGAGGTCTGTGTGTGTGGGTGTGTGTGTTAGGGGGGGGGGTAACTAATTCAAAGTGTAGACGAGGCGCTTTTAGCATTTAGCTGCGATTGTTAAGCCAAATAGTTTGCTGCGTTCATTTTTAATTCCATTCCTACCCGCCACGGCGCCCGGTTGTAAAGGCGACCTGCTGCTGAGCACCAGGTCGCGTGTTCGATTCCCGATCACGGCGGCCGCATTCCGAAGGGGGGCACAGTGCAACAACGCTCGTGTTCTTAGGTGTAGGTGCATGCTAAGAAACCCCAGGAAATTGATACGTAGAAACTCCAGTATACCTCTCCTAGATCCCGTGCGTTGTTTGGGACGTTACCTCCATTCCTCCGAACTGTTGGAGCAAATCGCGTGTTCGCTCCACAGCAATAAAACCTGTCGCTGGTGGCCTGTGTGCGCGTGCAGTGCGACCGCGGCGTTGTTTCAGTGACCAGCTCTTCTCCGTCGCGTCCCTGAAGTGACGCCGCTAGCGTAGTAGTACACGTTCCCCTCCGCCCGCTCCCTTTACATGCATTCGCCCATTGTGTGTGCTCGCGCTACTTGTATTTTTATATACGTCTTCCGCCGTTGGCGAGGCCACCGTAGCCGGAAAGCTTTCGGCGCGGCCGAGTACTGCCTTATTCCTCATAGCGACGGACGGGCAAAGGAAATGGAGAAGTGATTCGGGGCACGAAGTCGCACTGTCGCGACGGGCGCTTTGTTGTCCGCCATTCTCGAGGCGGTCATAACGGAAAGAGGACGCGAGGAGAGTTCGTTTTCTGGATGAACGGTAGTGCTATTTGTGCGGCAGTTGTTGTAAGAGCTTGGTTCCTCCTCGCGCCCTTGATATGCGGCAGGTGGGCGGCACCGCTGCGGCGAGGGCTGCTTTTCTTCCGCCGAGAACGTGTGGTCTCGCGCATTCTGAAATATGGACGAAATTTTGCGCTGTTCCCCGGAGATTTTTCTGAATGGCGGTCTGTGTTTATTCTCGCTGAGCTTCATAGATTTTAAGGTGCCAGTGAAACCCCGCGACACTTTAGACTCCTGCAGATATTCACCCATCGCCAGCTCTGCATGCGTTGTGGCCCACCATCCGCCGTGGTAGATACGTGGCTGCTGCTGTGCACGAGGGCTGGGGCTCGATTGCTATCCATATTCCGGCAAGGGCGGAAAGCGTTCGCGCCGTGTACCGTGCTTTTTGTGCACCCTAAATGACCCTGGGTGGTCCAAATAAACCTTCACAACGGCGTCTCCTATACGTATGTTACGGACGCTGAAACCCCTGAATCAAACAATCCACACACAAAAAAAAAAAAATCAGATGAATACGATACCCCCTAATGCGAAATTTCAGCGCAGATCTATACGTGTTTTCATTTCGCATATCAATATTTCATGATTATATAGGTACACGGTTTATATTAGGAAGAGAACGTTGTCAGTAGCGTAACTGGTGCGGCAATCTGTCTCGTGCGGCACCTTACAAACGGAGTGAAGTGTGGCGCGACTGCCTCGCTAATCGGGAGATCACGAGAGGCAGCGCGTGGGCGCGATTCTCAGTTAGCTACACAGCGAATTCCGTCGCTCAGCGACCGCCGCGACGTCGTGGGCTCTCCACGACTGGATTCCAACAAGTTGGTCGCGCCGTCGCTGAGTCGCACCGATCGGCGCGATGTGGGAGGGGCCATGTGTTTGACGAAACAAGGCGCCGTCAAAGTAGGCGCTTTCCGGTTTTACCGCGCGTTGGTAGCTCTTTGGAGCAATGTCGCGTGCCAGTTTGTTATGTTTTAATAGTGCGTACCCACCAGCGTTTGCGGCTTAGGAGCTTGATAAAAAATTTTTTCTTCCGCCTACTTTATTCGTTTAAAAGGAGAAGCTGCACGCTATAGGTCGGGAGAAGGACACCGCTTCAACATAAGGCACGTACCCACTTGATCGCCACCCTCTTGAACCTCTTCATCGCTACAAATTGCGCCAGCTGCTTATACATGCACACTCAATAGTAGCTTGCTCTGCAAAAGCAAATACTCATCCAGGAAAAGTTGTGGCTTCCGTAGTAACAACGAAACTAGTGTGCTAAACAGAACCACCCACCGACGCCGCACAAGCCGCACGCTCGCACTTTTTGGGTTGTGCAGCGCCTCACTCACCGTATCTGCAAGCTGTTGTAAAGTCGCAACGCTTTTAAACGATAAAAAATGGTGTATCTATTCTGTTATGGAATAATAAAAGGAAAATTTGAATAATTGACTAGTTTCCATATTGTTTTTATTTCACGATGCAGGCATGGATACTTTGTGAGCAGGCGGCAACCTTGCACATCGCTGCGACGGACATCGCGCTGCCGCAAACGCATGTGAAAGCTGTCAGTGAAAATCGTTCGGCGACGTACGCGGCACAACGAACTTTTTCGCCCCGGTCGCGCCATGTGAAACAGCCTATTCACAGCAGCCGCCATGCAACGCTTTGTTTCCCTACAGACAACGCGCGCTACTCTGGCGCCAAATCGAAGCCATCCTCGCCACACAGTCCGTCTTGCACGGCACTACGCTTCGCACGCTTTCGTCCCACCAACGACGAGAGTGGGCCCTTCGTCGCGTTCAAATCGTGCCACCAGTGTCAGTGGCGACAACACCCAAGGGAGCGCCACGTCGTAGCCGCTCGCAATCGCCCCTTGTAGGTGCAGTGATCCCCATCACACACGCTGGTACCGTGAACTGACCTCGGCAGCTGACGCCACGGACGAGCGTAGCCGGTTACGAAGTACGCCGAGGCACGCCGACGCACAAGGCAGGCACGGGCTCTAAAAGTATTGAATATTGTGTTCCGACCCCCCCCCCCCCCCGCCATTTCCGTGGAGGAGGACTTCGTTTCAGTGCTCAGCAGTAGCACCCAGAACTGACCCAAGTGGTCGAGAAAGTGAGCTTGCTGCTATGGTGAATTTCCTTTTATGACGGAAGTGTTCGTGGCGCATAGGTCAGTTGTCGACAGCGTGAAGTTAAACTATGAAGGTATTCTTCCTGAAATTCTACTGATAGAGAGTACGGAGAGCTCCCGCTTTGAATGAGAATATTTTCGTGCAGGCGACATTTCGGTACTTTTCTATACCGTAGCGCGCTTTTGCAAGTTTAATATGAATGACCAACCCGCCCAAGTTCACACCCCGTGGAGACGTTTCTGTGCATCGGTATCGCTCTCCTTGCTCCAGCACACCGAAGTTCTTTGCACGTTACGAAATAAGCCCCCAGTTTTCAATGTTTGTAAGCTGCGGTTGTAGTGGTCATCAGACAGAGTCGTCCTCTGCGTTTATTAGAGCTGCATGAGGAAGCAGCTTCACTGTGAGAAGAGCGAGCGAGTAGGGCTCGGTTACCAAGCTAGTAGCTGTAGTAGTGTGTTCTGAAAGTCGCGGTGCACAGCCTGCAGCACCTTCTCTTGTGCGCTGTAAGCCCAGACTTGGGCTAGTCAGTTACGATGCATGATGTGAACGCGAAACTTGGAAGTAGAACATGGAGGCTTGCTCTCACAGTCGCACGAATGCAGATGCTGAAGGGAAAAGACCCGCAGTGTGCACCACTCTTAGCTGGGCGTTCTCATTTTTGGGCATCCTCGTCTTGTGTGCGCGCTCTGAACAATGGGCGCGGCCCTCCTGGCTCCGCTGCTCGATGCTCGGGCCGAAAGACAATGGGCCTGTCAGTCACCCATAAGCGCGTCCCGATAAGAGGATGTATTCCGAAGAGCCGGGCGGCCACTGCGATCAAGCTGTGCGAGCCCGCCTGTGCCCGGACCGAATCTTGCGGCTCTATTTGGCTGCTGCAGCGGATCACGTCTTCTTCGCCAATCTTCGGGAAGCGCGTGTGTGGGCCAACTGGTGCCAGAGTGGGAATGGGATCAATCACATCGGGTTGCTGTGAGTTTTGTTTAGTGAAACATTCAGTCTAAAGCGAATTTGCGAGAACCGCACTGGCTCAACTTACAAGGCTTGGCGTGATCGGTAGTTCCCGTTATCCGAACTGCAGCCAGTGATGTGCGGATCACCTCGACGGGATTGCAGGTTCACTCTTGACTGCGAAGCACTGGAGGAAATGTCACATGTTGACTGCCTGCGGAGTCGTCGGGAAGTCGTGCAATGAATGCACGCGCGCTCGTGCAGCTCCGCATGCGTTGTTCGGTTCATAAGCTGTGATATTGCAGTTACAGACCGCGTTATGCTAGAGTTCTCTAACCCCGTGGCCATTTGTTTATATTACGTAGGAAGACGCAGACGAAAAGCTGTATACAAGTATAGTTACAAGAAAATACGCCGCACTTGGCCAAGAGGCAACAGCCCGCGCTAGCCTCCAATCGTCGTCGTCGTCTTCTTACTGCTCGCCTCTTCGTCATTGGAAATACTGTTCCGTAGCACTACCCCCGGCGGCAAAAGCGCCGTCCCGGAGCGACTAAAGGTCGGACTCGGAAGCAGTGTAGTAGGCCTTGAGCCTACTGACATGCACGACATTACTAGATGCCAGAGGAGAGGACGAGGTTGAACCCACAGGAGCAATTTCATTCGTCACAGGCGTCACCTGGCGCAGCACGCGGTAGGGCCCTGTGTATCGCGAAAGGAGCTTCTCTGAAAGTCCTTCTCTGAATACTGTTCCGTAGCAATATTACGCTGATTTGCATTCCGAGATTGGCATGCTTGGAAATTAGAGTGCACTTCTTTTCACCACAGCGCCACGGGCTTCGTGTCACACACACATTGTGGGGTACGCTGCAGCCATATTTTTGTCACAATATGCCTTCTGAAGAATCGTAGTGGAGTGGTTGCATTATTTAAGAGCACGGGAGTACAGGATACAAAAGGCAGAACATTCGTCTATGTGCTGTGTTTTTGCGCCCTATTTGTTAACAAATTTGAGACCGTGCTTCTGGTGTATTTGCTGGCACGGTCCCCGACCGGAGGACGGTGCTCGCAAGTTAAAGGGCGCCACTTGGTGTCTTGTCCGAGAGCCTTCAACGCGTGTACCATCCCTTTGCGCTTCCCTGAGGGAGAGGCTTAGTAAGCGCGGCTCTCGTGCCGCTTAGCATGCCAAATTGTATGCAGAGTCCGCACGAGGGGGCAGCGAGGAGAAAGGCTTCGCGACTGTATCAGTGCAGCGCACCGTGATACCGAGTTGACACGCTGGCTGTCGGCTGGGCACTTGAACTTGGCGACCTTCCACTTGATTTTCTTTCTTCCTTCGAGGGGCGGACGGACGTGGCTTAGTGGCGTAGCGTCACTCAACAGTCGACGACCCACACCTAGCGAGACGCTACGCGGCAGTATGGCTACCTGAGCTGCATGATCTGAACCGTGGACGTAGTTTGGCGAGAACCGGGGATTCGGTAACTCGCGCTTTCGTTCGCCCATGTTAAGACGTCTGCGTCCTGCGCGACCGCCCCTGTCCGTCATTCGTGTTCGGAAATGCACAAGTTGTTTTTCACTGTTTGTCTTGCAATTAGGGTCTCACAGACGGTGGCAGGCAGTTTGTTTTTCTTTTTTCCAGATAGTCGCCGTTGGCAGCCCTCGTGATGTGCGCGCTGTTTATTCCATCGTTCAGGTAATGGGAAACGGCGTGGTTGTAGAGTTGCAAGCCTTCTACGTGGATCCGCGGTGTCTGCTTTGGCTTAGGTCGTGTGCCATTGCGCGGAGGCGAGAGCTTCGGTTACACATAGACGCAGGCACGCCGTCGGGTCATACTCGCTGCAGGGAAATAACTTTTCTGACGGCTAACCCATTGCCGCCCTGTCGTGATCACGGCGCCTGACTCCTAACGGGCAGCGACTCTGGTAGTACTGAATCCACGCACTCTCGTGAGCTAAGGGCGATTAAGACAAAATTGTGATGGCTGAATTTACTAGTTTTCGCGACTGTTCAGCATTGTTCACACACACACACACACACACACACACACACACACACACACACACACACACACACACACACACACACACACACACACACATATATATATATATATATATATATATATATATATATATATATATATATATACCTGTAGATTAGCGTCCATGACACATTGCAGCCAATGTGAGCTTGTTCGTAAAAGGCCGGTTGTGTGAGCAGCACGAGAAAGGCGGTGCAAACTGCACGCTTGAATGAAGCCGAGTGAAACCGCGCTATGTTTGTGCAGCTTTGCCTACAGGGAGCAACGTTTTTTGTCGAGAAAAACGTAGCTGGCTCGCTTCTCGCCTCATTGGTTGGGCCGCGCGTCTGTATACAACGGTCTTTGCAGACAGCATCAGTCACTGCTGGAAGCAAGGAGGGGATGTCGTAGCCATTTTTAACGGGATGTCTGCCTCGCTGCACGCGCGCTCTCTGTCCCAATTTGTGGCGGCCACTGGCCGGAGACGACCCCGCTCGCTTGGAGTCTTGACGTCATGGTTTTAATATGCGTGCCTTCTTTGCCTGCTGCGCCCTGGAGCTTTCGCTTTCGTTTCCCACATTTAAGTAAAGATGAGTACAGCTTTGTGCGTGTGTGTCGCAGACCTACACCATTGTAGAGCACAGGGGGGAATCTGTGCTGTCTGTCGCAGTCGAGCTCTTTCCATTTTAAACCATTTGCGATGGTCGCTCCAAGTTTTGCTGGTTTAGAAACACTCTGAGAGTGCAAGAGCTGCGGCTTGCGTGTCCCCGCTGAGCGAAAGGCATTTGACTTATCCTCCATAATTGCAGAATCGCCACAGCCAAGTGCTGCCCTTCTCTGCATTTGTCAATCGGCCTTCCCATAATGAAGCGCAACTGTGTTGCCTTTGCGTAGGCATACGCATTACAGCGTTGCATGTCGTACTAACACGTTTAACGCGAGCAAAGCACTAGCTGAAGACCGTATAGGTCCTTACTATAACTTTTTCATATGAAAGAGCACTGGCGACAGCCTTTTTGTCCGCGCAGCGCGCACACACTGTTCACACGAATCTGGTGTAAGATTACTCTTGTGTTACGCCATCTTGTCGCCTCAGCGTCTTGTTCTTCATAGACTGGCAATGTGTGGACACACACGTGCTCTGATCGCCTTGTGCTATTACACTTGCCGCTGTATTCGTTTCGTCAGTCGTGCACGGCGCGTATTTTTCTTACTGTCGGGACCCGAAGGTAGAGGTGTCGAGTTACAAAATACAACAGCATTTTTGAAGGTCGCGGCGTCAATGATTGCTGCAATTATTCCCTCGCAATCACGCGTGTGAACTCCTTTGCTATGACTTATGCCAATGTGCGAGTTACTCCATATGTATTCTGGTTTTGTGGTGGGTATTGAGCGCGAGAGCTGACCTCCAAGGGCGCCTGCTGTTTAGCAACATTGATATCTTGTAGTAACCTTGGGAGCAGGCGCATCAGTTTAAGACTTGAGTAAAGCTTGTTTTCTCTTGCAATGCACTTTCGTACATGTAGCCTGCGGTGTAATCGTAGAGCGCACTGTAGTAGTGTCGTAGGAAGTACTTTATGGCATGGCCCTCTGTGTAGTGAACCGAATCAGAACAGAAGAAACCGGAAGTGCAAGAGGTGCAAGCTGCGTCTGAACTAGTCGAGCTGCGTCGGTGGGCTTTCCGAGGCAAATGCAAAGCAGGGGCGAGACGAGAGTGGCTGCCTCTTCGTGTGCAACTCCTGCTGGGCTCTCGGTATATACTACGTACGGCAAGCGTCCTGTGCCTCCACTCGGCTCTGCGCCCCCTGTTTTGCTTTCTTTTTTCACTTGAGGTCGTCGAGGTCGGAACGCTCCTGAGCGACGCAGCTTTCTGCGCGTCCAAATCCTGTAGTGGTGACCGCCCTTCGGGCAATTGATTTGAAGTCGCGTTCGTATAGGCGGAAAGTTTTCATGTTTCCGGGGGCGAGGGGGGGGGGGGGGTCTTCCATGTAAAATGCTATGTCTCTCATACTTAATAAGGGAATGTTAAGTGTTTAGAGGAGTATCATAAATAACTTCGCGTGTTGAACTTGCAGACGTTATGTTTAAGCAAAATTCATGGACAGGGTGCATATATGCATTGCAAGACCAGTAGACCCCGTCAGCGCTACATAGCTTGCTATATCCAAGTCGCAAATTTTCATGACGAAGAAGAAACTGGTCCACATATGGCAACAGAAATCCGAAATAACCTTCTGTAAGTACGGCTCAAGCCGCCAATACCCCAAGCACGCACCAAGAAAACGAGCGCGCGTTGCAGCCGAGCGGCGTCCTTGCCGTGACGTCACTCGCGAGAGGGCGCCACTCCAAATTCTCGCCGCTAATAGTGCTCGCCATCCAGTCTAGTAACGTTGGTCCAGTCACCAACAGCGACAGGCGCGCACATCCAGTTTCGGTGCACTGCACTCGTTTGGGAGTCAAACAAACGGTCAAACGCGCTCTGCACGCCCACTCCGGCCTCCGTCGCGGCTGCCAGCGATACCGCGATGCGAAAGTTTGCCGACTGAAAGAATGTGGCACGCAAGCGGCAAATGACTAGTGATAATGATGACGGGGCAAACTACACCACGCGCACCGCTGTTCGCGCCGATAGCACTTACGGTTTCGGCGGACTGCGCGACAACACTCGCCCGTAAGCTGCAAATGTTAGCTTGTGTTCTTTTATTTTTATTTTCTCCCTTTCAAATGCAAGAACTAGAGCAGAAGAGAAAATGTATCGCTATAGGGGGATAGGACGGTGCGGCCGAACCGGATGTGCGTGCCTTTCAAAGTCTTTCACCGACTGTAGGGAGCGCCACCACTTACCCAACATGGCTGTCCATCCGATGATCACCTGCGCAAAGACCGTTGCCTGTGTTGTTTTGGTCTGATTGCCGCCGCTGGCCCACGATAGAATGATTTTGCGTGGCACTGCGCTTACCGTTCAGGAAGCAGCTCACGTTTGAGTGCATAATGCCACGGGGTCACGAATGGGCTGCCTCATAATATATAAGGAAAAATCGGTGACACATTGAGCCGAGCACTTCACTTTCGATCGCCATCGAGCCCGACTGGAAACCAATTTATATCTCAAATAGTTCCCTTCTGCAGCTTTCGCAAACGAACGAGTCGCGATCGACGAATTTGACCTCAATCGGGCTTGATCGCAATCGTAAGTGCCCATACGACGTCAGATGAGGCACTTCCCATCGCGATAGAGGCCGATCGGTATAGGATTCCTCGATCGCGACTGGTTCTCCTCAACAGCGACCGTAAAGAGTATGTATTATACAAACGAAAAATACGAACATTCTTCTTTCGCAAATACCCTGTTTACACGAATGTGAGACTGTCTAAGCGGGATCGAGTAAGGTTAATTCTGGGGTTTTACGTGTTGAGTAAGGTTAATTTTGGGGTTTTACGTGCCAAAACAGGCTTTCCGATGCGCCGGTTCACAGCCCATTGGCTTTTTGCTCGTTTATACGAAGGAAAACTGCGACGGCTTCCGACGCCTTTTACGATGCTGGTTGAGCGTTTCGGCGCAGAGCACACGCGGTTGCTCTGTACTTCGTTCCCGTTTTTGAAACGTCAAAGTGCAACGGTGATGTTTCAACAAAATCCTTCGTAATTCGCTTTCCGCACGCGCAAAAAGTCGTGAAGGACAGCGACTACGAAGCACAGCTCGCACGTTATCGCTAGGCAAGTATTCGTTCTATCATTGGATGGAACGAATACTTGCCGCACTTCAGGGCTTTCCGCAGTTGCCGTGTGGCGGCGCCACCGTGCCTGAAAGTTGCGATTATGCTTTGACCACGCGCTCCGCTGTTCACGTTTCATTTGACGCTGATAGTACGTGTTGCACGCAGCAGCGGGCCAGAAACGTCCAAAGAGTCACCTGCACTTCCTAGGCCCACGCTGGGGTGTGCATTTGCACAGCGCGTGAATGCGAAGCATTGCTTAGCGTCAACGAGGAGCACTCGCCGGTCTCTGGCTCAGTGGCTCGTGTATGTGCGCCTCAGAACGCCGGGCTCAGAATTGAAGGGAATGTTTAGTGCCGCCGGGGCAACCCTGCACGCGGCCCCATCCCGGCACTTTGGCTCTCCCAAACGGCGCCCCTCAGCCGAACTCTTCTAGGCGCGCGCTGTGTTGGCGGCGTTTCACGTGATGGGGGCCATTGATGCGTCCGTCGTCCCCACAGCGCGTTTCCTACTTGTCTGCGCCTGTCCCGTCTGCGTTGTTTCTCCGCCGCTGCCACTCGGCTTCGCGGCGGCATGTGCAGAGTTCTTGCACTGAAGCTTTGACCAGCGTTTCCTAGGCTGCGAGCTCTTCAATTTTGCAGGGCACTAACGTGCCTCTTGCGACATCACAGGAATGTTATTGGTTGTGTTCCTTGTGGTATCAAGGTTGGGCTGAAAAATGTTGCTGGTGTAGAGGGATAGGTCTACCTTTGCGGGTAGATTCATTTAGATCTTGCCATCAGGTGGAAAGAGTTGCATATGGCTGGCTGTGCAGTCTGTGTGGCATGCGAGTTATTCTTCCACATAAGAAAAAGCCTTCATGGCAAAACAGCCTGTCTAAGATTTGGTGGAAAGAACCGAATTGCTGAGATGTCTACGCCAGTGGGATATGTCTTGCCATTCCCCACAGGGGCGTCGGCAGGCATTTGTTGTGTTGCGACACCACGTACCCGAGCACACGAGGGTTGGACCCTCCCGCGTCTAACCATGCGCGGCTTAGCAGTGTCCGGGGAAAAGGGGATCCTGGGGGTTGAGCCGATGCCGGGTGTTTGGACCGTTAAGGCCCCCAGCGGAGGCAACACACCTCTTTGGCCTCTGCTTCATGTAGACGGCACCCCCGGACTGACCCACCCGAGGGAAATCAGTAGTTGCCTTTTCCTGTCTCTCTCTCCCTTCAACCTTCATCTTTCTCTTTCCTGTCTTCTCACTTCTGAATTTTTCATCCTCCAGGCAGCTAAGGGTTAACCTTGTGTGAAATAACCAACATTAGTTACATCGTATTTAGTTATAGCGGTTGTGTTACAGCTGACGTTGGCAGGCCTTGTTTATTCACAAGGCCCGTCTGTCACGACCCCTTGTTGGGCTCCGCGGTGGGCGGCTGGCAAAACCGCCGAAATCACTCCAATTTGTATGGCTTCCTCTTTCCCCAGGCTCCCTGATCGCCCTCTTGCAAAAAGAGAGTGCATCGATGAATCCTTCGACTTCTTTACTAAGCCCACTGAAATTTTCCCACGTTTCCTCGTCATTCACAGCAAATCCCCCGACTAAAGCCCCTCCATCCACGCGCCATACACGGCGGAACCGTGTATGGAGGGGCTTTACCCCCGACAAGAGCGTAAGAACAGTATCGCCTTTGGTTGGCGCGAACTCCCTGACTGACACTCTAGGTGCTAGATACAAAGTCACGAAAATGGCCAGTGGTGACATTCTTCTTGAAGTCCGTGATAAAGGTCAGCATGAAAATCTGTTAAAACTCGTCTTATTTGGTGACACCCGAATCCCTGTAAGCCATCATCGTTCAATGAATAGTACACGAGTAGTATCAGATCAGGACCTGCTGGAAGTGACTGAGACAGAGCTCCTAGAAGGTTGGAAAGAGCGACATGTCACGAATGTGCAGCGAATTAAGATCCGACGAGACAAGGAAATTCCAACAAAATACCTCATACTTAGTTACCTTTTGTACGAGCATGCTCCCTAAACACATCGAAACATGGTTACATCAAAATAAATGTAAGACCGTACATTCCGAACCCTCGACGCTGTTTTAAGGGGGACTTGGCTTTGAAAATCAACTTCCTTATTTCTTCATGGATATTGATGAAAATTGGCACAAATGTTTAGAATGTCTCCCTGATGCTTCCATAAAAGTTTGAGTGATATCTTGAGAACATTTTATTCAATTTTATGGAGCAGTATTTCTCCCTCTTAACTTTCTTGAGAGCCTGGGGAACTTAAAAAAACGTGATAGAAGGCTTGTTAAGTATCGACTGCATAGCTAAATGCGTGCGGAAGGTCTTGACGTTCTTGCATTTTCTCTTTCGCAACACTTTTTTTGGAGTGCCATATTTTACCTTCGCATCAAGCACACTTTCGGGGTAAACGAATAGCCATATCGTAAACTTACAAAGGGTCAAGATAAGAAAGCGTGAATGTCACGACCTGCACTGTAGCCCAAGGAACGTGACAAAAAAAAGTCAAAATATGTTAAACGGTAATAAAGAAATCAGCTCCAGAAACTCAGCAGGAAGGCAGAAAAACAGTTTTGAGAAAACACAGCTCTCAGTTTCACCTTCTCCTCAGTTCTATAAAAGGCACCAAATTTGTAGTCTTTGGGGTGTTTTGTGATGTGGGGCTTCTTGTGCATGTGGCCTCTAGTCTGACGGGCTCCCCCCCCCCCTCTTCTATAAAGAAAAAAAAAGAGGGGGGGTGGGGGCATTCTTTGCTGCTGCTGCGCTACAAAGAGCATGGTGCCTAGATTTCAAACGAAGTTATGTGCAGAACTCTGTGTGGGCATGGATATAGTTCCAGTGTACATTCAGGCAGCCTGTACCCGTAGGCTGCCCGATTGATAGCAATCTTTAGTACAATCAGCGAGGCATTTTCTTTTCTTTCTTTTGGTAGAGTTGACCATGTTACTACTGAATGAAGGCTCAGAGTGTCAGCAACCTTCCAAGTCATCTTTACTTGACAATGGCTGTAGCACTTAGGATCAGAGAGCCAGTGATAGATTTGCAGCTGCTTGGTGCTTTCCAGAATTGTACTTTTGTATGATGCGTCAATCACTTTTGCAGCCAGGTGTCTGTGCCAGCCCAAGGGGCCTAGTGAACAGAGCTCATGAGGTTCTCTTTATGAAGGAGTGGTATGATAGATATTGTTACGAGCTATCGAGACAATATTATAATAGAGTGAACGCGCAGTATGCTTAGTTACAGGTCCGAGGTGCCGATGTGCGAAATGCCTAGCCGCAGATAGGAGCCGATGCGCGAAGTGCCTGGTCGCGGGCTCAAGGAGTCGACCTTCGATGCGCTTATTCGCGCAGTCCGAGGGGGCGACGCGCGATGTGCATGATCGCCGAGTCGGAGCCTCCCTCTGTGCGAAATGCTTAGCCGCGTGTCCGAGGATTGCGTGCGCGATGTGCTTCGTCACGAATTCCGAAACACCGAGTGCTGAAAGGCTTAGCCGCATGTCCGAGGATTCCGCGCGTGAATCGTGGTCTCGAAGTCCGTGTCGCCGATGCTCGGAATGCTTAGCCGCGAGTCTTAAACGTCCACAAGCATAGTGATCGGCCACGCTACTGCGATGTCCGCGTAGCGCCCGTTTTGACACGTCGAGATTACGGCGAGTGGCGAGGTTCAAAGAGCCGAGCAGACGACGCGAGCGCCGGACCAATGGCTAACCGCGCTGGAGTCACGTGGCGGGCGCGGCCAATCCCAGACCCCGGCACTACCTTCAATCGTTTGCTTTTTGTACGCTTGTTTCTGTATGGAGGAGATAGATGAAGCGGCAGATTTGAAGACTGAGAAATGCGCTTTCCAACGAGACCAAGATGGCGGCGCTCGGTCCCGCCGTTCTGGAGATATTGTGGCTTGAAAAATGCAGTTCTTGATTTCCGCGAGATTTTTCGCCACCTTGGCTGATAAAACGAATTTTTTAGAGCACTTCTAAATGGTTTACAGTGATGATATGTGGTTATCAAATAGAAAAAGGGTTATAGAAATTGAAAATGTGCTTTTCAGAAAATTGATTTTTTGGCAATTTTTCGCGATGCGAAAGCCTCGTCCCCCCTTAAGTGCCAAAGATTCGGTCACAGCTCTCGGAGCTGCAGGGACTGTACCACCTGTATGAAGTGCCCATCACATGAGCACCCTGCAGATAACTGCAATGATCCAGCCCACTGTGCAAACTGTGACGGTGAACACCTGGCATACTCTCGCTCCTGTCCCTCATGGAAGAAAGAAAAAGGAATTGTTACACTCAAAGTAAAATAACATTTCCTTCAAAGAAGCACGAAAACGCCTCTCATTTGTGGGGCCTTTCTCCGACGTGGCACGGCAGGGGGCAGTGCCACAATGGTTATCAGCAACCATCAGTGCACCGGACCAGCAGGCTGTAGGACTTCTAGGGCCTCTGTTCGCACAGAGAAGCCCGGAACACCCGCGAGCGTACGCCGCAAGCGAGCATTCAGCGCCTCGGTGGAGGCGATAGATGCATCAAGTGTATCAGCATCTCAGATGCCGAAGTATCGGTGCAGCTCTCAGGAGCCTGCCAAAAAAGACACTCCGTATCACGGGGCCCGGAAAGAGTCCTGTGGGCTAACATAGTTTTTCTCTCTTGAACACGCATCACAAAACACTTTCACTATAGATACACAAATACTATATCGGAATGTCAGGGGTCTTCTTCACAATCTTGGTGATGTTAAAGAACTCCTACATAAACGTAATCCAAAGTTGCTGTGTGTTTAAAAGAGTCATCAGAAATGCTCACAAACTTTCCTCCTCACTGCGCCATCTTCAGAAAAGACCGTGACGAGGCTAATGCGTCGTGCGGTGGTGTAGCAATTGTTGGAGACAAGTCTCTAGCTTGTCATCATGTAGCCTTACAGACGCCCCTTGAAGCAGTGTCAGTGCAGGGAGTTCTTTTTGATAAGTTGGTTACTGTTTGCTCCATATACATACCCCCCAAAATATTGCCTCAAAAAAACAGATTTCTATACACTCGTGAATCAGCTTCCGGAACCCTACATACTCGTGGGTGATTTTAATGCCCACAACACCCTATGGGGAGATTCCCGTTGCGATGCGATAGGTCAGCTGATAGAACATTTTCTTCAGACATCTGGTGCATGCCTATTTAATAAGAAGGAGCCGACATATTACATTGTACAACACAACTCATGTTCATCGATAGACTTTGCAATTGGTACTGCTTCTCTTCTGCCTGACCTGGAATGGAATGTCATCAACATTCCTTTTAAATGTGACCACTTCCCTGTAACATTAAACTTAATAATGCGGCATGACAACCCTCCCAATATTCTTCGATGGAAAGTAGCATCAGCTGACTGGCAGCATTTTAAAGAATCAACTCTTATATCACCCGATTTTATAAACAATTTTAGTATAGATGATGCTGTCACATATTTTACCGCTTTTATTATTGATGCTGCTGAAAAGTTTATACCGTAAACGAATGGTGGTTCATTTAAGACGTGTTCCCTGGTCGAATGAAGACTTCAGAGATGCACGAAAGAGGCAGAATAAAGCATGGGGCATATTGTGTAATCACCGAATACAGAAAATCTCATTTACTTTAAACACTGGTAAAATCATAGGGAAGGCGGATCATAGGGACGTCAGGCGAAGAGAGAAAGCTGGGCGAGGTTCCTTTCAGGTGTAAGTTCATACACACAGAGGCAAGTTTGGAATGGCCTAAGAAGGCAAAAAGGGCAGCAAATCTGTTGCCTCTGGTGAACGACCAAGGGAATACCTTAGAAGAGCAGGCAGACTCCTTAGGAAAGCACTTTGAGCTCAAGCTCAATCCACTACTCAGAATCCTTCATGAAGTACAGACAAATAGAAAGATGTAAGGCATTTGAGCGTAAATCCCCACAAAACACGCCATATAATAGTCCTTTCAGTATTGCCGAGCCGAGAGCTGCCTTGATCGCATGCAAGAGCTCTGCACAGGGACCTGATAGAATAATGCACAACATGATTAAGAACATACACACTGATACACAATGCACACTACTTGCACTTCTCAACACTATTTGGGCTGCCGGATATCTTTCCCCCGCATGGAAAGAAGCGATTGTGGTCTCTGTTTTGAAGCAAGGTAAAGATTCTCGGTGGCGGCAAGCTACCGCCCAATAGCTCTTACGAGTTGCCTTTGTAAGCTGTGTGAGAAAACGATTAACTGGTGACTGATACATTTCTTTGAATTGAACATAATACTTTATCCCTATCAGTGTGGCTTCAGAGAGGGTCGGTCTGCAACTGATCACCTTGTGCACATTAAGGGAAATATCCAGGATGCGTTTGTACATAAACAGTTTTTCTTATCAGTATTCCTCGATATGGAAAAGGCGTATGACACAATGTGGCTATATAGGATCTTGCGAGACTTGTTGGGAATGGGCATCCGTGGAAATATGTTAAATATTAGGGAAGCTATTTGTCCAATCGCACCTTCCGTGTGAAAATCGGCAATGTATTGTCGCGTCAATATATACAAGAAACTGGTGTACCTCAGGGAGGTGTGCCCAGCTGCACACTCCTTATCATTAAGATGAACACACTCCGTGCTTCATTACCACCAGCTATTTTATTCCATCTACGTAGACAACATACAAATAGGTTTCAAATCCTGTAACCTTGCAGTGTTTGAGAGAAGTATAGTAGGGCTTGAACAAGATAGCTAAGTGGGCAGGTGAAGATGGGTTTAAAGTTAAACACCACAAAAGTTCACGTGTTCCTTTCACAAAAAAAGACATGGTTCCAGATTCAAGTTTACAACTGTATGGAGAAGTACCTGTGCATAAAGAACACAAGTATTTAGGCATAATGCTGGATGCGAGACTGACTTTCATACAATACATAAAATATCTCAAGGCAAAATGCTTGAAAACAATGAACCTACCAAGAATTTTATCACACACAACCTGGGGAAGTGACCGAAAATGTTTAATGCACCTCTACAGGAGCGTCGTCCAATCACGACTGGATTACAGTGCCGTGGCATATCACTCTGCCACGCCAAGGGTTTTAATGATGCTAGATCCCGTACACCATCTAGGTCACTGCCTGGCCTGGCCACTGGTGCCTTCAGAACAAGTCCTCTTGAAAGTCTATACGTAGAATCAAATGAGTGGTCATTTAATCTGCAGAGAACATACACTAGCTTCACATACTTTCTAAATGTTTACTGCAACTATGAACAACACCCTTGTTATACTACAGTTGATGATATCTTGTATGCTACACTTTCCCACAATCGACCGTGAGGCAGCCTTTCTCACTGTGTGTAAGGGAGCTGAGCGAAGAAATGGACGTTCCACTTCTCGAACATCGCCTAATGCCTCCAGCCAAGCAGCTACCGCCTTGGGAGTGGCAGGTGATAGAATGTGATATATCCTTTGTAAGAGTTACAAAATACGCACCATAGCTCGAAATTCGAATGCAATTCCATGAACTCCAATCGAATTACTCTTCTGAATTCTACACCAATGCATCACTCCCTTGCTGACGTCTTACACGGCTGTTGGTCCCTCTTTATCTGAATCGGGTGGATTGAACCCCCATACAAGTATCTTTACTGCAGAAGCCTACGCAGTACTGTCTGCGGTAAACACACCAAGAAATGAAAACTAGAGAATGCGACAATATTCACGGACTCGTTAAATGTTGTAAAAGCACTAATGCCCTTAAGGAAACACAAAAATCCTGTTTTCATTGAGTTTTACTCTTACTTGTGCACTATTTATTCATCTCATAGACATGTAGAACTGTATGCGTGAGTATGCATGAGTGCGAGCACTCATTGCGTCCAGATGTCGATACAAGTATATAGATTTTGGAGAATGTCTTTTGAACAAGAACAACATAAGGCCAAACACTAACATTGTAAAGTTCTGGACATGCGCAATGCTGACGAAACATTTGATTTTGGTGTATTTGTTGAGTACACGAAGACATCTATGTGTTGTTAGTTTGAAATGTGTTGACATTTCTTAAAATTTGTGCAACTTTGCGGTCTTCTTGCAGGAGGACGCTAACAGACGATGGCTGAGACCAAGGCTCAGACCAATGGCCTTTCGGAGGGCCAGGCCAAGGCTGAGAGGTACGACCCTGACGACCCTGAGGCACAGCGACAAATGTGGAGGCCCCCAGACATAGAGCAAGACATGAAGGAAATGGAGCGCCGAAAGCGTGTGGAGATGATCATGAATAGGTATGCCACACTAATACATGTAGCTTTGTTCTTGACTGGCACTGTTTTAAGTCACTGTTACAGTTGTGTTATCGCTTCCAATTTCTAGCAGGTCCTTCACTTCCCCTTGCAGTGTGCATCTATAAACCAATGCTAGTGGTTGTGTGGCTGTTTTAAAAAAAAGAAGTACCAGGATTCTTCTGAGGCACTGCTTTACAAGAAAACTGCTGCATGTTAGCTTGCTTTTTATTCGGTATAATTTGGCATCTGTTCTTGCATGATTTATTTGGTAAACAGGCTGTGGAAGGGTTTTATCCAGGGCACTTTGGATCTATGCTACCCTCCTGGCAGCATAGCTTGATGGGGATTCATCTGGTAGACTTGACATGCAACACTAGGTTGACATACAAGAGGATGCAAATGGGATCAGCTGTGAACTAAATTATTAAATTAAATGGCATGTTTTATTAAGTGTGTTTAAGTAGATGTGTCTAAACATATGAACATGTACAATAATGCTCTGTTCTAAAGCTATTTGAAAACATGAAATTGCTAGTAAAATGTGGATCAACTCTTGCTTCTGTTACGTGACAGAAGTATAATACACTCGGTAATATGTGGACTTCAAAAGCAGACATCTGCCTAAAAATGCCTGTATTGCCTAAGTGATATTTAATGTACCCTGCTTCACTTTTCCAAATTCTCTATGAAGCACTTTTTAAAAGTACCACAATTTTTACTTGAATAAACATAAAAGAAAGCTGTGTGTCTTTGTGGCTCAACGTGTGAGCATTGGACAGCTCTTGTGCATACATGCGCCACACGGCAAAAAAATCTGTTATTTGCACAAACTTAAAACTGTACTTGGGTATCCGTGATATAATAGTGAACATTGCTGAGAACATGCTTTAACGAGAAGAAAAGCCATCTGGGTGGCCGACTTCAAACTGCTGTGGCTGTCATGCTCTTAGGGATATTGCAAAAGAATTGATGTCCTCATTTGGGATGCTTGTGCAGAGCACAGTAGAAACTTGCTCCTTCTCTGAATGGCACCTCACCTGCTTGTTTGATGTTGTTGACAAAGGTTGTGATTAAGCAGTGTTATAGGTGTGTGACTAATTCTGTGGGCAACTGAGCTGGCACTTTGTAGTACTTGTTTGTGAGTTCATGTGGCAAGTTGTGAGGCTGTGATTACCAGCTGAAATCACTGCTGTGTGGCACTCAGCTAGTTTCATTTAATCTTTTGGCACTCATTTTGAAGTAAAGCCAAGACTGGTTGCAGGGTTGAAAGGCAGCTACAAGGAAATTTCACCTTTGCTAAGGTGGTTATAATCAGTAGGTAGTAGTGTTGCAGCAAATGTGGCAAAGCTACAAGGCTGCTGATTGTCTAATTTTCTTAACTGCTTTAAATAGCTCATAAGCGCACTTGTTGGTCAGTGGATATGACACAAATCCCAGACCATAGCCTCGGAGTTTTGCAGTGCACATCAGATCTTAATTAATCATGCTGAGGAGACATGCTTGTTCTCGATGCTCCACATTCTACGTCATTTCGAATGAGTGGTAATGGAGGCATTTTGAAAATGTATCAAAATTGTCTTTTGTGAGCTTTTTATGATGCCAGTGCTTGTACTCCAAACAAAATTTTGCATGGAGCCTGCCCAGTGTCTATGCCATTTGCAAGGAGACCTTTCCTGGTGTTAACAGCGCAAAACGTAGACGGGACACGAGACAAAAAGACAACACCACAAGCGCTAACTTTCAACAACTTTCAACAAGTCAGCGCTTGTGGTGTCGTCTCGTGTCCCGTCTACGTTTTGTGCTGTTAACATCAAGATGGAAAACCAAGCCCAAGCTGCTATACTAGCGAAGGAGGCCTTTGTTACGTGCCAAACTACCGCACCTCCTAACCAGACATCAGTGTGGCATGCACAACAACTAAAAGCGCTCATCCCACTATTACCTGGAAACCAGAGAAAAAGATGAATGGGAGGGAGCCACGACAAGTAATGGATAAGTACAGTTAGACGAGTCGGATCACCACCCATCCTTCGGCACTTATCCAGCCATCGAGACAGCGTGTAAACCGGCTGTTGCAGGATTCCACGAAAGGACCCAAGCCCACGCCTCACCTTGCAGGCTGAGCAAAGAAGGCAGCGTGCAAACCGGCTAAGCCACCACCAGACTAAGCGAAGAACGGGGTGGGCAAAGATGAACTTACCAGGTGTTACCGGATTATTTTTCTTCCACGAATACCAAACCAGTTTCTTCGAGGCGGAGTTACTGCGGGTTATGGATAGCATGGGCGTAGTATTGCAACGGAGTCGACGATGGCGATTTGATGCTGGAGTCTCCAGATTCCATAGTTGACTGTCCTAGGGAAGACGACTGGATGAAAAGCAAATACTTTGAGAGTGTGACAGAGGGTCCTGATGTGAACTGAGACGTTTAACTTGCTCCTGCATGGAGGGGGCTTCTGCACTGGAGCCATGTAACTAAGCTAAATAAACCCTTTTCCTTCATTTTCTACAACTTGACATCATAGTCGATGGGCTTGGTGGATTTCATGCCCTGAAGACCACCCTAGCCGCAACAACCTTTGTATGGTCCAAAATATCACTTATTCATGGCAGTGTGGCATTTGTTGTTTCTTGTGCTTATTGGGTGAACAGCTACTCGTCAAAGCATAAGTCTGGAAACAAAGCCTTTGTCAATACTTCTGTAATTGCCGATGCTGCAGCACAACTTCCACTACATGAATCGCTGAATAATGTTGCGAACATTAAGGGGGGTATATACCATATTTACTCAAATCTAACGCGCACCTTTTTTTCAATAAAACGGGCCCAGAAATTACATGCGCGTTAAAATCGAGTACGACCCTAAATCCTCGTTACCATATCGCCATCGGCATTCGAAAAATGGCTGCCTCGTACGTGCTTCTAGCCTAGCTGCCATAGCTTCCTCCGTGTGCATACCTCCATGTTGTATGTGTAACCAGGCGCTAGTGTAAGCTAGTCTACCGCCTGTCTTCCCATTTTCTGCATTTATTCAATCAGCATGGAAGCGCCGACTGCGAAGACATGCCGAGTCCATCATGATGCCGCACTTAAGAGGAAAGTTATGTGCACGGAGACGGACAAAAATCGGGCCGCGTCACAGGCGTTCGGAGTTCCCGAAACTTGCGTGTGGGACTGGCGCAAACAGAAGAAGATTTTTGCCAGCAACGCAACAAGGAAGGGTTTCAGTGGACTGAAGCAAGGCCGCTTCGCCGAAATAAAACAGCTGCTCACGGAGTACGTGCAAGAGCAGCGAGTGGCACAGCGGCCTGTGACGACCAATCTGCTCAAAGTATGGGCGATGCAGTTAGCTTTACAGAAAGGGCTAATGTGGAGTGGCTTCAAAGCGAGCAGGTGCTGGCTATCGAATTTTATGAAAAGAAAAGGCTTTTCTCTTCGAAGGCGGACAGGGATATGCTAAAAATTGCCTGAAGAATATGAAGAGAAATGGTACAGTTTTCAGCGGTACGTTTTGAAGTTGCGCCATAGAAACGGCTACCACTTAGAACAGATTGGAAATGTCGATCAGACACCGCTCTACTTTGACACGCCTGCCACTGCAACCGTTGAAAAGGAGGGGGCGAAGCAAGTGCGCATTTTGTCTTCCGGCCATGAAAAAACTAGTCACCGTAATGCTTTGTTGCACTGCGGATGGGCACAAGCTGCAGGTTGTCTACCAACCGGGAAAACCGGGAATTCTCAGGGATTTTCAGTAGTCTGGAAAAACTCGCGGAATTTGCGCTTCTATCAGGGAAAATTAGCTGTAATTTTATTGAAAGGGAACGAAAGTCGCGGTAAAGCTGGCTTGAGTAGGAGCATATCGCAGACGGTCAAACCTTTCGCTCTCTCTCTCTCTATATATATATATATATATTTACGTAGGAAGACACAGACGAAAAGCTATATACAAGTATATATACAGGGAAATACGCTGCACTTGGCCAAGAAGCGACAGCCCGCGCTAGCTCGCCTCTGTCATCGCAAATACTGTTTCGTAGCGCTACCCCCGACGGCAAAAGCGCTGTCCCGGAGCGACTAAAGGTCGGACTCGGAAGCAGTGTAGTAGGCCTCGAGCCTACTGACGTGCACAACCTCACTAGATGCCAGAGTAGAGGACTAGGTTGAACGCACAGGAGCAATTTCGTACGTCATAGGTGTCGCCTGGCGCAGCACGCGTTAGGGCCCTGTGTATCGCGAAAGGAGCTTCTCTGAAAGTCCGACATGATGAGAGGGCGACCACAGGAGCACGAGCGCACCAGACGAAAACTGTACGTCACGGTGGCGGGCATTGTACTGACATTGCTGAGTGGATTGCGAGGCCATCAGTCGAGTACGGGCAAGCTGGCTTGCATGGTCGGCGAGGGCGATTGCGTCTCGCGCATAGGGGCAAGGTCGGTTCGTGATCGTACAGTAAATAAAATGGAGAAAATCCGGCGGTGTCGTGCTGGGAAGAATTGTACGCAAATGTGACATAAGGAAGGGCAATGTCCCAGTCGTGGTGGTTCTTGGAAACATACTTGGACAGCATATTGGTAAGAGTATGGTTTAACCGCTCTGTCAGGCCATTGGTTTGAGGATGGTATGAGGTAGTCAGCTTGTGTTGAGTGGAGCAGGAACGCACAATGTCGGCGATAACTTTCAAAAGGAAGTTACGACCACGGTCAGTAAGCAGCTGTTGCGAGGCGCCATGAAGCAAGATAATGTCACGCAAGAGAGTCCGCGACGTCAGTGGCGCAACTGGTAGGGAGAGTCCGCGTGATAGCGTATCGGGTGGCGTAATCAGTTGCGACGGCTACCCATTTGTTCTCGGAGGATGACATGGGAAAGGGACTGAGGAGGTCTAATCCAACAGAAAGAACAGTTCCACAGGGGCGGTGATCGGCTGGAGATGACCGGCAGGTAGCACCTGAGGTGTTTTCCGACGCTGGCAGGGATCGCAGGCAGCAACATAACGTCAGACGGAGCGAGCGAGACCAGACCAATAGAAGCGGCGGCGGACGCGGTCGTACGTGCGGGTTACCCCAAGATGTCCTGCAGTGGGTGCGTCATGCATCTCAAAGAGCACAGTCTGTCGTAGATGTTTTAGCACAACAAGAAGATCAGATCCGTCAGGGAGGAAGTTCCTTCGGTACAGAATGCCACCCTGACGGACATATCGGCGAACGGATGCGTCGGTAGGTGTAGAGCGCAGACGCTCGATGAGTGCTCACAGCGATAGGTCTCTGTACTGCTCATCGGCAATGTTAGCGAAGGCAGACACAGAGAAAATGCCGTTGGCCATAATACTGTCAGCGTCGGCAGGCTCATCGACCGGGTAGCGAGAGCGTCCTAGTGTAGACGGCCAGATTTGTGGATGACAGAATATGAATATTCTTGCAGGCGTAAGGCCCAGCGACCAAGTTTTCCTGTAGGATCTTTCAGTGAGCATAACCAGCAAAGCGCGTGATGGTCTGTGACAACGGAAAAGGGTCTGCCATAGAAGTATAGGCGGAATTTCGCAACCGCCCAAACTAGGGCCAGACACTCACGCTCAGTGATGGAATAGTTGCGCTTTGTGGTTGAGAGGAGCCTGCTGGCGTAAGCGATAACACGGTCGTGGCCACGCTGGCGTTGTGCCAGTATTGCGCCAATTCCGTGACCGCTGGTATCAGTGCGGACTTCGGTAGGCGCAGAAGGATCGAAATGGGCCAGAACGGGAGGTGTTGTGAGAAGGTCGATTAGATGCGAGAAGGCAGAGGCCTGGTTATCGCCCCACTGGAAAGGGGTCTTTTTTAAAAAGCTCGGTTAGTGGTCGTGCTATGGCGGTGAAAGTTTTCACGAAACGGCGGAAGTACGAACAAAGGCCGATGAAGCTGCGCACATCCTTGACACACTTTGGAAAAGGGAAGTGCGTAACAGCATGGATCTTGCCTGGGACCGGTTGCACTCCGTTCGCATCAACGAGATGTCCAAGGACGGTAATCTGGCAACGGCCGAATTGGCACTTTGATGCGTTGAGTTGCAGACCGGCTGGACGAAAAACGTCCAGCACTGCTGAGAGGCGCTCGAGGTGGGTAGCGAGCGTTGGGGAGAATACTATAACATCATCCAAGTAGCACAAGCATGTGGACCATTTGAAACTTGAAGAAGGGAGTCCATCATGCGTTCAGAAGTGGCAGGAGCGTTACATAGACCGAATGGCATCACTTTGAATTGATAAAGACCGTTGGGTGTTACCAAAGCAGTCTTCTCGCGGTCGAGATTGTCAACGGCAATCTGCAAGTAGCCGGAGCAAAGGTAAATAGCGGAGAAATAGTGAGCACCGTGGAGGCAGTCAAGGGCGTCATCAATCCGAGGTAGGGGATACACATCCTTTTTTTAACCCTGTTAAGGTGCTGATAATCCACGCAAAAGCGCCATGAGCCATCGTTCCTTTTTATCAGTACAACAGGTGATGCCCATGGACTACATGACGGTTCAATATGTTCTTGGCAAGCATTTTGCGAACTTCGGCGTGAATAACTTGACACTCAGCCGGTGACACTCAATACGGGCGGCGATGAATAGGAGGGCCATCGCCGGTATTAATGTAATGTTTAACAGCTGTAGTTTGGGCCAAAGCACGATCGTTAAAGTAAAAAAATATCGTGGTAGGAAAACAGAACACGGTAGAGCTCACGAGCGTGCTCAGACGGCATGTCGGGTGCAATCATTTTCTGTAAGTCGGCGATGGTACAAGTTGCCAGCTGCGATGGCAGAGGAGGATCGGCTGAATTGTCGTCTACTGCAATAGATGCTACTGAGTGATCCTCGAATGAGCAAAGCTGGGTCAGAGACATCCCGCGTGGCAGCACTTGTGTCGTCAAGCCAAAATTGACCACTGGCAGGCAGATGCAATTCGCTGTAATAGATAAAACTGTATGAGGTACTGTGATCCCGTGTGTAAGGAGGACGTCTTGCATAGAAGCCACGATGTAGTGACCGTCGGGGACGGGTGGGGATGAGACTAAGTCAACATAAGTCAGTGACGAAGGTGGCAGGCGAACGAAGTCAACGGAACTAAAGCGACTGGGGTGTGATTCAGCGGGATCCAGAACAGGCAGGTGAAGGCGGAGAGTACTGGCGGAACAATCGATGAGAGCAGAATGTGCGGAGACGAAGTCTAAGCCGAGGAAGATGTCGTGGGGACAGTGGGCGATGACTGTGAATAGCACGATAGTGGAGCGATCGACGAAGGAGACGCGGGCGGCACACATGCCAATTACGGGGGCTGTTCCGCCATCGTCGACACGGACAACAGGCGTCGTGGTGGGCGTGATTATTTTCTTCAGGCGGTTACGAAGGTCAGCGCTCATTACAAATGCGCCCCAGTGTCGATATAAGCAGACACAGAAGCACCGTCGACTTGCACGTCAAGAAGGTTCAGATGAGTGGGCAACGTAAGTAGAGGATTTGGCGGCGTAGGGAGCAATGCAGCGTCACCTTGGGGCGCTGCTTCGTCTAGTTTTCCAGCTGGGAGCGGCGTCCGAAGGGAGTCGGTTTATAGGAGCGACGGGGCTGGGGAGAGCGAGGTTTTCATCGTTGGGGCAAAGGCGAACGAGAATAGGGGCGGTTCGGCGCAGGAGAATCAGTGGTAGCATTATCTGAGCTTGCGGCGTAGGGACGAGAAGTGCCACCTGGGGAGCGAGAGTAGGCAGTATAAGTAGACCGGGTCGGGGAACTCCAGCGACTGCGACAGTGCTGAGACATGTGCCCGATTCAATGGCAGTGAAAACAAATGGGCTTGTCGTCAGCAGTGCGCCATTCAGATGGGTTGCGCAAACGTGGTGAGTATGAAGATGCGGGGCGAGGCGGAATCGAAGAAGCCGGATGGGTATCAGGGCGATTGGCCGAGCAGATGGTGGGAAGACCAATGTTTTCAAACTCCTGGCGGACAACTACCTGGATCGGGGAAACCATGACTGCAGGTGCGTTGGTGGGGCTGAAGTCGAGGGCAGCCGGATAGGTGGCCTCGATCTCGCGCAGGACGATCCTTGTAACATCGCTAGTGTTGTTGGGACGAGGAGCGTCGGCACAGGAAGATGTCGCTGGGTTGTTGGGCAGACGGGCAAAGTGCTGGTCAATACTTAGGCTTTTAGCGAGTTCCAGGCGGCGACACTCTTATAACTGCATCCACCGTCGCCACGTTGAAAACGAGGAAGTTGAGGGCGTCATCGGCAATGCTTTTGAGGATGTGGGAAACCTTGTCTGACTCAGTCGTGTGTGCGTCAACTTTGCGGCACAGAGCCAGGACGTCCTGAATGTACATGATATAGGGCTCTGTTGACGTCTGCACACGGCCGGAAAGCGCCTTCTGCGCGGCAAGTTGGTGACCGTAGGGGTTGCCGAACAAGTCTCGGAGCTTTTGCTTAAGCGAATCCCAACTGGTGAGCTCATCTTCGTGCGTTCAAAACCAAACTCGAGGTGTGCCACCGAGGTAAAAGACTACGTTGGCGAGCATGATAGTAGGGTCCCACCGGTTATTGCGGCTGACGTGTTCGTACAGGCTGACCCAGTCCTCGACGTCTTCCCCATCTTTGCCCGAGAATACGCCAGGATCGCGGGGAGAGTGATGTAGGTCGTCGAAGTGGCAGCAGGTGTCAGAGCCGGCGGAGTCGAGTTGTCGTCGCCGGGAGCCATGAAGGAAGGCTCGACGTACCGTCCACTGCGAAGCTCCGTGATGAGGTACAGGGAACGCCCACCTCCACCAGATATGTTACGTAGGATTACGCAGACGAAAAGCTATATACAAGTATATTTACAGGGAAATATGCCGCACTTAGCCAAGAGGCAATAGCCCGCGCTAGTCTCTAATCGTCGCCGTTGTCTTCCCACTGCTCGCCTCTTCGTGATCGCAAATACTGTTCCGTAGCTATATATATAGCCAATTACTATTACAATAAGCGAAATAGCCTGGAAATGCTTCTGTTATATGTATATTTAACCAACAGGGACCTATTTATCAATCACACATGGTGAACTATGAGAGCCCGAAAAATGAGCTGAATTTGCATTTATCTCTTGCAACTATATAGCATCTCAAGATGATACAGGGGCAAAAGGCAATGAGTGCATCCACAGTGGTCTCGGATCGCGCCCAGTAGCAGCAGTACGGTGTACATAAAAAGGCACATTTGCTACAAAGAATTTAAATAATTGAACGAAGAATTGTACTTCTGTTTAAGTGTACAACATAAATGTATCGCTAGTTTAGGTAATAGTTCTGTCGTGGTTATACGCAACGACGTGAAATCAACATAAATTACTTGTAATGTTCACGCACACACACAGAAAAAAAATGGACTCGCCATCCCAGCCCTGCGATAGTGAACGTCCAGTGAAGCTGTTAAAAACCAGCACTACAATTGCTGAGGAGGAGGGTATGCAGTGCTTTAGTGCTTTATAAACCCCCCCCCCCCCGCCTGCCCTTCCTACACACTCAATTTCCACTAGATTTGATATCTGTTGAGTTCATAGTTATTCAAGGGCAACTAAATTCTTTGTTCGCAAATTACATTCATAAAGCTCCGAATAGCTTACATGCGTAATATACTAAAAATATCACAATTCTCTCTTTCAAGTTTGCCTACATATTGGTAATAACGAGCCCTTTATTGTCGCCAAATATAAACAAAATGTATTGTTTAGTTCATGGAGGACATCGCTGAAACAAAGACGGAAGGTGTTGTGACACATGAAAATAAGGAAAGAAATACGACAACTCATTATTATCTACACTTTTAACCGGACCAGGAACGTAAAAAATTTGTCACACATTGCAGTTACAATGGCCCCCCTCCACATTCCACAAAATATGAACCTGTTGTAAATTACAGCTATGTCGAGACACTGGGAAACATAGTTGATAGCGACCATATCACACGCTCTAATGCTTGAATAAGAATATATCCAACCACTTCGCACAGGAAGTTTCCATTGGGCACCACCAATTTTCGCTAAATTTGGTCTTGGCAGCTTTTATAGTGCTGCCAGAGCAGTAGGCTCAATTCTTCCGCTCTAGTTAGACACGCTCAAACACGCTGGAGTGCTTGCATACGTAATTTATTACGAAAGCCATCTATTTTGAACTTCATCTCCACACCACCCATTAATTTGTCCTTACAGTCACCAAACCTAACGAAGCTGCCTTCTTTAGTTCAGTCAGTACACCAGCCGAAATCAATATGTCATGCATGACACAGTAAGAACAAAAAAATTGGGGTACAATGATTGTTCGTAACCCTTCTCAGTAACCCAGAAATATTAAAGCTCTGCGACACATTCCACTTGAAATGCTGCCTATTCCTTCAAAGCATTAAGTATCTTAAACTATCTTGGGACAATAGCAGTAGCATGATAATTTTGAACACTTGTTCACAATTTTTTGATGCTGTATTTGATCAACGCGCATTTACCATCGCACGTAAACTTGGCGTATTGTTCCCTTTATGTTCGCACCATTTTATCTCAGTTGTTATTGTAATTATGCAAGCACAGCCGTCTAAGTCTTGCACCGCTCGTAAAACAGACTAATAAGGCTATGGACCACTTGCACACCTATTCTTCTTGAAGATGCGCATTTAATCCACCCATTCGGAGAGCATTGCCTACACCTTACCCATATTAGGCCCCTAATTTCCCCTAGAAATAAAAAAGATGCCTTGTTTCGTTCACCGAGAACACCGGAGAAACAAACTACGAATCTCGTAATATCCCATTCAGTCACGGCATAACATTTGCGAACGCAAATTATTTTTGTCAATACTGTGTAGTGGTTACAAGGAATAGACAGTGAACATTAGGCTTTGAGTAAATTGCACATTCTGCTTTCTTGAGGTACACCCATTCCACTTCTCAGTGAAATGTATCGCTTCAAACGACCGCTTTCACGAAGGCATTGCCCTCTTTGACGTCCCTTCAAAGAGGGTAAGCCTTTGTGAAAGTGAAGTTGGGGGTTTGGGTAGTATAATCACAAAAGATCATTTCTCCCTTGTTGTAATGCTTGGGCCCAATAATTACCCTTTGCAAGCAATTTTAGTGGGTGATTCAATATATTTATTGAAGAAACATAGCACGCCTGACTGTACAATTAATGAATATTAGTTACTATGTATTTACGATGGGTCACTATAAAATTCAGAGGCATTCACCCACCTTGACTTGCCTTCTATATGTGGAGTCTCCAGCACCTTGGGATAAAATTGATAGAAATAGCACATCTTCGAAAATATTTGCTTTATGTGCATCTCCTTTTTATTTGTATTTGAGAATGTCTCACTATGAGTTTTATGCATTTTTTCCAATATATCATTTTTTTCACTGTGCATTTTACTAACTCCTCCCTTCTATTTTCTTTTTGAGTAAAATAAACACTACCCCTTACTATTCAAGCTTGATTAAGTCTTTTTTGTTAAATTTTTTAGCATGCTTACTAGAGAGTGACACCATCGGATGACATGGTGTCAGCCTGTTTCTTGGCATAAAACAAAGTTCTGTCTCGCTCAGGGAATTTGGCAAAGGCACTCAGGGAAAACCTGGAAAACTCTGGGAACTTGGAAATGTCAACTTGGTAGACACTCTGAGCTGCCCCCGTATCTTATCTTCAGACAGAAGACTCTCCTGAAAGGAATAGTGTTTCCGAGTGGTGTGATTGTGCGCACAAATGAAAAAGGTTGGATGACCACGGACTTGGTCGCTAACTGGATTGATAACGTTTGGCCAAAGAGACTCGGCGGCAGTTTGGGTCTGCATGGGATGCTTGTGCTCGACGCGTTCAGGTGCCACCTTGAACAGCAATCGACAAGCTGGCTGCATGCAACGCCGACTTTGTCGTGATAGCCGGCAGCATGACATCACAGCTCCAGCCGCTCTGTTTGTTTGAACAAGCCAGTGAAAGATAGAATTTGGGCGCTCTACACCGAATGGCTTGTCAGTGGCTGCCACAAATTCATGCCTGCCAATAAAATTAAGTGTGCCTCACTGCAGGACTTTGCTGGATGGGTGAAAGATGCATGGTGCACAATCCCGTCTGCCATGGTCAACAAGGCCTTTAAAAAGTGCGGGGTTTCGAATGCCATGGATGGCACCGAGGATGAAATGCTTTGGTCTGTTGATAGCGATAAGGAGTTGTCTGATAGCGACGATGAGTGATATCTATTGCCCCCACGTGACTTGTACCGGCGCAGTGAAAATCTTGGCGGCAAGGTACGCCGCTCCCATTTGTTATTTTATTCATCGCAGCTTTAATATATTGGGAAAAAATCTGTTTTTTCCAAATGGGAGAAAATAGTATTTCTATATGAAAGCACGAGGTGCGGGGTATTCTACTCCTCCCTCCCCTTCTTATTTTTTCCCCCATGGAAAACAGGTGCGTGTTATAATCAGGTTTTTTTTTTCTTTGTCATGGGAAATGGGTGCGTGTTACAGTCAAGGGCACGTTAGGATTGAGTAAATACGCTAAGCATTTCTCCAATTTTGATACCAAAAAATGTGTTGTGTAATGAATATGTGCTGCAAATTTCATGCCAAAACAAGCGCCAGAAGTGCTTCAAATATGCCGCCTAAGTTACGTCCCCCCTATAAAATTCAGCTTGGTTTCATAGCGATTTTGACACCCCTGCTTTTCAGAAGAGCAAAAAACGTGTAAAACGGTTTTTGTATTTGTGGCTTTGTAACTTCAACTTATCAGAGTTTCGAACATTGACCAAAAATGACATTACTGACCATTAGCGGTGGTGCACTTTTTTGTGCATTAGCAGTTTTGTTCATCGTAGTTCAAATTCTTTTTTAAGATTGTGTACAAACAGAGCTGTCGTGTTCACATGCAAGCATCAAAAGAGAGGAGTGCCTCATTTCTCATCAAATTGAAAATTGCAGATTTTGCAAAAACGGGTATGTTAACTTGCGTCAACAACGGGGTCAAGCCGTGCTCACAACGGTGAGCCCCATGAAGTTCTCTGGTGTCTCACTCAATTACTCAAAAGCAATTCAAGAAGAAAAGCCAGAGCAATTGCCACAACTGAACACTTACGAGCGATTTCTGGAAAACTGTTTTTGTTGACAAAAGGAACATTATCTCCTCAACTAACAAAATTCTCAGTGCAAGATCTCACCCATTTGTTGTAATTTGTCTTGTGAGTCTTCTGAACTAAAACAATCTTGTTACCTTACATAATTTTGCTTAAATATAAAAATGTTCCTCACCAAATTGCTCATATATCAGGTTGTCAAGGTAAAAAAATTTTTTTAGCGTTGCAAAAATTGAATTTTAAAAATGTAAACAATATTTTAAGTTTCGATGCACTAATTGCTTGAGCTAATTTTAAATGTTCCTTAACAAAGGTACTGAAATGGATGGATATAAAAGGTTATAAAACATTTCTCAACATTTTAGAAAACTTTGTTTCGAAGAACTTAAATTCCAAAATCTGACGTCCTACTTTTTATTGAGGTGAAGTGCATGCGAAGGTAAAGTAGGCTGTTTCGGAAAAACATTGCTGTGAAAAGTACTTCAATGCGTTCAACAGAAGCGGGGTTATTGGCAATCAAACTTACCCTTCCTACTGCTTCCACTTTTTCAGTGCCTTGCACTGTGAAGGCTACGGTGGAGTAGGACATGCCCACAACGCTCTGCCTAGTGAAAGTCACTGTGGCACACAGTTCAAATTTGATTTTGAATGTTAACGTAGACACCACTACTTCAGATTTTGGCACGCCGAACGTAAGCCGAATGCAGTTGTGCTCAGTGAGCCATAGTGCGCTTAGCCAGTGCACTCATCGCAGCACCCCACGGTTTCTGTGGTATCTACAGTACGTAGCAGACTGCAGCTCCATGCAACTGTAGTGCATATATGCAGTGTTTGCTTTGTGCACGACAGGGCTCTAGTGCGCTCTTGCACTCGTATGCTCGTCTGACCGTGCCACATGGTGTGGATTGGCTTGTCTTGCACCAGCTTGACCAACAGATAGTAGCCACATCCAACTTGAGCATGTGCTAGCACGCGTGTGTGTGGTCTGGCCTGAAGTTTCGCGGGGTTCAAGGCTTGTTGACCGTTCAAACCTAGTCAAAATTAGAAAGACCTGACTGCTACGACACCGATAATCAGGGTGGCCAAAGTTTAATGGCCACACAGGCGGCCTCAGCTGAACGTGAGCAGACGATAGTCTGCTTCTTCTGCAAGTACGTAATTATTGAAACTCAAAAAGCACATTTTTCCTTACTTCAGCCTGTGTTAAACTTTGTCAATAAATATACATAGTAACAGTGCGAAGAAGCGCACTGATCCAAACCCCCTTCTTGATTGACGTCAGCCGTTGGCCAATACCAGCCAGCTATGGGAATCCGCTATATTATGAAATAAAGCATCCAGAGGAGAGTAAGGAGCAGGCTTCTGAAAAGAGAGCATTCAAGAGAAAGGGGACTTTGTGCCCCACTTGCGAGCTCTGCGCGCCGCACACTACAGCAAAACCTGGCTGAGATGTTCACAGTAGCATATGCTATCTGCGAACAGTGTTTTCACCAAGCCGGAGGGGTGGTTCAGGACCCCTTCAAAAGATGCACTTCTCAAAGATAATTTCGGCAAAATGCTAGTGCTAAACTAGAAAATGTAGTATCTTAGTAAAAAAAAAAAAAAAGGCCGAGCAACTCTAGTGAAAATAGAGAAGTGGCACATGAGGAAGGGGAATTCACCCACATATAGTTTCATCCGGTGAGTAATCTCCTTTGATGCGGAGAGGAGGAAACACAGCAGACAGCAACGGACTTCCGCAAACCTCTGTTTCCTTGAGTGTTATTTAGCACAAGTGAGTCGTATGCATGAAGAGCAATAAGTAGCACTTGTTTAGCCAGTGATGGCAGTAAATGGCTGCCACTGCATCGCATCACTTTGTGGCTATGGCTATGTGAGCTCCAGCTGTGGCTAGTTGTCTTAGTCCATTTCAATTCAAAGCTGGCACTGTGGTTGCTATGAAGTCTGGAGACGTAGGTTCCCTGGAGGCATATTGGGAGACAGGTTGAGCAGGAAGAAAATTTCACTATCAAGTCATGCTTTACATTGAAATTTCTTGGTTAGTTTTTATAGTATACGTATGTTTGCATAAGGGAGATTTGCTCAAGTGATATTTCACTGTGTTAAGACTACGCTAAAGGGAGAAAAGGAGGTGATTCCATTCAGTTTTGAAAATTTCAGCATGTTATTTGTTGTGGCAAGTTTCAAAATTGTGGACTAGCATGAAAGATTGGCCTAGTCACAATATTTTTGTATCCTTGATAACATTTTTTTTATGAGCATGTTATCTAGAAGTTTAGTACAGCTCTCCATCAGTAGCAGCCTATTTCATGTCCACAGCACGATGAAGGCTTCTTCCTGCTACCTCCGATTATTTTTATCCTATCTCGGCTTGCTCTATTCTTGCAAATTTTCTAAGCTCATCACACCACATAATGCTGTGTTGCTCTTATCTACATTTCATTTGGCAAAAAATTTCATTCTAATAGACCACTGGTTATCTACTCTACCCACGCATAACCTGCACAGCTCCATTTCTTCCTCATATCAACTATAGAATATCGGCTACACTTCGCTCTCTAATCCATACCACCACCCTTCTGTCACATAATGTTATGCCTATTTTTTTTTCCATTGCTTGGTGCTTAGTGTGTATTCATTTTACAAGTATCAGCCCAGTAGGTTATTGCAACTGCACTGACTGTACACTTTTCTTTTCATAGATATCCCATATATCCCACATAGATAACCCATATGGTCCCCACATCAAGCATGCGTCGTAGATGACCTTGAAGCGGTACAAAATCGTGCCGCCAGATTCATTCACTCATCTTATTCTCACGAAATCAGTGTTACCGCCCTCAAAGCGGAATCTGGGCTGCAAGCTTTATCCCTCCGCCGACGCATAGCAACACTTTGCCTATTCTATAAGCTTTACCATTCATCACTTAACAGTGCCCCTTGCATAACACCACCCGCATACATATCTCCTCGCACTGGTCACCAACTGCAAGTTTCCCGTACACGTACGAGAACTGTTCATTTTTCAGCATCTTTTTTTTCTCGTGCAGCCAAAGGCTGGAACGGCTTTCCTCGCAATATCGTCGTTCTCACCTGTCCATCATCTTTTTCTACCAATGTGACTGAGTACCTGTTGTCACAAATTTGAGTGTTATATTTTTTATGTACACCCACCCCTTATGTAATACCCCCTAGTGGGGTCTTTAAGGTAAATAAATGAAATGAAATGAAATCTGATGCTCACAACTTGAGAGTGCTATCATTTGTGCTCCAACCCATTCTTCTGGACAGTTTCTTTTCATTATCTGGGTCCGCTGTGACTACTCGGCCTAGATAAATGTATTCTTGCATAGCTTCAAGACACCGACCAACAATCGCAAACTCCTGTTCTCTTGCCAATTTATTGAACCTTACCGTAGCCTTTTTCATCATAATCCTTAATACCCTTACACTTTCCTGGGTAATGTCTTCATTAAATTGTGGTACGTCGCCTCTAGAGTTGGACGGGACAGTGTCATCTGCAAAACCACTAGTTCTGATACTTACTGTTAATCCTTTTACCTAATCCTTCCCAATCTAACATTTTGAATACTTCCAAGCCTGTAGACAATGTTATTAGAGGAGGTATGGCTCCTTGCCTGACATCCTAATTGTTACTTTTCTAAGCCGATGCAAGGCGAATTATCAGCTCTTTATGAAAGTTTGTGCGCAAGGCTGGCTTGACTGGCAGGTTATGAAAGTCTAGTTTCTTTTGCATTTCTTTGTTTATTTTATAAACCCCACCATTAACCCTCACCCCTGTTTAGACCACTGAGCCATCCTTTTCTCTAATGTTCATTCTCTGTCTGCTTTTCTTGTGAAGAAATATAGTAGCTGTAGAATCTCTCTAGAGTTTAACATACGCATGTTCTGCTGCTTGTTTATGCAATGGCTTTACGACTGCTGGTATTTCCACTGAATGGAATACCTTTTTGTTGTTTATGAAATCCACAAATGTTGATGTTCACATTTCCTGAGAGTGTCTTTATTTCTTTCTCTAAGTACCTGTAAATCTATGTCCTGGTAATACATTCGTACTGTACATGTCTTGCTTACTCCATAATGGTGATGCGTCAGGACCTGCCTGGTATGCGAGTTTTCTTTCTTTCTTTTTTTTTTTTTCAGTCCTGCGTTGAATGCAGTTCAAAAAGAGCACAGTGCATCAAGTGCTGCTGTACCATAGCTAAATGTCCATAGTACAGACATTTTCAACGAGGACTCTGTGGATGTCGTTGCATCCTGTGGAGTTCTTGCTCAAAAGCTCAAGGGACAGTGACAACGCATGCATTTTGCACAGCTACAAAACTGTCCATTAAGAAGGGGTTTTCCCACCCCGATGGAATGATCTGCAAACAGAAATGTTGTACAAATAAACCATTTCTTGGATGTTTGTGCAGACAAGTGGTATACTGTGCAGTGCCTGAACTGGTGTGAAAGAGTTCCTGTGTAGACCATTTACAAGGTGGCTAAGACTTCATGGCCAGAGAGAATTAAACTTGACCCACCATGGTTGCATAGTGGCTAGCGCGTTGCGCTGCTGAGCACGAAGTCACGGGATCGACTCCCGGCTTCAGTGGCTGCAGTTCAATGGGTGTTCTGGCATTTTGCCCCCATGTGCTGTGCATTGGGTGCACATTAAAGACCCCCAGGTGGCCCAAATTTCCAGAGTCCTGCACTACAGCGTGCCTCATAAGCAGATCGTGGTATTGGCACCTAAAGCCCCAGAATTAAATGGACAATTAAGCCTGTGTTTGTAGAGTAAATTGGAACTGTAAACTGACCTAACTTTGCCAAATTTTCGATGCTCACAAGGGTTTATTGAGAGCATAGTAAACTAATCGTGGGGCACCTTTTTGTACCTGATTCATGCTAGCTGTCATGGTGAAGTTTTCATGCACCTTAATTTCTTGCCTTCATTAGGTGAGTACAAAATGCTTAGCAAATGTAATTTGGTGTCAACCAGCCTGTCAGCTTCGGGAGGCACACGAAAGGGCCAAGCCTATGTACCTCATTAGGTATGCCGAAGTCACCTTTAAGCTTTTACACAATTAGTTATAGAATTATTGTGCTAAGAAATTGTTTAATGACTAAAGCAGTATGTTCTACAGCATTCTTCGGTTTCTCATTGGAACACATTGTGCCAGCACGCTCAATGCCGGCTGGTATAGGCAGAACTTAGAATAAAGTCTGTACAATCCAGTATTACGCCTTTCTAAAATAAGCAATTTCGAAGCCCAATGCTTGCATTGTGGCAACATTTGCTGTGGTTATGAAAATGTTCATTTGGAGCATGTTAGCCATCAAACTATGCAGAATATTTCGGCTGTAAAACATGTATACTTTGTTCTGACAAAATTATTTTGTGAATACTTTGGCCGCAACTGTGGTTGCATAGATTGGACCAGCAGTCTTGTCATAAGTTAGAGCATTGGCTCAGAGGAAGCGCAGCAGCAGGTACTTTTACAACCAGCTGCCGTTTGCAGGTGGTGGAAATATGTTTATGGGAGCCTTAGACCTTAGACAAACGACTGGGGCTTATCCAGCCTTTTGGTAAGAAACATTGCTCCCTTTTGTTTACTGAGCTTCCAGCCTGTACTCAGAGCTGAGTCCAAAACTTTATATACAAGTCTGCATGGTTATACCAGCCTTATGGTTGCCTATTCAACTGACATTGTAATGATTATGTGTGGTGGGACTCATAACTTACACTCTGTACTGTTTGTTCTCGTGCAGCCAACTGTTCCGGGAGGAGCTTGAGCGCATCATTGAGTCGCAATTGTCAGAGGGCTACACACCGTCCAACATGGCAGCATTGCAGCAGGTGACGGAACTCTTGCTGCCACATGCGACAAAGCAGTCAACAATTCGAGGTGGCCGTTGCTTGGTTCCTATCAATGACGTTCGTGGAATTGATGGCCTGCGCTACTCAAAAGGAGAAAAGCTGCTGCGTTGCAAGCTTGCTTCGCTTTGTCGCCTGTTAGATGCATACGGATGGACCACAACAGCCTTCAACCACATCACAGTATGTATAAACTGTCGTGTAATTTGCCTCTGTTGTTTCTGCTTCTTTTGCTAGGAACACGAGTAGGAATTCCGAATATGAATAGCAGAATGAAAATTTCTTACCTTAAAATGTGTGAATCAATAGGCTTTGCCTCTGTGTCAACCTTCACCTCTGTGTCAACTAGCAAGTGAACTTGCTTCAAAGCGTCCCTGCAGGACTGTGAAATTAGAAGTGTTGTCTCTGGCAAAAATAGCCATTCATCCCTTCTGCCATGGGGTGGTGCCCACAACTTCCCACTCTCTACTTGTCACTGTGGTGCAGTTTTTCATTTTGGATATTGATGTGAACGCCACTACCTTCAGTTTTAGCTCATACCACTTGCTAAATTCAAAGGCTGTCTGTCAACTTTCAGTTGATTTACCATAGAGTTTGTCCTTCCATGGCAAGCACTATTGCCCAAGCTGTGGTGTTCAAACTTTTTGTGTGTGTGGGCTTTTGCCCATGGCTGACTTGCGTAGTATGCCATGCCTGTGGCTATGCCAGCTCAGTCACGGTGTTTACACGAAGATGGACCCTGCTTTGCCACTATAGCTAAAGTGCTTCATGGCTGACATGCGCTTCAACCAAGCTGCAAGAAGTATCAGCCACAAATGTAAATGCCCTTCTGCTGCTGAGACGCTGGTAGTTCGATGCACTCTAGGCAGGCTTGCCTAAACTATGTCTTGGAGTAACTGTTTCGGTGCGTTTGTATCACTGTCACTCCCTTAGCAGCCAACAGCTAACTGTATTATGGTGCCGCAGTTCCCTGTTGACTTCGAGCAAGGCGGTTTGTGAAGCGCATTCCACACACCTTCAAGGATAGCGAGCAAGAAAAACACTCCTCATATCAGTCTTAGAATGACTGAAGTAATAGAACCATGACAGTTGCTTGCGTTCAGGTGAGTCTAGGTGTGCACAAATTCTATGTACAAAGCCAGACTTGCTGCACCATGTAGAGACAGTCTGCGGCAGATGTCAGGAAAACTTGAGCAGTGGCACAATCTTGTGCTGTCGAGAAACTAGCACAACTCAAGCTGATGATCGCTGCTGAATACTGGAAGTGCAAAATGGAATTTTATTGTAGAAACTCCAGATGGCAGTGAAATTTTATCTTAAAATGTGTGGAGTAATATGAACACTGTGAGCATTGCAGATGCCTTTCTGGCCTTTAATCAAGTAATGATTGCCTGGAACATTTTCAGAAAGTTGGCCAATAGTAATGCATGTGTTAAAATGGGGAGCTGCCACGGTAGTCCAGTGGCTATGGCATTGGTCTGCTGTGTTCAGAGTTGTAGGCTTGATCCTGGCAACGGCGGCCACAATTTTGATGGAGGTGAAAGGCAAAAACACTCGTCTGCTTGGCTTTAGGTGCACACTAAAGAAACCCAGATGGTCAAAATTAATGCAGTCCCCTCTCTATGGCATGCCTCACAATCAGATAATAGTTCTGGCACATAAAAAACCACAGGATTAATTTTGGGTAGCAGGAGTTCAGTGAAGCCACAGACAGCATTAGCAATAATCACCGCAACAGAAGTTCCCTGCTGCTTGGAAGTAGTAATGTTGGCTCGAGTATCATGGCAGCATTGTCTCACGTCTGGTATGATTTATTTACCATGTGTTGCAGGGCACTGTCGTGAAATTTTTACCAAGCCCAGGAAGTGCTCGTCATGTGTGAGGAATGCATAAATAATGTTAAATAAAAAAAACAGCATATTGAAACTATAAACTGGACAGCCCAGGCACTTGTTTCTTGCGATTTCATTGGTAATGCTAGAACAGCCACGTACCAGAAACAACTGTGCTAGTAGTGACGTCTTGTGATGTGCGCAACTAAATGTTGTAAATGCTCATGCATCACATGGTTTTTACAGGAAAGTTAAAAGAATTGTGTTATGAAGGTTACATTGTGGCAAAAATTCATCTGCCAGCAGATTTAACACAGCAGCTCATGGCGATAAGAATCTGACACTTTCACAACAGCTTCACAAGATGTCAGCGCCACCACTGTTATCCCTGTGCTGGGTTGGTAGTAGAAATGTTTGGATGGCATGATTGGGTTGCCACGCAGCACGTCAGCATGAAGCTAAATACATAAGCATGCAGGCCCGTTTCATAGAGATACTGCAATAGTGACTTATAAAATATGTTGTCCATAATCTAAGTAGTCAACTTCTTATGCAAATTAATTTTAAGCACAACCATCTCAGGCCGTTTGCTGCGTATGGCCAGAGTGCTCACTTAGAACACGTAGTGCAGATTGCACCTGAAGAAATCATTTGTTACTCTTTAAAGGGGCCCTGAAGCACTTTCTTGAACATATTAAGAAAACGTGGCCGATCTGTGGATGAGGCTCCTATTAGCACGAGAGCCAAAAATTATTCCATGCATATAGCAGGGAATTTACAATCTTTGTCAAAAACTGAAAAACCACTTTCTCTCTGCTTTGCATTGTTGGCAGCTTCATCGCAAACAGCCAACCAACCGATATTGGCAGATTTCAAGATCTTGAGGCCATTCTCAGTAATACTATATATAATTTCTATTCTTGAGTTAAATAAATAAAAAATGCACGTCTGCAGTCTCAAAAAAGGCTGAAAAAGTACTTCATCTTTGCACTTTCGGTCTACACACAACAGTTGCGCATGGCTGCATCTATCTGCTGCACGTGGTGTCAGAGATAGCACCGGACCTTTCACTGCTCATAACCGCATGCTTCAATTGGTCTCTGTGGCTGACATAGTAGCTCTAGGGGCGTGGCAATTGGAGGTAGCCTGAGTGCTCATCTCATGTTGAGAGACCGATATGCACACCTAAACCACAAGTTGCATCATAAAAAAAAAATCAATTAAAATGCCCAGCTTTCTGGCAGGGCCTTGCCTCCTTGCCCCCTTCCCCCCCCCCCCCCCCCTAGCTTCCAGTGCACTAGTGGAGGCAAAAGAGAAAGCCATGCAACAGTGCAATAACTACCTCTAACTCCACTTGAAGGATTCGAAACGTTTTTGCAGCAAGAGATTCGTGAGGCGGCATTGTTTACTAGTGAGGCCCTTCCAAGATTAGTTAGTGTTTGTAGGCACTTTTAATGTTTAACCCACTATGCAAATATGTGTGGCTGATAGTAGCCTTAATGCAATGCTGTTACACATAGCAGTAATTGTTTTGTGGCTACAAGTGTGTTGCTTGCAGTGTTCAAAGGAGGTGCTTTGTGTATGGTACAGACTTTGTGCAAACTGTCTAGTAGTGGATAATTGCATATATTCTTCATCATTTTACATTTGCAGTCTAGCTATCAGGATTGGCACAATGATCAGTTACCTATTTTTTAGTGTGCACTCGTAAGCATCTGCCTCGCGTTATGGAATTTCGTGTGTTAAGGTGTGTGGTTGAGACCACACTAAATACAGTCAAACCTTAATATAACGAACACAAATATAATAAATTATTGAATAGAACAAAATAAATTTTTAAAAAATCTAGCCATTACTACAGTGTAACAGATATGTTTAACAGATATCTGATATAACAAAGCTATTTTTGTGTCGGGTGTAATTTTGTTATAACCAGGTTTGACTGTACTTTTAAAAGCTATACAGCCCTTTTTCAAATGTTTCAATCATGACTGGGGACGCTGCTGGCTTTGTGGTGAGGCACGTTGTGCGCTGAAGGTGTTGGCCGCTGGAGACAGTACGGCCTAGGTTTGACTCATGACACTCTTATTGGTTAACAACCTATGCAAAAATGTTGTACCTAATGTTGCCTATGGAAATGGCTGCTTTTTCTTGCTTTGAAAGTCACTGTTTGCATTTCCCCTCTGCAAGTGATCTTAATTGGGTAATGTGTCCACTTGTTCTTGCAGCTGCGTGTGAGCCAAGACCAGGAGCATTTTCTGGTAAACCCATTTGGGCTTCTGTACCATGAGGTGACTGCCTCCAGCCTGCTCAAGCTCGACATGCAGAGTAACGTCATTGACTCGGGCACCACTACGTTCCATTTCAATCGACCAGCCTATATGGTGCATGCTGCCATCCATGCAAACCGACCTGACATTAAGTGTATAATTCATCTCCAGCACCCACCCTGTGTCGCGGTGAGTTGGCATGTCCTGCAATTTTGCTGCAGCTCACTTCCAGCTGAATATTTTTTCATGAAAACAGAGAAGGGCTAATGAGCATACCAGTACAGTTACCAACTTCTTATAACAATGTTCAAAGTGTGCGATGACATCATTATAATCGTTACTTCCTAAGAATTGTGTGTGGCTAAAAATGTTGTGCAACAATGGGTGAGCCACAAAACGATTTCCTGATACCAAGCAACCTCTGTGGGTCCATGAGCATGGCGAAAAGTTCAGCATGCATGCACATACAATTGAATCCCGCAATAATGAAGTCGGTGGTGAAAGTGACAAAATTCACTTTTGCGAAAAAGTTATTCTTGCGAAATGGGACAGCATATACAGTAGAACCCCGCTGTTACGTTCCTCGCTGCTGCGTTTTCCCGGCTGTTACGTCGTTTTCGTCCGGTCCCGGCATAGCTCCCATAGGATCCAATGTATTCGGTACCCCGCTGTTACGTTGTAGCTGTGAAAACGTTCCCGCATGTTACGTCGCAACCTGGCACCCCGAACCCGGCCGGGCAACGCGCGCCAACCGCCATTTTGAAGAGTCTTGGCCAGGCTTGGCTACGGAATTGGCTACAAGACCATGGCCTCCGAGATCACCCCCTTGCACGCGCGTGGGTAATCTCAGAGGCCATAAAAAGCCGCACGCGAGTTGGAGAGATTGCCACTAGATGGCGACTGCCTCGTCAGCCGAAGCGAGTAAAACCCGCGGGCCCGCAGCAGTCCAGTCTTTCTTGTTTATGCGGTTCAACCCATCCGAGTCGTCCGTGTCCTTCCGTCAACAGCTACGCTGCCTACGCTTCGTCAGGCCTCGCTAATCCAGTCTTTCTTGTTTGTGCGGTTCAACCCATCCGAGTCGTCCGTGTCCTCCCGTCAACACCTACGCTGCCTACGCCTCGTCGGGCCTCGCTGACACCGCGAGCGATTTGTCGTCCTTTGATGGCGTCGCGCAAGCGCAAGGCGCTTTCCCTCGAGGAACAGCTGGATGTTCTCAACGCAGTCAACAGGCAGCCAGCGCGGAAAAGAGTCGACATCGCCAAGGATCTTGGTCTGCCACCCTCGACGCTTAACAGCATCGTTTCGAAGCGTGCCGAGATACAAGGGAATGCCGCGCTCTTCGGCCCGAAAGCTAAGCAGGCTCGTGGCGCCAAGTATGGAAACCTCGACGAGTCTCTTCTTACTTGGTTTAAACAAGCTCGCGCTGCCGGTGTTAACTTCGACCGCAGCATTTTGCGCGAGAAGGCGATGGAAATAGCCGACCGACTGGGCATCAGTGACTTTGCGGCGTCAAATGGCTGGATCGACCGTTTCCGGAAGAGGCACGGCATCGCGTATAAGACTGTATCCGGGGAAGCAGCAAGTGTAAACTTGGAAACAGTCGACGATTGGAAGGCCACACTATCTGCCATAATTGAGGGGTATGAGCCTCGTGACATATACAATGCCGAAGAAACGGGTCTTTTCTTTCGGGTGCAGCCATCCAAGTCGTTAAGCCTGAAGGGCGAAGCATGCCACGGAGGCAAATGCAGCAAAGAAAGATTGACGGTGCTCCTTTGCTGCAACATGGATGGCTCGGACAAGCTGAAGCCATGGGTAATCGGAAAATACTGAAACCCACGGTGCTTAAAGAACATTCGCCTGCTGCCATGTCACTATAGAAGCAACAGTCGTGCATGGATGACGGGTTCTTTGTTCGAAGAATTTCTTCGTTACTTCGACAATAAGATGGGCTCCCAGTGCAGGAGTGTTGTCCTGTTTCTGGACAATTGTGCTGCCCACCCGAAAGACCCGTCGTTTTTTCGGAACGTTAAGCTTGTTTTTTTTCCTCCAAACACTACAAGCCACTTGCCGGCGTCATAAAGAACTTAAAGCACTCGTACAGGAAGTCCATCGTAAAGCGCTGTCTGGCGCGTATTGATCGCGGACAGCAGCCTACGATCATTTCAATACTGGACGCAATGCACTACGTCGCTTCAGCGTGGACTGCAGTGAGCGCGTCAACTGCACAGCACTGCTTCGCGCGGTGTGGCTTTCATGATCAGCCTCTCATGATCAAGAGCTGAGTGAAGCTTTGAATGCGCTGGGTGCCACGGGCGTCACGTATGACGACTACGTCGCCGTGGATGCTGCTGTCGTGACGTCCGAGTGTCGTAGTATCGCCGAGATCGTTGCAGACTCGGTCGCGAGTGAAGTCTCAGACTGTGGTGACGACGAGGAGCACGAGCCGCATGATTCTGGGGAGTTGGCGGACCCGAGCTTTGGAGAAGCCGTCGCGGCTCTGGACCTCCTTCGCAGGTACGTCGCACCTCAAAGCGACGCTGAGAGCAATGCGGCTTTCCAGGCCATCGAGAAACGCGTGGTGTTTTCCAGCGAGCGGAAAAAACGGCAATCGACCATTCTCGATTTTTTTTAAGACCTAAGCTCACTTGATGTCAAAATAAATTGTTTCAAGGCAAAGTTGCACTGTTTTCATTAATTTTCGGACCTTTCCTCACTGTTGCGTTTTCCCTGCTGTTACGTTTTTTTTTCGCGGTCCGGTGAAAAACGTATGAACGGGGTTCCACTGTACAAGGAATACGCTGTAAAACGAAACTTTGCTTTCAAAACTTTGTTAGCCTACATTGGTGAGAGTTGTTTGAGGCTATAGAACTGCATTGCCAACAGCACCAAGAGCACCCCATGCATCGGTCAGCGATGGTGGCACTGCCATGGAGTAGTATTCTCTGCCGATAACATTTGGGGTTACGATCACTTTCACGAAATTTCACATAGCTTAGCACCGGGTGTGTCACCACCTTCGAGCAATGGCATTCTAGACGGAGATTTACCGGATGTGGCCACATTTTCAGCCGATTGCTTTTCAGGATGTAATCACTATCGCAATATTTCAGACCGTATTTACTCGAATGTAATGCGATGGCGATTGTAACACAACAAATTTCCAGCCACGGAACATAAAAAAATAAATAAAACCTCGAATGTATCGTGAGATAAATGGAAAAGAAGTGGTACTGTTGTTCAAGGAGTCACAATATTGTCGTCTGAGGAGAAAGCGGAGCTGCCCTTGAATGGTATTCTCAAGCAACCACTTTTGAAAATACAGTAAAAGCTCATTAATTCAAATACTGCGGGGATGCTATGAAAATTCAAATTATACAAAATTCAAGCTAATCAATCAGAAAAGAAATTGCTTGGTTAAGGCGCGTATATAGTCTGTAGCGTGAGCGCGCATGCTACGTCACGTTGGCGAGAACGTCTGTAGTTTGAAGCACTGGCTCAGCCAACGTAACCGGACACGACCAAAGCAGTCCGGCGGCCCGACGGCGAGATCGCTCTTGCTCCATTCACGCGTTCGTCTCGCTGACCTGCAATGAATGGCGCGGAGAAAAAAGGTGCCCACGTCGCTTCGCCAACGGTAGCGAACAGCCGTTTCAATGTGTTCAAAGTGTTCAAAGCGGCATGCGGGTTGGGGATCGTTCTGCACATGGTCCGAAGAGAGCAGCGACGGCGCACGCGTTGAAGTTTCTAGAGGGGACGGTATTTTGGCTGGCACTGCGCAAGCGGTGTAGTGTGACTGGTTGCAAGCGACTGGCGCCGAAAACGTCAGACTATAAACGTGCCTTTCCGACGCTCGCCGCAGAAACAAGAGCTGCGCTCTAAAATGCAGTCGCGAAATGCACCACAACCTACGTTTAGTCGGCGGCCAAACAAGTGTCCCAGCGATGCTGGGAAACGTCTAATGGCTGCGAATCTCTAAGGCTATGCTTTTTGGTACTGCAAGTGCTGATAAACGTCATTGCCAGCTTGTTTCAGACATTACCTGGTGCTGCTTCTCGGAAGAACACCTCGTAGAGAAAGAGCATATCCTCCAAGATGCAACATGAAAAAAAAAAAGACACGCAGTGCCACATCCGCCTTTTTATCTTGGACGTCTTTAGAGAGAGAAAGAACCGGTCTGCAACAGAGGCGTTGGCTATGCCTGGCCAGGTGCAAACACATCTCTCTCCAGTCAAGCCTAAACAAAGGGCTGAAGATGGAAAGAGCAAAGCGGCGCGGCCTGCGCAGTGACGCCAGCGTCGCCAACGGGCTCTAGCGCAATAACACTCTTCCTATCCTCCATGGCATGGAGTTCGAATTATCGGTGGCGGTGCAGATTTCTGTGGGAATTAGCGGAATTCGTTACATATAGCTTTCAATACATTGTTGGACAGACCGTGGCAGCTACTTCGAATTAACAAGTTTCAAATTAAAGATCTTTTACGGTAGTTTCACTTTTGCAAAATTTTTCATGATCAGCACCAAATGCGTCCCGGACAAGTGTTTCTGGAGCTATGCCAAACTTGCTATCTTCATACAGTATCAAGAGCACTTTTGGCCCCATACTTCGAGGGGTTCAGTGCTGGGACAAGCAGTCTCTTGCGAAGCGTAAACTATCTCTGAAAATGATTGCCCAAGAATCTGGTCATCTTCCATGCTGTCGAGCTCGTTTGAGATGAAGCAATTAGCAATTGCAGGGGTGCACATTGCTGTGCATGCAGTTCAGTGGCACTTCCATGCTTCGGAACCACAACCAATCATTCGGGGGCAACACCAGGCCACTATGAGGCCCAGAGCCCTACCGACTGGCCTTGCATTCAAAGAGGGTATCGTGCTGGTACTGCCGTCTGCGAATCGTCGACTCGTTGTCATCGAGCCGCCGAGCCACGGCAGAGTTTTCCTGGTCCTCGGCCATCAGAATTGCTAGTCTCGAAGCAGGCGTCATACCAAGCATGCTGTGTCACGAATGAACGGAGTCGAAGTGTGAAAGGCCTTGGGCTACTTCATCGTGACAACCATAACGGCAGTCACAGGCACAGCGAAAATGGCTTCAATTAAAAAAAAAAACACTGATTTCAGTCGAATTGTTAGTGGGTTGAATAGAGACGTAAAGGTACACGATGCAAACTTACCGCTAAATACCGCTGTGTTTAGAATACAGTCAAACCTGTTTATAACAAACCTCTTTATAACAAACTTCATAGTTCTGTAAGTTGTACCATCAATTCGTTATATGTGGACTTGCCCTCTAAGACCTGCTAAAATAAGGACACTCAATCTGGCGTCTGCAGTTACATTTTGACACCAATTTAGTCCAAAAATCGTATTTTTAGCATGTTCATTTTTGTTCTCATCACTTTCCCACATTACTCTGTTTCCCTTACAAATTGTATCTAAAGAACAATGTAGCTCTTTCAAAATGACGCCCGGTTGGTTACGATCACCTGCCATTACGAAACTACAAGCACGCCCACTGCCATTTTTTTCTTTGAGAGCTTGTGATACATTTTACTGTCACTGGGACACGAGTGGATTCTGTACACTATAGCGAAGTGTTCTAGTTGGCTGGAAGCAAAACTGCAGCATGCCTGCTTTCTTGCAAAGGTCTTGCCATTACGGCTGTAGCATCAGCTGCACGCGCGCTGGGAGTCTCGAAGTTACATGTTTTCTACGTCACTTCAGTCTAAAAAGTGTGAAGTTTGAAAGGTAAAACGCCATTGCGAATGTCTTATTGGCAAGTGTCGCTGAAACACAATCTCCCGATAACAGCGTAGTAACCGTCGACTCTTTGCAGCTTCATGCAAAGCATGCATGTTTTACCGCATTCATGCCGACTTGGGCCACAATGTCTAAGCTGCCTGAGCTGTCATTGGTCCAGATTGGTTCAAATCGTCCAAATAGGCATAGTGCACGCGCTATTGCACGGAGAACTGTGCATAGATAAGTGTTGCTGTCGTGCCCTTTTAAGATTTCACGTGTGCCAGTGCCATCTCGGTGGCCATGGCCGTCGTACTGCCTCAACCTCTCATCTCGCTCATCTCTTGGCAATCGTATCTACGTCACTGTTGGAAAGGAGCAGGGGGCGCATCGCTGTGCACGCAGTTCAGTGGCACTTCCATGCTTCAGAACTTCACATGCGCCCTCCTTTTACCTTTGGTTTTGAAGTGTTCGTTGTAACAGTATGGTGCTGTTGAAAATGTTCATTATATCTGGGTGCAGTTTCGGTAGGCAGGGTCGGAAAACTGTAAAGTCATGGAAATGTAGTCGTTATAACCAATAATTATATCTGGGGTCGTTATAAAGGGGTTCGAGTGTGTTTGTTTTAAAGTGGTCAGTTTTGCCATTCGAATGTAATGTGAGGGTCAAGTTTAAGCAACAAATATGAAAAAAAAAAAACTTGCGCTACAATTCAGTAAATACGATAGCTCAGCAGTGGCCATATCAGCGTACACGTCCCCTGCTTTAAGAACGCTGGTTTCAGTTCCACGCAACAGGCACCACATGTGAATTTGGCGTCGACGAATGAAAATTTGCCCGATGGGGCCGTAATCTCGGTCAATTGCTTTTGGGGAAACATTTGGTTGCATAATTGTGTGTACAGTACTGAGAACTGAACGCATCGGGGTGTCTACAAAACTGCGGTCTGACAAAAATTTGTCCAGCGACGCTGAATCTGCATATGATGCCTGTTCATTGGTGCCAAAACCAGCGTTGTCAACAAAGGGCGCATTTTCTCGGACGATCGCTTTGAAGGACACAAATGGCCCCATTTGTTAAGCACGAGAGGAGGCATGGCAGCTGATGCTGTGGCCACTATCTCAAGTGCCATAAACAAATCCACATCAGTGGGATGTGGATTTAGCATGCTTTTGCAGCACTTCATTTCATCACCAAGCCACAGTTCGCGCAAACCGTCATAGCATGTCAGTAGAGGTCAATGGCAATCCCACTGCACCATTTGAAACAGGCATCGTGGTAGATAAAAACGGGCAATTGCAAAAGATGGCAGCTGAGATGTATTTCGAGCACCAACAACTGGCACTTTCCTGTTTTTTTATATAAAAAGATTCAGACGATTACAATACTCCCTAAGGTGAAATTTAGGCGCGGCTCTATACGTATTTTCATTTCGCGACATATTGGCTGGCACAGACAATCTGTCTTGTGTGGCACGTTGTAAACACAAGCAAAGTGTGGTGAGACTGCCTTGCTAATCAAGAGATCATGAAAGGCAGCACGTTGGTGACGTGTAGGCGCGATTCACAGCAGCCGCCGCAGACAGACCTCTGCGCACACAGCGCTTTGTTTCCATAATGGTATCGGTGAACAGACAATGCGCACTACTGGGGTCCCATCTCGTAGCGATCATTGCCGTAGAACACGTCATGCACGACACTACACTTCTCACCCCTTTTCGCCATACCCTCATCTGCCGCTGTGCTCGGCGTTCGCTCTTTCATCTTTCACTGCGCTCGTTGGCTCACTTACGCCAACGGATGCAGATGCTTTAGAGCTGCGCTCTGAATACTCACAAATATGCCGTGGCAGTATTTATGCTCTTAGCCCTACACAGGTAGATGATACAGGGCCTAACGTACTGGCAGAGTTTGTTAATGCGGGATTAGAGTTTAGTAACATTTCATTGTCGAGAGATACAAAATGCATAAAATGTTGCGGGCATTCGCTGGGGTTACAGAATTTATCATTGTGGCAAAAATTTCATTGTCACTGGCTTTCGTTATTGCAGTGTTCGACTGTAATAGAAAACAAAAAGGCAATTAGGGATTCTTTATATAACTAGTACAGTTAAACCTTGATATAATGAACTTTAATATATGTAACAAAGTATTGAACTTTTCATAAGTTCTTGTCCATAGAACACAGTGTCCAGTGTTTTGAGCCTCAAAATAACTCATGTGTTTGCACATGATTTCAAAATAACGAAATTTCACTGCTCCCACAAAGCAATACTGAGGCAATAAATGGAAACTGCTGCAAATGCAGGTGGTCAAATGGTCGAATTACATGTGGCTGCTCTCAAAAGCAGCTCTCAAATCATGCGCCACGAAGCAGTGCCGAGAAGCGAAGCAGCAAGATCCTCTCGCAGTCATCATCCATATAAACTACAAATACAATAAAATCATATCGCGCCATCTTTTTGTGCGAGCAAAGGGATAGGGGCAGGGAGGGCAAGCGTGTAAAGAATTTCACAAAATTTTAATTGCAATTACATAATTGCACAAAATAATTGCAAGCTTCTCGGTTGCATGCTTAGCGACCAAGTGAAAGGGCACATAATTTCCTTGTCAATTATGTATTTTTACCACATCCACTGCATACACGCATTCTTCAGTAGAACAGACAATGCGCATTTCACAGGTACACCATCAGAAAATGACACAAAATGCACATTGATGAATGGCATGCAGCAACTCTGATTGTCAGTGAGCACTGGCCTCAAGCTCCACAACTAGAGAGGCTGGTGCTGCTGTTCACGTGGCATTCTGGATATCATCACTTGTTCATCCCATCACTTGCTATGGGAGCAACCACAACACAAATATGCTACCATTTGTTTGCCATCACTGCGTTGGCCAGTGCAACAGCAACCTGGTGCTTTATTGTTGCACTGGGATGTAGGTAGGTTAAAATCAGTGTTTCACAAATACAAAAGGTGCTGCAACAAGCATGGCCATTCAAAACAGTTAAGAACACTGCACTTTCTTCGGGTGGACTTGTCCATCAGAAATATTCAGTACAAATTACCTGAAAACATACAGGAAAGGAGCACTGTGAGCACATGTTAGTGTTGCCTCACATTGCTTGGCTAACCAAAGTTTTCTTCCAAAGCTTTATAAAGATTAATGAAAGTAGTTAAAGGCATTTTTTATGCATGGCATTACAATAAAGCTGTTTGTATACAGCCTCTGCGGTCATGAGCTCATTTCAAGTTACTAGCAGTATGACGCCAAGTTCGGAGAAGAAATTGTTTTTGCAAAAGAGTAAGAATACAGATTATTAATCTATCTTAAATAGGACATATCGTATTTACTCGAATCTAACACGGACTTTTCTCATAAAACGGGTCCAAAAATTGCGTGCGCGTTAGAATCAAGTATGACCCTAAATCTGCATTGCCATATCACCATCGGCATTTCAAAATGGCCGTCTCGTATGCGGTTCAAGCCTAGCTGCCATAGTTTTCTTCGTGTGCTGTAGTACGTGTGCTTAGGCAATGCTTCTTTTAGCTTAGGTTAGTGCATCGGCTGCCTTCCCGTTTTCTGCATTTGGTCTATCAGCATGGAAGTGCCAACTGCAGACATGCCCAGTTCATTACGATGCTGCAATTAAAAGGAAAGCGATCACGTGTGCGGAGACGGGCGGAAATCGGGCCGCATCATGGGCATTCGGAGTTCCCGAAACTCGCGTGCGGGACTGGCGCATGCAGGAGAGGCATACTACACCGGCGGCTGCTCCGTACGGCACTGCCGTACGCAGCCCTTATCTTAAAAGCAATCTACGACGGAGACAAGTCTATGTATCTAGGCACACCGTGCTGTGTTCTCGGCGCTTCGTTCGCATCGAAGCGAGAGTCCTCACAAAAGTCAATTCCCTCGCTCCTGCTAGCGCACTTCCTCACTCCAGTGTTTAAGAGTTTCCGCAGTCATTGAGTGAGACATGTTCATGTTTGCTTGTGCATGCGTGACACCATGCTTGTTAATTTAGTTAGTAAACGAATGTTTACAAGTTTATACGGCCGATAAACTACTTTCTTTACTTTTCGTATTGCTGTCTACTAATTTGCTATCGTAATCGATGCTTCGCCTTTTGGGCGAAGCTGCGACTTTGTTTGATTTATCACAACTTTAGTGCATCGGGAGGAAATTGTTATTTTTTGATTTTTTTTTTTTCCAGATGAGAGAAAGTTTTATTTCTGAATGAAAGAATGAGGTGCGCAGTACTGTAAAGGTACTTTGTTTAGGTCATGGCAAACGAGTGCTCGTTACAATCGAGCGCTCGTTAGAACCAAGTAAATACGGTATTTTGTGGCATTTCATGTGTTACAGTCGCCGACCGATTTTGCTGGACGTCGCGTGGACCAAAAAATAGCCTGAAAAACTTGTTCACCCCCCCCCCCCCCTCCCCCAACAAAAAACCTTCAAATTAATGGGTTTAGAGCGGCTTAAAAAAATCGCTAATGCCCTGCCTCATACTACGCTTGGATGTGATCAGATTAGCTTGGATTTACACAAGCGTGACTTCGCCTCCAATACAGTCAACAAGAGTGTCGCCACTTTAGTGATCTTCATTAGCAGAGATCGCATGGAGATCGAAGAAACGAACCCATATTAATTTGCACCACTTCGCTACCGCAAAGGCACGACAGGTGGCACCAATCATACAAATGCGAAGCCGTACACTCGCAAAGATACGACGTCTCCGAGACACACCTGCTATGTGGACACACCACATGCAAAATAGAAACAGAAACAGCACCGATCGCGCATAAATAATTATGACAATAGTGCTGACCACACACACAAAAAAAAAATGTGCCATCCCCTGGAGCGTTTTGTCGCTAATGAAGCGTGGCCATGGCCTCCGAGACAGGAGGATGGTGCACACTCTCTACTGATAGCTTGCGCCTCCCAATCTTGGAGGCTATAGAACGGGCCACTAGAAGCTAAGTCTGGCCAAGCCAGCAGAAAATACAGCATGCATCCTTCATGATCGGGTAGCATGGCTCAAATTTGGCGATTTAGACCGGAAAGTCAAGCTTTAGGGGCCTAAATCAGTCACAACAATGCATTGGCTCTGTGGGAACCCTGACGGTGCATTTATGAAGTCTGTAATATCCATCAAGTCCTCATTATTGGAGTCTGGAAAATCCGTCGGCTACTGTAATGTGAAAAAAAAAAATTATTTGAAAGGTTGTCAACAGAAGTCTCACGCCTGCACTCATAACCTAAGTTTAGCTCTCCATACAACAATTTTTGGCAGTCAAATCTTAATACACCCAAAGATTTACATAATTTTAATTTTTAGTTTTCAAGATGGAAATCCCAAAGGTGCATTTTCATCAAAAATCTGATCCCGAGTGTTGTAGCTATAAAAGACAAATTTTAGTATTGTTACATAGGAGAAAAAACGGAAAGAAAACATGTCCTTGAGTGATCAAATCGTGCAGACGCAGCGCAAACATATCCTGCCTACCACCCCCTTCTCCAATGTGTTCTGCTTAGTACTCCACACTTGTGCTGCAATAGGTTTGCAAAAATTCAGATTTTTCAAACATTGTCCACATGTGATCGGAATTTGAGCATATGACCCAAACACTGCATCTTGCTTACGCCATCTGCAGCAATGTCGTACTTTTCAAGAGGGTGCACCACACTACGTCGGCAAGGCCAATTTAGACCTACCATCAGTTGCCTGTGTGTGGGTTGATAGTGTGCAGCCTTGATAGCATTTCATGCACTTTGTGTTGGTGGGAACATTCAATTTGGCATTTGACTTAGATGTGTTGCATAGAGGTGCACTTTCTTAGCAGAGGGTGGGTGTAGGCCAGTTTGTGATTCATGATTTTGGGAAGTTACTTTCTTGTGTGCGTTTTCTTGCCTTGCTTTCCAAGCGTATTTTTCTATGTTCTTCAATTGAACTTCTTTCTTTTAGAGTTAAACACATATTTTTGTTGACTTTTGTGTGCCTTTGAACATCCTTCCTTATTGCCCTTCCCCTCTATATGGCTGTGTGCCCTGAGAGTATTATAAATGAATGTCTTCATGTGTTAGTTTGAATCTAGATTGAAGCAAAAAAACCAAGTCCTCGCCTAAACTGCTGCTTAAAAACTCGCCGTGGTTGCTTAGCGGCTATGGTGTTAGGCTGATAAGCACGAGGTCGCGGGATCGAATCCCGACCGCGGCGGCCGCATTTCAATGGGGGCAAAATGCGAAAACACCCGTGTGCTTAGATATAGGTGCACGTTAAAGAACCTCAGGTGGTCGAAATTTCCGGAGTCCTCCACTACGACGTGCCTCATAATCAGAAAGTGGTTTTGGCACGTAAAACCCCATAATCTAACTGCTGCTTAAAACTGGATCTGTGTGAAGCATCTGAATCTTCAGTGTTTTGACTTTTGGCATGTGCATGTTTCAGGTGTCGTCACTGAAGCAGGGTCTTCTGCCTATCACACCTGATGCTGCCCTGCTTGGGGAAATCGCCTACCATGAGTACAGAGGCAGCAGTGCCGACACGCATGAGGTTGCACGTAGCCTGGGGCCCAACAGCAAGGTTTGATGCTAGGTTCCTCTTTTATCATTGGGGTTTGTAATATATAGCCAGGCTTTTTTGCGGAACAAGGCTAAAAAGGGAACTCTGAGCAGCCTTGAACCACCCGCAATTTACAGATGAGCTTCTAGACATTCAGTGAGCATTTGAAGCCATAATATTTGGAGCACATAGCAGTTCACTTGTTTACAAAAGATGCAACTCTTAGAAGCAGCCTGCTTGCCCAGATTGCTGTTTTCCAACAAAACAAGCTGTAAAGAAGTGGTTGTGTTATTTGCTTGTTGAACATTACAGGTTCTGTTCCTGCGTAATCACGGGGTGCTCGTGTGTGGAGATTCGGTGGAAGAAGCCTTCTCTAACCTGTGTTCAACTATAGAGACATGCGAGACACAAGTACGTGGTAGAATGCGCTTACATTCAATGATATTTCTTGCCACCTATGTTGGCGTGTACTGTTATCTGTCAGAAGCAGGACGTGGTTCACAAACGTGTTGGTAACTTTTCTATGCAAATGAGGGGGGGGGGGGTACTTTTACTAGTATAAATGTGAATAATGGCCACCATTCACCATAAAGATGTGTAAACCCGCAAAAGAGAAATGAAATAAGGTGTATCTCACAGGTACGCCTGTGAGATACACCCCTCCTTCGCGCATGAAAGAAGTGCATGAAGAACACTGCCAAGAACAAGTAAACAAGCGAAAGTGTAAAACAAAGATCTCTAGTAGTGGTTTTGGAATTAGCTCTGGAAGAATTAGAGAACTATATACAGTCGCCAACTGATTTTCCGGACTCCAAAAATTCGGACATGCTCGATTATTCGGTCTGCTTTGCGGCACCGCCATTCTCCCGATAGACCATAATGTGTAACAACTGCCAAAAGTTCGGATACCTTGCAACCTCTCGTCTGATTTTTCGGACACTCCTTGAGCCAACTTGATCGAGAGCACCATGCACCGACTCTGACCGACGCATGGTTCGACTTGCTGGATGCCATTTTTGTTTTGAATGGAGCCTCCTTGCTGCCCCACAAAGTGGCGCTACTGTAAATCCCCGCTCATCATCATTGTTTCTGCCTGGTTCGATAGAGTGGCTCTACAGCAGTTCCGGTTTCAGCTTAGTAAGCCCTGTCAAGACAATCCAGCAGCTGATTTGTTTCTTCGTGCACGACGTTGCGAGTAGGCCACGTTTTTCGTTTGTGCGACTGGTGTCTGCATGGTGGTATACGCGGCATACGAAAACATCGCGTCACACCAACATTAGCATAGCAGAGAAGTGGCTATGTCGGGCGGGTATGCCGCTTAATTTCAGAGGGCCCTGGCAGTCAAAATTAATCCAGTGCCCCGCTACACCATGCCTCATAATCAAATTGTGGTTTTTGCACATAAAACCACAGAATTCAATTCAAACAATGCTGGGCCTCTTTTTGAAGCACTGTACCCAGCCACCACCCGACTTGAAGTCCACATTATTGATGAGTAGGGTGACTTGCTTCGCCTTTGTGGCCAGAATTGGCTCGGCGATGGCCAAGTTCATAGCATGAGCACCAAGAAACCACTCATAGAGGGCCTCTTCCACTTCCTTTAGGCACCTTGTCGAGCGCGTTAACACCCGTTGTCTACCAAGCAGTTTTCTTTGTCGAACTTCTCTGCTGAGCGGATGATTGTTGACACTCAGTTGCGATAGTCCATACTTCTTCACCAAGTCATACACTTTACTGTTTTTGTAGTCCTTCACAAAACTGCACTTCACATCCAAATCAATAGCAGCACACTTTCTTTTCACTAGCAACGTCGTGATTGGCGATGATCAGAGGGTGGATCAGTCATCTTCCATTTTGATGGCGAGTCAAACAAGGCAGAGAAACCATGTGTCCACGAATGACTTCAACGCAACCGACCGACGGGCACAAGGAACTTGATCCTTTAGCAAAACTGTGCAGAATGAGGGGCCAGTGATCAATCTGGGAGCAGGGCAGTTGGCGCGGTCCATTCGTGCTTTCGGAGGCTGGCGAGGCACAGAGCTGAGGGCGCAGTCTATTAATGTTCGGAGGGGTGGGAGGGCAATGGGGTAAAAGGCGTACAAGGCTGGTGATGCGAAGGATGAGTGCACAGCGGCTGTTGGGTCAGCGGGGAGGGTGCAGTGGCTCGAATTTCTTTTTCTTTTTCTTCTTCTCCCCCCCCTCCCCCCCTCAAGGATTTCACGTTTCAGTACCTTGCTGCATGCACAACCAGCAGCCAGAATTCATTGTTATAGCCAACAATCCGGCATGGGGGCATTGTAGTAAGCGTTTTATTTCACCATAGTGAACGTACAAAAGTTAACGGTGCCATTACTTTTACGACTATAGGCTTCAAAATTGTCACATGATGCACCCTCCTAGCCCTTTTCTTTCCTGCATGCTTTCTGGTAAGGAGCCATCTTGTTTTTGGTGAATGCTAATGGTTTATGTAAGAGAAAGGCTTAGCAAGCACTTTTTATTCCATGTGCAATAAAGTGCAATAAAAAAAAACTTTGTTCATTGTTTAAAGGGCCCCTCACCAGGTCTGACCATTTTAAGCTGACAAGCACAGTGCATACAGTACGCGTTAACGATCGTGTCTGCAAAGTATTACACTGCCACTCGCCACGAAAAGAGCTGTAATTTAAAACTAAATGCTGTACGCCCTTCTCCTTGTGGGCGCTGTGCTCCCAGCTGGAGAGTCAATGTCAATTACACAAATGCGCCTACGTAAATCGCAGTGCTGTGATGTCACTCATGCAACTTTGAGGATTACCGTATTTACTTGCATAATGATCGCACTCACGTAATGATCGCACCCCTGAATTTTGTCGTCAAAATTAGATTTTTTTATTTCCCGTGTAATGATCGCACCCCTAACTTGCCACAGCGATATGTCGTGTGCCAAGTCGAGCTAATATTGATCGCGCTTACCATCTGTCGAATGCTACGCGAACGACTCAAGACAAACCAAGCGGTCTGCACACACCAAACATTCTTAAGTAGATGCCTCATTTCATTACTTTCATCACTTTCCGCACTTCCATGACTAAAAAAAAGCTGCAACGAAACTTGCCTTTATTATGTGTAGGCTTTATAAGGGTTGTGGCCAGCAACAAAAAAGATGCCTTCTTCTTTCATTCATTCATTTTTTCATTTTTATTTCCTTAAAAACCCCCGAGGGGGTATTACATAAGGGGTGGGTTTTTTTTGTTAGACAGAATATTGTTGATAACGATTAGTGCAATGTTATATTTGATACGCTATGCATGAAGCTTGATGGGCAGGTGATAATGGCGATGTTGTGAGAAAGGCCGTTCCAGTCTTTTGCTGCTCTGGGAAAAAAATGAAGCAGAAAACGTTTTAGTGCGGGCACGTGGGCGAGAAACTTGCAACGAATGACCAGTGCGGTGAGATATGTGAGCTGCAGGGATAATGTAAGGAGCGCAATTAAGTGGCGAGTGAAAGAACTTGTGAAATAGAGAGAGGGTTGCAATGCGTCGGCGACAGGGCAAAGGTGATAAGTTACACTCGGCTTTGAGGGATGAAGCACTGATTTCATATGAATACGAAGCATGAATGAATCTAGCAGCACGATTTTGAACGGATTCTAGGGTATTAGTGAGACCTACTTCGGGTGGGTTCCAGATGGGAGATGCGTACTCCAACTTAGCCCTCACTAATGATTTATAAACAAGTAGTTTTACGTGTCTCGGAGCGTTACGTAAATGACATTTTAAGAAACCCAAAGTTCTGTTAGCTGATGACGTGTCTTTAGCAATGTGCGTGTTCCAAGACATATTGTTAGATAAGGTAACTCCAAGGTATTTATAAGTGGTTACTGATTCAACAGGGATGTTAGCTATGTTGTAAGTGAAGTGAAGGGGAATTTTACGACGAGTGAAGGGAATGAGCTTGCATTTAGTAGGGTTTAGGGACATTAGCCAGTCATCACACCATTGTAGTATGTGGTCGAGATCTTGTTGTAGAATAATATGGTCAGATGGGCTAGTAATGGTTCGGTTCTCGGATCTGCACTCGTGGGCACGCAACAAATTGCGAGTGGCAACGATAGTAGCCACGTTTACACCAATATGTTAAAAGTGTACCCTATTCATACGCCAACACTTGTAACACAGCTAAGATATTCACCCGCCCTTAGTGGAAACGTGCCGTATTAGGATAGTAATGAATGAAGACAGATGCCGCAGTTTCCGCAGCATGCCGGCCATGTGTTTGTCACTGGCAGCTAAGCGCGCCCATCTGTTTCTGTCCCCTCAAAGTGGACATGGCTACGTTATTGCCCCAAACTTGCTCATATTAACAATATCATTCATTACTGATACGGAAAAAACTGTTTCAATGCACACAATGTACTCACGAGATGAAAAAAAATCGCGTTCAGCACGTTCGGCTTGCTCCGCCGGCCGCCATTTTTTGTTTTGGTGTCCCGCAGCAAATGTGGGATGAAAAAATTTTTTTCTTTTCGCGGGAAATTTAACCCGCGTAATGATCGCACCCCTGATTTTGCGTCAATGTTTCTGACAAAAAAGTGCGATCATTATGCGAGTAAATATGGTATCTTTAAGTGGGTTCGACTGTGTAAGTGGACTGCACTGTATTATGCACGTAGACCTAGCCTAAAGGGTCACTGAAGAGAAACACTAAGGCTGTGTTCCAATGCTCGCCGTAGACTACAAAGTAGCTGGCTAAGCGGGCACCATCCATCTTAAGTCTCATTCATATTCTGATGCAGCCTTCGAAAAAGACAGCTTCACAAAGACAGCATTGAAGTCGGAAATGACGCAGGCTGCGTTGTCTAAATAAGATGGGGGCTGAGCAGAATGCTTAGAAACTCAACAGGAGGTTATGCGAGAAGGAAACATAGTCCACTTTCCTGTGCGCTTAATGTACGCTGCGCCTGGGTTTTACAGGTTCGTTGAAAGAGTTGAAATACCGAGATAATGTGTGCTTTTATCTTTAACTTGTACACAAGGTGGTGCCACATCAGTGACATCCTCCAGAAGGTTCCAGGTGCATTCGATTAATGAGGCTCAAAGCTGTCATACTGTCTACATAGACTGTCTCCGATGCTGGCCGGAATTAAAACACACCCTAGATCAATTTAGACTGATAAAATGTTCTTTGAAGACCTTTGTTGTTAATTTCATAATAGGTTCATTATTAGAAGAGAAAAGCAAGAGTCTGTTTAATTTTTTCGATTACGCACTGAAATACCAATGCCGGGACGTACCATCAGTGGGATGTCACGGATAAGTTTCCTCGTATTTGCACCTCGTTGGCTCATTAAAGCTTTGCAAAACTTGCCATGTTCACTATTTCACCCCTTTATAACACAATGCAGGACATTTTTACTCAAAGAATTAACTAGGCCCTAGCGGACATCATCAATATCCATGACAGTATAGCTAGAGAGGAGAATATTAGGGTATATTCGGGACTCGGAGATTACCTTAAGAACCCGCGTATAATATGAACCCGCATATAGTACAAGGTGAAATTTTTGGGACTTGAAATGTAAAAAAATTTTATCTGCATATAATACGAGTTGCGAAAACTCTAAGGAAACATTTATTTAAATTGCACTCCGCACTTCAATTGCTGTCTTCCTCACCTGCGCTCTCTTCAGATAGGTCCTTGTCGGACATGTCTATTATATTATTATTATTAATATTATTATTATATGCAGGTTTTAACAGTATTATAGCCAGAAAGCAGTGCTTGTTTATACAGTTCTGAAGGTTCGAGAGTCAAGTTTGAAGACTGCATGCATTCCACTCCCACCACTGGCCCTCAGCCCTGCTTAGGCCACTGAGGCAGTCCTTCTCATTAAAGTTCTCTTTCTCTCTCTCTTCACTTTTGCTAAATGAATATGGGGTTGAGCAACGAACTCTAAACAGGGGATAGTCAGTTAGTTTATAAAGAATTAAAACATCTGATACAACTCACCTCAAACTAACAGTAGGTAGGGTGGTAAACAAGGCGCAGAAGATGATTAGTCGAGAAAACTATGTGCACGAGTCCATACCATGACTGGTATTTAAAGTGACATGGCAGTAACTTGGAAATGTTTCTTCTGATGCTGCACTTGTAATCTCTGGTCATCTCTCACCTGCCCAGATGAAGCTTGCACCCATTGGTTTCGACAATGTGCACCTTCTCTCTGAAGAGGCACAGCGCAGCATGCGTGAGGAGCACGCACGCCAGAAGGGAGTTGATGAGCCCCTTCCTGGTGGGGATGAGGACAAGGAGAAGGCTGAGCCGAAGGAGAAACCCAAGCGCTGGCGCCCTTGCGACATTGTCTTTGAGGCCCACATGCGCACCCTTGACAACTCGGTGAGGAGTGCACTTCGCATATCACAGAGAAGTTGGTCTCATTATTGAGAAAGTGCTGGACACACTTATGGTGATGGCAGAGTGAGCAGAACTGTGCAATGCAATCCAGTTATAGCAAGCTTGGTACAGGGAAATATTTCTTATGTAAAATGTTGGGCACTAGTTGTCGTCACTGAAACATGCCAAGCTTCAGGGTCTCAGTTTGGGTTGTCAGTGACTCGTTTTTAAACATGCAGTGTGAAGTTGGGCAAGAACAAAAGAACCAAGGAGGACAGAGGCCGCTCTTTCTTCTGGATTCTTTTGTCCTTGACCATTTTTATGCTGTAGGTGCAGAATGCATATTTTAATTTCTCTAGCTACTAACCATTGTTCTACACTGCTCGAGTGGAGGCAGAAGCCCTTCTTGGTATTGAGCAATGACAGGCTGGCCTTATTCTTGTTGCTAGAGCAAGAATAAGCTTTTTTTTTTTTTTTTATGATGCATTTGAAGTACTACAGTAAAATCTAGTTCAGATTTCACTCACGAGACTGAAAAGAATGTAAGAATTGATGGGATGTTGAATTGTTAAGGCTATCAAGAGAATAATAAACAAATTTAATTTACATCAGGACACATTTATTTACTGAATGTATCAGCAAATCCTGTTTCTATTTTGCACAAAAGCAGTGCAGAAGCTGGGATTCTCATCTTGCAACTGATTAGTGCTTGCAGCAGCGAAGGCCTCTCTATTTTCACATTGCAGGTGCAGTGCAAGACCCACGTCTTAATACGAGACATGCCTTTTACCGCTGCTTGCACATCCCAATTTTTCGCCTGTGTGCTGGTTGACAACAGATTGTCTGTCTGTCGTGATGTAGCAGCTGGTCGGTTCGATGCCAGCGTGCGGACCCTACAGTTGCACTGTAGAATCGGTTTTAGTTGACAGCTTCCGCTATGTTTGTGACATTGCGCATCCATTGCTTAAAGTCCAAACAAAGATACTGCTCGCCACAACCACTGCAAATGAAACAGTGTTCGCTATCCGTGGATGGTGAGAGCACAGTCAAAATGGAACTACTGTGTTTCACAACTGGTGTGGTCGAAACTGTGGTCACCATCGATGCAATCATAGATGGCAACTATGCAGTTCTGAAGTCATGTGGCCAGCGTGGTGCCATGCGCAGCAGTAAACACAAGAGAAAGGCTATAAAGGCACAAATAGGGACGTAGCGTTCTGCATTCCTGTTGTTACCACACAGTTGCCGCTGATCAATATGGCGATGCAGATACTATGCATAATTTTGGGTAGACGCTAGCTCCGTTTTTGTGGCGCTTCAAGGGTTGTCTGAATTAACCACTGTGTGGCCAAACAAGTCCGAATTAACAAGTTTTATGCCATGAAATAATGCATACACCTGCCGAGACCTGGGTACAAGTCCAAATTATCCACTTCTCCATATTATTTATTCAAAAGAACCTTACAGGCCCTATGGCAGAGCATAAAGTAAGGGGGGCATATTAAACAGTAAAGGTATAAAAAGTACAAATTTCCAACAGGATCAGTGCTATAAAAAGATTACTGTGTTACACAATATTGAAGGCACTAAGAATACAAAGCAATATCTGAAGGCACACGAACACTTGTTACTGTTAACAGAGCAAAGGAATACCGTTTATGAAAATGATATACAACATGGCAAAAATGCACGATAACATACACTAGATTGGTCACTCGTGAATGGTATTAAATGGGAAAAGCATGAGTAACTGAGAGCGGAACGTGTCGGGATTAGATATGGAGGCTATGTTATCAGGGAGGTCATTCCAGAGACGAATGGCACGTGGTAGTGCAGATGAATTAAATGCATTTGTTTTACCGTATATGCGCATGAAACTGAACTGATTATGTAATCTGCGTGAAAAAGAGTGGGGTATTTGTAGTTGTAACCGGGTTCTTTTATTAGTGTAAATATATTTGTGGAATAAGCACAGAAGAGCGATGTTGCGGCGGATATCTAATGGCGGCAACAGTAGGTCTAGTTTAATTTGTGTAATGCTTGAGTTTATACTGTAGTTATGGGATATGAACCGGGCTGCTCTGTTTTGTATATTTCCGTCATATTTATTAGGTAATTTTGATGAGGGGACCAAATTGGAGAGGCGAATTCTAACTGTGGCAAGATGAATGTTTGGAAAGCGAGTTTTCGAATGTTTGGCGGGGCATTTCGCAAGTTGCGTCGTAGATAGCCAAGAGAACATGATGCTTTGGCGCATGTAGAAGTGATGTGTGGGGCCCATGAAAGATTCTCTGTAAGAACTACACCAAGGTACTTATATGATGAAGTGTGGGAAAGCATAGTGTTAAGATGATACGAATATTTGGAATTTACACATTTTCGGCTGAAGCACATCACCTCGCACTTTGTAAAGTTTAGTGTCATGAGCCATTTGTTACACCAGTTAGCGATAAGGTTAAGATCTGCTTGAAGTTTCAAGTGATCGTCAGTCGTGTGAATAGGACGGTAGATTATGCAGTCATCGGCAAAAAGGCGCATGCAGGAAGTAATCTGGGTGGGTAAGTCATTAATGTAGATTAAGAAGAGTAAGGGGCTGAGGACGCTGCCTTGTGGCACACCAGAGCTAACAGAAGGCGGGGAAGAGAAATTGTTAACAGTAAACTGTTTTCGAAAAGAAAGAAAATTACGAATCCAGGATAATGTTAGTCAAGTCGTAGGGCAGATAATTTAGAAATTAGGCGACAGTGGGGCACGCGGTCAAAAGCTTTAGAAAAGTCAAGAAAGATACAGTCAGTTTGAAGGTTGCAGTCCATGTTAAAGTGCAAGTCAGTCGTTAGTTCAAACAATTGCGTGTCACAAGAAAATCCCTCCCTAAAACCATGCTGATTAGAAAAAAAACAAGGTTTTACTGTAGTTGACTCTCTGTTGAGGGTCTACCGCTGTGTGTGGAGAAAAGGCAAGGACGTCCTGTGGGAGCATTAGTACCATCCATCCTCTGAACTGTATTATTTAGTGCTAAATATAAAACTTTGCATAGCCTTCAGATCATGCCTGTGTAAACCAAGAGGTCTCTTGTTTTTGGAGAGTGCGGTCTTTTGAGTGGGGTGTAGGCACTGTAATACAGAACATGGAGACAAATACAATTTAGCATTATGTCCTGCCACTTCCCATATTTATATTTGTTAATGTAAAATACTTCTGCATAAAAGCCATTTTGCATTTGTGTAGGGACTAAAGTTTTCTATGTGATTCTCTGCTGTCTCCAAGTGTTCAACCTATATACTGCTTGCTTTCTTTAGGGTCACAGAACAGGATACATCTATCGACAACCACTGCTGCGCAATGAGCAGCCACGTCTCAAGACAGATGTGGAAGTGCCCCCATCAGCCAGCTCCATCGCGCAGTTTTTGGAAGAAGATAAGTGGCTGAGGTAGGAACATGGTTGCTTACGTTTCCTGTGTATGGCTTTGTTGCCTTTCTAAAAACAATGCTGTTTGTCATTGTCACTGAAACTGCAACACCGCATTGCCACATATTTTCTTTTGTGCGTGCATGCATTGATTACACCCATATGCTTGCATACACATGTGCTTGCATGTTGCCTGGTTAGTCTGTGCATTAATAATTGCCATGCTGGTGCTACAGATAAAGGATAATACACCCTATGTGTGGTTAAATCTGCATCCCCTGACTCCTTGAACAAAGGGCAACTGGGCTTTGCTAGTTGAATGATGTTGAGTTTAACTGTCATCACTGTCTAGTACTTTGTTTACTTCATCGCAGCCCTCATCTGAGCAGACAGCAAGGGAGTTCGTGTTATTTGAAGTTGCTTCATGATTCAGAGCAGCAATAATTTATAACAGGCAGCTTGGCTTGGCTTGACCCGTAGTTTGCATGTGGTCAGTGACTCCTGGATTGACTGAACCCTAACAATAGTGTCCTTTCTCTATTTTGGTTTCATGGAGGTGCTGGCAATATCAAAACAAAGTATCGCTCTTTATGCTAGTCTAGATGGTCAAATTGGCATGCTGTCACCATGCAGGCAGAATCTGAAAAGTTGAATGGGGCTGTGTAATGAAATCATTTGAAATTTAGATCATCCTTATAACATAGCCTCCAGATTCTTGCCTATCGCATACCTAACCTTTTGAATATGTATCCTGCAGTATGCGACTTAGTTTCTGAGAGTGTTTCGCTTGCATAATACAGACGTTTCAGCTTATGCTGGTGTCAGTGTTTTTGGTGATTTGTGTTTTGTGTTCTTTTAGGGGTGTGTAAATACCGAACAGTACATTTTGAATCAAACATCAGAAAATTTTTTTTTACAGAAATAAATGCTTATAAATTTTTGGCAAGAATATATGGAACTGTAAATGCGTGGCAGTCTGCCATTGTATGACGAATGTAGCAAACTTAGGCACATAGAAATCAAGAGACAGTAGAATATTGTTGATACAATTCCGTTAGTGTCTAAACGGAACGAAAACAAAACGGTATTTTTGACTGGAACGAATTGAACTGAAACATTGTTTTTGTTTCGTAGTGAAACTGAAATATTTTTGATAGGTTTTCAGTTCAAGGGGAAAGTGTGCAATCTGAAGCTACCGACGTCACAATGTCCGAATTAGCATGCATCTCAGGGGTCCACATACACTAAAAGCTCGTTAATTCGAACCGCAAGGGGAAGCCGCTTCAGTTCGAATTAACGAAAGTTTGAACTAACGAAAGTGAAGGAGAACAACAGTACATTGCGATTTGGAAGCAGTAGGGCAAGTCAGAAATTTAATGCTTCAAAAAGTCCGTGATCGTAGTCTGCCTTTTTTCCTTCAAGGCTACAGCTGGCACTTTTTGCTCTAACGAGCGAATGTGGCGGGAGGCCTCCTCTTCGCCTTCTTCAAAACTGAAGAAGACGGGCAGCATTCGATCCAGCCATGACCTCCGCAGCAGAGGGCTGCACTGGTGCTTCGTCTTCCTCCTCGTCACTAGCAGCGACAGGTTCAGCGCTTCTGACCTGAGAAATTATGTCCTCATCTGTCAGCGCACCACACACCACTGCACTCTCGTCCGCATCGACATGGTCAGCAAAGGAGATGTCGTCCAAAACGTCCGCCATGGGAGCGGTGACGCCATCTTCGAGCGCAGGTGGCTGGTTTCCTCATTGTAGAGCTTGCACACCGAAGCCGCAGTGGCGATAGCAGTTTGCTATCATAACCGCAGTTACTTGCTCCCAAGCACGTACAAGCATGTGTAGCGCACTTAGGAGCATCACCTGATGTATATTACACAAAATAATTCGCTCCAACAGATGGTGCCGCTAAAATGATTAAAACGTTTTAATGATACCTTGGTCCATGGGCTGCAGCGCCGCTGTAGTGTTAGGTGGAAGGAAGGCTAGCTCAATGACCTTCGTCTCAACGTCGACCTTACGAGTCGAACAGTTACCAACGAGCAGGAGGACTTTCTGTCCACAACGCTCAAACTTTTTGTCCATCTTTGCTAGCCACTGTCTAAACAGCTCCCCCGTCATCCATGCCTTTCTGTTGACCACGTCCCCTGGGAGGGACCGGATGTTCTTGAAGCAACGCTGACTTTTCGATTTGCCGATCACTTAAAGCGGGAGCTTTTCAGTTCCTGCCATGTTCGCTGCAACCAATACAGTTATTCTCTCCTTGCTTCTTTTCCCTCGAGTGCACTTGTCGCCTTTATATGCGATTGTTTTGGCAGGCAGCAATTTGAAAAATAAAGCAGTTTCGTCTGCGGAGAATACTTCTCCATGTGGCCTTGCAACACCTCGGAGTGCCAAGCTTCACACGTTGCAACGTTTACGGCCTTTGCTTCTCCCGACACAGAACGGAAAACTAGGTCGTCACGCTCGCGGAAACGGTGCAGCCACCCATCTGAAGCAACAAAGTCGTTGTAACCCAGCTGCAGGGCAAAGTCCGCTGCCTTCGCCAGTATCACAGGGCTGGTTAGTGGAATATCCTGAGCGCACATGTCCTTTATCCAAAGCTGCAACGCTTTCTCGAGGTTGGGATACTTTGTGGGCCGCAACTTCTTCCTTTCGTTGGCAACTTCTGCTGCCAAGGCATCTTCAATAGCCCTCTTATGCTTTATGGAAGTAGATAGCGTGCTTTTCGGTATTGCATGCTTCTTCGCAATTTCTTGCTTAGAGAAGAGTCCGGCGTCCACTGCCCGCAGGATATTGCTCTTCTCTTGCAGTGTTTTGGCGCAGTGATGGCGTGTGCCCGCGGGTACACGCCATCTTCAAGTCGCAGCTCTGGGTTCGACTGTGCCACACCACCAATGCCCACCGACACGAATGTTAGCCAAGGCTTAACACCATCGCAAGGAATTGCGACTGGTACCTCCTAAACTGAAAACAGACGTGCACAACCGATGAAGACTGCCGAGACAGACGCTGAACATGTGAAGGTGGCGAAGGCCCCGATTCGTCAGTTCTTGATTGCAAATGCAGCTGCGACGCACTTGATTCGCAGCGTTTTGGTGCTTGGCGCGCCATCTGCCGCACATTAGCAGCTACACAAGATTTGCAAAGCCTCCGAGATTCGCGACGGGCAAGAAGTCTCGGAGGTCACGCAGAACGGAGAGGAGGCGGCCGCCGCTGCCTTCTGGCCGACCCCGCGCCGGTTAGATTTTTCCCGATTTTGCCTTCTCTCGCCGTTCTCTCCATTCCGGAGGCGATGCAGCCTTGTGTTTAGGCAGTAGGCGTGTTTCTCTGGCCATGTGCCAGGAGCCAAGCTGCCGGCACGGTGGCACGTAGTTCGAACTATCCGTGGCGGAACCTTCTCGCGTTCGAATTAGCAGGCTTTTTTATACATAGACTTCTGTGGAGCTTGGCTGGACCAAATCGTACAGTTCGAATTATCCATAAAATCCCATTATTGAAGTTCAAATTAACGAGCTTTCATTGTAAGCACTTATCTCGGGCAGGGATAGTGCGAGCGATAGCTGGTTGAGCGCTCCACTAAACTAAGCCTGCCTCTTGGTGTACTAGCAGATCACCATCATAGCAAAACCCAAGGCCTGCCCACTGAAGAGCTTAGCGTTTCGTTTTCTACAGGTACAACGCTTTGTTACTAGTTTTATGATTCATTTATGTTCATTTAAGTTCATTTTATCGGAACAGCAGTCCCTCATTTCAGTGAGCACACACGGTGTCATGCTGCTTCTGAGATCATGCTCAGTGCCCAGACTCAAGGCACACTGAGCGTGATGTCAGAATTTATGATTCACTTATTGAGAAAACCAAGTAATAGGGTTTTATTGTTACCTTGCGTCAAAAATTTTTGCATGTGCCCCAAAACCATTATGTATTGTTACAAATCATTTTTTTTCCCGTTTTGGAACAGAATCTAAACAGGACTTTTTCAGTGGAACAAAACTAAAGCCAGAATGAAAAACATTTCGTTCAGACACCCTGCCTTTACCTACAATTTCCTGGCGTCTATGTTGGCGATCGAGAACACAAAAAATGACGCAATACAGTTGAGTTTCTTTTTTACCGGTTCATCCATTCTCAGGCAGCACAATTTTTCGGCACAACGTTCATTACATTGCCAAACTGCTATTGTATAACTTTTTCTGCCGCTATATCCCATGTAAGAAAAAGAAAAGGCAAGAGGCGCGCTCAATCGAGAAAACTAGCGGCTCACCACAGCACTTTCCCTGCAGTACTCACCTGCCTCTCTCGCGGGAAAACGTTGGAGTTTCCTATTCCAGTATCGGCAAATCTCTTGCCTGGTCGTCGCACAAAGCGTTCACAGCTGTTGTTGCCAACCTATTGCGATAAGCATTTTCACCTATCTGTTCAGCGCGCGTGACGTAGTGCTGTTGGAAGCATACTGCACTGTTGTTTCATGCAAGTGAGCGTTATGTTTCGTTCAGGCAGCATCATAGGCATCGTGTTCTGGAGTTGCCGACAAGGCTCGATTCTGTTTTTGTTTCACAAAGGAAAATGACAGTGGTCGCTCTGGCACACCAATGCCACAACGATTTGTGCCAAGTGGGCACATCAGAACTGCCCGCCAAAATGTTGCACTAAAAGAAGCTGCTGACCCAGGTCGAAAACAATAATGCGTGCCTCGAGCCGCTTAATTCCCATCTGCTCAGTGCACATTGTGCTGCAACAATTCGCAGATGTCAACCAAGTTAAGTCTGCCAATTTATTTAGTGTCTTTTGATCATACGTTTTCTGGTTAGTACGTTTTTTTTTTAAATTTTTTGCTCTTTTTTGCTTTATGAGCGAGGTTGCACTGTATACAGTACAATCTATTGTTATTCAAGGGAACACCAAATCCGTTTGCCAGCACTGATTACAGCTCAGTGTAGTATATGAAAGTCTTGATGGAAAATATTTTTATCAGTAGAAATTCTGTTGAATAGAATCGAGTGCTGTTTTCTTCCTCTGAAACTAGTGAATTATTTGTTCTGTTGTACTGAATACCGATGGGGTTCTAAGTTTAATAATGGACCTGTGTTTTGCAGAAATCTTTTATTTATTGCATAGAAAGGTTTGCATTCCATTTTCTGCAAAATGCAAAAGGACTATCCCAACTTTATGGCAGGTTGGTTATCATAGGCCAGTCTGTGTGACCGACAAAAGGACTGCGCATCACGTGAGTCAATCACCACTCCGCGATAGCCAGCAACTATAGCCGGCGAGGTTTGTCATGATTTGCCATGTGTCAAAGATTCTGTAATCTGGAGGTTCACAGCAAGTCCATGCAATCCTAGGCCCATAGACGAAAGGTCCCGGCCAGGCCCATGGGAATGCATGGGCACCGGCAGGAGCCTTCAGTCGGGATCGAATTAATCAGAACCAAATTAACGGCAGTCTAATAGGAAAGTGAAATTACGTTGCGCATGGTCTTCAAAGCTATAAAACTTGTGAGACACAGGTTGCAATGAGGACTTGTCTGTTCACTATGTCAAGGCAAGTTATAGTGCAAAAAAGCCATAAGGACACAGGAAGAATTGTTGGACACGCAAGGTACTGCTGTGGATGAATGTGTTTTGACCTCTTGGGTTTTTTCAGTGTAGCTTGTGTTGTCGTGAAGCCCAATCGCAAAAGGTCTGATGTCGCTACAGTCGAACCTGGATATGTCTAACTCGAAGGGGATCGCAGAATAGTTTGATATATCAATAATTTGATGCATTAAACAGAATAAAACAGCGGTTCAATGTATCCGGTTTCGGCTATATTTTGGGCTGCTGAGAGTGGCTCTGTGACACTTGTCTCAGATAGCCATTGTGTGCGTCTTACACAAAAATTTGCACTGCCTGTAATGGTTCACATTGAAAAGCGATCAGATTTGGCAACAGACGGGATCAACACGTGATCAACACGATCAACCTGTGAAGCTCTACTAGTGACAAACCACCGGACTTGCTCGCACACCCACTTCGTCACCTGTAAGGTGGAACCCACCTGTTTATTACACACAGCAACAAGCACGACAGGTTTTGTAAAACCCGTTAAATGAAAAAGCAAGCACGTATGCCTTATTGCTTTGCTTCTCCCTTTAAAGAAATTGCAGAAATGGAAGCGACAGCAGCTACACAGCGCATAAAAAGCTCCCACAACGGCATAGAAAGCACCGATGCAGCAGTTGTGATAGCTAAACACATAATACCAGCCACCAGGATTGCGAAAAGTATGTCAAACCACGCGCATCTTTCACAACAGGATCGCAGACATAATCTGCTAGCTGTCATAGCAAAACTCTTCTGACCATCTCGAGAGCCCACAAGCACTACAGGACTCCCGGTCTGTGGAAACAAAAGCAATTCTAACAGCTCTGACATGTGGGTGGAGCTTGTGAGGTTGAGTGAGAAAATGAAACGCTAGACAGCACTTCCAAGCAGCCTGGGACTGTCGGACAGGATAATCGAAGAGGCCGACTGTCTCACTGTCATCTGCCTTCTGCCCAGGCAAAAAGTCTGAGCAGATTAGGGAGCTCTTGCACTGATAAATGTAAGAATGCGAGCTCTTCCAAGTAAGTTTTACGCCTGAAATAGCTGCCTATGCAATCATGCCGTAGTATTTAAGTCAGATACTGTACTCCAAATCTACAGTGCCAGAAGCACAAAACTGGCTTTGGTTGGGCGGCCACGTGTAGTGATACTTTCTTTGTGGCATCATAACGTTTGGAGCCAGTGGGACTAAACTGGCTGTGTTTGGGAGGCCTCTTTTAGTGAAGCTTTCTTTGCGACATCCAAAGGTGCAGACTGGTGTGGCACCAGTGGGACTTAACTGGATGGGATTGGGAGGCTGTGTTTAGTGAAGCGTTCTTTGTCTGAAGGTATAGATACTGTGGCATGTGGGTGTACTTAATGCAATTAGCTTTCTCAGCATATTCCCCTCACTACAGATTGCCCCCGCAGGGACGTCTGCGTCAGCAGGCATTTGGTGTGTTGCGACACCACGGACCCGAGCCCACGAGGGTTGGACCCTCCCGCGTGTAGCTGTGCGTGGCTTAGCCGTGTCCGGGGAAAGGGGGATCCTGGGGGTTGAGCCGATGCCGGGTGTTCGGACCTTTAAGGCCCCCCGGCGGAGGCAACACACCTCTTTGGCCTCTGCTTCACGTAGACAGCACCCCCGGACTGACCCACCCGGGGGAAACCGGTAGTCTCCTTTTCCTGTCTCTCTCTCCTCAAACCTTCGTCTTTATCTCTCCCTTTTTGATCTTTCCTGTCTTCTTCTCTCTTCCATTTACTTCCTTTCTCCACGGCGGCAAGGGTTAACCTTGTGTATGTGCCCTCCCTTGGGTATAAAATATTAGGTTATCGTGGCAGTGTACGGTTGGCGCCTGCAGCCTTACCCGTTTAAGTCCTGCAGCGTCCCCAAGTTGGGCTCCATGGTGGGTGGCCGCCATTGCTGCTGAAAACATACCAAACTACTATGGGAACACCCGCATTTCCCCGCCTACTTGATCGTCACCCTCAGAAGAGGGGACGCACCGAAGACTTAAGCACTTGTTTCAACCGCACGAAAGAGACCTACCCAAAATACCACGTAGTACACAGTGAGAATCCTGAAAAACAAGCTAGATTTATTTCTCCATTCACAGTAGCAAAATCTTTGACCGAAGCCTTAGGGTCAGGTTATAAGGTAACGAAAATGGCTAGCGGTGACCTTCTTCTTGAGATCCCTCAGAAACATCAGTACGAGAAGCTTGGCAGTCTTGTGACATTTGGTAACATACCAATTTCTATTTCACAACACCGAACAATGAACAGCTCACGGGGAGTCGTGTCAGAGGCAGACCTCCTAGACTTGACAGAAACTGAACTCCTGGAAGGGTGGAAAGAACAAAATGTTACTGACGTAAAACGTATTAAAATTAGACGAGACAACAAGGAAATCCCCACTAAACATCTTATCCTAACATTTTCATCCAGCGTACTGCCAGAAACCATCGAAACAGGATACATCAGGTTAAATGTTCGACCATTTATCCCCAACCCTAGACGGTGTTTCCAATGTCAGAGGTTCGGCCATGGCTCGCAGAGCTGCCGTGGTCAAACAACTTGTGCAAAGTGTGGAGTCCAGGGCCACCCCTCCGACAACTGCAGTGGCACACCTCACTGTGTGAACTGCAGTGGTGACCATCCAGCCTACTCACGCTCTTGTCCGAACTGGAAGAAAGAAAAAGAGATAATCACACTTAAAGTCAAGGAAAATATTTCGTTTAAGGAAGCCCGTAAACGGTGCTCACCTTTCCACAACACACCTTATGCTGATGCAGCGCGCCGGGGGGCAGCGTCGCAGCGGCCAATGCCAAGTACCCAGCCCGCGTGCAGCGAGCAGGTACCTTTGGCTCCTGCCCCCAGGGTGGAAGTAGGTAAGCCTACTCCATCCAACCAGCAACCAGGCCAGGCTACCCTTGGGTTGCCGGCCCCACAAGAGTTATCTGCGGCAACCTGCGCTACACGCAGCAATCCCGCAGTACCGATAGCGGCCACGAAGGTAGGCGCAGCCGAGGCTGCCTCGACCTCCCCGGCCCCTCCTAGCGCTGGCAACAGCCGGCGCAGCCAAATTTCACAGGGAGCCCCATCGACCTCCGGGCTGGTGGGCGCAGGGGTCTTGCCTTCCGAGGTGAGACTCTCTCGAAAAACTTCTCGCTCTCAAGAGCGCGTGTCCGGCGCCTCACAAGAGGCAATGGACACAACACCTATCCCCACGGCGCACCAAGCGCCTAAGGAGCGGCGAGGCTCCCTCGAACGCTCAAAAAAAAGGCAAAACCCCGGTTACAGGGCCTCGCAAGGGTTCTGTAATCTAATTCATTATTTCTGTTTCCGTATACACAGCACCATTTTGCATTAAATATGGATACACAAATCATACAATGGAATGTCGGAGGTCTTCTGAGAAACCTTGACGATGTACAAGAACTCATCCACCAACACAATCCAAAAGTGCTGTGTTTACAGGAAACACACCTAAAATCAAAACACACAAATTTTCTCCGACAGTATATAACCTTTCGTAAAGATCGCGATGATGGTGTCGCATCATCGGGCGGTGTTGCCATTGTCATCCATAAAAGCGTTGCGTGTCAACATTTACAGCTACAAACGCCTCTTGAAGCAGTGGCGGTTCGAGCGGTTCTCCTAAACAGACTCATTACCGTTTGTTCCCTTTACATACCCCCACATTACAATTTAAACAAACATGAATTTCAGTCCTTTATAGACGAATTGCCTGAACCTTACGTTGTTCTTGGCGACTTCAATGCGCACAGTTGCCTGTGGGGCGACTCTCGTATAGATGCGCGAGGTCGTCTTGTTGAACAGTTCCTTTTCTCTTCTGGTGCGTGCCTCCTGAATAAGAAGGAAGCCACATATTACTGTCTTGCAAACAAAATCTTCTCTTCAGTTTATCTCAGCATAGTTTCTCCATCCATACTGCCCCAACTCGAATGGGAAGTTACAAACAATCCTTACGGGAGTGACCACTTCCCCAAACTGATAAGAACATGTAAAGAAAACGAATATCCTCCACAAGCTCCTAGGTGGAAGATGGGCACAGCCGCCTGGGAAAAATTTCGAACTCTCACCAGCATCTCATGGGCCGACGTTCCTTCTTTAGAAATTGATGCTGCTGTGGATTATCTTACATCATTCATAATAGATGCCGCAGCAAAATGCATATCCGAAGTAAGTGGTCTGGCATGCAAACGACATGTACCATGGTGGAACAGCGAATGTAGGATCGCCCGTAAGAATCAGAACAAGGCGTGGGGGTTGCTACGCGCTTCTCCCACAGCAGAGAACCTTATGAACTTTAAAAAAGTAAAGTCCCAAGGCAGGCGAACCCGCCGACAGGCCAAAAGAGAAAGTTGGCACAAGTTTTTATCGCGTATTAACTCGTTCAGAGATGAGGCCAAAGCCTGGAACAGGGTGAATAGGATTAGAGGGCGCCAAGCATATTCACTCCCTCTGGTAAACACACAGGGCGATACACTGCAAGACCAGGCAGACTCACTTGGGGAGTATTTTGAGAACGTGTCAAGTTCAACAAATTATTCACAATCTTTCCTCAAATACAAACAAATAGAAGAACGTAAGCCTTTCAACAGAAAATGTCGTCAAAATCAACCATACAACCGTCCTTTTAGTATTGCAGAGTTCAGAGCTGCCTTGAGCGCATGCAAGAGCTCTGCACCGGGATCTGACAGAATCATGTATGAAATGCTGAAACACTTACACAATGACACGCAAGTTACACTACTTACACTTTTCAACACTATCTGGGACACAGGATACCTTCCGACTGCATGGAAAGAAGCCATTGTGGTCCCTGTTTTAAAACAAGGCAAAGATCCTTCCTCAGTGGCAAGCTACCGCCCGATAGCCCTCACAAGTTGCATGTGTAAGGTATTTGAAAAAATGATAAATCGGCGCCTCATCCATTTCCTTGAACAGAACAAAATACTTGATCCTTATCAGTGTGGCTTCAGGGAAGGGCGCTCCACAACTGATCACCTTGTACGTATTGAAGCAAACATCCGTGACGCATTTGTACACAAACAGTTTTTCCTATCCATATTCCTCGATATGGAGAAGGCATACGACACAACGTGGCGATACGGGATCTTAAGAGACTTGGCAGAAATGGGCATTCATGGTAATATGCTAAACCTCATAGAAAGCTATTTGTCCAATCGCACATTCCATGTAAAAGTCGGCAATGTACTGTCACGTCCTTTTACACAAGAAACTGGTGTACCCCAGGGAGGCGTGCTTAGCTGCACGCTCTTTATAGTGAAGATGAACACGCTCCGTGCTTCATTACCTCCGGCCATTTTTTACTCTATTTATATGGACGACATTCAAATAGCTTTTAAATCATGTAACCTCGCAGTGTGCGAGAGACAGGTACAGCATGGTTTGAACAAAGTATCAAAATGGGCAGAGAAAAACGGATTTAAAATCAATCCTCACAAAAGTTCTTGTGTACTTTTTAAACGAGAGGCCTGGTCCCGGATCCTTGCTTAGAACTGTGTGGACAACAAATTCCTATCAACAAAGAGCACAAATTCCTAGGTATTATACTTGACGATAGACTCACTTTCATTCCACACATCAAATATCTCAAAGAAAAATGTCTAAAAACAATGAACATAATAAAACTTCTCTCCAAGACTACGTGGGGTAGTGACAGAAAGTGTCTAATGAATCTCTACAAGAGCCTAATACGGTCACGATTGGATTATGGGGCCGTAGTGTATAACTCTGCCGCCCCGAGCGCACTAAGGATACTGGATCCTGTCCATCATCTAGGTATCCGCCTAGCCACTGGTGCTTTCAGAACAAGCCCGATCGAAAGCCTATATGCCGAATCGAATGAGTGGCCGCTCCACTTACAGAGATCATACCGTATTTACACGATTGTAAGTCGACCCCTTTTTTTAAATTTGAAAGTCTGAAGTTGGGGGGTCGACTTACAATCGAAACCGAAACATGGCCCCGCCAAAAAAAAAAAAAAAGCAATACCAACGGGAGCTACAACGTAGTTACAATTTTATGTTTGCTCTATGGCCCTACCCGTATCTTTTTGCTATCCCGCGTGTTTGTTCGCTTTTCGGAATGGTTTTTCAACATTTTTGAGTCTTGCAGTGCATGCAACACTCATGGGGGGGTGTCGATAGTTGATGGAAGCGCCGCTGTTCCGATTTGCGGCGGCACCCTCAGAACGGCGGCGCTTGCGGGGAGTATCGGTAGTTCATGGAAGAGCAGACACCGCTCGCGGGTTTCTCTTTCTCTGTTTAAAGCACGACCGGCTTTATTACTAGTCGGTCGTGGTTTATAGGCATTGGTATTGGTTTGAGGCGTTTCACTTGACTGCCGGCTACGTGCTACTTCTATGCTTCCCCAGTCGTCATGAGTGCTCCAGGCCCACTAATCGTTCGGCACTCGTTCACAGCAGCGTTCAAGAGGGCTGCCATCCTTTACGCCGAAGAAACAAATCACTGCGCAGCGGGCCGCAATTTCGATGTTTCTAAACGGGTGGTGCGAGAGTGGCGACTGCAGCGAAGCGAAATGTGTGACGGCAAGTGAGAAATTTCCCACGTGCCGAAGTCTGGACGCTTTCCGGAGCTGTAGGCTAAGCTTGCGGCGTACGTCGCTGAAATGCGTGATCGGTCCCTGCCAGTGAAGTGCGACGTGGTCATGAAACAAGCCCGGACCTTCGCCTTAATTTTACGGTTCTGCTCCACCGTGAGTACAACGAGTGGCTGGCGGCAGAAGACTGCGAGTTTACGCCAACCGGACCTGTCAAAAGAGCCTCCCTCACGGCTGCGTGTGGCTGGGTGCATTTGGCGTGGGCTGCTGTTCTGCAAGATGTCCTGGTGCGGTCGTTTGCCAAATTTGAAATTTCGCTGGACCACGACGCGCTGTGGGACCGCAGCAACGATGACGATGACAGCACTAGTGAAGACGAGTAGTCCAGTGACCATGTCAGCTACTAATAAATTTTCGTTATCGAATGCGCCCTCGGGTATGCTCTCTGATTTTTTTTTTTTTTTCGGTCAAGCGATATGGGGGGGTCGACTTACATTCGAGTCGACTTACAATCGTGTAAATACGGTACGTCAGCTTTACTTATTTCCTTAAAGTGCATTCCATTCCTGAACACCCATGTTTTAATACCATTACCGATATGACGTATGCTACAGTTTTCCGCAACCGTCCGTCTATAAGACAGCCTTTCTCGCTGCGTGTGAAGGAGCTTAGCGATGAAATGCATGTCCCACTACTGGAGCACCGCTTTATGCTCCCAACCAAGCTAATACCTCCTTGGGACTGGCAGGTCACAGAATGTGACGTATCCTTTCTAAAAGTTTCAAAGCATGCTCCAGAGGTAGAAATTGGAATGCATTTCCTAGAACTTCAATACAAACACTCGTGCACAGAGTTCTACACAGACGCTTCCAAGTCACATGCCGGAGTATCCTATGCAGCCGTCGGTCCTTCTTTTTCGGAATGCGATGTACTACATCCAGAAACAAGTATCTTTACGACAGAGGCCTACGCTATGTGGTCGGCTGTAAAGCATGTAAAGAAAGCAAAACTTCAAAAAGCCGTAATATATACAGACTCCATAAGTGTGGTGAAGGCCTTAATGTCACCCTACAAACATAAAAATCCTGTACTTACTGAGGTCTATTCCGACATGTGCAAAGCTTATCTATCTAACCAGCAAATCATCATATGCTGGGTACCCGGCCACAGGGGAATCGAAGGTAACGTCTTGGCAGACCAGATGGCTACGTCAATTGCACTCCCCGCTCTTAATAATACTGATTTGGTGCCTCTCACAGATCTGAAACCTTACATACGAAAGAAACTGCGAAACCACTGGCAACGCATGTGGGACGCAGAGATAAATAATAAACTGCACGTTATAAAGCCGCAGTTAGGTTTTTGGCCCTCCCCAACAAAATCTCGGCGAACAGATGTCCTATTCTGTCGCCTCAGAATAGGACACACATTTGGCACCCATAATTATCTGCTTACTGGAAGTGAACCTCCAATCTGTGGTAGATGCGGTGAGGTGCTTACTGTCCTCCACGTGCTCCTGGAGTGTCGGGAAGCCGAAACGGAGAGAAAGAAACATTTTCCGCTTGCTTACAAACATCACATCCCTCTACACCCGGTTATGTTTCTTGGTAAGGAACCGCTTTTTGACACCAAGACAGTCCTGAGCTTCTTAAATGATGTCGTACTACACATTATATGCCCAAGAAATTCGTAGAGCATCCTCGCTCCAGAGGATGCCGCTGCGATAACAGTTTTTCCTAGCACATGCCTCCAGGCCCTTGTTTTTTCAAGGGCTCTAAGGAGGCAGTAGTGCTCGAGCATATCTTATAACCTTATATATTTTTACGCATCTTATCATTCTATTTAAATGCATCTTAATGTTATTAGTACACGTCATAAGTCATCGCCATATTCTTATTATACAGATTTTGCGCACTTTAGCGCGACCGTTTTTAAGGCCCCTCTACAGCCACGTCACACCAACTTCATCGAACTCATGATTTCACTGCAAGCCCATTAACACGGACATGGCGCTCTTTGGCCATACTTGGCCCTTGCGCCACAAAACATCAAACATTCATTCATTCATTCACTACAGATTGTAAGCAAAGGTATCTTCAGCAATACGGTGTCTCCGTGCATTGCTTTAACGCTAATCACATTAATGTCGAGTCATCTGAGATGGGTAATGTACAATAAGTTTACTTTGCCCGAGGCGAGTGGGATGTGCTGGTGAGCTGCAACTTCAGTTTGCAACTGCCTTGCAGGATTAATTCAGAGCAACTTGCTCACGTGACATATGATTTATTTTAGAATGCAGCTCTTAGGCGGCCGTTCCTGTGGCAAGCGTCGTCGTCAGCGTCCCTCGTAACCGCGTGAACAAGCACAGTGAAGGAGGAAAGCATGAGAAGAAAACCATAGTGCTATGCAAGAACGCGTCACCCATGTGCTGCCTCTCGCAATCTCCCGATCAGCGAGGCAGTCGCGCCACACTTCGCTCCGTTTGCAATGTGCCGCATGAGACAGATTGTCCGCAGCAGCCAATATATCGCAAAAGGAACACATATAGAGCTGTGCTCAAATTTCACGTTAAGGAGTATCCTAATTGTTGGTGTTTTTAAAGTGAAGCTTTCTTTACCTCTTCCTTCGACTTTCCCACTGCTGCTGTCGCGCACACCGCGTCAAGGGCTGGTTCAGAGCTCGTGTATAGACGGCAGTGCAAGTAAGAAAGAAAAGGCGACCGGAGAAACTCGTTTTCACCCCACCACGTCGAATGCGCACAATGCCCTCTGGAGCTCTCTGGCTGTGGCCACATTAGCTGTTTGACAGCTGTAATTATCCGGGACTCCCCTCAGAAGCATTGCAGAAACTGCTGCGCTTCCCTTTCTACTAACCTGCGAGGCCAGAGGGGACGCAGATAGAACTGTAGAGAGGAGGAGAGGTAGAAGAGGCAGTTCGAAAATGAGAGGGGGAGGTGATGTGAGAAGGCAAGGCAACCCCACTACTATGCGACAGCAGCTGCGGGGAAACAGGATAAGCTTAAGTTCAAGATACGGTACAGTACGTTGCTGCTATTTCTGAAAAATAAATGCCATGCAAATATGTCAAGCGGGCAACTTACGCAGGGTATGCAGAAGCAGAGCCACATAATTTAAAGCTCACCGCAGGGTCCAGGAGACACTACGGAAGCGGTCCACCATCAAATCAACACTTCTGTGGCCGCCGCATTAGCTTTGTGGCTATGGTATTGCTAGAGGTCGTAGATTTGATCCCAATCGCGACAGCCGCATTTCGACGGGGGCGAAATAGAAAACACATGTGCATTTCGATTTTGGGACACGTTAAAGAACATCACGGTGTCAAAATTAATCCGGAGTCTGCCACTACGGCTTGCCTCATAATCAGAGTGTGGTTTTGGAACGTACAGCCCCATAATCCAATTCAAGTTTAATACTTCTGCAACAATGTGATGTGCCATATGAGGAAATGACAGCACTCAACCCTCTCAGAACTTATAAAATATGGCACACAACAACGCCTCAAGCAAACATCTCTCCCTGTGTGTTCTGTGTTCTACGCAGACAAACAGCAGTGGTGCACGCAAGGTAACGTTTAACATCAACTTGCCACTCTCGTGTTAGCCTCAACGTTGAAGAAATTAAGCTTTAGCCGTCAACATCACCGCTAATTATCGTCAAAGCATCCAACATGGAAAGCTTCACTTACATAGTTTCCCACAGTGCATGGGATCTGCATTTTTTTTTTCCTCCGTATGTGATCACCTCATCACGTAGCTGAGGGCTTTCCGTATTTGCCAAAGTGAAGGTACCGCTTATTAAATCCATCAGATTGCAACTCACATTTGTCTTTTACTGAATCCATGCAGATGTACGCTTGCACTCTTGAATGTGCGATTTTAGATAAACAATATGTTTCAAAAGCAGCTGCTCTATAAGCTTTATAGACAAGTAGCGAATGTACTACCAAAGTTCTGGAGCTGGCATTCACGTGTATTGCTTAGTGCTATTGTCCTTGTTTGGTCTTTGCAGTCCCTTGAAGAAGCTGTTAGATGGACGGAAGACTCAGGACAAGCTGCGCTGGGTGAATTCGCCAAACACTTACCAACGGGTGGAAGTGCTTGAAACAGGCACTGCTGACCCCAAGAAGATCACAAAGGTAGCCCAGTAATGGCCCCTAAAGCTGTCAGCCCCAGATGCCTGCTCAGTGCCCGGGTGCATAAAGCTCCCTGTGTTGGTGGTGGTTGTGGCGGCAGCAGAAGTGGAAGCGTGGCTTCTGGCAGGGGCTACCCCGGGGCTTCTGGAGTCTGACTTCTTCCCAGCTTTGCCAGCTTATGCAGTGCGGGGCTTTGTGCTGGTTTATGGGCCTGTGAGGGAAGCGTCACTGAGAACTGTTAACTGGCTTTCATTTTATTTAACCAGGAAGTTAATGCCTCTGACAAGTAGGCACAGTGAAATTCCTTAGCAATGAAACAGATTATTTCAATGTTGGACCCTTTACCTAAAGGAATTGAATTGCTGTGTCAGCAGTCCGAGGAATATACACTAAATACCGGGCCAACGAATGTGCATGTGGCCAGGCCATAGCTATTTTGTGGGCATCCACGCAAAAATCAAGAGTATACTTAATCTCTTCGCGATAAACGCTTCTCGTCGAGTAGCATATGCTGCGTATGAGGCCGTTTTTTCCTCTTTCACAGAGGACTGCTATCCTGGAGGAGCTACTCGTTTGTTGCATCACTGCATATGAGCGCTCTTCGGTTAGAAGGCCCTAGTTCTAAAACATTGAAGTGCCATGTGTAGGGATTACAAAATTAATTTGTAAATATTTTGTGCTGCTACTTAACCATAGCTCATTGCACCAGTGAAGTATCGAGACCATATTAGAGAAGAGTTCACGGGCCACGCAATACCTGCTGCTTTGTGGCAACGTCTTAATTTATAAAATGGTTTAAAGGCAAACTGTAAGGAAATTTTGGGCCACATAGAAAGCCTGGATACAGCTAGTGTAGATATGAAGAGCCTCCATGCAGAATTTTGAATCTTTAAAATGAGTGGATATGTCACGAAAAGCAGGCAAAATGGTACGTTTTTGATACTGAGAAAAAAAAAAAAGTGCCAATACCCCTCACTGGAAGTGACGCATGACTCCAGTTGCACAACTCCTTGGCATGATCTCGGAGATTGGGCACCATCTGTGGCTGTTCGCAGAACGCTGAAAAACCGTGAAGGCGACATGTTGGGACTTGCATCATAGCTGCTAACCACCAGGAGCATGCATCATCTGCCTAGGTGCTATTAAAAAGCTGCTAATAAGAAAATTAGACAATTACCAGCCTCACAGCTTTGCCAAAATTGCTTCAGTGGTATATATAGTAGTCATTTATTACCACTCTAGCCAAAGTGAAATTTCCTTACAGTTCGCCTTTAAAGTATTTTTTGGCTAATTAGTATCTTTTAGTCCCAAATAAAATCGCTACCACCACTGCCAGGGGCTGCCAAGTTCTGGTGCATTTTCGGTTTTCGGCAAATGGTGAAGTTGGCGAGAGGAAGCTTAAGCTCTAGGGCTCCTATTTGAATACATGGGAAAGGAGAACTAATTCAAAGGAACTTTCACACAAAAGGAACTGCCAAGTCTCATTGTTTACGGAAGCAAGCAGTCAGGGAACACAAAATTTCGTAATGGCCACTGTTAACTCGCACAAAACCTCATATTTATCTACTCATGTTCCATGCTCAAGGAAAAATGCCATGCTTTTAGATTCGTGAATGTTGAAGCAAATCATTCAAGCTTGCTTGTGCTTCATTCCTGCTGTGCAGCCCTGCATGTCTGCATAAAGTTGTGTTGCGAAACTATATGCACTGCAGCAATTCCAATTAATAGATCCAGCAGACTCCACAAGACAGTGTTGTTATGCAAAAAATGTTTGATAAATGTGTTAGAAAAGCATTTGGGATGTTTGTGTTTATAAAGGCAAATGGAAAAGCTGTTCCTCACATCTAGCATTTCTTGCTCTGCCCTGATGGTTGTATCTGCTCAGAGGTTTTGTTTGTTATTGAGACGCCATTGGGTGCTCATCATCATATGAAGATTGCAAAGCAGCCAGTCTCTTGCAGCACCAAAAATCTTAAGTTGCAGCAGGCAGTGCAGCACAGGCTAGTGGTTAGCTTAGTTGAATGAAAATTGACAGATTTAATTGGCATCTTATCCTTGGCAGAGATAGTGCATTGGGCCATGTGCTTGCAAGGGCACATTGAGCTGGCGAGCCTAAGATTTTTTGTGTGAGGACAAAAGGGGCTTGTTGCAGTGGAAGAAGTCAGGCTTCAGGTTTGTCTTGCAGTTTTCAGTCTTCTGCAGTTTCTCTTTCAGAGTAAAGTTGTCACCTAATTTGGGTAGTGATGGCTTTTGTTGCCATTGTTCTAGATGAGTGTTGTTGAAAGTGCCCATAAGATGACTAAATTTGCCAAGTGTTTCCCCTTTTGACAGTTGCTAAGTGAAAGGTTTGTGAAACTATTTCCAATCGGCCTGCCCTGAAGGTAGGATATAAAGGCTGTTCAAAAAGAAACTGAACTCTTTCTATAAAAATGTTTACTGTTAATTTTATATAATTATGTATTCTTCCTCCTAAATAGTCATGTCCACAACTGATCCGATCCCAGCACCTGCCTCCACTGTAAAAATCTTCCCATGACCAACTTTATTTGATAGTTCAGTGCTCTCATCGCAGTTTCTTGCTTTGTTTTGTATGCTTAGCAGTCCACTTGCCTTAATGCTTGTTTAAAGTTTGTAAAAGCAGAACATGCCTGTGAGATGCCTAAATGGCCTAATTTTCTATTGTAATTTGCTTCAGTATTTTAGCAAGATTTTTTTTCTTTCTGAACACAGATCTCCACTGAAATGTACATGCTGCTCTTTGTGCTGTTGACTAAAGAAACTAGGCACAAATTTTTGCACTGATGAGAACTATTCTCAGTTTCCACCTTATGATTTCATGGGTCAATATACCTCGTTCTTTCCCACTTTCTAACTTTGTGATGTAAACCTTCAGCAATTTCAGCTTCAACCCATTCAAAGTGGTTGTCAGCTTGCTTTTGAAATATTATTGAGTCTTCATGTTTAATACATTTAAACCGCCATTAATGCCTTTTTCTGCCAACAGAGTCAATCTTCGTATAACCAGTCTGGGCATCTTTGTGAAGTATATTTTTCAAATTTATTTGCATAGCTTCCTTTTCGTTCTTACTCTTCCTAAATCGTCAGTTTCACAGTTGCATTGTTGCGACTAATGGTGATTGTGGAGCAGCTAAAATAGGCTTGCTTACAAGGTCTGGCGATGTATACCAAAACTTGTGTAGCATTCTAAAAGCAATACCCGACTTGATATTTTGAAAGCTTGGTTTCTTTTTGAAAGCCCTCATTCGTTTCATCAGGCATTATTAAACACATTTACAAGCGATGTTCATATGCTTGGTAACTATACCAAAGGACACACCAAAAAATGAGCTTTATCAAACTTGTTTGGCAGCAGTTGTAGGATGAGGCCTACAAATCTTGTTCTTTGTTTCAGTTGCCATTTACAAATACAGTGGAACCATGTTTATGCATTCCTCGCTGTTGTTCTCCCGGCTGCTACATCATGTTTTCGCAGTCCCAACATAAATCCCATTGACTCGTTCCCTTTTGATATGTCTCCATTCTGTAATGTTCCCACATCTTGCATAGCATTTGAACACGGTGGTCACTTATATTTAGTGGTGCCGCCACCCAGTACTTGACAACAAGATACCAAAGTTAGAAATAAGCGACCAAAGTTGGACAAGTTGGGCACCGCAGAAGCATATCTGGAGGAAATATGCACAGAGCAATTGGTGAAGCACCCGAAGTAGTGTGAATCGAGTAAAACTTACCGGGAACCGCACACACTGGGCCACATCTGCCAAGCACAGGGCTACATTTATTTTGGGGCCAGCAAAGGTCTTATATGCGTTGCATGATTGCCGGTCCTGTTTAGTCATCTTCACTGCAAGCAGGGAAGCATATCAAGAGTTGCAAGGAGCCATTGTCACAGAACATTGTATGTGTCCCTTGATCATACGTGCGCACACGCACCATTCCCGTGCCGAGACCACCATCATGGCCAAGACAACCAATAAGTGCACTGGCTGCCATTCAAACGTTGCTGTGGCAATTTGCAGCCTTCCTCACGGTTACATTTGCCCAGCTGTTGCATTTTCTTTCTACGGTCCCTTGAAAAACGTATGAACGGTTCTACTGTATTTGAAATTACATACGCAAATCGTAATCGAAATGTGTGGCAGCAAGAAAAATGTTCCTAATCTGTGTATAATACCCAGCACTTACATTTCCCTTTTTGTTGTGATAATTTGAAATTCGAGCCCCTTTATGATATTTATAATTGTTCTTCAAGCAGTCAATGTGGTTGTCAGCTCGCTGTACACGTTCCCTACTTGTGTTGAACTTATATAGGGAGGTGTGTGTTACTCTGCTATCTACTTAAGTGACCATTCTTACACAGGGAAGAGAGAGGACTTGCTCTACCATGACAATGTTTCAGCTTAGTAAAAGAAGCTTGTTTTGAGCTAGCATTGTTGCTGGCATTTGTGTATAGAGAATGCCCCCGCCCCCGCTCCTTTCTTTTTCGATTTGTGGTTTGTTTCCAGTCAGTCTCATTGCGTTTACCCTTATTTAATCTTTCACATGTAAAACAGAATGCTGCATGACATTCCCCATGCACCTGTGCTTCTCAACCTATAAAGTACATAATAGAGGATGACTGAAAAGCAGGCAGGAACAAATACTTGCAGCAGCTGCATGCTGTTGCAGTCTCATGCTAACCAGTTAAACACTCTGGTTTCAGTGGCAGCAGTTGTGCAGCAGATGCTGAGTCTGATGAAAATTGTCTGTGTGATTTGTTACACATCTCTTAGCACTGCCAAGCAATACAGCAGAGCTTCGCTGTAACAGACTTAAGAGGGTGTGGCAGTCTGAACCTTGAGTAGGTAGTTTATTACAATGTTCGCTCCATTCAGTGTTACATAAGCATGCACGACAATGTTACGTAACAGTGATATATATTTCTTATGTGTGGAGTGTGATAACTATTCCTTTTTTTTTTTTTATTAACCCCTTTAAGGGTCAATGACGTAAATATACGGCAGCGCAAAAAAAGTCCAAAATGGTCGATGCCTTATATTTACGGCGCCGTCTGTACGTCTAAAACACGCGCCAATTTCCTAACTTTTTCTTTTCTGTCATGCTCTGCCACTATGTGGGAATACAGGGAATTGCTTTTTCGCTCCTCCCTTTCTTGGTTTTCGTTGCACGGTTTGTTTTAGAGCTAGTTTGTTCCGGTGCATCTATATACTACCACTCGCACATTGGCACATGCGCGGGCGTGCGGTGGTTTGGGTTTTGTTCCGTCTGGCGGTTTCGGCTTCTTGCGCTTGTTTCTTGCTCGTTCAGTGCTCACAGGAGTGCGCATAGGAAGGATGTCACCGTGCATGCGTTTCCTTTTCTTCTTCTTCTTCTTCTTCTCTTCCCTTTTTTTTTTTTTTTTTTTTTTTTTTTTTTTTTTTTTTTTTTTTGAGACTTGCGAAAACTAATTGCATCTGGTTTGCGATAAGGTGAAGATTAGCAGAAGTTTTTCAAACGTTTTGCTTTTTTGACAGGCACACAACCACAGTTTTCTTGAGTGCACTCACCTACGCAGTTCGATTACGCTATGGATGTAAATATTACTGTAAAAGCAGGAACATTTGACACTTGCGAAATATTCTCGTGTGCACATTTTGTAAGCCTTATGTGTTAAACTGCACCAAATTTTTAATTCTTACAAGTTTATTTCCCTTTTTTTTTATTGTTCTTATTCATGGACAAACAGCACGTATATACCAATGCAAAATATTTTTTCTCATTTTACGGTCACGCTAGAAAAATTACCGTACAGTTTTTTCGAAATAGGTCCCTCAGAAGAATTGGAATCTGCAATAAAAAAAAAAAAATTTACCCTGGGCGGTCGCATATGGCGAAAAAAATAGACCCTCAAAGGGTTAAATCATAGGTGGTAAAAGAGTGCAAATTGGTGATGTTTGAATATAAGCAGCATTTCTGCAGCATTTCCTTTGGGATCAGAAGCATCTAAAGTGGCCTCATTTCAGGTTTTGAGCTTCTGCTGCTCAGATAGAATTGGTATGCATGCGCTCAAATAGTGCACATGAATTTAGGCCTTGCTTACAATGCAATCCACCTAGGCAAACTTTTTACTCTTGCTTGGATAGTTTTCACTTTACAGCTTCAGTGACTGAGCTCTCTTGTAATGGTTTTGTGTAAACAGCTTAAGCCTGTAGGTTAATTTCAAGGAGCCTGTTGCCTTACCTGGCTTTCTTGTAGCTGAACATTTCAGTATTGTGCTGTATTCAGGCGTTAATTATAGCGGCTAGTGTGCCATTTTGCTAGTACCTTTTGTGGCTTTGGAATACCTCTTGAATGTTGATTCTTAAGGATATGCCTCATCTCTCTACGGTATAATGCTTGTTTAAGTGCAGGAAAGAAAATGTAAACTTTTTGCCTGGCTGATCCTCTTTTTCAAGGTGTATCTGGTATGGATTGCATGTTGATTTGGCATATGATTGGCTACAGCAATTTTCAGTTAAGAATCCTTCAGCACATAATGTTTGTGCTGTAATTGTTGCCACTGAGAATGACAGTGGTTGTAGAATAAATACATGTGGGAGGCTAAAGGAAAAGTAACTTTCTGGTACTTTTTGTGGTGTGCTCCTGTTGGGGGAGTCCTTTTCCATGATGTTGTGCTGCCATAGAATGTTGCTCATGGAGGAAGGCTTTGATGATGGCAGAAGTGTTTCTTGTGCTAGTTTTTGTTACAGATACCTCATTGTTTTTCTTGGTGGAAGGGTGCTTTTTTTTTCCCTTAAGGCTCTGGTATTGTGATAAAATCCCTTATCCACATTCCTTTGTAACTGTGTATGTGATGCTTGCCATTAGTTTTATGGCCACTGTTTACAGGTACTGAACATGTAATGACCTGGCTTGTCATCAACTCATTATGATCCATTTTAAGAACTTCTTTGGGCTTCAATTTATAGAAAGCATTGTGAAATAACCTAAACTGCAATTTGTAACATGGTACTGCATGTAACAGAAGTCCCTACAGTGTAGAGTATGAAATATGTGCAGTCTTTTACCTTTACTCATTGTTAGCTCTTAGTTCTGTATCCTCTATGCTTCACTCATTTACTGATTTCCAGCAGTCTAAGCCAGAGGTACCCAGTTGCCTTTCTTTTGCACATTATGAGTTGTCAATGCCTTATTACTTGCCTTGTGCTGTGGTGCATTTTTCAACGTTGTATGCTGTGTAGCCTTTGCAGCCATTTCTTTTTCATGTACATGGAAGTTTGTTTTTCTTAAACAGTAATACATTACACAAGGTTTAACTGCAATTTTGTTTGCCACACTTTAACTGAATGACAAAAAAAGCCTGTCTATTTTGCAAGAGAAAGTGTCATTGCTTGAGCATACTTCTCCTCTTCCCTTCCCATTAAAAAAAATTTGATATGCTTAATTGTCATTACCCATGTGTTGACTGTTCAGTTGCTTTGGCTTGCCCCTCCTCCTTTTTTTTTTTTAATTTGATCATTGATTGACCTGCATACACTACCGCCCTGCACTTCATGAAATATGGTGTGAAGTATTACATGTGTGATTTATAGCCTGTGTCGAGTTTCTAACTAATTTTTTCCTTTTGTTTCTGTTTTATAGTGGGTAGAAGTTGGAGGGAGTGGGGAAGCTGATTCAGTAAGCTTGCTTCTCCTAATTGCACACTTATGCTTGCTCCTCCTATGAGGATCCCTCCCTTTTTCATTTTTCTCACCATTCGCATGCTGATTTGTTCTGTTTGGAAACCTTATCCTCATATTTTGCATGGCTTGTTGTCTTTTTGTTTTCTTTCCATTATTTCTGTTATTCTTTATTGTTTAGTTTGATTTGCATTTGCACTTGCTTTCCAAGTCTCTTACCAAAAGTAATTTGCACCTGTGTTGTAAAATTTGAAATTGTGTAATCTTGTAAGCTTCACAGTTCGCAATTTACTACATGAGATAAAGAATACTTTCTCTGAGCTACTAGCTGCTGTATGGACTCGTGCTGACATCAACATGAGGTTCATGAAGAAGCGAGCTATGATTTGGCTGAAGTTTGTGACTCACTTCCCAGCTGTGTACCAAGGAAACTCGTGTGCATTAATAACTCATTATTTTATTTGTTGTTTGGTGATCATGTCTGAACATATGATCTTGGTTCGAGTAGCAGTACGTAAGTCTTCAAAGGGCAGTTCACTGACTGTGCACAGCCAGCTTCGGTTGAGTCTGCTCATCGAAAGGCAGCTAAGGAAATAAACCTTGAAAAGCTTGTGTTCTTGCTTTGTTTGCATGATTGCTGTTGCTTTCTTTTTTTTTTTTTTTTGCTTTTTTTATGCATGATGTTGAAGACCGTTTCATTCTAAGCTGTCTTTCTTCTCTTTTTGCTTTGTTTGTCTGGCACTGTTATGCCGATGACCATGCTTGGAAAGTGTCTCTCTCTGTACTCTGCCTGCTTTCTCTGTCATGAGCCTAGCTTTGCTTTTTGGTCTATGCTGAGTGCACGAGCACTGACTGCCTGTTGTTTTCCCCCGCAGTGGGTGCAAGAAGGTTCCCCCTCCCACTCGACCTCCGTTAAAATAGACACGTCCCATCAGTTTGTGCCCAAAGGCACTGACCCTGCTGAGTTTAAGCGCAAGCAGAAAGAGGTCAGTCTCTCATTTGTTTCTTTCTATCATTGCGGGGCAGCCTGGGATGGGCAAGTGAGCTCCTGGTACCAAATTAAATTTTTGCTAGAGAGAGAGAGAGAGAGAGAGAGCCATCTTGCAGTCATTCTGGAAAAGAAACATATTGTGGAGACTGGAAAGTAGATGTAGTTGCTGTTTTGAAACATTCACTGACGGGTGCTTTTACCTTTACTCTCCCTTGCTCTTATTTTTCTTTCTCCCATTAAGTCATAAGCACCTGTGGTCACATCACAAAAGCACTGAAAGTGCCGTAGCATAAGCGGCTGCAGCATAAATTTAGCAGCTATTTTTGGGGTTTAAGCCTATTCTCATTCTTATGGCAGCTAGTGTTAACTGCCCTTAATAGCCTTAAATCATTAGGAGCTTTCATTTCATGTATTCTTTTGCATTTCTGTTTGCTTGAGACTGGGTACTTCGTAACGGACTTATTTGCTGGTTGCCATGCTGTAAGCTAGTAAAGAAACAAGATCAGATCTGAACACGTGTTCAGAAATAAGTGTACATGTCACCTTTTCGCCTGTACCTTTGTGCATGGGGCTTCTGCGTGCAGCACAGCTGATTTTGCTTGGAGTGTTTTTGATTCATTATATGCTTGTAGTATTTTATGCAGGAAAGTGTTTTGTCTCTGGCTTTTATTTTCGTGGCTGCTCTCTTGTTGCCTATCGCTTGCAGATGGCATTGGTGGGGTGAGGCAGAAGTAGTGCAGAAACATGTATCGCAAGTGAAGTAGGTATTCAGCTTATTGTTGCACTGGATACCTTCAGGTCAGCATCTTAGTTGCAATGAGCTGAGTCATTATGTGCATAAAAAAAAATATTTTTCTGTGTGGCAGATGTGTTTGTTGGTTGTAAAGCTTGCTTTCTGAATAAACAGCAGCAAACTCTCCCATCTGCTTCTGATTTGTTGTCAGTTTTATCCACATGCCTGCTGGACGGAGTAAACATAGCTTAATCCAGAGGAATCACAGGCAAGCAAGTCGCAATACTAGCATTAACAATAGTAAATTCTTAGTTGCAGAGGGCAAATGTGCATAAACTGCTAGTTGCAACGTTATTGTAAACTATTCCATGAATGTAGCTTAATTCAAGTGCTTATGGAAAAGTGTTTTCTCAGATAAAAGTGCTTTGCATGGAGATTCAAAATGTCACATACATCTTGGCTTGGTCATTTATCACTTTCACTCAGCAAGGTAATTTGGCTTATTAGTCAGAATTGCATATTAATGCTTCAACTTGAAAAGTGATCAGCTACTAATACATACTTGCAGCTTTAGCACTGATGCCTTGGTGTTTAACTTGGCACTATTAGAATGTGTGCCACATAATACATGCTTGTGCTGTGTTATTAGCATTGTTATAGGGATGTTTTTGCTGGAACATTAGTGTAACATAAAAAAATGAATAATAAAAGGCTGCCGAAAGCAAAACTGAGCACACATTTCCATTGCTGTCGTCTCAAGTGGCGTAATATGTGCTGTGATGATAAAAAGACAAGTGGACACCACCCACTCTGGAGCATTACAACGTGGTAAGGGTTCTTGTTAGACGAGTCCTCGCAATTTAAACTGTTCAATTCAGCATGTGGTCATGACTGCACACTATAATTAAATGCATGAGCAACCTTTGAGTCTTCTGCATGTAATTGATACGTGGGAGGGGGGGAGCCTGGCCAGAGTGAGTAATTAGTCCCAAGTAAAACAGCCCACAGTTCAAGATCTTCTGTAGCTATCCTAGAAGTTATATCTGTGCATCGGTTCAGTTTGACTCAATGTTTTTGCATTACATTTAATGCTTTAGTGGTGTGCTTGCTTTGTGATTTTACTATGTCGGCAAAGCTGCTTCGTTTAATATGAGGATCGCAAAAAGCTGACAGGCGTATAGTGAAGTAGGGGTATATTGTTCTTCTGGGTACTTTTTGTTTTATTTTGTTGGGGTGAGGTGGCTCCACAGGTGTAGTCAAAAATTTTTTTTTTTTCCCCCGAGAAATATAGTATGGGGCAGACTTGATCCAAAACAAACTCCTTCAAGTAGAATTCTAGGATAAGTAGGAGCTTGGCAGTGTTCATTTAGTTGCTTGTGGAATGTGCACTTCTGTTAAGCTGAACTTCTTATACTCTTCGTATTCGTAATAAAATTAAGTCTGCAATACTTCCTTTCAGTTATCCTTTCTCTCTCTCTCTAGTATATGGAAAGCTTTTACTGGTATCTGCTGGCTCCATTCAAGGGACATTTACCCTTTTCTCTGGATGCTCACAGCCACAGCAGCTGCACTAGTCCTGCTGTTCTGTAATGTTGCAACACTATTTTGAGTGAAATGCCTTAAAACTATATCAAAAGGTGCACTTTCAACAGTGCTTGAGCTTTCGCATGATGCAACATGAAATGTGAAGTCTAACTATAGCAAATGGCAGTTCTTGGCTCTCGCTATTTTTGCTGCCCATGCTATCAGTGCATTTGCTAGTTTAGTGTGAAAAAGACTGACTGCAAGTGAATGTAGAGATGATTTTTTCTTGTCTGCTTTTGCTCATGCATAGTCAGTTGGCCCACACTGAGCCTGATAACCCTGATAGCAGATTTGAAGTATCATCTTATATGGCCTGGTTGTTTCCTTTCACAGCTGAAAGAAAACCGCCTCAATTCGAAAATAAATGCAGGGCCACAATCAAACCTTCTTGATGGAGTCACTTGGGAAGAAGTTAAGAAAATGCAGGTGAGTAACCTTTATAAAAGCTGCTTTATCTTCATACAATAACATTTGGGCCTTCAATATCTGTAGTGCAAGTAATTCAAGTTTTAGTACTGTTAGTTTTATTGAAATCAAGAGCAACAACTGCACTGCACACCGTGATGTCATATCTTCACTTTATTTCCAACACAAGGTTAGGGGTCCTCCAGGCAAAAAAGGTCATAGATAAGTTGAGGGTACCTGGGAACCATACAGACAGCAGGCAAAGCGATACATCCACAAAACGAAAAATGGAAAGATTTTACATCACTGGGTATTTTGAAATAGTGAAAATAATACACAATGCAAGATAAAAAATAGTTATAGCGACTACGAGCATCTTTTCATGTACATTCAAAACATAGCAACGTCAAAAGTAAAGATGCGCTTGTCTTATAGTAAGGGTTCTTCACTCTTTTAACACAAAAAAAAAAAAGAAATATTATATTTGAGACTTGAATTTTTAAAGTTGCATGTTGAGGTTTATTTGTGAAGTCGCACGCTTTATTAGTGCAGGCATTTGATAGGCGAGAACAGCCCTTCCATAATTTGTACATGTTTGTAGTGTTATCCGTTAGTTACGCAGTGCATAACGAGCTGACGTGTGTGCTGAATGTAGGTTTTATTTATGTATGTGCTGGATTAGCTTGTAGTCATATATTTTACTCCCTTTGAGCAAATTGTGTTTAATAAACAAAGGACTCGTTGGTAGATCTTTGGGTTCACCATGATAATACTCAAAAATCCTCAGCACTTTCTTTTGCAATACCTCCAGTTTTTTATAATTCATAGTCATTGTAGTGCCCCAAACTAGTGTGCAATAGGATAAACGGGAGTAGAGGTAGGCATAATATATGGCCTTCTTTAGCTGCAGAGGAATTAGATCGGATAATTTGAATAATATACCAACTGTTCTGCTCAGTCCTGAGGTTGGTTATGTGTGTATTCCACAACATACTTTCCTCAAACCACACACCTAGAAATTTTGGACACTTTACGCATTCTATGACGGTGCCCTGGAACGTCGGCGTGAGTTCAATGTCATGTGGTTTGTTAGTGGGTTTAAACAAGATGTAGTTAGTTAGTCTGTTGCATCTGACATGACTGATATTATGGCGCAGAACAAGTTGAAATCTATGGTGTCTGAGTGTAATGACATGAAATGAGTTGGGCATATGCTCTCCTGCAACTACCACCACAGATGTAATTGATGTTATTCATGACAGAGTGAGATGTTTAGTTCAGTGCTGAATTGTGCTGTGATTTTTGCTGAAATTTGTAGGTCCAAGGCTGTAAGTGTGTGGTTGTCTGGCATGCTATGTTTTAACATCATGCGTTAAAAAACAGCCTATTTGACCAACCTCTCATGGCGACCACTTTTTCACTTGACCATTTCATGTATACAAATAGTCTAGCAACTGTTTCTATTGATATCAAAAGCCACAAAGCGCGAATGTCTTTTTCATTTTATTTACATTTGAGCATTGAATAATTTAAGCCAGAAGGGGTTACAGCTATATATACTAAATATTCGTAGGGCGTTGAGGCAAATTCTCATGTGGCTGCCAAGTATTACCTTGCAGCCTCCAAATTTCATGTTAGTACTCATTGTCACTCTGTTCTCAGTATCTTCGTCTTGTACTTTCTGCACTCCTGATAACGTAAAGATAAACTGACACTTGTGAGTGAGGGACTGGCGATGTTTGCTGCAGTAGCACATTAGGTGCAACCGAAGTCGCATGTTGCTTTCAGCTTGGCAGGACCTTATTACATTGGTTTAGCTAGTTAGTATCCATGAAAATTAAGCAGGATGAGGAGATGCCTGCTCACGAAGCACTCAACACAGCTATTTCCATGGGTAAAGTATCTCCTGGACTGCACAGAGGAGACTGGAATCTGAGGCAGTTTTGTTTTTACAGGCCAAGAAAATTTCACATCCACACACTATTGAATGCTAGTGCTTCTTCCACACCAGGGTTTGTCAGTTTCAAATTGATGGGGAAAAGTTGAGGCATCATCTAGTCTGAATTCCACACCACCAACAGGAGCAGGAGCAGAGTCCACGCTCCAGTGCACTTGCATGCTCATTGATGAGCATGCTGGTGCCACAATTTGTTTATTCTTGCAGTCTTTTAAAGCACTGCAGATGCAAATATGGGTGAATATGCATTCTGTGAAAATGGAATAAAACACTATTGCACTGACTGTCAGCATGGTCAACAGAAACGTGAAGGTATCAACCAATGACATGCTGTTATTGTTTTACGAGTTTGTATAAGTGCCAGCAGAGTTGCGAGCCGTTTCGCTTTCTGCATTTTGTAAACAAATTGGAGATCTGTACGCTGGCAGAATGGTGTGTTAGTGAGTTGTGCAATGTGGTCTACAACACACGCTTAAAATTGCGTGTGTTGTAGACCTAAGGGTCTCCTGAAATCTGTGGAACATATTAGAATGAATGTGGTGCCTTGCAAAGAATGTACAGTAGAACCTCGTTCATAGGTTTTGGAAAAAACTGCGAGAAAAAAAGCATCCTAACAGAGAAAACATATGATCAGAAGCAACTAAAAAAATTTGACCGACTCAACTATTGTTGTTATCTACATAATGTGAAGCATTGCACAGAGTGTTGCAGCACCAGAACTCGAGACACGTCAAGCTAGTGGTGCTCCGGTGGCCCAAGACGTGTTTTGTTCTTTTCGTAGTGTTTTAATCTTTTGTTACCGCGAGAAAATCGTTTTTTTTTTTATGGGTCCCGAAAAAAAAATTATTTACCGCTACAAATAATATTCCAGCACACATTGCAGCAGGGCATATTGTGCATAATGAAATGCTCTTTCCAAAAACATATGTTGCCAAACAAAAAAAAAAAATGTTGGATAAAACAATAAATTCTTGAAAGCACCATTTTTGCTGCCAGTTGATAAAAACAAGGAAATTCAGAACATGCATTGCAGAGATAAATAACCCAGGAATAGTGTCTGAAAAAATAAATGCTCAGTACTCCGTCGTTCTTCGAATACAAAAAAGAAACTAACACCAGTGTATCACTCATGCCATACGGTGAAGCAGTTCCTGGATTTTGTGAAGCATAGGTGCACTCCGCACTTTTCCCACAAAACGTCTGGTCCATGTTGAACTTTGCAGTCCTCATGACACATTTTGCAGTTCGACTTTTTCGGCATCTTCTGGGGATGGTCCGATGAGAAGTCCAAGGAACGTACTTCGCCAGTTCATCTAGAGTCATGCACCTCTTTCCAGGACCAATCGCTCTCAGCGTAGCTGGGCAACTACAAGATTATGCATCCAAGCATATCTGTTAGCATTTTTGCAGATTGTCTTTATCATCTATGCCGAGAAGAAGAGTAGAAAGAAATCCAACTACATTGTCTTGTGCTGATTCGTAGTGCTTGGCGAAGATATGCTACGGGGCGGCATTCTTGGTGTGAACAGAAGTTTCTTTGCTGCCGATGACACCACATCACGACCATGTGAAGCATGCACCCTGAAGATAATCAGTAGAGCTCTCAGGTCATACAAAAAAATGGGCAGATAAGCGTGCACAAGGAAGGACACCACTCAAGGCCATAAAAGAAACTTGTTGGTGTACAGCTGCGGATGTCCCATGCTGACTCAAAACATTGTTCTGTCAGAGCTTGAATCTGCTTTGCTGTCGTCTTCAGAATCTTAACTAGAGTCCTCATCACTAAATTGAAGTGCGGGTGCAGCATAGTTTCAAGCACGACTCTTTTCTCGCAACGCAGCCACTACGGGTGACACCATTGGGACCAACATTAAATAACTGCGCAGTGACACCGGCAGTGCCCCTTGCCAGGATTTTGAGAGAAGCAAAACCAAAACTCTTAGAAACTGCTTGAAAGAGCCAGGTCCACCTGTTGGACATGTGGTGGACCTTCAGAACTACTTTGGCAGAATAAAACGACTCGGACTCCATGCCAAAGCTCACTAGTGAACAGCTGGCCTCAGTTTCAGTTAATTATCACCGCTCAGCACTGTCAGACAACAAAGCCGGCGATATAATTTAATTCTTGACTTGCTGGGAGTCACTTGATTACAAAATTTTGATGCTAATACGGCATAATCGTAAATGACAGGCTTTTTTCTTGAGTGTAATACAGTCAACGACCGATTTTTCGGACCCTCTAGGGAACGTAAAAACGTCCGAAAATTCAGGCAGTCCGAAAAAATGAATGCATGCAAAAAAACGCACCCTTTTTATTTTTTTCTCAGATCTAGAGGTAAAGGGCGAAGTAACAGGCTTCCGAAACCCTGCCACAGCATCAGTGAAGTGGCTATAAAAAGAGGCGTTCAAAAACTCTGTATGCAGCCAACTGCCGATTTATTATGTACATGTGCATCGTCGGGCAGGCGGTGTTATTGCTGCAGTGGCTTGAAGAACTTGTTCATTGTTGTTTTGACGGCGTTCCGGTTGCATGCGATCATATTCGCCTCGATCTGAGCAAGGGTCATGTCAGCACTGTACACCGATGAAAGAGTCAACAGTGCTCGCGTCAACTCGGCGCCTGTAGGTGGTGCAGGCATTGGCTCCTCATTTTCAACATCGGAGTCTTCTGAATCCCCCACAACCCGACGGACTATTTCCTCGTCAGTCAGTTCTGCGCGGAAGTCGAGCTCGTTGTCAGCGTCAACAAACTGTTCAAAAGTTATTTCCGTGGGTATGGAAACCCCAGTAGAGCGGAGGTCGTTGATCACGTCGTCCGACGGTACTGCTTTCCGCGCTTCGATGCCATCGGCGAGGACGACGAAGACGGAGTGGGCGCCATCGAAGGCAAGCGAAATCCTCAAGTTGCGAAGTGGAGTTCGCTCACGAGCGTCGAAGCACCTAGGCCTAGCGTCGCAGAGCACACTTGACACAACAGACAACCACACACCACGCTAGCCAAAACGTGGCCTTCGCAAACAAACAAACAAAATGGCGCCGCTCCGAAAACTCCGCCGGAGGCGGAAGTGCGGCGATGAACATAGCCAGCGTGGCCAGACCAAATCGGTGTGTGACGACTAGATTCGGCTAGTTGTGCTTCAAAGCGGTGATATGCTTCGGCTGCAAGTGGATTTCCTTCTCAAGGGCGCTGCGCGAGGAGCCAAAAATTCCTTCAGTCCGTCAAAAAGTCCGGAAAATTGGACGGCGGGGGGTTCGAGCGTCCGAAACTTCAGATGTCCTTATACATTGATTCTATGGGGCTCGTGGCGGTGCCGCGAAGACGTCCGAAATATCAGGCATGTCCGAAAATTCAGTCGTTGACTGTAGAGGGTGACAGCCACGGCCCTTTTCGCTACAACATACGCACATTAGTTCGCAAAAGCTACGTCAAAAATCGCAGCATCGCCGGAGCGGGAAAATTTAAACTGATTCTGAAAGTGAAGTGGCTGTACTACTAGATGGCCTTGAGTGAATAAGAAACAGATCCAGCATGTCGAAATCGGCGATCTAAAGAATCTATCACCAGTGAATGATTTGAATAGGCGTGGTAATGAAAGAGTTAAGAGCCGAAATAAGCCGAACACTATGAACGAATTACAAAAATGGTCTGAATCCAAGTGCATGCGTATAAATGAAAAGAAGACACAAGCTGTCATATTCCGCCCTAAAAATAAGCCAGTTCCCTCGCCCCTCGAGATTAAGCTGAATTCACGACGTATAGATGTGGTTGAGCAATTTAAATGTCTCGGAGTAGTTTTCTCCTCCTGTATGTCTTGGGAAAATCACGTGGACCATATCACTACAAAACTGGCTCAAATAACTGGGATCGTAGGCCAGCTCAGATACGTTCTTCCAAGGCAAGTAAAATTACTCCTCTACAATTCACTTTTTTACTCCTATTTAAACTATTGCCATTTAGTATGGGGCACAGCAGCAATTAGCTGTCTTCAGCGCATCTACATTTTGCAGAAGTTCCTTCGTCATGTTCACAATGTCCCCTGGGGCTCACCGAGCGCGGATCTCTTTCTGCAAAGTAGTGTGCTGAAGATCCACAACTTGTACAAATACCGCTTAAGTGTTCGGTTTAAACTGGAAACACGGAGAAACGTAAACCACCTACGTTACCTTGCTGATTTACGTACCCGAGAAGCGACCTACAAGACAAGACATACGGAAAATTGGGTAGTGCCAACCCCTCGAATAAATTCCGGTAGAGAACGCCTACAATTCACTCTTCCTTCCCTCTTAAATGCTTATGTCCATAATAATTTTGATCTTTTCAGTGCGTCAAACGGTGCTTTGCGTACTATGTATGTTACCATGTAGGTTCTGTTCTTCTTTGTGGTGAATATTGTCTAAATATTGTATAATTTTGTTATGTTTTCTTTTGTATTTGTTCATTATGTATAAGTGTTATTAGACTGCAATTTCCTTTGTTTTAAAAGCCTTGCTGTGAAGCCTCTGCCAAGCGAAAGGGGGCTGCGGCTTTGTCAAGCTGTTTCTGACAGCTTTTTCTGCGCCTCCGCTGTCTGTATTTGTACAAGGCAGAAATAAAGAATTTGAATTTGAATTGAATTTGAATTTGAAAGAGCCGAAACGAAGCATGGTGCCCACATCGCACTGCCTGCAGCAGGAAACTGCAGCGCATTCAGATTATCACCTACTAAAAGCGTGTAGTACGCTACAAATGGCACTGTGCACCACGCGCTATGGTGATTCTTATTGCAATAGGTTTGCCGGCGATAGCTGTCAATGCGGCGTGCAACGACCCAGGTGGAGATTGGCTGGTACCGAAATAAGAAACTGTGCTCACAGTCGTTTTCACTTGAGACAGGCGGCTATGTATTGGTCTCGATTGCATGCGCCTCACGCCTTTTCTTGTTCTCATGGGATCTAGCGGCCGCAAAACGTATACAATCACAGTGTCCAGCAGGGAACAGCGGTGCATTTCGGTTATTGCCTATTAAAACCGTGCACTACGCTTCCTACGGCAGTGTACGCTGTGAAACAGGTAGGCAAAGGTGCTTATGCAATAGTATTGGCGGTGATGGCTGTGAATACTGCGTGCGACGACCCCGGAGAAGATTTGCTGGTACCGAAATGAAAAAACTGAGTGCACGCTGGCATTTTCACATGAGACGGGCAGGCGAGTGTTGCAGTGAAGCTGCCGCGTCGGGCAGCTTTATACTGTTATCAACCACGCACGTCTGGCGCATTTTTTTGTTTACATGGGATCTAGCGCCCAGTAAACATATACAATTGCAGTTTGGCAACATACTGAACATTGGTGCTGAAAGATTTTTTTCCTTGAACATATGAACCGGTCAAAAATGAGCGTAACTCTATTGGATCATTTCTTGTTTTCTCGATTGCAAACTTTGGTGCTGGAAAAACGTACATAACAGGAACGCATCAATGGGGTCCTACTTTTCGGCGGAATATATTTAAAAGGACCTTATATGAAGAGAGTGTTATGCTTACTTCTTCCCCTTTAACTCGTCAGTTCCCTGAATCAGTGGCAGTTCACTGCCTTGCACTCTTTCGCTCCCTCCCCCCTTCCCGTTGTGTGCTTTTGGTAACTATTCAAGGTGTGCCCCTAACGAAGCTGGCCTAACAGTTACAAAGGAGCGGTGATTATGTGTTGACAACTGCCACTTCCTGGATAAACTGGCAGAGTAGGCATGCATGCATGAGCTTTTGTGTGCAAGTAATTCATGGTTAAGAATCGCTCAGTGGTTGGAATCTGTGGGCTGCTACTACCCGACATTAACTGGCACCCAGCTGGCTATTCCAAAAATGGCGAGGAGCCCTCTCTGTGAAAAAAAGAGCTAGCTGTCCTTGCATTCCGTTTCTTAGATCCACTCACCGCGTACATACAACTTAAACGCTTGTCTGAGACATTCACAGGTCTGTTTACCCACCAAGGCCACAGGTTCAGCTCCTATGATGTACTTGTTTTCTACACTTTGGCATGAGGTCATAAACCTCTTGCCATGTTTCAGCTGCAAACCTTTCCTGTGTCTTGTGGAAGGTTTACAGATGCAAACACTTCCTTGGAGAAATGCAAGTCATGCTGTCCAGTATTATGCAAAAAGGTGACAGCACTTGCAAGTTATGCCTTCAGCTTAGTTAAAATGGCCATGATAGAAGTCTCTCGCCAGTATTGACAGTTCATGAAAACATGGCATCAGGTTTGATCTGCTCATAAACTAATAGCTTCTTGATAATAGGATGCCTTAAATTACCACATGCTGCTGTTTATTTCCAATCGGCTGCTGCAATGTGGTAACTGCGCATGCACAGTTGTTACTTGATCCTTGCATTGCTGTGATTAACTTATAGACCACATAAGTGAAGTTTTGTGTTTGTTAAGCATGTTCCCATTGTTTTGATTTGTTAAGCCAAACTTAGGTTGAATTCCAATGGTAGATCCAGATCAAGTTTCTCTGCTCTGTATGAAGCAATCCTATTCCAATGGCAAAATGAGAGCGTGAGTTGTGTGTTCCGATGGGAGATTAGGACCAGCCATTGATTCAGGATCGCTCTGCGGAGCAAAAATATTTGCTCCGCCTAAATTGATAGATTTCACCGGAAGTCCGCCTGACGTGTTTCTTTTACCCACCTCTGCTTTCTGTCACGGGCAGCTATGGACAACGTGGAAAACATGGACGCTACGTCGCGCCATGTGTTTTTGTTCCTGCTCCTGGATAGTGATAGCTCTGACTCGGACACTATAACTTCCAAGTCCAGTGATGATTCTTTTGACATGGATGAAAAACAAACTAACAGAATGCTGGTACAGGGCTAGAGCCACCATAATGCTGGGATGATCCAGGTGATGGTGATGAGGCCTACCTGATCCACCTCTAGTCTTGCGCCCTCTCACTTGATTTCCCTGTACTAAGTGCCTCCGCGGGAGCGCACGCGTTCCATTCGCAAATTTGACGAGTCGGTCGGAGTAATGCGCTCCGTTCATGATTCGACTGAGCGCTCGCGATCTGCCATTGGAATTCAACATTAGGCTAGACTTTCTGCTTGGCTGAGACACGCTCTACATTTGGAAAGTGTTAAATTTCTGAATGTCGGCAAGCATGTCATGCGATTTACTCTCTGGCCTGCATAGGATGCTGTGGCGAGTGCAACAGGCGACCAAGTTGTGCTTGTGGGTGCTGCATCAAAGGGGATAATTCAGCGTGACTATCAGCACAATGCTATGGTCTACAAAACTGCCTATAGTAAGAATCCCTTTGACAACATTACTGACTCTGAGCTTGAAGACTACAAGCGACTTGTGGAAAGAAAGCAGCGTGGAGAATCAAGTGAGTGATGCATTTGTGTGTCTGCATGTGGGGGTGGTGGGTGATATTAATGGATATCAGCTGCTGCTTGTTTGTATGATCATGTCTCTTTTTTTGTTGTATACTCTGCCTCTTGTCAGTGCAATTTTTGTTGACCCAAATTGGGGGTTGTTCCTGCTACAGATTAAAACAGTTGCTTCAATTTTCCAAGTGTGCCTGGAATTTGCTGGTTAAGTGGTCTTATCCTGAAAAGGACACTCTCAAAGTTACTTCTTTAAAGGACTCGGGTTGCATCATGATAAATTCTTTGTACAGCTTGACTCTAAACCGTTGTTGCACGCCAGCACTGGAGAATGTTATACCATAGCAGCGGTTTGTCAATGAGTGGCATGTTATGCCTCTTTGCAGTTGATGATGATGTGCCAGACAGCTTAAAGCCATTGCTTGTTGAACCAGTCGCTGTCCCAAGCCAGGGACCACAGCGGACATCCAGTCCACTGCAGTCACCTGCTCAGTCACCAACATCACCTGCATCTGACGAAGAAGGTGGGTGTGCATAGGTGCAGCATCCATAGTTACAGGTATCTTTTGAACAAATTGTGGGAAAGAAGAGGCTATGGCTAGCACTCTGCCATTATTGCACAAAGGTGCAGACAAACTCTGTGTATGGCTATTGCAGCCATTTTAGTTGACTGTCTTGGAGCTCCTCTTTGAGTTGTGGCAGTATATGGAGTAGTAGTTGTGCAGACCTTACATATGTAGTCATAAGCATGTTTGACAATCTTTAAGTCAAGCAATGGGCAACTTTTATTTTTTAGAGCTAGAACAGGTTTGGTCTTTTCAGCACATCATTTGGGATAGTACAGTTAAGGGGCAGAGAACAGGACCACCACAATCCACAGTAACAGTGGGTTTATTTGTATCAACACAAAACGCATGCATAGCAGCAGACAAAAGTTTTGACATGGAGTCGGAGCATCCAAGGCAGATAGATACAAAGTCCGTAACTAGAAATGACAACTGGTGGTGGTATGCAGTTCGCTACACTCGTGTGGCGTTCTTTGTCATGTATAAATGTTGGAGCCATTTGTTCTATTAGTGCTGTTTTAACACGCCCCCATTGGAAACCTATCCATACCTTTCATGATCATAAAAGACTTTGTTTGAAATGTGCACCAGCCAACTTGCACATGAAAATAAGTTTTTTCTGCTTGTGAACAGAAGTACTATCAGGAACTCCAGAGGAACCAAATCACAAAAAAAAAAAGATTTTTTCATGTTGGCTTTACAAGCTAAGGGGCCCTATAACGTAAAACTATTCCAATATGTTTTTATCCAATCTCCTGACGTCAAATTTGCATAACCACCGACGCAAGCATCCGGCGGTCACCCACAGGGTTGTCTGAACAGACCAATCAGATGCTCTCCTCGTTCATAGGTCGCTTTTGTTTCCTTTAAAAACAAATAACATTGCTTACAGTGAGCGGCTTGTCTTATCTAATTGGCTGACAAGAGGCGAGGAGCACGCTCAAATGGAGAGGGATTCGATGGGGCCAAGCCACTGCACTGAAAATCGATAACCAGATGAAGAGGGTGGTGCCGGTGTCTGCGATTGGTCTGCTTTCCCTTACTTAGCTTGAGGTGGCTGGTCGAAAATCGTGGCTGCATGCAACAGAAGCCTAAGAATGACGCTAAACAGATCCTCAGCTAAAAATAGTTTGCATAACGAGATCGTAAACGTGCTGAAAGTGCTCGAAAATGTTACACTGCCACGCAAGAAGTCTTATTATACGCAAATAAACCCATGCTCTCCGGAAGGTGCGAGTAGCCAGTGCTTGAGCGATCAGCGGCAGCCATCTTGTATTTCTTTCGGAACGAGGCAGCCTGCTGCTATTCAGAAGAAAATTCAGTTTTGTTCGGCATATTAATGCATCTTTAATGCGTACACGTCACTTTGACGCGGTGACTTTTTGAGGTTTTGTGACGTCGCGTGACAGGCAGGGGAACTGGGTGCAGTCCGAAAACTTTTGACCAATAGTCGAGGGCTAATGGCGTGAAAAGGCGTCGAATCAGAAATAACTATTTTTCTTTTGTTCAGTGAAATCATGCATAATCAGTGCGTACATGTCATATCAGATGGGGATCTATTACGGTTGTCGTGACGTCGCGTAACAGGCAGGTGAAGTGGGGGTGGTACAAAAATGTTTTTGACCAATCGCGGAGTGCTGATTGCAGAATTGGAATAGAAAAAATTGGAATAGTTTTACGTTATAGCGCCCAAGGTTGAAGCATCATTGGCCTTACATTAACCTTTTAACCCCCAATCCCGAGCTGTACTCTTCATGGGAGGTTGTGCTTATATCGCCAATGACGAGCCGCGCTTGTTCAGCCCGATGTTGTGCTGATCCCACTGCCAAAGACCAAAGTAATACATTTTCAGAATCAGAATGACATGAAAATGACTAGACAAAATAATTTCAGTTTCTTCCTTTTTTTTTTTTTTTTTTTTTTTCCGGGAATGTGAGGGTTCAAGGGTTAACAGGCACTAGAAGCAAACATTGAGTCGAATTAATGTGATAAGTGTTCTGAAATTTTCAAAGCATCACTTGAGGTTCCGTCAACATGGCCAAACAGTCACCTTAGATCACTTAACGCAGTTAGGAGTTAGGGCAGTTGTGTGAGCCATCTCTTGCCCTTGCAAAAAAAAAAAAAAAAAAAAAAAAAAAAAAAAAAAAAAAAAAAAAAACGTCCAGCAACGCATACCCTCGAAATTGTCGCCAAAGTGACGGAATCTAGTGTCACCTAAACATGTGGATGACAGTACCTCCACCTGTTTTACCCAGCAATACGGGGCTTTCAGGAGACATACTGTCATAAGTTGTAATTTTCACAGTGCACTGAGGAATTTTCAGGACTATAACCAACCTACTACACCAGCTAGACATAAGCCTGCCATCACTGTCCCATTAACATTATTGGAACACAACTGTTTTTTAAATATTTGGAACTGAACCTTGTAAAATGTAAGAGTTTCAGTCCACATTATTTGCACAAAGCCCTGCAATCCATCGTATAAGTTTGATTAGGGCCACACATTTCTTTATCTGAAATTTGGTGAAAAAAGTGGTGTCTGTACACAAACCAAAAATGTGATTGCTTTTAAAGATATATTTGAGGCCCGAATGAGCAGCCTGGTACAACTTTTTACTCAACTTCAATTGCTGCCTTAGTGATTCTTAGTGGCAATGATCTTGGGAGTTGAGCAGATAAGGGTCCCCAGTTCTCTAGGCAAGTGCTTATGCTGGCTGTGTTGGCTGGAGGTGAGGTCGCCCTCAGGTACGGGCCCAAACTTGGTACATAGTACACTTGTAAATTAGGTCCCTTATTTTTTATACGAGGAAGAATCTGTCATTGGGAAAGCTAAGAGGGGTTTTTAGCGTGAAATATGAACAAAATGTTACGTTTCAGGTAGTACAGGCATAAAAAGAGGCAACTCCATGCTTGAGCACATAAGAAGTTGTGGGGCTGTGGGGAGTCAAAAGGTATGCATGCACACTGTGTAGAATCACAGCTCGAAAGATGGCATGTAAAACATATAGCACATGGTTTAACAAGGTGGCGATTTGTACAATTTGACACTGCATAATCAGTGGTGAACCAATGCAGAAACACACAAGGGAGAGGGACAAGCGCTGAACTTCCTGCTGATTTTATTCCACACATGCACACAGGATTTATAATCTGATGAGCAAGACATGTGAGAAGGGTTAACCACAAAGATAAAAAAGGAGAGGAGGAAAAAAAGTAAGATACAGGGCATGGCAACACCGAAAGAAGCGTGAACGAGGGGGCATCGTGAAGAACGGTAGCCAAACTAATGCAAAGCTATACAGCAACCAAGGTCAACCACAAAAGACAAAAGGTATACAACAATTACTGTCAAGTAGCAGATGTCAGATAGCCCAGATGTTTTTCAGGTAAGAGGAACGACGGCATGTTTATGCAATTCTCCCTTCATAATCTCGGCACTTTTCATGATCTTGCAAATTGTCTGTTCGCTGCATTTACCAAATACACTGGCATCATTTAACTGTGGCTTGCAGCCACACTCTTTGCAGTGCAATGCAAGTAAGCCAGAAGAACCATTGTTAATGTTGTTGCTGTGTTCTTACAACCTATCATTAAGGCATCTGTCTGCCTGATCAATATACTTGTTACCACAGGTTAGCACAATGACGCAGGTACTGCCACTCTTGCATGGGAACTTGTTCCAACATCACTGCTGTGTTCTGGTATGTTGATACCTTGGTTGCCATATAGTTTTGGATTAGTTTGGTTTCGGTCCTTCGTGATGCCCCCTCATTCGTGCCTCTTTCAATGATCATGCTTTGTATCTTGCTTTACTTTTTTATCTGTCTCATTCATCTGAGTATAAATTGTGCATGCATGTGTGAAACCGTGAGCTGAAAGTTCAGTACTTGTCCCTATCCCTGTGTGCTCCTGCACTGGTTCACCATTTATAATGAAGCACATACTGCACAGGCAAGTGTGCATGCTGGTCAGTGCTGCGCAGAGAAAGCATTGTGGGTTTTGGTTTCACATGTTGGTTGGCTTCACAAATGTCTGCACACAGATGAAAATTGCAACAAGCATGTGCAGTCACAAAGCAACAACCATCGTTAAAAGAACTTCTTTCTGGGCTATTCAATACATTGATGACCATATTTTTTTCAACATAAGACATTACTGACAGGAAGAGTGAAGACAGGACAAGCACGATCCCTGTCTTTTTTTCTTCTTGTCAGTTAACATGTTTTCTAGTGCAAAAACGTCATCCAGCACCTTTCCTATCCTGTCCTTCTCGTCCATCTCTTTCTGTACTATAGTATCATGTGCCAGCTCGACTGACAGTGTGTATTGCTAAAGAAAGTGAGTCGTAAAGAAAGTGTGGTAACAAAGCCACATCAGCAACGTTGTTGCAAAGATAAACCAGAACTATGGCTGCAACTGATGGGTGTTGGGCCGGCAGCAAAGCCCATTTGAAACTCTTTTGCTTTTCTTTGTATATGTGCCTAACTGCAGTGTAGCATTTTTGTAGTTATCGCTGTTGTCATTGTAGTTGTCCCCACTGTCCCTATTCTCACTTTGAGAAGGATAGCCTGTGCAGTGCAGAGAAGCAGTTTTGTCATTTTCTAGGGTTGAGGAACTAAGATCATGCTGTGAGGTGATGTAGTCGGAAATGGCATTTGCAGTAAGGTGCTACTCTGAGAGTTCAAAGGCTGGCTATAGCTACCCGCTGGCGCACATGCTTTTATATGAAGCTCTGAAGATGGCAGCATATTATTCACATTACCTTACAGGTAATGTGAATAGTATGGTGCCGCGTAATATTCGCATTACCATATTTGCATTCACATTACCTGTGTGAATGAATAAATAAATAAATAAATAAATAAATAAATATAGTCCTTCTGGGTAGGAAATTTGCTGAGTGCATCAATCAGAAGCAGTACTGTTTCAGTCTAATTTGTACATGGATGTGTAAACAGATGGAGGTTTAGGCGTTAGAAGTTGAACAATATTGGAACTGATTTAGGTCTGTGGCTACTGTGATGGTGTGTTAGTAGGCATATGATGTCCGCTTATACCTACATTGTGCTCGCACCTCCCCTTTTTCAAAATAGTCAAGACATCTGTTATAACGGCGGTGCGCTACCTTCAACCAAACATGACAGAACCACAGATTATCATCACAGACGGTTAGTTTTTGTGTGGTACTGCATACCAATATCTGGCTTTTCTTTGCGCTTTCAGCATCTCTTCCAGATTGACTAGAGAGGCCACTAACAGCGTTGCTGCACAGCAGCGTTTGCATGACTGCGTATAAAACACTGGGTGTGTTGCGTGAAACAAGTGCTACATAGTATCCCAGTGGCATGTCTACAAACCACTCCTGTCCCTGTCCATGCCATGACGACCTTGTTTTTCTGCTTAACTCTTTCGGCCCCATAGGCTACCAAATCTAGAGTTGCTGGTTTGTATTTTATGGAGGCACTGCAGCAACCTTAGTAACAGTTTGAATGGTGCTGTGCAGGGGGTCTGTCTACCAATGGGAAAAATCGGGAATTCTCAGGGATTTTCAGTAGTCTGGAAAAACTTGGGGGAATTTGTGCTTCTATCAGGGAAAATTAGCTGTAATCTTATTTAAAGGGAACGAAAGTTGCGGTAATGCTGGCTCGAGTAACAGACAGGAATCATAACGAATAGTCTTTGACGTCCTGTCATTGGCTAGAGGAGTTGTCAGTGTACAGTCAACGAACGAACTTCCTGATGCCCAATAATTGAGACGGCTTTGCAGCAACATTACGTACCCCATAGAGTCAGTGTATTGGAACGTCTGAGATTTCGGACGCAAGAACCCTTCGCTGTCCGAAATCCGGACTTTTTGTCGTGACCGCAGGTCCGAAACAGCAGTAATCAAAGCCAGCCACCACCGCTACAGTTTTGATTTTGATTACCTCGCTGCCTCGAACCAGCGCTCTCGCACGCAGATCCGCTGGCAGCCATAGCCACCACTGCGGCAACGCTAGGCCTAGCTGCTTCGGTGTTCGCTGTTAAGCTTCTTGCCATTGGGTGCCATGTTTTTCATTGAAAGCATTCTTTGCTGTCAGCAATGGCACCGATTCCGCCTTTGTGGTCCTTGCGATTGGCTTTGAAGCTCAGAAAGCACGTGCATTGCATAATGCCGGTTCCCAAACGTCAGCTTCACCTCCGTACAGAAATTTTACTTGAAGTATACATAAAAGTATTGCGGTGAAGCATAACAAGCATGAAAGCGGACTATTGCCATGGGACACAGTATGTATTCCTTAACCCTATGAGGGTCAATTTTTATCAACATATGCGACCGCCCACGGTTTTTTTTTTTTTTTTTTTTTTTTTTTTTTGCAGATTTCAATTATTCTTAGGGACTTATTTCGAAAATATACCACAATTTTTCTAGGGTGACCGTAAAAGAAAAAAATATTTTGTGTTGGTATATATGTACTCTTCGTTCATGAATAACAACAATAAAAAAAGGAAATAAACTCGTAAGAATTAAAAATTTTATGCATTTTTATGTGTATAAACTGTCTATGTGTCAACCAACCCCACTTATGTAGGCCTTGAAAATGCGCATGCGAGAATATTTTGCAAGACTCAAATCTTCCTGCTCTTACACAATTATCTAATATGTACATCCATAGCATAATGGAACTGCATAGGTGCACATACTCAAGAAAACTGTGTGGTTGTGTGCCCGTCAAAAAAGCAAAACATGTGACAAACTTCCACTAATCTTCATCTTATCGCCAACCAGAGGCAATTAGTTTTTGCGAGTGTCAAAAAAAAAAAAAAGGCAGCGGAAACACATGCACGCCAGCATCCTTCCTATGCGCACCGCTGTGAGCACTGAACGAGTGAAAAAGAGGCGGTCGCCCTTTGAGCGATTAGTAACGAGATAGCCATCAGTTTTGCAAGTGCAAGAAGCCGAAACCTCCTGCGAAAACAACCGTAACCGCCACCCACCCATGCGCGCGCCAATGCGCGGGCGGTACCATATAGACGCGCGGGAGCGAACTAGCGCTAAAACAAACCATGCAACGAAAACCGAGAGGGGGAGGCGTGCGAAAGAAATTGCCTGTATTCCCACATAGTGGCAGCACATGACAGGAAAGAAAAAGTTAGGAAATGGGTGCGCTTTTTAAACGTACAGATGGCTCCGTAAATATATGGCATCGACCATTTTCGGACTTGTTCGCGCCGCCGTATATTTACATCATTGACCCTCAAAGGGTTAATTATACACGCTTGCGCCCGGTATCTCCTGTCACAGTACGAGCACCGATATGCTTAATACATGTACCGACAGGCCTTCAGAGGTTTTCCGAATGTGTCTGTGGCAGTTTGAGCCCCTAAGGACAGTAAAAGACTCATTCATTTTTTCAAACGGGCCAATTTTTCAGACATTTTCGGGGCCCTTAGGCAGTTCGAAAAATCGGGCGTTGACTGTACAACAGACCTAGATGCTTCAAATGGTCCGTTGGGCGAACGACTCGCGGAAGGTGCTATGATCAGAACAGAAAGGATCCATGCACTGAGGAATGAACGGGAAAGGAAGCGTGCTGCCGCCGTTTTGAAAGCTTGAGCTCAATAAACAGTGTTGGCTGATGCCGAGATGCAGGTGTCTCTCATCCAAACCAATATAAAGTCTTTAAAGGAGTGAAACACAACAGTGAGCCATTGTGCGCAGGCTGAGAGTATGTCAGGGCAGTTGAGGTTGACTTACAAGCTGTTGAGCGAGAATGTCAATGGTGACAAAGTTCGGACCTCATACCACTGAGCTTGCCATCAGTTGATAGAAATAGCTCATATTTGAAAATATTTGCTTCTGTATGCATCTACTTTTTATTCGTATTTGAGAATGTCCAAATCGATTTGCTTTTTTTTTTTTTTTCGACGGCATTTTATTTGCTGTACATTTTACTAACCCCTCCCTTCTATTCTCTTTTTGAATAAACTAAACACTACTCCTTAGTATTCAAACTGGATTCAGTTATCTTTATTTTTTTCACATGTTTACTAGAGAGTGACAGCATCGCGCGACATGGTTTCAGCCCATCTTGACATAAAACAACAGACCTGTGTCATCCAGGGAATTTAGAAATGTGAACTTGGTAGACACACTGGCTGTGTCACCCATCAGTGAAAGCAAGCACCATTCTGAATTTTTACTGGTAGCTAGACAGGAACAGGATAATAACATTGCTAGGGCTTTTCCAATTGTTTTGATATCAGAGGTCCGTGTGGACATAAGTTGTTGGGCCGAAAAGGTTAAACACATCCTTTTATCCATTTTATTATACACATTGTGGATGACTACTGTACATGCCTGCACTTGCAACCAAAAGGCTTCCCTGGAGTAGATCCTGGGATGGCATTCTGGTTTGCCTTAGTTGTAGTGTGCATGTCCGCATGGAGTGTTCTGCTTCTTTCCTAACTGCATGCAGATTCAAAATCCAGTGCTCGAGTGAAGCGGTCATTGTCATCAAGGTTGGCCACAGAAGGTAAGTGCTTGGACAGCTATGCTGAGTGCTTCATGACATCAAGCATGCAATAATTATTCCAAATTAGAGCACTGTTATGATGCTCTACGTCACTGAATAGTTGCTTATCCTTGTGCATATTGGCTTTAGGTGCTCATGTTTGCATCACCCAAGTCCAGAAACTTGTGCTGGTCACAAGTTTTCTTCAATGAAAATTTGTTGTGCTGATAGAAATACTGTTTAGATATGTTTCAAGCACTCAACTGAACATTCACCTCTGATGCAGATGAATGCTTGGAATCGGTTCAAATGTTAGTGGTTGCAGACACTGCTGGTGGAGCCAATAGGGGTGGTAGAAGTTAGCTTTTTTCACACCATGTCAGCGTCTAGGTAGAACATAATACTCTCAAACCACAATTTAATGAAGGCATACTGGCTGTCAAAATTTCAATTTCACGAACCTAACTTATGTTCCCTTAATTTGTCCTGTTGGCTGACATGTTATAAAGGAGCATATTTAAATATTAAGAATTGGGGTGAATATGAGCATTCAAAATGTTCAGGCTATGTGGACATGTGAGCTAATGGAGCTTAGCCAAAGCAGTGTTGTCATGCCATTAGTCTGAGGACTCTTGCAGTGTGTATGGTGTGCCAAGATATCTTTGGTCACAAGGCTGTATATATACAGTAAACCATAATTCTACAATGCATGGAATATATTTAGCATATGAAAACATGCCACATGCATTGGTATCTGTGTTGGGTGACATGTCCTCATAGGCACATCCCAGTAGTGGTGACCCAGCAGCTACCACAATGATTACCATTCACCAAACATAGGATTTCCACGGACTCGAAGCAGCATAGACATGTAGTCAACTTACTGTCTGCCTAAATGTTCTCAAAGTTGATGCAACTGCCTAGCCAGTTGCGTAACATTTGAGTAATCATCTTTTGTGTGCCTTCAAAGTCTGACGCTTTGCACGCACCTTGAAGCCACACATTCATCTCAAGGTTGCCTGCTGCCCACTGTCCCCCCCCCCCCCCCCCCCCCCCCCCCACTTATGTAGAAATGAAGATGGAAAACACACTAGCATGTGTCAATCGCATGCAGAACTTGCCCAACTAAAGCAGACTAAACACAGAGCATTAGGTTTTATCAGCTTTAACTGTCACTGTTTACAGTGAGCATGCCTGATGACTCTCCCAAATTTTTGGTAACATTTATGAATTCGGGCTCGTTTTATGATTTTATTAATGTTGCATCAAGTTTTACGAAAAATAAATCCTGTTAATAAAACAGTCGGTGAATGGACAGTGAAGTAGCTTTGTTCCAGGGCCTTTACATTAGAGGGGTACTTCGTGCGAGCTCGTTCATAGATGTTCCTACAGCAGGCAAAGGCAGCAAACGTCACTGTGATCTAAAAACAATATATTACTGTCAGTTTCTCCTGTTCCAAGTTTGCTGCTGCTTGGATGCTGTGTCTAAAGGTAAATAATCTTTTATAAACTTAGTTTGTACCCCAGGAAAGGTTTGTACTCACGGTAGACATTTTAAGAACGCGTGCTATCCCTTTCTTCCGTTCTCATGTCTGCAGGACTTTGTACTATCATAATTCTCAAGTTGGGCAGGTATGCATGAGCTAAACTCCTATACAGAGGCACCATCAAGGGCCACCAAATAATGGCACGGAGAAATGGCATATCTTGTATGCTGCTTATGTATCTGTCCTTCTCACTAAGGCAAGTGGAAAGCCTGCACATTAGGCAGAGACTATGCAGATGCAAATTGTTATAATGGCAGTGCTAAATCAATGGATGTAGTCACTTCTCCTTTATAAAAGCATTCTAGGCAAGTAAAGTTTAGCTGAGTGACATGTTTGTAATTCATTCAATTGAGGTTTGACAGCCGTTTGTTTCTGTAAAAGATATTATTCATAAATAAAAGCTAAATAAAGGAGCACCAAAAATGAAAATAGAGAACAATAAGCAGGGTGTCTACCAACAGGGAAAACCGCGAATTCTCAGGGATATTGAATAGTCCGGAAATACTCTGGGAAAACTCGGGGCAATCTGTACTTCTATCAGAGAAAATGAGCAGTAACTTTGTTGAAAGGGAATGAAAGTCGCGGTAATGCTTGCTCAAGTAACAGAGGAATCTTAACAGATCCTCTTTGATGCTGTGGCGTCCGCTAGAGGAGTTGCCAGTGTACCGTCAATGACAGACTTTCCGGACGCCTGATAATTCGGACAGCTTCGCGGTGCCACCACGTTCCCAATGTATAATGTATAGTCAATGTATAAGAACGTCCGAAATTTCGGGTGCGAGAATCCTTTGCCATCCGAATTTTCAGACTTTTTGCCATGACCGCCGGTCTGAAACGGCATTAATCAAAGCTGCCACCATTGCTGCTATTTTGATTACCTTGCCGACTCAAACTGGCACTCTCGCATGCATATCTGCTGGCAGCCGTAGCCACCACCGCAGCAACGCTAGGCCTAGCTGCTTCGACGTTCGCTATTAATCTTCTTGCCGTTCTGTGCCGTGTTTTTGATTGAAAGAATCCGCCGCTGTCAGCAACAGTACCTACTCCGCCTTTGTGGTCCTAGCGATTTGTTTCGAAGCTCGGAGAGCACAGCACGTTGCATAATGCTGGTTCCCGAAAGTCAGCTTCGCCTCAGTGCAGCAATGTTACGTGGTGAAGCTTAACAAGCGTGGTGAGGGGGCAATTGTCATGGGACACAGTATGTATTCCTTAATTATGCACGCGTGTACCCGCCATATCCTGTCACAGTACGAGCACCGATATGCCTAATTAATGTACTGGCAGGCCTTCCAAGCTTTTTCAGATGTGCCTGTGGCAACATGAGCCCTTAAAAGGCCCCTCACCAGGTCTGGCCATTTTGAGCCGACAAGCGCAGTGCATACTATGCGCGCTAACGATTGTGTCTGCTCAGTATTACATCACTACGTGCCGATCGTGTCTGCTCTGTATTACATCACTACGTGCCGTGGAAAGAGCTGAAATTTCAAACCAAATGCCGTCTGCTCTTTTCCTTGTGGGTGCCGTGCTCCCAGTCAGAGAGCGGACAAAATTGCACAAGTACGCTTACATACATGTACATCGCACTGCTGTGCGTCGCTCGTAGTGACGCATGACTCCAAGAATTATTCAAGGCAACATCTGTTATTTGTGTAATCTGTTGCTTCAACAGACGAATTAAAGCTTAGAAAAATAAGACACACTAACCGAAAGCCTGTGTGTTCTTGTTTTACTTCGCACCACTGCAAGAGAGATTTACTTCCGCTTCGTCTGCATGTTCCCATGTAGTGCAGTCATGCGTGCAGACAATGAAAGTATGTCATTTTCTACAATGTTTGAGCGTGCAATCATGCTCTGTGACCCGCTTATGTCTTCCTCAGTATTCGCATAGCACTGGCTTATACCGCTAGTCAGGTGTTTTTGTGCGCAGCACGCAAAATCGTGTGCTGTGTAAAACAAGACAAACGCAACAGCTCGTGCACGACTCTGTCAGCAGAAGTGCACCGTGCAGCAAAAAAGCGAGGGAAAGAAATGAAGGCGGGCCCGTGACGTATGCGTCACGCGATCCTCGAGCTCCGGTATGGGAGAACGCAGGAAAAGAATTTCGCTTGCGGAGGCTAGACGGGGCAAGTGGAAAGAGTGTCTTTCTTGGCAGTGGCCCTCGCCTCCTGAAATCGTGGGTTCAGAGCACTGAAATATTTCTGTCTTAGCTATTAATGAACCAATTTGAAAAATGCTGGCAGCAGAATGCTCCCTAGAGGGCACATAACTTCCAGCATGTAACCGAAATGTGTTATGTGGCCTGGTGAGGGGCCGTTTAAGGGCAGTAAAAGGCTTGCATTCATTTTTTTTAACTGCCCGATTATTCGGACCATTTTTCGGCTCCTAAGGAGTCTGAAAAAGTCAGTTGTACAGTCAACGTCCAAAGACTGTGCAGCTGACTAAGAGGATGCTTCAAATGGTCCGTGGGGTGAACGCGTGGAGGAAGGAGGACGAGAACAGAAACGACCTGCGCCATTGAGTAATGAACGGGAAAGGAAGTCTGCTGCGGCTTCTTCGAAGGAGCTTGAGCTCAAAAAACAGTGTTGGCTGACGCCGAGATGCCCTGCCCTTCTGTTTTCTTTTTGAATAAAATAAATAATAGTCCTTACTATTCGAATTGTGTTAAGTTTTCTTTTTTTTTTTTTTTTTTTTTTTTAACATGCTTACTAGTATCGCAGCATCGGGTAACATGGTGTCAACCTATGTTGACATAAAACGAAGTTCTGTGTCACTCGGGGAATTTCGCAAAGGCACTCAGGGAAAACCTGGAACCTCTGGAAATTTGGAAATGTCAACTTGGTAGACACCCTGAAGAAAGCGACAGGTCTATCCTTTTATCGGTAGTTTTCTATCAGCAGTCTCCTATCAGTCTATCCTCCTTTGATAAATGAGCTTTAATTACTAACAGCTGGCCCCTATGAAATATTGTGTTGCATTATTTGTTGGAAAAAAGACTGGTGACAAGGACTGATTTGTCTTCGTCCCTTTTTTTCCCTCTCTCTTTGCGTTTTTTTTTTTTTTTTTAATAAATGTTGGCTCGATAGGTTCATTGCACGTTTAGAAGGAATGATAAACAGCCTGCATGGAGGTTGAGTTAGGCAATGTCCATTTACACCATGAAGCTGCCAAAATAATGCAGGAGAGTTTCTATTATGGTAACTTAGATCACATTTAAATTTTTTAAGAATACAACCAGATCATTTTGAGGTTTCTTCCTCATCCTTTCTTTCGGCACAGATTCCTAACATGCGCATCAGCTTTCATGTACCTTTGAAAAGTAAACTGAATGTGATAGCTATTCGGCAGACGCCTATAGATGTAAAAACCAATTGCTACTAGTTCATGAAGAGCAAGCAATGTGGAAACGAAAGCAAATTCTAAAGGACAAAATCCATTTGACAGCATCTCTTTTCACTGCTTTGCCTGAAGAAAGCAGGAAGGAGCACGAGCACAGGTATGCCAAGGCACTCGTGGCCAAGGCAGTGTGCTGGTATCACTCGGGGTCAGAAGCACCGTAGGCTTACTTTACATACAAGCAAAGCATGTGATTCCTGCTTATGTACCATCTATAGCGGCTTAACATTAAGAAATGTGTGAGCTATTAGGTGCAAACAGTTAATGCTTTGACGTAATAGTTCTGCATAAACCCACAAGGTGGAGAGAAGTAATTAATAAAGGGAAAATGAGACATCCACCCAATCGTAGCGGTTGCTACAAAGGAAACCCATACAGGTTCGTTGAAAGAAAAGCCTCTCAGTTGAAAAATTCGCCCTGGTCCGGGACTCTAACCTGGGACCACCGCCTTTCTGGTGCTTCCGCTTTCTGGTCTTTTTTTTTTTTTTCTCTCTCTGTTTAGACCACACATAGCCTAAATGCTACACAACACCAGAAAATTTTGCTGTGTCGTGACGGTACAATAATGTTGATGAAGCCAGGTCCGGTGCTTTGAGACCAACTTGCCTAGTGTCGTCCTTTTATGTGTGAGAAGTGTATGGTAAAGTTTCTACAAATTTAATTATGTGCATCAGTGCACCTTTAAAGGTATGCTGTTACTAACAAAGGTTTCAATATATTCAAAATTACCGGAAGAAAGTGATGAAAAGTCTTTTCTGGAAACTGTCCCTAATTGACACTTGACCTGCTATCATATTTCATAAGAAAGCACCTGAATTATCTGTGATGTGCTACCCTGGGGCAATAATTTTTCCCCCCACTTCTGCCACCTATTTACAAGGTGTCCATATACTACCTCGCCCTGCAAAACATGCCTTGATATTCTTGTTGTTCAGGCAACTTCTATGTTCAGTTAGCGTACCAGGATCATCAGTCCACTTGGAGGCTTTCATGTTAACTTGCAGCACCTGTAAACCAGAATGGGATAGCATCAAATAAGTGTCTTGTAGCATGTGTTAAAGTAATTTTTGTGTTAAATGAGTGGGCTTGTATGTTACGTTTACTTTTATGTTGGGAAGCCCACACATTTGAACATCTAGTTTTTAGTACGCACACTCCTTTTTCCCACCTTCTTTGTTAATACCTTTCTTTTGTCCCCTTCCTCCTTGTTCGTGGTATGTTTTTCATTCCTTCCTTCAGACATTGCTTAGGCATACAGAATTCAGTTTTTAGCTTATGTTCCATTTTGGTAGCCACATGCACAAGAACGTTGCACTTAAAAATGGCCCGCACCTGGTCAGCACTGACATGCTGGCCAGTCTTTCTTTCTCTTGAATGTAAACATCGGTGAGGGCTGCTCCTGATCGGGCGGTATTAGATTTAGCCTTGATAGCGATGCATAGTTTTTCCAAGGCACAGCTTACGATTTTTGCCCAGCCACTGTTGGGACTTTAGGTGTATTTTTAGTGTATGCACTTCAGCTGTTGCAAAATAAAAAATTTAAATTGTGTGTGTGTGTGTGTGCGTGCACACACACACACACATGCGCGCGCGCTTGCACATTTCTGTTGTCTTACTTTTTTTTGCCCTTGTAAATGCACTTTTGCTAGGCTTTGTTGCAATATGCATGCTGGATACTTGTATTTTACATGTAGGGACAGCTGAGCCAGTTAGTGTGGTAGCATACTTATAAAATAGTGCCACGGATTCATACAGTGAAAAGAATCAATGGGACAGTGTACTGTCCCGTTGTTTCTTTTTGCTTATGGGGTTGGGCTGCTGAGCACGAGGTCACGGGATCGAATCCCGGCCACGGCGGCCACATTTTGATAGGGCCGAAATGCGAAAAAACCTGTGTACTTAGATTTAGGTGCATGTTAAGGAACCCCAGTTGGTCGAAATTTCCGGAGTCCTCCTCTATGGTGTGCCTCATAATCAGAAAGTTGTTTTGGCATGTAAAACCCCATTTTTTTCTTTTGCTGTCTGCCTCCCTGGCACTGTTTTATAATTATATTGTAAACTTGCTTTCCTGATATTTTGTTTGTGAACCTGTAATGTTACAGTCTTTAGTAGCATGAATACAGTCGCATCAGGCCTAGACAACTTCCTCGCCGATACATTTTCCACCCCCAGCTATTAATGGGGGTATAAACATCCACCTTATGGAGAGAGGTAGGGTTTGGGGCTTTAGAGAATGACAGTGTTTATGGAATGTTTATGGAGCTATAATTAAACCTCCATGCACAAGAAATGTGTATTGGGCTTTTATTAAAAATAGTCTTTACCAGAACTTTCATTCGCTTATTGATGGGAAATTATTATTATTATTATTATTATTATTATTATTATTATTATTATTATTATTATTATTATTATTATTATGAAGCGGGGTAGTTTCACTGGATTCTCGGGGCTACCAAAGTTGTCTTTCACCTTGGCAGTTTTTGTGTTCACTTGAAAGCTGTATTGCTTAGGGAGCCAGGTATTTGAATTCAGGTAAACTTTATTTGCCCCTCTCACTAGGGCATCCTCTAGTTTATGAACTTTCTTCCAGGCTGTTTGTTTGTTTCAACTTCAATTTTGTTGTGTACTTATTTGCTGCCTCTTTGTTTCCTTCCCCACTTCTCCCCCATTTCCTGTTTTGATTGCACCTGTGACCGTGCTGCTTGTGCACACGCTGCATGCCCTGTGCATGGCACTGCATGAATTTCGCTGTGCAGAGGAAGAGCGTATCGTGCCACAACAGTTTGGGCGGCGAGCGCAGTCTGAGCGCAAGCCCAAGCGCCAGAGTAAGTGTGTGTACTCGGAGCTTACGGCATGGCATGCTTAGTCCAGCTCCTTTTTTTACAGCTTCCTTTTTTTTTTCCTTTGTGTTTGTGTTTTGGTTTATTATCATAGTGCTTTCCATTGTTTCTCAAGAAGCATTAATATCTCTGCTCTGGTATAAATTTGAATTAAGCTTATCATATGAATGTGCAACCAAGTCTGATGTGAGGGGGGAGCGAGTGTGCCTTCTTTTCTCTGGCTGCCTTTAAGAGGTTTTTGTTCTGTTGCAGTTTTATGGCATTTTGGTGGCAGTTACCTGATTCGGGGCTGCATTGAGAATAAGAGGACTACTGGGTGCCTCTGACACCTTTGGTTTATGCTCTTGATAGCAGGAATATGGGGAGGCAATTGGCAAGAAGAAATACTAATGTGCAAGCTCGCATCAGGTAGTTCTAATGTTACTGTGAGGTGCCTGTAAATTTCCAGGAAAAGCCAAGGAAACTGCCACGATAATGAGGCAGTCTCTTAAAACAGCCATTGACTTTGCATTGAGTGTGCATATCAGGTCAAGCATCATCACTTGATGTGACAGCCAAGTTAAAACTGCGACCACAACTTTCTTAATTTCCGCATGTAACAGGCTTTTGCTGTTTTAGTTATGCATATACAGTATGTGGGAACAAACCGGAGTTCATAGTATCACTAAGTTAAGCAGTTTGGTATTCATTCTACTTCGAACACAACAAACATTACTGTACTCTTCGGAACAGCTTGCATCCTGCTACAATTTGCCTTCGGCAAGTTGTACTTGTCTCTACTTGTAAATATGAAAGTTCATCGTGCAGTTTGCTTTGTCTCGATAGTATGTTTTGGGTGCTTTTGCGTTTAATCTTACAACTAAGAAAATAATGTTTTCTGGCAGTGCCACCCATGGCAAGTGGGACAAAATACCAAAGCTGACAACAAACTGGCTAGTACATGTTTCCGTTGTATTTTTCATTAGGCCTGTGTTTCCCAGAAAATGCCACCCCACATCCCACCAAGAATGCAAAATCTTATGCTATGAACCCCCATGAAAGGTAAAAATGTCATCCATCCTACTGTAGCATGAAGCTACAAAGGAAACCTACAGATTTCTCGGGAAGAAAGCTTCACAATTGAACAGGGTTCGTGCGGGTCCTTGAAACCCTTCAAAAACCCTTGAATTTGAAAAAATCGTTTTCAAGGCCTTGAAAGTCCTGGAATATTCGGAGATCCTTGAAAATCCTTGAATTTCCTAAATTTTTATTTTTAATAAACTTCCAGTGATTGCATTCGAGAAAAGTTCAACCCTCCAGAATTCCCGCTGCGATCTTGTTTTAAAAAAAAAACTGGAATTCTCAGGCATTTTGAATTGTCTGGTAAAATTTAGGGAATTCGTGCTACAATCAGGGAAAATTGGCTGCCATAACCGCACCCTCCTTGAAAAGGGGGGTGCACGCATGTATAATTATGGCCCTGTGTGTGCTCCTTGAAAATCCAGACACAAGACCTTGAAAGTAACCCTTGAATTTTTGTCATATACACCAGCATGAACCCTGATTGAAGAAACATTTGTCCTGGTTCAAGATAAGGACTCTTTTGTCTGCTGAGCTTTCTTTTTGAGAAACTGTTAGGGGTTTCCTTCATAGCGCCGTCCTGCAGTACGGGTATATTACATTCTTCCCTTTCATGAACCTCCCTCCACCTTACAGGCATCCAAACTGCTTTGCCATATAGTTAAATTTTTTTCAAATTTTCATGATGCCACAATCTTTAATGTACCAATGCATGAATAGTGATACACGAAATTGGAACGCTTTCTATGCTTTTTTCAGCAGTAACATTCTCATGGCACTGTTCAGCGCATAATTTAAGAAGCCCATATGAATTGTGGCAACAATGACACTGTGGATGTCCATGTACTATCTTCCAGGCTCTTCCTGCCTAGTAAATACTTCGTGTTAATACCTTCTATTGGCTTTCTCCTAATGTAATTAGGGGGATTCCTTGCACTGGAAGAGAGAAAAAAACATTAACTGTGTTTGCTGATTCAAGTGAGCTAGCTACATTTTAGAGCATAGCTTCTCAACACAATAGCAGAGTTTCAGCACCAAATCAGTCAGTGTAATTTGACACTGAACCATAACCTGTACTGTGTTTTTATCTATGCTTCTGCATAGATGCAAACAGCACATGTTATACAAAGAGGAGGACGATGTCATGGCTGTGATACAAGAGAGCATGTGCCTGTCTGCCAGAAATTCCCAAAGTAAACCCAGTAAAAACTGCAGCACAAAATTTGCATCCTAATAAAGGTCTCGCACTGTATTTCCTAAGGTGCACAATCATTGAGAAGCAATTTTATAATGCGTGGATTGCTTGAGTTGTTGCATTTATTGCTGAGGTTAATCCTGAGAACAGTTTATGGGCCTAGATGTGCTTCATTGCATAAAAAACTTGCTATACTAGGTGCTCTTGAGACACGAAGCAGTGACAGTGTGCTACAGCTTGGTGATGCAATGCTGAAAGTCCTCCAGGTTTGTCGCAAGTTTTTTTGGAGTGCGCAGTGTCAGGCAGGGCATGTTCTAAAGACGTCATTAGATGTCCTTTCTCGAAGATTTCAAGCCACTTCAATATCTGACTGTCCACATCCTGGGGGTCGCAACTGTTTTGGAACATTTGGCCATTTGTCAGCGGTGGTGCTTTTCCACGATGGTTGTAATTTAGAAAAGTTCACATTGCATTTCAGCTGTGAAAGACAAGCAAGGACAATGAAAGGAGACAGTAGGCCCTTAGGTTTCTTTTATTGACCTTGCTGGCCTTGTACCTGCACTACATCAAGTTGGACTAATTCTTGCAAATTTATACCAGAAATGTGGGCCAAAGAAGTCGGGAGTTTAGATAGGGGCCCCAAATCTTGAGGCACTGATGGGCTTTGCATGTGCCGGAATTGGGAGTGTGCAGGAATGGTCAGATTTTAAGTAAGCTTTGCATTTGTGCTCTACATATTCATGCATAACCGCTGCAGCTTAAAAGCAATGCTACCACAAAATATGTGAGTAAATTGCTATGCTCAATGCATTTAATTGTTAATATCAATTTTTAATATTAACATAAAGCTATTGGCTGGTTTACCGTGTCTTATTTTAGATGACGTATTTCTGTTCACTGAAGTATGGGCATGCCAGGCGGAACCTTCCCATTTTAGGCCTTTATACTGAGGAATGATAGTGATCTCAAAAGCAGTGGTGATGTATCACTGTCTTTGTGTAGTTTATGTGAAATGAGAAAGCAATAGTCCAGCAGGCAGGCCCCACTCACTTTCCTGTAGTGATCTCTTGCCCACTTCATTACTAGTCACTTCTCAGTGTTGAGTCAGTCAGAAATCTAGTCAGATTTGGTGTAAGAAAAGAGCTCTTGCTTAAATAGGTCCTTCCGTGCATGTTTATGTGTACCTTTTGGGGCAGGTTTTGGTTGTCTTGTCATTGTGAGAACCTGCTGCAATGGTTCAGTGGCTATGGCATTCTACTGCTGAGCAGGAGGTTCTCATTCGTTGTGCCACAGGTCAGGGGAAACAGAATGCGTGTGTACTGCGGTTTGGGTGCACATTATGGCATCTCTCATGGTTCGTGTGTTGTTTTAGGACGTTAAACGCCTTCACTAAAGCTATATGTGAAAAATAGTGTGCCTAATCCAAAGCACAAACTATTTGCATCTATCGCACGCACAGAGGCAAGGAATCGATTTCTTTGGGGCTCCAGAATTTTTGGGCCCCGTAATATTTTTCTGACCAGAGCAACAACAGAATAGCACCAACATTTGAAAGTATTGCCTCTTCATGTCATCCTTCACACACTCACATGTACCGTGCATTGGGTGCACATTAAGGAACCCCAGGTGGTCAACATTAATATGGACAGGGTGTCTACCAACTGGGAAAACTGGGAATTCTGAGGGATTTCGAGTAGTCTGGAAAAGCTCGGGGAATTTGTGCCTCTATCAGGGAAAAATGAGCTGTAATTTTATTGAAAGGGTCGAAAGTCAGAGTAATGCTGGCTCGAATAACAGACAGGAATCGTAATGAATCATCTTTGACGCCCTGTCGTCGGCTGGAGGAGTCGCCAGTGTACAGTCAACGACCGACTTTCCGGATTCCCGATAATTTGAACGGCTTCGCGGCACCACCACTTACCCCATAGTCAAATGTATTGGAACGTCTAAAATTTCGGGCGTAAGAACTCTTCACTGTCCGATTTTCCGGACATTTTGCCGTGACCGCAGGTGCAAAACGGCATTAATCAAAGCCACCACCGCTGCCATTTTGATTACCTCGCCACCTCGAACCGGTGCTCTCACACGCAGTTCCGCTGGCATCCGTAGCCACGACTGCGGCAACGCTAGGCCTAGCTGCTTCCGACGTTTGCTATGAAGCTTCTTGCCATTGGGTGCCATGTTCATGTATTGGAACATCTGAAATTTCAGACACAAGAACTCTTCACCGTCCGATTTTCCGGATGTTTTGTCGTGACCGCAGATGCAAAACGGCATTAATCAAAGCCATCACCACTGGCAGCCGTAGCCACGACTGCGGCAACGCTAGGCCTAGCTGCTTCGACGTTTGCTATGAAGCTTCTTGCCATTGGGTGCCATGTTTTTCATTTAAAGCATTCACTGGTGTCACCAATGGCACCCGATTCCGCCTTTGTGGTCCTCGCAATTGGCTTTGAAGGTCTGAAAGCATGGTGTGTAGCATAGTGCCGGTTCCCAAAAGTCAGCTTCGCCACTGTACAAAAATGTTACTTGGTGAAGCATACGTAAAAGTAATGCAGTGAAGCATAAGCGTGGGAAGGGGCTGTTGCCACGGGACACAGTATCTATTCCTTAATTATACACGCAGGCACCCGGTATTTCCTGTCACAGTACGAGCACCAATATGCCTAATACGTGTACTGACAGGCCTGCAGAGCGTTTTCGAATGTGCCTGGGGCGGATTGAGCCCTTAGGAGCAGTAAATTACATGAATTTTTTTCCAACCGGCCAATTTTTCGTACGTTTTTGCGGCCCCTAGGGAGTTCGAAAAATCAGATGTGGACTTTGCAACTGACCAAGAGGATGCTTCAAATAGTCCGTGGGGCAAACGAGTGCCGGAAGGCAGACAAGAACAGAAAGGACCTACGCATTTGGGAATTAATGGGAAAGGAAGCGTGCTGCTACTGTTTTGAGCTCAAAAAAGTGTCCCTCATCCATACCAAAATAAACTCTTCAAAGCAGTGAAACACAACACTGAGGCGTCATGTGCGGACTGAGAGTATGTCAGTACAGTTGAGGTTGACTTACGAGCTGTTGAGAGAGAATCTCAATTGTGACAAAGTTCAGGCCTCATACCACTGAGCTTGCTATCTCAGTTGATAGAAATTGCTCATATTCGAAAATATTTGCTTCTGTATGCATCTCTTTTTTAGTTGTATTTCAGAATGTCCGACTCGATTTGCAATTTTTTTCGAAGACATTTTATTTGCTGTGCATTTTACTAACCCCTCCCTTCTATTCTCTTTTTGAATAAACTAAACACTGCTCCTTAGTATTCAAACTGGATTCAGTTGTCTTTATTTTTTTCACATGCTTACTAGAGAGTGACAGCATCGGGTAATGTGGTTTCAGCCCGTCTTGATATAAAACAGTCCTGTGTCATCCAGGGAATTTAGAAATGCCAACTTGGTAGACACCCTGATGGAGCCCCTTACTACAGCATGCCTCATAATCAGATCGGGGTTTTTGCACGGAAAACCCCAGAATTATTACACATGCACGCACATGCACACGGGCACCCACAAGCACATACACACTGTCCTGCTTACTTGCATCACATTTCTGGTGCCAAGGATCTGTCGTTACATTCTCGGGTGCTTTTTCATGTTGATTATGCAACAGTTACTCTAGTTCACAATGCGTGGCAGAAGTAGCATTCTTATTCAAGGCCTCTTTGTCAAGATCATTTTATTGTTGGGAATTCCAGTATGCAGGCAGGGCTTATGAGCCATTTGAGGGCAGTGACACGGCACTGCACAATGCAATTATAATAAATTAAGCAGCGCTTCAGACTAGCAGTTCTTTGTGAAATGTCGTAACGCCAAAAGAATTGTGCGCTGCTTGAGCGAGGTACAGTTGTAAATTTTCTCGCATAAGCCCGATGGTAAACTACTTGATGCCGACACCCTGTCCAGACTTCGCATAACTTAAGCAGAAGTGAGTGGAGTGGTGACAGATTCAGGCAGCTAGGCATTCTAAAAACTATTTACTATGAAAGACAATTTGGGAAAATGGAGTAGCAGTGTGAAGTGCTAGCAGACAGGCCTTGTGTCAAGTGGGGATACAAAGACAGTAAAAAAAAGAAAAGGTTGATGAAGCTCACCAGCCATTTCCATGTCTTTACACATTTGTGGTATAACTCCCAACAGTCTCCAGAAGGCTGGGTGTGTGTAACCATGGTTAGGCGATGAAAGCTTATTGCAATGCTCCCTATGAATCCTGCATTAATGAAAATATGAAATTTGCACACTTTGTGAAAAACATCCCTAGAACATGTGTAAAAAGGTGATAGGTAAAACTTTTTAATAGGGTCACCTTGCTCACAAGTGAACAAAAATGCACTGTCACTGTGTGGCATTTGCCTTGTTTCACATTTCTGCATTCCTTATTGCATTAAGGTTATAGGTAAAGTGTAGCCATTTCATGGGGTTGACACTTTTTCACATAACTCTGCTTGAGATGCTATGATATTAAAGGCCCATTCCTAGTGTAATTAGCCACAGCCATTGACAGTTTTATGGCACCTCTATCAATGTACACTGCTGTCTGTAAAAATAAAGACTTGGTTCACAAGCATATGTATAATGTTCAGTAATATATTAAATTTAAACTATTATGACCATATTTGCCAAAATGGGCAGTTTACACCAGAGCACTTTTACTGGATGTGATGCTGCAGTGTCCTTTTTTTTCTAGTTCCTCCTTATGCGATGTACTATGCCATTTCTTCCACTGCCGTGTCACCTTTGTGCACACAAGAACTATCAATGTTATGTAATGACCTAATTCATTACTTCATCTTGTTCTTTCGCATATTTTGCATCACTACATTCATTAAAAAAGGGGGGGTGGGTGAAAGTCATCTTTTTTTTTTTTTAGTGTTGTGTGGCTACAATTTCTAGCTAGCATGTGCTTTATTCCTAGCTGTCATTGCAGGTGATGCGCCAGTGAATGGGGATGAGAAGCTGAGGTCAGCGGAGAGTGGCGACGTTTCAGCAGCATCGCGCAGCAGCAAAGAGGTTCATACTGACTTTTATCTGCCCAATTTCCTCACTCTTTTGTTGTTCTAAATGCGACTGGAACAGCAGAAAACGTGTATGGCTCATTGCTATTCCTTGATACTCAAATTCATAAGTTGCTTTGATTAGGCATGCATTACTGGAGGACTCAAGAAATGCATTTTATGTGCACATGCCTTTTGTTATCAGCTCCTTCATTCTTGTCTATGAGCACTTCATTACTTGTCTTCATGGCATGATGGTTCTTCACCACAGCACTAGTATATATTGTTCCTGCTTGTAGCACTGGTGCTGAGGTGGGCTTACATGCGCACCTCAGCTGATACAGCTGTCCTCAAGAACTCTCTCCTTGTTAGGTGAATGAAACATCAATAATATGGACCTAATGGAACAAGCAGGATGCAAAATATCCACTCCACTAGGAAAGCACAAAGGAAGATCTTTCTATGATGCACCTTTATATAGTGCATTGATGAATGCTGTGGTGATCCTATCGAGACCAGCTTGCATTGCATACTGGTTTGGGTGGAAAAGCAGCAGTTCCTTTCTGATAGAGTTAAAGTTAGCATCTCCTGCTTGGTAATTACCATTTGAAATCTTCATTTTTCCATAGCCAGCACCCACTGATGGTTGCACATATTTATAATGGATACGTAACTGTCTTGGAAAATTCGACACATCGCAGGTTATAACTTGCTTTCGAGGGCCATTTAGGAGCTTCGGGTCATTAAATTAAAGGATCCATTTAGGAAGTGTTAGTGTGCACGTAAGAGCAAATGTAAAAATATCATCCACCCAGTATTTGTAATTTAATTGATCTTTGACCCAATGCTCTACACAAGAATGCCATCCACCAAGTGTTTGTAATTTAAATAATCTCTGACCCAATGCTCTACACAAGAACAAGTGACAGCTTGGTTAGCCGATTTCTAAAGCTTCTTGAAATGTGGTTATCCTTGTTTTGCAGTGTCTCTAGAGTGATAATGTTAAGTCATGCCCATTATTTTAACTTCTGCTTGCGTCAACTAAAAGTAATGGCAACATTTTCTAACCTGCGTACTTTTGCAACTATATGTGCGCTCTGTCCTGTCGCCTTCTTCCTTCCTTTCTACGATTTGTGCACTTAAAAGGATTTTTCGTTGTCTAAAAAATACCACTATAATGCATTACAATGTTTGAGCTTTTCTAGTGCCTGCAAATGCAGTGCAGAATACAAACGGTTGTATGCACCGTAACGCCAAGCCAAATTGCACAAATCTTCTGCAGCAAGAATGTGAACAGTTCCTTGCGGGTGTTAGAAATAAAATCGCATGTAGAACATCTTTCCTTCACAGCAGATTTTGATCTGCCATTTAACATTAGTAGTAATGCTTGGATTAGCAGTTTAAATGTGGCTTCTGCATAGTAGTGCTTAGCTTTTCAGTGAGCAAAACATTGTTTGGGTATCATGGCAGATTGACTCTGAAAGAATGTTTAATTGCTAATGGCACACTGTAATAAAAGACCTAATCAAAGTTATTGACCAGTCAGCTGTTGCATATAATCAAGTAGCATGAGTTTCGTAGATGTCATGTGAACATTCCTTCATGTTTGTTAGACATTTGAGTATTGTCTGACAGCACAGTCTGGCGCTGCTAGGTGCATGATACAATATGTGGTGTTCAAATCCATGCCCCATGTGGTAGCACCCTCTGTATTTAAAAGCATATCGTAAAGGCTGTGCTTTTAGGGAGCTGGAAATACGTCATAGATGTCAGGTTTTGGACACCACTTATACAGTTAGCATTTCTATGCTTTGCGAGCTATTCCTGCTGCCTGCACATCCTTTCTCCAAGTGGGAAAGCAGGATCAAAATCTGACTCCAGAAATGTTTATTTCTGGGCTTGCCTTAGAGATTGCTCATTGGTATCGCAATTTGTTCGTTTTCTGTAAAGGAAGTGATGATTTCGCGATTTTGAGGTCATGGTATAAATTTGACTTGTACGTCTTGTGCAGTAGGTGATTGTGTAATGCCTGCTTTCTTAGATCAAGCTGTTGTGGCTGTTCAGCTGTTGTGGCTGTTCAGTGTGTTAGTAGACCTTGGAGGTGTAGTTATTCATGCATAGCTCATTTGCGTATGCTTCTCACATATTGGGTTTGTTCTTTCCCGCAGCTTTTCTTGGATTTGGAGAAAAATCTGTGGTTGAATGCAGCCAAAACCCCCATTGTGAAGCAGTGTAATTACATTTAGCCACTGTGAGGGGAACTGTATGTTCATCTTTAAAAAACTGAGTTTATAGGCTAGATAACACTGATAGGCATGCCTATGGCATTCTGGTCTTCCTCAGCAGAGCTCGCCTGTGAAGGACGTCGAGGGTGAGTCGCCCAAAAAGGACAAGAAGAAGAAAAAGGGGGGCTTGCGGACACCCTCATTTCTTAAGAAGAAGAAGCACCGTAAGGAGAAGGAGGACAAAGAAAAGGCTGCCTCTGAGTGGCAGAACCGAAGCCAGTAGCCCCCATCCATTTGCAAGTGAGCCTGCTGATCTATGTCACCTAGCTGCGCTATTTCTGCAGTGCTCTCGGTTGCTCCTGGTAGTTTGGTGCAAGTGTACTTCAAACAGGCTTGGAACTAAGCAAAAGTTCTGTGCATGTATGTCATGGTACCCATCAACCTTGTGCTGGCTTTATGGCTATTGGCTGCTTGGGGATTACATCAGAGAAAGAGTGGCATGTTCTCTGCCATGGTTGACATTTAAAAGAACATCTAAAAGTAGCCAAAGTAATGCAAGTGTCCAGCAAAATATTTCTCATTGCTTGTGCACCAGTGGGTCAACATTCTTTTTTATATATATATATATATATATATTTATTATGTCCCTTTGTCAGGAATCAAGTGTCACTTGATTCCACTAAGCCACCCACCACGGTAGCTTAGTGGCTATGGCTTTGTGCTGCCGAGCTCAAGGTCACAAGTTTGATACTGGCTGTGGCAGCCATTCGATGAGCCCAAAATGCAAAAACAGCTGTGTGCTTAGATTTAGGTGCACATTAAATGGACACTAAAGGCAAATATAAAGTCAAGCTAAAGTCATATTTTATTTCTCGAAAATGTCTAAGGTGTCAGTACTATTATTGAGAATAGAGCTTCCATAAATCAGAAATTAAGGTAAATATAGGACACAATTTGAGACTGTACCAGGACATTCTGGTACTAGCCCGATGACAACGTTATCCGCCTGATGGCATTACAAACTGACACCAGTAAAAGGTAGTGATGTTTGCAATGTCACACTGCCTCGCTTATGGTGGAGGTTTTGAATTGCACCAAAGGTATTCTCTCTAGAACAGTCCCTCGCACAAAACAAGTGCTCTGAGGTGTCCAAAATGGTATTCTAAAGGGATACTGAACAAAACTTTTACCGCCGAGATTTTTAGCCCAGATGAAAGCTTGGGTGCTGAAATAGGTTGACACATTGTCTTCAGGCAGAAACTATAGGGAAAAAATGTACTTTTAGCAAAATACGTCTAGCGGCCGTGACGTGAACTAGAGGAAGTGATGCTTCTGTGACGTTGTCTGTACCAGATACCAGCGTGCCAACCATCGCCTGCGTTTCTCCATCCGCATGGACAGGGTCGGACAGCAGTGAACGTCTCAACTGCGCTGTTGCTCACGGCTACATACTTGTTTTCGCAAGCGGAGCTTGTGCCCAAGCCTTCAAAATTGCTGTTAATGTTGTGTGCTGCTTTGTAATGTGATCAGTGCAGCACCTGGCACAACGCAGGAGAATGCCTCTACGCTGCTGCGCACAAGGGTGTAAGAAAACTATCGTCGGGTGAGGCAAGCATGCAGGGGTGGAAGTGGTGCGCCATTTGCGCCATCCTGCTCCAAACTGCTTTCCCTGCACCATCCTGCTCTAAAACACAATTTTGCGCCATAACTCCGCCGCGCCGGCCACTTCGATGTTTTACCGTCAAATTTAGCGAAGCCTATGGGTTATTTTTCCTCACTGTGGGCTAGCCGATCTGATCCAATCCGATCCGATCCGATACTTCGTGCGAAGCTGTTTGGTGTTGTGTTTGTAAGCTGCTGCCGTTGGATGCTGGTCGCCTGCAAGCCTGGACATGAGCAAAAGTAAGTGTATTGAAGCTACCGAATCTAGAAAATGCTACATTATAGCAGTTATGTAACTTAAATGCTCAGCCTTGAGGGCAGCGCAGACAGGATTGTCTAAAAGCGAAGCTGGGTGGTCATGCCTTGTAGCTGCAGTGGACGAAAATGTGGCGCCATTGTTTGATTTTTCGTGATATATGGTATGCAGTAGGAAACAAGCTAGTGCCACTTGTATTTGTTGGTCCTCGCTTGTCATCAGGTCAGGTTGTCGAGCATACTAAATTCTCGATTATTTGACCCCCGTTTTCTCATATAATTCGAAATAGCAGCGCGGTCCCAAAGCCTATGGTGTCGGACGCTCGCTAGTTCGCACATGAGAAGGTTCGCACTGGTTAATTATGGCGGGGCCGCTTCGAGGTATTTAGCTGTCTCGTGTGCAGTCTAAACTTTCGAGAAAAAAAAAACCGCTGCAAAGTATTCTACAAACACATTTTAGACATAAATATTTATTCATGATCCTAGTATAGTTGTGGAACTCAAGTGCCTGAAAATTCTTTCGTAGACCACAGTTCCAGGAGCAACTTTTTTTTTACTCTTTTTCAGAACGATGCACCAAATTCAACGCAGACGTCCTGACCAAAAAGGATGGCAATGGGGACCTCATATCCCTCTGGTGTCGGCCAAGTGCAAAAGACAGTGATGGCTTTTGTGTGCTTTGTAATGTTACAGTGCACTGCGCGCAACATGGAAGCTCAGCAATAATGCGCCATGCAACGTCTCTTAAGCACATCGAAAATGCAAAAAAACATCGGAACAAAGACGGGGTCCTAACCAAGAGCACTACCATCCAAAGCACCCTAGATTTCACGAAGAATGCAGTGTCACTGTCCCTGCAAGGAAATGTTACAAGAGCTGAAACAGTTTTTGCTCTTTCTGTGGTATCCAACTCACTCCCATACACTTTGGGAGATGTGGCAACAGCAACATACCCCAATATGTTCCCTGATTCACAGATAGCAAAAGCCTTCCAATGTGGCCGCAAGAAAGTATCTTACATCATATCTGATGGCTTAGGACCATACTTTAAAGCCAAAGTGCTTGAAGAACTTGCAAAGCCTGAGGTATTCTATACCGTAATGATCGACGAGACCCCAGTGCCCGAGATGAAGGTGCAGCAGCTGGATGTGCTCATCCGGTATTTCTCTGTTAATGCACAAGATGTCGTCGTAGAGCACCTTCAGTCATTTCACATGGGGCATGCCACTGCAGATGAGCTCTTCTCCTGTGTTGAAGATGCACTTAACGAACTTCCAAAAAATAACATGCTCTGCTTCTTCTCTGATGGGCCAAATGTTATGAAGAGCTTGAAGGGTAAAATAAAAGCAGAACTTAGCCCCAACATGATTGACATTGGGGAGTGCAGTCTTCATAAAATGCATAACGCATTTGCCACTGGTCTCAACACTTTCTGCTCTGAGATTGAATGTATTGTCACTGATATCCATCAGTACTTCAGATATGCCACAAGACATGCGGACATCAAGGATCTCCAACAGAAACTTGGATTGCCACAGCTGGAGTTCCTGCGGCACGTAAGCAGCAGGTGGCTGACACTATTACCAAGTATACAGCGTGTGCTTAAGCTGTATGATGCTTTGAAGTCTTTCTTTTCCAAGGCTGCAGAACCAAGAAAATCCTCATCTATAAGGCACAATCGCCTCGCATCTGCATTGTCTGACAACACGCTCCGAGCACGACTCCTTTTTGTTCAGAATGCCGCCCAGCTCTTTGACAAGTTTCAAACCTTGTTTCAGAGCAAAGAGCCTCTTCTTCATTTATTTTATGATGAAATAGTTGCTGTGGTCAAACAGCTGATGGGCAGATTTTTGCGGCAGGAGTCGTTTGTAGATGTAACTGGTTTCCATTTGAAGAATGTTCAAGTTGAATCGCAAGCTAACTGGAAAGTGAAACCTGAGCTTGGCTTAGATACTGAGAAAGAAATGGAGCTTTGGACACCAACTCAGAAAAAGGCTTTCTATGTCAAGACCAGAGCTTTCTATATATCCTGCACAAAGTACCTCGTCTCAAGGTTACCTTTGGACAACAAAGTGCTGTTCCACAGTAGATTTTTGAAGCCTGGTGTAGTAGGAGACCACTACACAACGTCACTGCGCTACATCGCGAATGCCCTGCCACAAGTCATGCCACCCAGCGAAGTATCATCTCTAACTGATGAGTGGTTGCGCCTTTGCTGCGAAATTTCTGACTGGGATGTTTCAACAAATGTTGTTGAACACTGGGTTAATGTGTTTGCACTAAAAATGCCCACTGGCGAACCCAAATACCCAAGACTGGGAAGGCTCGTAAGGGCTGTTCTTTCCTTGCCGCATGGCAACGCAGACTGCGAGAGAGGATTCAGCGAAAACAAGCAGGCGCTTCACCATCGAGCCTCTTTGTCAATAACAAGTGTGTCAAGCCTTCGTCAAACGAAAGCATACTTGAAGCGTTATGGGGGTGACGTCACAAAGGTGCCAATCACTAGAGATCTCCTGAAGTGTGTTGGAAAGTCGTACAGCGGTTATCGCAAACGCATTGAAATGGAAGAAGAATCAAAATCACGCAAACGGAAATGTGACGAGCCACTGACAGAAAGCAGCGAAGAAAAAAAGCTGAAAGAGGAAAAGGCCACCCTGCAGTGCCGTCTATCCACCCTGAAGGCATTACTTACCAGTGCCGAGGAACTCATCAGCACAGGAGTAAAATCGAAGGACATGGACAAAGTGGAAACTGGAAACGTTTTGCTCGTTGATGTGAATTCCAAATTGCCGGCGGTGCTTGAGCGCATTAGAATGATAGATTCCACGCTGGAATCTAACAAGTAATTCTAACAAGCAAATTGAATGCTGAATAAAATGATTTTCTTTGCGTTTTTTTGTATGTCAGTGTGAAGTTGCAATTATTATTACAAGTACTTTACTCTAGAAACATGCTCCAAAACACAATTTTTGCGCTCCAAAACATAACTTTCGTGCTCCAAAGCTGCTCCGGAATGGCATTATTACTGCTCCATGAGCTGCTCCAAAATGCTCAAGCCTGCTTCCACCCCTGAGCATGCCATACCTCTCCGGCAGAGCCGAAGCTTCGAAGGATATTGATTCATGCTGCATGCCCATTGCAACTAACATGGGTGCAGAGAGCAAAGCACGCGGACGTCGGGCAAGTGCCGGCTGCCTCTGTTGCTGCCATAATTTTGTACAATAATTACTAGAGGGAACTCTGGCGCTAATGTCTTTAGGAGGATCAAGGGGGGCGATTCAGCCAGCATGGGAAGTACGTGGATTAGCCTAAACCTCATCCTTCTGGCTTCAAACGGCTTCGTGACTTTGTAAACTCGTCAGTTTCAACAAAGTACTGCGTAATAAATAACTAGATAAACATAATTAAAATCATCCAAAGGCAGTATTAGAACACAAGACCTCTAGCACAGAAGCCTGATATTGAAACCATTACGCCACGAATGCTTGCATCGACAAGCAACATGAAACACCCTTATGAATTTATCGCAGGCAAGCCAATCCCTGGAGGTGCTTGGCACGTTTCGATTTGGCCACCTCGACAAGCTGAATTGTCACAATTATTAGCGATTGTGTGTGTTTGCAGCGTCTTCTACACTTTCAAAAGTATAGATTGCTCTGAAGTTTATGATAATTAAGGTATGAAAAGCGTAATAAACAAAGCCACAAGAGCGTCTTAATCCACAAGCACAAAGATGAGTGTGTGTCGTCATTCCCATGGTGGCTGAATGATCGCAGCACCAGAGTTCCCTCTAGTAATTAGTATTGTAGGAAGCTCTATGGCTGCTGCTGCAAGCCGGCACACATGACGTCACGGCAGTCGGCGCGCAGTCGCCATGCGCTCGCAATTCTCCAAAAATACCAGCCATCCATTTAAAAATATGTGAAATGAACGCTGTGTTGGAATAGTTACATCTTCAGAGTCTAATTTAGACTTTTCCCTCATTTTTGATATTTCCGTTCAGTATCCCTTTAACAATCCATGTTGGCCTTATATTTACCTTTAGTGTCACTTCATAGAACTCCTGGTGGTCAAAATTAACTATGCCTCATTATCAGATCATAGTTTTGACCCACAGAACCCCAGAATTTTTCTCTTTTCTTTAAGGAATAAAGTATTGCAGCATGTTAATATTCATGGTGAGCGGTAGCACTTCTAGTCCATGCAGTTTAGGAATTGTGTACCTTGTTGTCCGAATATGCACTTGTGTAGTAGTTATTGGGCTTCTCTTCCTTCATTTTTCATTAAGAATAATGAAATAAGTAAAAACAGGTTCTCAGATTTTCTGGCCTTGGGGAACTCCACTAGCTTTCCCAGAGTGCTGCAGAACCTACTCCCCTCTTCCTCTTTCCACCAATGTGCTTATACGCACTCAGTATAATGGCTCATTGAAGCTTACCGAAAATGTAAAGGGGATGAATTGGGGGTCTTGCTACATGTTCAGCACTGCGAGCGCTGAAGTGCTGGTATGTCTCGGGGAATGGGTGAGGGGCAGGGCCACATCCCTCAGACCCACATAACCAAAGTAGCACCACCACCACTGTTCTGTGTCAGTGTGTGGCCTCTGTTATTTATGGTTCTGTGTGTTATGTTTAACTTCAAAGGCCATTGCCCTTGATGAATAACTTGCAATACATAGACAAGCAATGTCTTTTTCTCTGTGCCGCTTCGCACCTTGCAGCCATAAATGCCATCTTCTGGTAGAAATAGTGTTCAGCACACCAGTTTTTTCTTTGCAAACAAATGTCAACTTACTCGCACTGCAGAATCGTCAATATACCGATTACAATGCTGAGCCTATATGCTCGTGTTGCCTGGCCTGAGCGGTGCCCCTTGCATGTATCGAAACTGCATCATGCTGGCACCGATGCATGTGAACCCCGAATAACGCATCCCACATGTCCATCACAATATGCTCTTTAAGCGGTCAGTGTCATCATCCGTCTGCTACAAAAGTTAAACAAGTGGTTCTCAGCATGCAGAACTTGCTCACGTGTTGTAAACTACTAGCGCAAATTAAAAGTGCTCAGCAATGAGTCTCACAATGATGAGCCTTGTGTGCTGCCGCCGCGTGGGCCTCTCACCACTCGTAGACAAGTGTGGATGTGGGGTCCAATGGCTTCGTTACATTCAAAATGCAATGCAATGCAATATATATTTCCCAAGTTGATAAATTGTGGTAGTGAATGGGGATAAACAGAATGGTTCAGATTCTTTGTGACCACTTGTGGAACCGAGTTTGAGAACCCATTAGTATAAAAAAAAAAAAAAAAAATTATCTTTACGCAGCTTGTTGAACATGTCAAATGAGCTCTGTATTGAACTAACAAATTAATCAATGAAGTCGCAGCTCATTGGTTCATGTGGTACAAAGAGCACATGTGCATAAATTTCTAATATATTGCTATTACTTTTTCTGTGGCGCTAACTCAAGTTGTCATCTGGTATCGCTATTGGAGAGGAATTCCTAATTTCATATGGGTCAACAACTGCCCATAAAGGTGGATGTCAGCAAGAGTGACTTGACGTGTCACACACATTCCCAGACATGTAACATGACCAGGTAATTGTGAAGCATGGTTCGTTGGTATACCAAAATGTGTTACAAGGCATCTTGTAGTGTTCACCAGAACCATGCAGGGATTTCTGGGACCCATTGGGTCATAGCTGAAAGTACCTTAATGCCATCTTACTTAATTATCGCAAAAAGCAACTGGCGTTGTTTGCTGCTATTGGTTAGCACATACATGCTTTGTCAAATGTTTTCTCTAGAACCTTTCTTATTCCTTGTATGGTGCACAAGTACATGTTCTGTGCATTTGCCTATTCATAAAAGAGAGGTGCATGTGCAGTACTTAAAGGGCCCCTCACCAGGCCACATAGCAAATTTCGTTTATATGCTGGAAGTTGTTATAGAATTTGTTTTGCCACAAAAATTTTTCAAATCGGTTCATTTATAGCCAAGACAAATATTTCAGTGCTGTGAACCCATGATTTCAGGAAGCAAGCGCCACTGCCAAGAGATTCTCCACTTGCCCCGTCTAGCCTCCACAAGCGAAATTCCTTCCCTGCGTTCTCCCGTACCGGAGATCGAGGATTGCGTGACACATATGTCACGCCTTCGTTTCTTCTCTCTCTCTCTCTCTCTTTTTCGTGATGTGCTGCATTTCCGCTGACGGTGTCGCGTGCAAGCTGTTGGGATTCTCATTTCGCGCAGCACACAATGTTGCGTGCTGTGCAGGAGGACACCTGACTAGCGTTGTAAGTCAGTGCTACACGAATACTGAGGCAGACACAAGCAGATCACAGAACATGATCGCGTACTGGAACACGGTAGAAAACGAGTTTTGGTGTCTGCGCATGTGACTGCACAACGTGGGAACAAGCCGACGAAGCAAAAGTACCGTATTTACTAGATTCTAATGCGCCCTCAATTGTAACGCGCACCCGTTTTCCATGGGGAAAAAAAAACGGAGTACAATACCGCACACCTCGTGCTTTCATATAGAAATACTATTTTCTCTCATTTGGAAAATGGTTTATTCCTAATACACTAAAGTTGCGATGAATAAAAACACAAATGGGAGCGGCGTACCTTGCCACCAAGATTTTCACTGCACCAGTACAAGTCGCATGGGGCAATAGATATCACTCATCGTCGCTGTCAGACAACTCCTTATCACTGTCAACAGACCAAAGTATTTCATCCTCGGTGCCGCCCATGGCATTCGAAATCCCGCACTTTTTTTAAAGGCCTTGTTGATCATGGCAGATGGGATCGTGCACCATGCATCTTTCATCCATCCAGCAAAGTCCTGCAGTGAGGCACGCTTCATTTTATTGGCGGGCATGAATTCGTGGCAGCCACTGACAAGCCATTTGGCGTAGAGCGCCCGAATTCCATCTTTCTCTGGCTTGTTCAATCAGACATTGAGCGGCTGGAGCTGCGATGTCATGCCGCCGGGTATCACAAGGTCGGTGTTGCATGCGGCCATCTTGTCTTTGATGCGCTGGTCAAGGTGGCACCTGAACGCATTGAGCACAAGCATCCCACACAGACCCGAATTGCCGCCGGGTCTCTTCCACCAAACGTTATCAATCCAGTCAGCGACCAAGTCCATGGTCATCCAACCTTTTTCATTTGCACGCACAATCACGCCACTCAGAAACGCGATTCCTTTCGGGAGCGTCTTCCATCTGAAGATAAGATACGGAGGCAGCTTGTGCCCATCCACAGTGCAACAAAGCATTGCGGTGACTCTAGTTTTTTCGTTTCCGGAAGACAAAACGTGCACGTGCTTCGCCCCCTTCTTTTCAACGGTTGTGTTGGCAGGCATGTCAAAGTAGAGTGGTGTCTGATCGACATTTACAATCTGTCCGAAGTGGTAGCCGTTTCTATGGCGCAACTTCAAAAGTACCGCCGAAAACCGCAATTTCTCTTGATATTCTTCGGGCAATTTTTGACATATCCTTGTCCGCCTTCGAAGGTAAAAGCCTTTTCATAAAAATTGATAGCCAGCACCTGCTCGTTTTGATGTCGCTCCGCATTAGCCCTTTCTGTAGGGCTAACTACATCGCCCGTACTTTGAGCAGATTGGTCATCACAGGCCGCTGTGCCGCTGACTGTTCTTGCACATATTCCGCGAGTAGCTCTTCTGTTTCAGCGAAGTGTCCCTGCTTTGGTCCACTGATACCCTTCCTTGTTGCTTTGCTGGCGAAAATATTCTCCTTCTGTTTGCACCAGTCCCACACGCAAGTTTCGGGAACTACCGAACGCCCGTGATGCGGCCCGATTTCCATCCGTGTCCGCGCACATAACTTTCCTTTTAAATACAGCATCATGGTGGACTCGACGTGACTTCGCAGTCGGCGCTTCCATGCTGATTGAATAAACGCAGAAAACTGGAAGACAGGCGGTAGACTAGGTTACACCACCACCTGGTTACACGTACAACATGGAGGTGTGCACATGAAGGAAGCTACGGCAGCTAGGCTAGAAGCGCGTATGAGGCGGCCATTTTTCGAATGCCGATGGCGATATGGTAACGCTGATTTAGGGTCATACTCGATTCTAACGCGCATGCAATTTTGGACCCGTTCTGTCAGAAAAAAGGTGCGCGTTAGATTCGAGTAAATACGGTACATGTCGCTTGCTGCATTGCTAAGTCAAACAAACGCTCAGACGTTTGGTTCGTGTGTTTTATTATTTCTCTAAACATTAATTTGTCTATTAAACCAACAGATTACATAAATAACAGATGTTGCCTTGAGTAATTCTCGAAGTCATGTGTCACTATGAGCAATGTCACAGCACAAACACTTTTACGTAGGCGCACTGGCGTGTCACCCTCCGGCTTGGAGTGTGGCGCTCATGAAGAGAAGGGCAAATGGTGTTCGGTTTGAAATTTCGGCTCTTTCTGTGGCGTGTAGCGATGTAATAATTAGCAGACACGATCGTTAGCACGCATTGTATGCACTGTGCTTGTGAGCTCAATATGACCAGACCTGGCGAGGGGCCCTTTAAAGTCGTTGGGCTCGGGGGGCCCAGACCTTTCATCTTTTTTAAGGAGGAGGAGCTCGGCTCCCCCTTCGGCAGGTCAACAGTAGCACTGTAGCGCACATTCGACAAGCGCTAGAGGCGATTTTGTTGCCAGTAGTGCCTTGTGCGGGGCAATTGTAGCCCTCCAATTTTTCAATTAATAATTTAATCGTTATTAATCAGTTGATGTAGCATGAGTAAAAACAGGAAAGCAGATATTGTACTACTGCATGCAATCCACCGAGGCACTGCACATTAGTCACCACCCTTGTTCAACTAAGATTCTTGGCACAGCATACTCACATTCATAAGCCACCTCGGTGTGAAACTACCTGCTCGTGAATTAGTGAAGGTTAACCTTGGTTTCATTAGGTTACCAGTTCATTTTCATTCATTTAGTTGGGCACTAAAGACAGTCCACTTTTGTAGGTAAGTAGGTGTGAAATCATAAAATATCTTGTTGTAGTGGCTCAGGTTGTCAATGCAGTGAGGTAACTCATGCTCTGTGTTGCAGCTGGACTTGTTTGCTTTGAGTTCACATATCTTTAACCTTTTATGTACTTCCCTAGTTATTTTGCAAAAAACATTTACAAAAGGCCAATTTTTTCGAAATGCTTGATTGAATCGGAAATTTAAATAAATTCCCAAAATACTCAATAATATATTTATTTGAAGAACAATAACAATACCTTGTTTAATTCTAGAGAATGTTGGCTTCAGTACACTTCTTGAAGTTTGCTTTTTCAGTGCCGATAGAGTGAACAAAAAGGAAATGACCGAAACAAAACTTCTATGGCCTGTAAGAGTTGTGACGAAACCGTCTGTCACATAGAATCACATTTAGTTATGTGGGAAGGCTCTAGTATGGCACACATCAAACCAAATATCACAAGTAGTGCCATTCCACACAGCACATTCAGTTTCCTACTTTTTATACTTCTATATACTATAATAGTATATACGAGGGTCATTCAAGTCAATCCGGGACTTTATTAAAAAACAAATACAAGAACAAATTTCGAAGTATGGAAAGTGGATTTATTTTTCCACATAACCTCCAGCTACAGTGATACACTTATGCCAGCGTTTAACTAGCGCCTGGAATGCTTCGGCATAGAACGATTTATTATTATGATGGAACCATTGTAGGACACCATTCTTCACTTCATCAGTGTTGAAATGTTTTCCTCCAAGGAATTATTTCAGGGGCCCAAACAGGTGGAAATCACTTGGTACTAAGTCAGGACTATGGGAGGGGTGTGTTAATATCTCCCAGCCAAGTTCCTGGAATGTTAGGAATGTGCGTTGAGCGGTTTGAGATCGTGGCATTTTCTTGCAAAAAGACCACACCTTTTGTGATCAAACCCGGATGTTTCTTCTGTAAACTCTTCTACACATCACGCATAACACAGCAGTAATACTCACTGTTGATAGTGACACCATGGGGTAAAAAAATCAACGTGGATAATTCCGTGTTTATCCCAGAATACACTTGCCATCACTTTACCAACAGACGCAACTGGTCAAAACTTCCTGGGAAGTGGTGATTCCGTATGCTTCCACTGCATCGATGCTCTTTTGGATTCTGGGTTGGAATGGTGAACCCATGTTTCGTCACATGTCATGATGTGATTCAGATAATCCTGGCCTTCCCTTTCATAGCGTTCCTTCAGTTCTCTACAGACTTCAACTCTTCTGTGTCTGTCAAAAGCAGATGCGCGCACTCACTTTTCGGAACAAATGATCATGAATTATTGTGTTCACTGTTCCTAACGACAGATTACACACCCTTGCAATTTCACGACAGGTTATGCAACGATTGTCCACAATCAGCTGCTCCACGCACTGGATGTTCTCGGGAATAACTACCGTGGGCTGTGATACACCACGACCAGGATCGTCAGTAATAGAGATATGGCCATCTTTGAAGCACTTACACCATTCAAATTTCTTACTGCGACTGAGAGTTTCATCACCATACTGATCCTGAAGTCTTCTGTAAATTGCATCAGATTTTATGCCCTCGTTCACTAAAAACTTCATCACAACGCGCTGTTCCACGTAGACGTTCACACTGTTGTCCGCCATCTTGAGTAACGGTCTATCCAGAAGCGCGGGAAATGAGCACCATCTACCAGTAACAGGATACAGGTGCCAGTTTCTACTGCATACAAAACCCCCAGCCTAGGCGTCTATTTAAACCTGGAACGAAAAAAAAGTCTCGGGTTGAGTTGGACGACCCTCGTACTTACATACACTATTTGCATAATTTTTTATGCTATATATATATATATATATATATAATATGTATATTGGTCAAACAGATGCTTGTTGGGAAAATAGCAGGATGTTACTGATGTTTCGGCAGGAGGACCGGCCTCCGTTGGAGTGAAGGTTGGTCCAAATGTCACGAAAATCCTGGTATTTTTTCTATGTGCTTCTATTCTTCTATCTGTTTCGCTGTCGGGCCCTGTGATTCAATGCTTCACTGATATATACATATTTGTTAACCATGATGATATAAAGCCAACAGACAATGAACTTGAGGAAAGCATCGGGGAAATTAACTGTAGTTCAAATTGAAATGTACAAAATAAAAAATTGGCTGAAGGCTTAGCTTGGTTAAGCCTGGAAGATTGCGAAAGCAATACCCTTGGCTGCGCCTTGGTTCGGCTGATGGTGCGGACATGGCCGCCCTTTGTTAAACTTATGGCTATACATCATCCGACATAGCGCAAGGCAGCGCGCCGACCACTGCGAGGAGCCGAGCTGTAGCCCCATTTATCCTCCTAGCGTGATGTCACACCAGCGAGAGCCCTCTCTCGGTAGTGCCGCAGCAGCGGCACGCAAGGCTTCGCCTCCACCATCGATGCCGCGAGCTGGGGCCCCGTCTCTCGGTCTGGCGTGATGTCACACCAGCGAGCGCCTTCTCTCGGTAGCGCCGCAGCAGCGGCGCGCAAGGCTTCGCCTCCACCATTGATGCCGCGAGCTGGGGCCCCGGGGGTCTCTCGGTCTGGCGTGACGTCACACGGTCACGTGACACGCGCAGCTGTGTAAGGAGGCACCACGACCACCGATGGGCCGGAAGTGCGGGCAGTATTGCTTTCGCAATAATAAAGAAAAGGGAAATGAAAGTGGACGAAAAGATAACTTGTCGCCAGTGGGGGCCAAACCCACAACCTCCACATTACGCATGCGTTGCGCTACCAACTGTGCTACGGTGGCGGCATAGCCCTTAGGAGTGTTATAGTGAGCGCCACTCGGAGCCATGGTGGGCGGATGTCGAATATCTTTTTTGCCTGATGGCGTCACGTAACACATGAACTTGAGAGAGCAGGCACATGACTTAACAACCCTTGTATGCTACCTAATGGCACTATATATGTAAATATTTATAGAAAAGTGAGAAGCACAACTTCGGTTTATTTGCCCAACAGTTTTGGTTGGACTGTCCTGTTTACAAGGGATGTAGCCCTTAGAAAAGGTCTGTCCACTGACCAAAACTGCTGGGCAAGTAAACTGAAGATAACCATGAAGTTGCACTCCTCATCTTTCTAATTACACTTGCCCCATTGAAAAATCCCAACTGTGTGTGTGTGTGTGTGCGTGCGTGCGTGCGCGTGTAAGCCTCACATGAGCGTGTGCGCGTGTGCGCATGCTATACTGGCTGTACCACCATTTGAGCCCCCCCCCCCCCCCTCCCTATCCACTGAACGGAGACATTAAGCTAAGCCCTGTGCATGTGACACTTTTGGCTGAAGAGTTAGTATATGAATAAGGGAGACAAAATTTGCACTTGAGCCAAAAATGCAAAGCACTAAACTTTTATAACAATGCACAATTTGCACATCACTACTAGACTGAGTCTGTGGCTAGCTGGAGCCAGTGTACATTACAGCCAGGGGTCCATTCAATTAGTGTTCTCTTCCTTCACTAGTTTAATGCTACATTTTTCTATTTGTTTCATCAGTCCACCTTGTTGGATTGATGAACCAAATGAAAGCATGATGAAACATGTTCTGCACAAATCCTGCAAAAGCAGGCTTTGTGCAGTATGATATTACACCGTTCCCTGCACTTGCAGAAGAGGTAATGCAGGTCTTGTACAGGAGGTCCTAAGCATTGAGCTGGCACTGAGCTGGCTGAGCTGAGCGGCACTGAGCTGGTTCCGGCGCAGGCACCCAGTTAGAATTATGGCCAATAATGCGGCATGGGAACATTATAGTAAGCTGTTTTGCCATAAAAAAGTGCCCCAGTACCAGGGCTGCTCATTGTTACATTGAAGTATTGTTAAAGGCAGATATGTGCTATAAGTGGTTTGACTGTTCTTTCTGTCTAATGAATATGTTCGGATGGTTGTCCCCTGTGCTTTTTTTTTTTTTTTCCATGCAACCTGGTTATAACAATGCGATTTTCTTGGGACTTGAATATTGTTATAAGTGGGTTCGGCTGTGTGGTTATTGAAGCACAGGGTGAAATCGGATGGGCCACTGCAAGGGTTCGTGTGTTCTGCAAAAAGCGACGGTAGGACAGGCTCTACCGTAGGTTTTCCTTCCTCTGACAATGTGCGTCGAATTCACTAAGCAGCACGTACCAACTACAAGTACGAAAGTACTACGTTGGTTGGACTAGGACAGTCCGATGCGTGTGGCCGGCAGTAGTGATGATGCACTGTTCAGTATCGTCTTGCCTTATCAGATGCAAGTGGCAAAACGGCTTTTGCCATGTCAGGCAGGGGAAAAAGAAAAAAGGAACAAACATTTAGTGAATTTATCCAAACAAAGTACCCAGCGTATCAATCAGAAGGTTTTGCTTCAATGCTAATAAAACTCTGGACTTCCAACGGTTTCTGTATTTCTAGTATTAACCACCTACTGCAAACTATTCAGATTTCTGCCACATAATTTTTACAGATTTCGGTGTTTCTAAAACCAAATTCTTGTGCACTTCACATACATTACCTATAACTTATTGAACACAAACAGCCACTGCATGTTTCAGTAGAAAAGCAAGCATTCAGCCGCGTTATTACTGATTGCCATAGAATTTAATTTAGTTAATGTGCATGAATTCCCAATCACATTTGTTAATTTCTGTTTGTTATTCCATTAATTTCATTCTGTTATGTATTGCAGTTTCAACTTTGACATCTTTATAATTGTGAAATGCTGCGACACAAACGGATTTCCACTGTTCACATAGTAGGTCGGTAACGGAGCACATAATTGCAGCATTGCTGTATTTCCGATAAGCACACGTTGTAGTAGTATCGTGTAGAGGGGCACTGAATAGTGTTTCTCTTACTGTGAAAGTGTGCATCAACTTCATCAAAGCAGATGCAGCAGTTGTTACGGCAACGATGAGCACACTGACCTGCACAGGCTGCGCCGAAACAGGCATGCTGCACCACAACACTCAGAATAAGTGCTGGAACGAGGGAAGCATGTATTTATCTGTTACGCATGCTTATACCCCACATATCCTAACATGAAACGGGGAAAAACCAATGACAAACATCGGATGTGCTTCCATAAAACCACTGCCAATTCCATCTAATGTACCTGCAAAAAAAAAAAAAAAAAATTTGGAGGGAGACGTCAGTCATACATACGTCAGACATCAGTCTCCATCTTCTGATGACCCCAGTATCTTTTTCTGGCACTAGTTGTTTTCAGTTTTTCTTTAGCATCCTCAATAACCCACACCAGTGCACACCAGCAGTCGCACTCTGTGTAAATTAAAGCATTGTAATAGTTAAATTGTGTAACTGCACAAACTGTGGACTGCAGACAGCCAATACTGGTGGAGAAGGCAACAGCCAAAAAGTGTGCTGCTTGCCATAACCATAAATTAATTTTTAACGAGTTTTTCTGACAGTGAAGCTTTTTTTTTTTTTTTTTTTTTTTTTTTTTTTTTTTTTCGTGCGCCACACAGTGGTGGCACTAAATATGAATACTGGTGCAGAGCAATTCGTTCTCAGGTTTGAGGTTTGCCCCCTGCTTTGTGCTTCACTGCAACTGAACACTGCACATTGCACTGGTTTCGAGGCAGTTCTATGGCACTTTGATCAAGGACTCTGTGTAATTTTCTGTTGTGCCCTAGCTTTGTCCTTTGCTTGTGCTACCAATGCTAATAGCACAGCTGCTATTATGTTGTTGCCCATGTAGGTGCCTAAGTGCTGGTTTGTCTGTACTGTTGTGCCTTATGCAGGTGTGACGCTCTGCTGAAGAAAACTGCCAGGCACCCAAGCTCATTCTTCCCAGGACTGATGCAGGCACTGCCACCAAACTATGGCTGGTTTAAAGCAAAATGGACTGCAACGGCAGATGACGACGCTTCAAGAGCTCTCTGGTTCTCTTGTTTATATTGTTGCAAATGCTTGAGAACATCCTTTCTTATAGGGAACCCTGAGCGTTTTCTTTTTATTGGCATTGTCCTTTTTTTTTTTTAGCCCATTTTTCATTTTAAGCAATCTTCTGCAGCTTTAGTTGCGGCTCTTGACATTTCTTGCAAGATGCAAGGATATTGAGAGGGGCAGTGTGTCAACATTAACTGTACCTTTGTTACAGTTGGTTTGCTAAACAGCGCTGGATGAACAGCTTTTATTTTGTGTAACTTTTATATTGCTCTGACTCGGGAGAGTGGCAAGCTTCATGTTGTCTTTGTCTTGACGAGAGCACCAAGCAGATTTTGTTCTATCTAAACTGAAGCTGGCGTACATCCGTTAGTGTTACCTTGAGGCTAGCCAAAGCAAAGGTTGTCTTGTTTGTGCAGTTATGCGCAGTTTAGACATGACACTGTTTGTCTCATTCTTCAATATGTGTAATAAATCTCTCCTTTTATATATATAGATATATATATATATATATGTATATATATATCTATATATATATGTACACACACACACACATACATACAAAGTCTGCATACTTAGTGCTTTTATCTTGTCCTTTCGTGGCATTTTGAATTTTAGATGCATGTTAAGGGTTCCATATGGAACTGTAACTGTAATAGCAAAAATAAAAAAAAACTCCATTGTTCTATTCTTGCCCGTGTTGTCTGTCCAGACAGGGGTATTTGAAGGAAGGTTATTTGAGCTCTGAGGGTGGCTACATTTCTTAGATGGCTCGTCAACTGCCAATTGCAGATCACTTCCAGCCATTAGTGTGTTTATTTATTCACTTGGGAGATGCTTGCCTAGCTTATTTGCCCAGAGCCTTGTTTGCATGTAACTCTACGTGCGGGAAGTGTACATATTATGCTGTTGGGAGAGACCCAGTCTGTGTGCGAGGTGGCACCATGACCCTAGCACGTGCTAGGCTCCAGACTTAGCAGGGTGTTTGCTGCCCCTCTTGCTTGCTTGGGCCCATGTATAGCGGTGGCCATGGCGGTCACCAGCTAAGTGCAGTGTTTTGGCATAGCCTGGGACTCCTGTGCATATGCACCATTTGTTGTTTCCTGTGCCCTTGTTTTCCTCCATCTTCTAGTATGTGTGCTGTTTACCACAGCCTGTCTCCAAGTTGGTCTGTTGTGGTGCTTGCCCCTGTTTTGTGTTGCTCTGTCATCAGAGCCATGTGCTTGTCCATCCAACCTCTTGTTTGTTCTGTAGCCACGAGTGTTTGCTGGGTCTCATGCCAGGTGTTGCAAGGAGGAGGTGCGACGGTCATTCAGATGTTTCTGGCTGCTTCTATTTCTTCTGCTGTTGTCTTCTCCTGGAATGCAGTGTAGCTGAAAGGTGTACCTATTTCAAGAAAGCTCTGGAGCAGCTTTTTCAGCCTACAAAACTGTGAATAAAAATTGAAAGTGTTTGTGTTCTTTGTGCTTGATTGCTTTGCTTGCCAAGGTATCAGTTAGCAGAGCTCCTGTGTGCTTTATGCAAGCTGAGCGGCATTGGAAAAGGTAAAAATGGTTTTTTTTTTTTAGCTATTTGCTCAACATGTCCATACAACATGCAAATGATGATCCCTGTATCTGGCTTCTAGAACGCTTGACAGTATCAGAATCTGAGCAAATTTATTGTTCATTCTCAGAGCAGAAATAATTTTCTATTGTAACCTTCAACTGGCTAAGCAAAGCTGACGTAAGTATTGGAGATACCTGGAAGCTAGCGTTAAGTGTTGAAGGAAGTTGCTTTCTTTGCTGTGTGCCAGGTATAGCCAAATGAATTTTATGGCAATGGGGGCACAAAATTTAGAACTTAATGTCAAGCATAAATGCTTAAAGCAAAGCAGTACACGTTGTAGCATGAATTGAAACTCGAATGGTGTGCGTCAGCAATCGCAAAAGTGCGACATTCACATCGGAGGAAGAAAAAGCGACGGTAGGACAGGCCCTACCGTAGGTTTTCCTTCCTCTGATAATGTGCGTCGAATTCACTAAGCAGCACGTACCAACTACAAGTACGAAAGTACTACGTTGGTTGGACTAGGAGAGATCCTGCAAAAACATTAAATTCAAACTAGTTCGCTTCGTAAGCCGCGGAAGGGGATCTAATCGCGATCGAAACACCCGCATTAGTGTGAAGTCGACCCCTGCAACGTTTATTTGTATTGTGTGAGCGTATGTGTGAATGGCTCAGAAAGTGTGTGCATAAACTACTGTCTTGCGCATACAATCATCTTATCGCATGCAACTTGGGTGCTCTTCGCCCAGGCATACACGTGCGGTGTGTGGTTTTACACTCGTTGCTACTGCTTCCGAGGTGCATTAAGGAGTTGCTCACTTAAGTACGACGTAGCGATTGTTGAGTAGTACACGCACACTTTTCAAGGCTGCAATCGAATGGCGCGCAGGCATCGCAGCAGCGTACGTCTCCACTCAATACGTATTCGCAACGTTTTAATGCACGTTTGGCGCATGTGCGTAGCCGCTGCCTCAAAGAATAACGCAGTGCAGCTCCCGACTGCTCTGGTTCAAAATAACATCCAGTAATAATAAAGGATCGAGTACATGCTGCAGGTGTCACAATCACGCAGCATGTTCTCTTCATTCAGGTCGTGCAGTATATTGAAGAAATCGAGTACTTGACCGGTGTCATCCGCCATATGCCTGCATTTAGTACGTCTGGCTGTAGTCCGACATGAACGCAAACGTTGCCCAAAAATTTGCTCCGTTAACAGCCCCAGAGCTCTGTGCAGTTCATTTAATAAACGTATTTTTTTTCCTGTACCCGACCACGGCGTGACCTCTGCACAAGTCTGCTGTCATTTGCCCTCGGGATTTTTTTCTTTTTTTCTCGCTGCTATAAATAGAAGCACATAGTCTGCAGGCTATGCGATAACTACAGCATACGTGGGAGCGCGCGTGTTCTAGGCTGGTGTCTTTTGTTTGTCCTCACGAACGTAGTGCTCACTCTTTATATTTTGTTTTGTTAGTGCCTGGTGGCATGGAAAAAAACCGGTGCCGAAACGGAGAAGCCCGAGAAGCACCAGCGCCACTTCGGTCGTGAGGCGTCCTTTTCCCCAAAGTCCCCTACATATAACTCGGCTTTCCCCATGTAGGGCGTATAAAGCTGTAAACGAGTTGTACCCAGAGAGCAAAACCGGTTCGCAAGTATGGGGAATAGTTGCATATGACAAAAATAAATAACAAATTTGGCAAAACAACATGGCGAACTGGCGGGAAGCCGGCCGGGAACCCGGCAAATGTCTGCCACCACTGAGGCCATTCGAGCGCGTCGGCCTACATTTGGCCATTCCTTGTAAAATGCGTAATCTAAACGTGCGTGTTCGTTGCTGCACACATCAATTACTAGAATGAACGTCCCTCGTTGCAAAATGGGTAATCGAAACTTGCATGTTATTTATTGAACGCATCGCTAACGAGAATAAACATTGTTCAGGGGTTCATTACAGCGAGCGGGAAACAAAGTGGGGGATGATGCCAGCTTGATAAACACAGAGATAGAGCATAACTGAGTTGGGTTGATTACTTTCTTATGCGCACACTAAACGGCTTGCCCTTAGTAGGGCGAGTCTCCTGATTGTTTCACTGATTGATGGAGTTGAACGTCCCAACGCAACACGTGTAATGAAGACGCCGTAGTGGTGGTACCTGTGAAGTGCGTCACGCAAAGTGCCCGAACAAACGGCCCAAATCACCCCTGCTGCCTGCATTAGATATATATTTGCGACCGTACATATATGTGCACGCTTAATAGTTTGCCCCACGCAGATGAGTGAGACGCACGATTCATGGGTTCATTAATTGATAGGAATTAACGTCTCAACGCAAGACGAGGGCTACGAGACACGGCACGGCTAGTTAGACCACCTTTGTTTTTAACGTGAACCCAATAACGATCCACACACTAGCGTTTCTTTTGCTTCTTGGCATCCCACTTTCATGAGAATGCGGCCGTGAAAAACAATTTCACATCTTGGAATGAGAGAGCTTTTCTGTTACGGCGTTTTTTTTTTCTTATTTTCTTTTTTTCACGTGGAAATCAACATACCGCAAGTTTCACCGCTGAAGTTGCACGTATATATGCGCCGTGGATGCATGCTGCCACGCTTGTTGCACCGCGAGAGTAACGCGAACAGGAAATATTTACGGTTATGGCATCTTTCATATGAGATACATGCTCTAGACAGAAAAGCACACAGTATTGTTCACTGAATACTATGTACACTTCTGCTAGGGTCGTAGATAATGCTCGTCCCCGTGTGTTCACGAGATTGCACCGTTTAAAAGTGCCGTGCGATACAGAACAAAGAATGTCCCATATGGCAGCGTCACGGGTTGTGGGAAGAAAAAGAAGCCACGAAAAGCGGCTTGCTTTGCCTGTCCACAGTGCAGAGCCTTCTACGCACTGCCGTTTCGCGAAAAATAGGCTTACATTGCTTGGAACTGACCGATGATATGCGGTTGCCTGAACCGTGTCGTTTATTGCGATCACACGACTGTGTATCGCACTTACATCCAACCTACACGAACCTGATCGTTTGCTAAAGCATGGCCACTGTCACGGAAATGCATTCAACGTCATTCGATTTGAGAATATTCTAGAAATCCCTGCACTTAGGGACTTCCCTGAAGTCAAACGGCCTGTTCAGGGACTTTTCAGTGCAGCAGCCATATTGTGAATGGCGTGAAGCAAATGTTGTATGCTAGACTTCGAATAGCCGATGTACTTGTTTTTAATCATTAGGAAGATGATTTAGATCATTATAATGAAAGAAAGCATGGCTGTTCATCGGTCAGCATTTGGTAACGGCTTTTCCTTGCTTGTCCTCACTTGTCCTTGAATGACCAGGGACATTCCCTAACTCACGGGGAGTTTTGTTCGCGCGCCAAGCGAGCCGCCGTCAGTTGCTTCCTTGCCATCGCGGAGGGAGGACGCCCGAGCTCATGCCAGAAATGTAGTCGCTAACAAAGGCCTTCACTATTTGCGTAGCGCCTGTTGAAGTTACATGCTGTCTTCCTAGACGGGGGCTCCCTCGTGTTGTAAATTTTAAGAAGCTGGCTGAAAGTCCTATAACAGCTACAATTTCTCGACCACGCCAAGGAAGCTGAGCAGTCAAAATGGCGGTGAGTTTTTTTCTTTTCTTTGCTGGTTCGACGTGGTGGATGAGCAGCGGATTTAAACTGCTGATTCTACATTCGTGCTTCAGGCAGTGTTGATTCGCTGTTCCGTGCCTGCGATTCTTTTGATGAGCGGTAACATTCTAGTTTTCTGCTGGCGTATAATTAAGCTGTGAATTCTTTTGAGTCGAGTTGCCGCAATGCATTGTATGCACTGTTATGCCTAGATACGGGCTTGCACAGTGCGAGATCGCGTTTTCATTAGTAAAATTTTGCTTCGAACGAGCAGCATACTTGTCTTGTGAGAAAGCCATGGTTAATCGACAATGACGCAGATGTGGTCGCGGAATGGCGATTGGGCTTAGCGACGTAGTTACTTGCTCAACCTAGCACAAAACTCACTTTTGCAGGACAGAAACCCTGTCCATCATTGTGCACAAGATCGCGTCACCGGCGCCTTTATTATTTTTTTGTTCCATTAATGTGGCGCATTTGTTAGGCCTCGTGGAATTTGGCGGGGGCCGGCGTTCCCAAGATGGCGGCCGGCGCGACTCGCGGCATCCTCCTCTTGACGTCATGGCGCTTGTTTCCGGCGGGGTTACTTGGTGCCCTTCCCTACTATCTTGGGTGGTCGCCGGTTGGGAGTGGTTGGGTTCGGGCGATCTTGTGGCCCATATGTACGAACAATAAGTAGGCGGACGTCAATCCAGGTCTTAGAGCAATTTTGAGTACGCCGGCGGCAACGCGTGCGCATGCCGTGTCGCCATGTTTGGGTTAGCCTAATCGGGGCGCGGTACCAATGACCGTTGTGGTCGCCATCCTTTCTTTTTTTTTTTTTTTTTTTTTTTTTTTTGCTCTGAAACTAAGACCCGCGCACATTAACGTTCCATGTTATCAACGTTCTCGAGTGTCGCGCAGAATTAAAGGCCGTGTCCGAGCCGGCGACCGTTGAAAATGAATGAGGTCGTTAGGCTTGCATTGGAGCTATATGGAATAACATTCAGGTGACACGGCGTTGCGTAGGTTGACAGCACAACGGAAAACGAAGACTAAGCGCAAGTTGATGCTTTCTCTAAGCATATTTCTATTTTAGGCATGGTTCCTACACTACCTTGTGAAATCCTTAGTTTTGAATTACGAAAAAGATTCAACGGCCCTGCAAATTCCTTGAAAATAAATAAGCTTATAAAATTAAAAACTGGAGTTCGGGGTGATTATCGGACGCGAAGCAATGAACTCCGCACTGGGGCAATACTGTGGGCATTATATCGGGAAACGTTCCTCGATATTTTAAGTGTCGCGAAGTGATGCAATGTGGTATGGGCCACAGCTACCAACGACCGGCTTGTTTAATTTACCATTGCCATTATGGAGCTAGGCGAAATTAAGCGACTAAGCCGCACCACTATATTCAGCTAGTTCGTTCGTTCGCGCCTCAGCCAAATAAATGGTTCCGTCTCAGTCCTAGGCTTTGGAAATTCCTGGCGGAAAGTTTCTGCTATTTGGCTTTAACGCAACGAGTATCGGGCTGAAATTGGACGCTACTAACAACCGTGCTAGAATGCGATTACATTACAGTTGGAAAAACTTTAAGGAAAGGAACCTAGAAAGCTTGAAACGTGTCAACACTGCTTAGCGGCAAGAAATTTCGGCCAAGGTTTCATTATTTTCAAGTGTGTATGAATTAGGTGTTTCCTCCTCTTTGAGTTTTGGCATTGTTCAATTGCCTTTGAATTAATGTTCTTTACGAACCCCTGATTTCAGGCCTCAAATCTCCAAAGCCCTCATACTGTGGAACATCGGCAGCGGCCACCCAAGTGCCGTTCGGTGAGTGACGTTTGTAATTGAAATTTCCAGGCGTGTAAATTTTGTGGGAGTGGCGGATGCTAGTCGATTTTCCCTGTCTGCTGTAGCACGTGCAGCCTCCGTCGCACTTGACCCGAACGCGCCTCGAGCGACCTTTTGCTTCTCGAGGTCTGGTTTGGGCGACTTTAATGGTGCTAGCTTAATGCGTCTTCCAAAGCATTCAACGATTGCTCCTTACTAACTGCAACCGCTAAATGACTCTAGATTGCTCGGGTCAAGTCTGCGGCGAACTGAATTAGGAATGCAGTTCCTAATGCAGCTCGTGTCATGTGAGCGCAGCACCTTTTCTTGCTTGCATACCGCTGTTGTAGTGGAAAGGGCACTGAACTGGAATGTAAAAATTAAGTTCAATTGCGAAATTAAGCTTCCGCGGTAAAGCGGACTCGTATCGTAAGAGGCTTGGTAATCAGACGCAATGATATGTTTCTACGGTACGAAATCTCATCCTGGGGAAAAGAAAGTAAACTAGCGAACAGAGGGTGAGGTGTAGGATGGAGTTCCCGCGCCAGCTCGCCGTGACGTCAAGGATGTTGACGGCGTCTGCTCTGCTATAGTTGCATTTTAAAGGAGCCACACATTCTCGTGAATTTGCTGTTGCTTGCACTATTGGCTTATTTAATCCGCCTGCCATGTTCTTTGTTTTAATTGCTTTTCATTTTGTGCCTCGTTCTACGCGCATCACTCGGAGCGCTGCTGCAAACATGTATGGGAAGGCAACGTAGTAGCGGTAGTATGTTCTATTCGCACTGGCACTGCCTACTACGGTATTGCTGGCGTTCACCGCTCATGTTCTTTCACACCGAAGGAATCTGCATCTTTGCTATCGCTCGCCTCAAGTAGGCAAAACGTTCTCGATCCCTCGAGTCTAGTCGCGTGCAAGTTGGCTTCTCGCCGCTGACAGCAATTTATTTGATATGCAAATGCCTTGAAACGTACAATGGCGGCGCCCTTTCGGTCGCATCGCCATGTAACGTTTCGCGTATTCAGAAGGCCTGCTTCAGGAGCTGCAGATTGCTTCAGCAGCTTCGCTAGTCGCAGAGCTTGTCGGATTACCAGTGAGCGAGTGACGGTGATAGCCTGTTTTAAACCGAAGTGACAACCGCGGCCTAGTTAGTTTGAAATGCTACAACAGGAATCTAGAGCTATCGCATAAAATTAAAACATTGCGGCTGCGTGGCCTGATACCAGCGGTGTGGGCATCACGCCGCGCTGTAACAAGTTGATTGGCAGTGTGCGGAGTTATCGTCAGTTCATTAAAACATGCCGCTGCAAGCAATGCGCGGTCACTCGTACCCGTGCAGGAAATGACCTCAGCTTGCACGCGCATGTTGCCCCAGTGGCGGCGACGTGGTCATTTTCGTTTTCGAAAACTACGGACTTTTTGCCATGCCTATTAGATCACTGCGGGGAATCTAGCCGGGCTGTCAAATCCGAGTTTTCGGCGCCACGAGAGTGCGGAAACGCGCGTTAAAACGAGGCCGTCAGGTTAACCGTTGCTGATAATGTCAACTGCCTGCCCAAGCCGACCGCATTTACATGTATTTGTTGATCCAACACAGTTTTCCGGCCTACTTCAAGTGCTAACTGTTTTGCTACGACACCAGGAAGAACATCTGGTTGAAACCCTAGCAAAATTCTAATACAAAAACTAATAGCGTATGAGGTTATTGACACTAGTACAATCTATTATGTCTGTTAGTTTATTAGTCTAATAGGTCAATCGGCGTATTAGTCTAATAGGCCTATTAGTGTCTGTCTAATAGGTCTATTGGTCTGAAAGAAAAGGTTGCAATGCGCCACATACGAAGTGAAAAACTGGCATAATTGCTAGAAGCATTTATTAGCACATGTGTTTTTACAAATTCCTCTTTAGAAATCTTTGTCAGGTAAGCAATCTTGATTGCCAGAGCTTTTACTCCACCACTTCAACCAGATCACCTCCTTTTGAGGTTTAAAAATCCTGGGCAGGAACGTACACATAGAAACATTTAAAAGCAGGGGTGCTAGTCCTACCTTTAAACATTTAAGCTGGCAATATTTGCTTCTAAATTGGAATAATATGGCCCCGCAGTTTCCAAACTATAATTTTAGGGCAAAGCGTGATATGCTTAGCTCTAAATGTTTATCATAATGCAAAAGGACGTTACCTGACATGACAGAAGAATTAGACAGCACATAAGATGAACAAAAGATGTTCTGTGTGTTACATCGAAATTGTAGGCAGATAAGGAACAACTCTAGACAGAAATATTGCACAGCATTGTCAGAAACAGGCATGTCATTGCTGCTATGCGCACAACAATCTGCCCAATGACGCTGTACTGAAGTACATCCACCGTTGGGATAAAAAGAAAGAACCTTACACTATATACTAAAGAAGCATTAATAAGTAGAATAATTACCTCCAAATGGTAGAATTGGCGCCGGGGGAAACTCGTCACATTGATGCACGCTGATAGATGAAGCGCAGGTGTAAAAACAGTTGCCTTCCGTTTTCAAGTCTCGCAGCATACATATATGAAACTAACCAAATATGCTACTGCACGAATAACATTGTGCAGGCGCCAACATCTCGCGTTTTTTGAAAACATAGTTCATTCACTAAATATTGTGTACGCCTTGCTTTGACATAGCTACAGTACACTGCAACATGGCAGCCGCCAATGCACACTTGCTGTGCGCAACTATAGACAGTTTTAGTATAGCGTAAAGCAGCAAACGCAAAGAGTTAGCGTTGCGTGCACCACACTGCGCATGCGCTATACGTAAACGCTGCTGGAGCTCTTACGTACGTACGCTATTTTCAGGATTTAGCGTTGAACGCTAACGCACG